>NC_135827.1:2909369-3509369 GCF_964213995.1 Mustelus asterias
TACGAAGATGAAGCAGAACCGGCCGATTCCACAGTGGATCCGCATGAAAACCGGCTACAAGATCAGTACAAGTCCAAGAGGTGACACTGGAGAAGGACCAAGCTGGGCCTGTAAAGGGATACACCATCACTGGTACACTACCAGCCACAGATTACTCTTCCCTGCAGGGCAAGAAAGCGGGAGAGATGGCTGTGACTGGTAGTGTACCAGTGATGGTGTATCCCTTTACAGGCCCAGCTTGGTCCTTCTCCAGTGTCTCCTCTTGGACTTGTACTGATCTTGTAGCCGGTTTTCATGCGGATCCACCGTGGAATCGGCCGGTTCTGCTTCATCTTCGTAGCGAGGAATCGCTTCATCCTGAAGGTTTTGTGGGATGGCATGGCCGCACGTCCACTCCAGCAGGAGGGATCGGCCGCAGACAGGCAGCGGAACCCCCCGACCAGAGGATGATACGTCACATCCCCTCCCCCCCCACCCCCCCCCCCCCCTCCCCCCCCCCCCCCCCACCCCCGACCAGAGGATGATCGTCAGAGAGCCGCTCTCTCCGCTTTCTGCTTTTTCTTTCTTTCGCGCCCGGGCGCGCTCTGTCAGATGTTTTTCAAACTGTGCATGCGCGGTTCAGAGCTCCGATCGGCCCGCCAGCGCTAAGCCCCGCCCACAGCGCGGATCGGGCCGGAGCCGGCAAAACGCGTCTGGGCGCGCTGGAAAGAGGATTCCAGGCGCGGATCTATTTGATGCCCGGATTCAGCACTTCGACTCAAAATGGTAAAATTCCCCCCTTGGTCAAAGAGGCATGTTTTAAGAACATTTGAAGTGATCAAAGTGAGGTAAAAAGGCTGAAGAGTGTAGGGAGGAAATTCCAGAAAGTCCAAACAACTGAGGTGGGGATAAACAGTGTGAGTGATGGTGTGAATGAGAGGTTGAAAATGAAGCAAGGTGAGAGCAGGCATTGTCTCCGGGGAGGAGAGGGATAGGGGGATGGCCTCCTCTCAGAATCAGAGAGTCCCTACAATGCAGAACAGGCCCTTCGGCCCATCAAATCTGCACCCACTCTCTGGCAGAGTATTTTACCCAGGAACTCTCCTTCACCCTATCCCTGTAACCCCACATATTTACCCCAGTAATCCATCCACCTTGGGACACTCAGGGGCAATTTAGCATGGCCAATCCACCTCACCTGCACATCTTTGGGCTGTGGGAGGAAACCGGAGCACCCGGAGGAAACCCACGCAGACACGGGGAGAACGTGCAAACTCCACACAGACAGTGACCCAGGGCTGGAATCAAACCTGGCTCCCTGGTGCTGTGAGGCAGCAGTGCGAACCACTGTGACACCGTGCCGCCATTATTTCACACTCCCTGAATTAGACCCTAATCCATGGGAATGAGGGGCAGAGAATTTCCCTGCTGAGAACCGTGATCCTGTATATCAGCCATTTCCCCTCATTGTCAACTGTGAGTGATGAGAATGGAGGAGCTATGTGTCTCCTTGGGGTTTCTTCAGCCAGCTTTCGCTCAGTCAGGTGGCTTTATCTGTTCCCGCTACAGCTGCTTCAGAAACCAGCAAAAACACACACAATTCCATGGGGAAAACTGTTTGCCGTATCTCTACTGGGAAGGACAATAGCAGGAAGGGCAGGGAGTGTCGGGAATGCTGGGAACCTTGGCGTTGAGGTGTTAATTGAGTAAGGATATCCGACATATGTTTAATAACAATCAGCAGCCCAACTAATCTGGGGGATTTTTAAAAAATCAGATTCCATTCAAATTCCCAATGTGCTAAACATATGAATTGAACATCAGAGGCGGTGAATCAGAGTCAATGGAACAGACTAAGGGAGGAAGTGGCAGCAGGGGAGGGTGGGGGTGGGGTGTGAGGCAGAGAGAGAGAAAACAGCCGTCTACAAATAGATTGCAGCTGGAAAAATCAACAGTTTGTTTTCTATCAGGAGTGAGAAAATGGAGAGCAGGATTCACAGCAGACAAGCATTGGTTATAATAAGACAGAGGCCGGAATTCTCCGCTCTGGCATGCCCCACCACCACTGCCAGAGAGAATGGAGAATTTGGTGCTCAGCTAAATCTCCATTCACTGCAAGGGGACTGGAGAATCTCAGCCACGGGCGAGATCAGAAAATCCCAGTCACGAAACGACCGCATGGCTGCTTATTTTTATGTTGTATGTTTTGCAAACTATAGCACCTGTCTGTAAGATGGCCGCTATACACCTGTCAGAGTGCTGCATTCTGGGAAGGATTGACAGATCTTCTGGGGGAAGCATGAGGAGATGTGCTATGCCATCATAGAATCATCATAGAATCATAGAATCCCTACAGTGCAGGAGGTGGCCATTCGGCCCATCGAGCCTGCACCGACAACAGTCCCACCCAGGCCCTAACCCTGTAACCCAACATACTTACCCTGCCAATCTTCCTGACACTGAGGGGCAATTTAACACGGCCAATTCATCTAACCTGCGTATCTTTGGAAGAAACCAGAGCACCGGAAGAAACCCAAGCAGATACGGGGAGAACGTGCAAACTCCACACAGTCACCCAAGGCCAGTATTGAACCCGGGTCCCTGACATTGTGAGGCAGCAGTGCTAACCATTCTGTGCCACCCTAACATCCCAAATAACCACGACAATCAAGGTTGACACTCCAGTGCAGTACTGAGAGGGTGCTGCAAAGTCAGAGATGCCACTTTTAGGATGGCATGTTAAACAGATGTTCTCACAGCTGTATGTAAAAGATTCCATGGCACCACTTCAAAGAATTCCCAGTGTCCTGGCCGATTTCCCTCAATCAACATCACAAAAAGCAGATTATCCAGTTGCTATCACACTGATGCTTCGAGGAGTTTGCTGTGTGAAAATTGCCTCCCTGCACTCACTGCATCACATCAGTGACTACACTTTACCAGCATTTCATTGGTTGTGAAGAGCTTTGAGATGTCTGGTGCTGACTGAAGGCTCTATATAAGTGCAGGTTAAGAATGGAACTGCCACGTACCAACAGATTGCGTCACTACAACTTCTTCCACTGAAACTATTACCCTGGTGGTCAAGTCCCTTCATTCAGCTCAGATTGTCAACCAGAATCTCATAGAAACCCTACAGTGCAGAAAGAGGCCATTCGGCCCATCGAGTCTGCACCGACTACAAACCCACCCAGGCCCTACCCCCATATCCCTACATATTTACCCGCTAATCCCGCTAACCTACCCATCTCAGGACACGAAGGGCAATTTTTAGCATGGCCAATCAACCTAACCCGCACATCTTTGGACTGAAGGCCCGCACATCTGAAGGCCTTGAAACCACCTTGGGGCTTCCACCATTTCCCCCAGGGCTGTCTTCATGCTGGTTAAATGGATTTTAGCAAGTCCAGCGCTCCCGTGATTGATATCAGCAATAATTGCAATAGTTCAACAGAATATTTAAGTTCAACAGAATATTTATTTGCCATACATCAGATTTTTCACAATACTTTAAATTACAATCTACATTTATAAGGATGATTGAGGATACGGACACAACACCTGCTGTGTTGTATGAGGCTAATTGACTGTTCACCGTGTGAAGTGTTTCTGAGACCTGGGGTGGAATTTTCCCATCATGGGAATCGGAGTGGGTGGGACATGGACAATGCAAAGGTCCGTTAACCTCAGGTGGGATTTTCCAGCTTGGGGTGAGCGCAGCTGGAAAGTCCTGCCCTTGGTCCTGAAGTTCTGATTCTGTCAAAGGCCATTGGGTCTTCCTGGTAGCAGGAAGGTCAGTCCATGCAAAGACGGGAAGATCCCGCTAGCAGCCAACGGCGAACCAACTCTGCTGCAGGGATATACGCCGCGGGGGTGGGGAGTGGGGGGAGTGTGATGGACTTCAGTTGTGCCTGTGTCCTATATTGGACCACCGTTGTGTGTTTGTTATGCCTGGACACATCCCCTGCCGGTTCGGTTCCTCCCCTCGTCACCCAGTATAAAGGTGGCTGTCTCCTCCCCCTTGTTCAGTCCAGGTTGGTTATCTGTTGGGATGTGCTCCTGATTCTGTTATGAATAAAAGCCTACAGTTGTATTGGCACACAAGTAGTCTTTTGCCTAATTGATAGCGCATCAATTTTATTCATAACATTTGACCAACATGGAGCAGCTTCTAAAACCCGACAAGTTAACATTAGACCCTCAAGAGGTCGGAGTCTCTGATAAATTTGACCATTGGCTGGACTGCTTCGAAGCCTTCATCGATGCCGCTGTGGCCGTCGACTCCGACGACGCTAAGCTCCACGTGCTCCGCGCCCGGGTAAACGAAGCTGTCTACTGTATCTTCCGGGATGTTGCTACATACGTGGACGCTATAGAACTCCTAAAAGGGCAGTTTCGAAAGAGCCCTAACGTGGTCTATGCCAGACATCTCTTGGCTACTCGCAAGCAGCAGTCAGGAGAATCGCGCGCCCAATTTCTGCGCGCCCTGCGGGTCCTAGCTCGAGCTTGTGACTGTAAGGCTGTTTCAGCAGCTCAGAACATGGAGGACCTGATCCGGGACGCCTACGTTGCGGGTGTTGAATCTACTTACATTCGGCAGCGTCTGCTTGAACAGGATGACCTGGATCTCCGGAAAACGGCCACGATGGCTGAATCGCTAGAAGCGGCCTCTCACAACCTCGGGTCCTACCCCGCATCCTGTTCCATCGACGGTTCCACCGCGACGGCTGTTCCAGCGGGGCCCAAATGTTACTTTTGTGGCCTATCCAAGCACCCTCGGCGTCGCTGCCCGCCGAAGGATGCGATCTGCTCCGGATGCGGTAAGCTAGGCCACTTCGTTAAAGTCTGCCGGGCGAAGCCGATCCCGAAGTCTCGTGGCGCCACGTGTGTTCCGCGGGCGTAGCCATCTTTAATGCAGGCGGCGGCTGCGCGCGAATCGCCATCTTTAATGCGGTCACCGGAAGTGCGGGAATTGCCATCTTTGATGTGGTCACCGGATGCGCGGGAATCGCCATCTTTGAGGTTGTCATCAAGACGCGCCGAGCAGGAAGCTTTATCCGTGACGTCATCAGACGGCAACAAAGACAGATTCTTCTTTGATTCAACGGTAGCATCGATTTGCCTGGACCAGTCGCAGCCTCACCAACTCTCCAAGTCAATAATGGAGATCAAGGTAAATGACCATGCAGAAAACTGCCTGTTCGACTGTGGGAGCACAGAAAGTTTTATACACCCTCGCACAGTGTGTCAATATGCCCTTCCCGTGCTGCCCTGGAGCCAGACCATCTCCATGGCTTCGAATTCCCACTCAGTGGAGGTCCTCGGGTGCTGCTTGGTGACGCTGACGGTACAGGGCACAGTCTACGAGCGTTTTCGGCTCCTCGTGCTGCCGCGACTCTGCGCAGCTGTACTGCTGGGGTTAGATTTCCTCAGCCATCATAGGAGCGTCACCCTGCAGTATGATGGCCCTTATCCCCCGCTCTCCGTCTGCAAGGCGCCGTCACTGCAGCGCCCCCCGCGCACCACTTGCAGTCTCTTGACTCTCAAGAGTACCCCCCCCCCCCTTTATTCGATAATCTCACCCCTGATTACAGGCCTATAGCCACCAAAAGTAGGCGCTATAGTGCGGAAGACCGGGCCTTCATTTGGTCCGAAGTACAACGTTTGCTCAAAGAAGGGATTATCCAGGCCAGCACCAGCCCCTGGAGGGCGCAGGTGGTCGTAGTTAAATCGGGGGAGAAACACCGCATGGTGATTGACTACAGCCAGACCATAAACAGGTATACCCAACTAGATGCGTACCCTCTTCCCCGCATCGCGGACATAGTCAACCGCATCGCGCACGATAGGGTTTTCTCTACGATCGATTTAAAATCGGCCTACCACCAGCTCCCTATCCGCTCGGAGGATCGCCCATATACGGCCTTTGAGGCGGACGGTCGCCTCTACCAGTTCCTCCGAGTCCCCTTTGGTGTTACCAATGGGGTCTCAGTTTTCCAGCGGGCCATGGATCAAATGGTGGACCAGCACGGGCTACGGGCCACTTTCCCGTATCTGGATAACATCACCATCTGCGGCCATGACCTGCAGGACCATGATGCCAACCTACAAAAATTCCTCCGTACGGTCACTCTCCTGAACCTGACATGTAATGAGGCGAAGTGTGTTTTCCGGACACGCTGCCTCGCCATCCTTGGGTACGTGATAGAAAATGGTGTCCTTGGTCCCGATCCAGCCCGTATGCGTCCCCTTATGCAGCTTCCCCTCCCTACTACTCTCAAAGCACTGAGGAGATGCCTGGGCTTCTTCTCCTACTATGCCCAGTGGGTTCCCCGTTACGCGGATAAAGCCCGTCCGCTCCTAAAATCGACCTCTTTTCCCCTGGCGGAGGAGGCCCGTCGGGCCTTCGACGACATCAAAGCGGACATCGCGAAGGCCGCGATGCATGCTGTGGATGAATCCATCCCATTCCAAGTGGAAAGTGATGCGTCTGACTTTGCCCTAGCTGCCACCCTTAACCAAAGGCGCCGTCCGGTGGCCTTCTTTTCCCGGACCCTACAAGGCCCTGAGATTCGACACTCCTCGGTTGAGAAGGAGGCCCAGGCCATCGTGGAAGCCATCCGGCACTGGCGCCATTATCTTGCGGGCCAACGGTTCACCTTAATTACGGACCAGCGGTCCGTTGCCTTCCTGTTTAACACCAGGCAAAAGTGCATGATTAAGAATGACAAGATCTTGCGGTGGAGGATTGAGCTCTCCACCTACAGATATGACAGCATGTACCGGCCTGGGAAGCTCAATGAGCCACCAGACGCCCTGTCCCGTGGATCATGTGCCAGCGCCCAACTGGACCAGCTACAGTCCCTCCATAACGATCTCTGTCACCCGGGTGTCACCAGATTTTTCCACTTTGTCAAAGCCCGTAACCTGCCCTACTCCCTCGAGGAAGTCCGGACGATTACCAGGCAATGCAGGGTCTGCTCAGAGTGCAAACCGCAGTTCTACCGGCCAGGTAGGGTGCACCTTGTAAAGGCCACTTGCGCGTTTGAGCGCCTTAGCACTGATTTTAAAGGCCCCCTCCCCTCCTCTAACCGCAATGTTTATTTTCTGAATGTCATCAATGAATACTCACGTTTCCCTTTTGCCTTCCCCTGCTCGGACATGACCACGGCTACGGTGATTCGGACCCTGAACACGCTCTTCACCCTGTTCGGCTTTCCATCCTATATTCATAGCGACCGTGGGTCCTCATTCATGAGCGACGGGCTGAGGCAGTACCTGCTCGCTAAAGGCATTGCCTCCAGCCGCACCACTAGCTATAACCCCAGGGGTAATGGTCAAGTAGAGCGGGAGAATGCAACTGTCTGGAAGGCTGTTCTATTAGCGCTACAGTCTAGGGGCCTTCCAGTCAGCAGTTGGCAAGACGTCCTCCCGGACACATTACATTCAATTAGGTCACTCTTGTGTACAGCGACCAATACGACCCCTCACGAGCGGATGTTCTCTTTTCCCAGAAAGTCTTCCTCGGGTACTTCGCTCCCGGATTGGCTGATGTCCCCGGGGCCCGTCCTGCTTCGGAAGCATGTCCGGACCCATAAGGCAGATCCCTTGGTCGAGGAGGTCCAATTGCTCCACGCTAATCCCCAATATGCTTATGTAGCGTACCCTGATGGGCGGGAGGACACGGTCTCTGTCCGTGACTTGGCACCTGTGGGTGCCCCTGAGGCCACCACGTCCTTCCGCCCCACTGTCCCTGGTGTTGTCCACTCAGAGACCGCTACGCCCCTCCCCCCTTCAGTCCCAGTCTCCCATGTTGTGCGCCCAGAGCCCATTGCGGCCCCCCACCCCCCAGCTCCGGTTCCCACTGTTCTCCACACGCCACCAGGCCACTGCTCGCTCCTCTCGCCCCTGTGTACAGGTTGCTTGAGTCGCCGGAGCCGTCGCCACGCAGTACCCGACGACTGGACGGGACGACGGATCGGTCCGCTTCACACCATCTGGCGCCTTCTCTCGACGCTCACTGTACGGAGCCTGGGCCGACATCGCTCCCTGCTCGGACGACTCTGCGACCTGCACTACGACGATCGCGACGGCGGACCAAGCCACCGGTTCGTCTGGACTTGTGATATTGTTTCCGCTTCACCCTCGTGTTGTTTTTTTAAAGGAGGGGTTGAATGTGGTGGACCTCAGTTGTGCCTTTGTCCTGTCTGGACCACCGTTGTGTGTTTGTTATGCCTGGACACATCCGCTGCCGGTTCGGTTCCTCTCCTCGTCACCTAGTATAAAGGTGGCTGTCTCCTCCCCCTTGTTCAGTTCGGGTCGGTTACCTGTTGTGATCTGCTCCTGATTCTGTTATGAATAAAAGCCTACAGTTGTATTGGCACACAAGTAGTCTTTTGCCTAATTGATAGCGCATCAGGGAGGGTGTGTAAAATTCCACCCGTGGAGATGGTCTCTGTGATCTGGCAGCATTTTGAAAAGTCAGAGCCTCGAGCTGCTCCTGTTGCTGATCCAGATTGGCACCTTCATATGAGAACTAGGTGGACAGGATGGGGAACAGTGTCTATCTGTCGAACAGAGAGTGAACCGTCTGCACAGCACAGCATCAACCATCCAAACACACACTCCTCCTTTGAAGAGAGTTTGCAGTGATCTCTGTTGGATGAATTTGATCATCTCCTTTACCTCTTCCCTTGTTGCTCTCTCGTACACAAGGTGCACAGTCTGTACCGCTGGGCTGTGTTTTATCTTGTCCTGAAGTCTCAGTGTTGTGATGGTTCTCATTGTGAGGGCAGGTTACATCAATCCCTCGATTGTGATGTGGGCCTGGGTCACGTATCCAGATTAAATCTGCCGTATGTTTGTGTCCGTTTAAGGTGATGATTGGGATGAAGCACCTAGCCAGAGATACAGACCACAGGGACAAGGCAGCAGGTCACATTCCCAATAACGTTCCGGATTTTAACCATGATCTGACATTTGAACATCCTAATTTGGGACAATTCTACTAGAATCATCTGTCCCACACGCCCATTTCTACATCTTTTATCAGCGGTAATTTGAGTGATTGTGATGCGGGTGATGCTTCGTTCAAAGCAAACAACTGTTTGTTTCTCCCTGTGTCTGTGTGGGTTTCCTCCGGGTGCTGCAGTTTCCTCCCACGCTCCAAAGATACTTGGGTTAGGTGGATTGGCCATGCTAAATTGCCCCTTAGTGTCCCAAGATGTGTAGGATGGGCAGCACGGTAGCACAGTGGTTAGCACTGCTGCCTCACAGCGCCAGGGACCTGGGTTCAATTCCCGGCTTGGGTCACTGTCTGTGTGGAGTTTGCACATTCTCCTCGTGTCTGCACCGATTTTCTCCGGGTGCTCCGGTTTCCTCCCACAGTCCAAAGATGTGCGGGTTAGGTTGATTGGTCATGCTAAAATTGCCCCTTAGTGTCCTGAGATGCGTAGGTTAGAGGGATTAGCAGGTAAATATGTAGGGATATGGGGGTAGGGCCTGGGTGGGATTGTGGTCGGTGTGGACTCGATGGGCCGAATGGCCTCTTTCTGCACTGTAGGGATTCTATGGTAACTGCTCAGCCAATTATAGCAGGGGTTGTGTCGGTCTCCTCACCCATCTCTTATACATTCCTGTGTTGTAAAAAAATCTGGTGTCCTGGAAATAAAATTTCTGTTGTGTTTATAATATTCTGTTGTACATAAATTATTGGAAGAAATTCCAAAAGAGGTTTGTAAAAAAGAAGGGACTTCATCAAACTTGGAAATATAGAAGGGCAACTATATTGTCAAATGACATGAAACAAAATGATCTGTACCGGGAAAAAATATTCTGAAATCAAATGAAGATGAGTGGAACTCAATGGATGAATTGACAAAGGAACAACCGAGGGTCAGACAGGGAGCAAAAATATTCAATAATTTCACTTTGGTGTTTACCAGGCAGATGGAACAGATAGAGATGACAATGAACAAGTCATTGCTATGGTTACAACAATATACTCAGGAAAAGGTCAAGGAATGGCGTGGGGGATAAGCTTGTCAGATGGATAATGTGATGACTGGCTGTCTGCAAGGAAACTCCCTTATCCCAAATAACTCTGCACTTAACACAAATCCTGACCGAATGATCAAAGTGAAATATGGGCTGGCATTCTCCGACTGTTCATGCCCAGCCTCTACTGCCAGTGAGAACGGGGAATTTGGCGCTCAGCCAAATCTTATTTCAGTGTAATGGGACTGGAGAATCCCAGCCGCGGATGAGGTCAGAGAATCCAACCCGTGATTAACTTTGATGGGATACAAAGCAAACAAAGCAGACAGGACTTCCAATTTTCCCAACAGGTGAACACAAAATGCCTGTTCCTCAAATGTTTCTCAGCTGTGTCTTTCCTCTCAAATCATGTGCAGTATATATTGATTTGACATTCCTTTTCACCAAACCTCCAGATATCAACATAGAATCATACAATAGAATCATAGAATTGCTACAGTGCAGAAAGAGGCCATTCAGCTGGTTGAGTTTGCACTGACAACAATCCCACCCAGGTTCTACCTCTGTAACTCCACATATTTACCCTGCTAAAACTCCTGACACTGAGGGGCAATTTAACATGGCCAATCCATCTAACACGCACATCCTTGGAGCAATAGATATCTCCTGCCTCACAATAAAAAGGGGGGGACAGCCATCTCATTTAGATAAGGTGACTGGCTGGTTGTAAGCCTGGCTTTGATTTTTGATCTACAAAGAAGTTGACATTCCATTTGTCTTCTTAATCACTTCCTGTCCCTGCTGATCAACTTTTTTCTATTCATGCATTAAGACACCCAGATCCCTCTGAACCTTAGGATTCTGCCATCTTTCTCCATTTAACTAAGATGCTGAATTTCTATTTTGTTTTAATATGTTCCTGGGACATGAACATCTTTGGCCGGCCAGCATTTATTGCACATCCCTAATTGTCCTGGGAGTGGCGGGGGAGGGGGGTGGGGTGGCGGGGGTGGGGAGGGGGGGGTGGCGTGGGAGGTTTGGGGGGAAGGTTAAGAGTCAGCCATATTGCTGTGGATCTGGAGTCACAGCGGGCCAGACCAGGGAAGGATCCTAAGAGCCCCAGGTGAATCTGTTATGAGTTAGGTTGCTAAACTGAAACAATTAACAGAGCATTGTCATTTTGGAGCCACTCTAAATGAGATGTTCTGGGATAGGTTAGTTTGTGTTGCAAACAATGACCCTTTCAAAACAGTGTGGATTGCCTTGGTTGATATAAAATTTAAATGAGCATTGGAGGTAACACTAGCCATGGAAAGCACTGAAAAAGGTGCACAAGAGCTCCCGCGCGCACAAAATGGTGCAGTTCACTGGTTAGGGCAGGAACCTGCAGCCAGATGTGGCACCAAAAACTACTAAAGCAGACTAAAACTGGGAAACAATTTTAGCCATCAACAAAACAAAATAGGCAATCAGTCAGTAATGCTTAAAGTGGAATGTTACTGATGTGAAGGTAACACACTCCTGAATCATGTCAGTCTAAGGAGACTGAGTGTTTTTATTGTCACAAAAGTGCACATTTGATAAAGTAGTGTAGCGTGAAGTCAAGATTGCCAAGTAATCGATCAACAGAGATGTCACTACTATACAATGTGGAAGAGCTTAGCACCAGCAATTTTCTGTTTAATTTAAAAGCAGACAAGATAGACCCTATTATTGTAACTGGGAAGCCTTTTACTATGGAAGTGGATACAGGGGCATCAGCCACTGTGATGGACAAGCATAGCTTTCAGTAGCAAAGAGAGGAAGTCCAACCATTGAACTTGAAGAGCACTGCTGCCAAGTTGAAGACATACAGGAGAAGCAGCAGAAATAAAAGACACCACAATGGTACCTGTCAGCTACAGACAACACTCTACCCAGCTGCCAGTGATAACAGTGACGGGTAAAGGACCAAGCCTTCTTGGCCATGATTGGCTTAAAGAATTCAAGTTGAATTGGGCTGAGATTTTTCAAATACAGGAAGTGGGACAGCTCGAACTGATAAGAAAATACAAGAAAGTCTTCTGTGATGGACGAGGCAAAGTCAAAGGGCTACAAGATGAGATTTCCTGAGGTGAGTGTCTGATTCTTTAGGGCAAGACCAGCACTGCATGCCTTATGAGAGAAAGTGGATACCGATTTAAACCGGTTTGAAGGACTAGGCATGATCCAGAAAGTTCAGTTCTTGGAATGGGCAGCACCAATAGTTCCCGTAATGAAACCGAACAAGACCATCCGCATTCGCAGCGATTGTAAGCTAACAGTTAATCAGACTGCCAACCTGGATAAATCTCCAATCTCGAGAATTGAAGACCTGTTTGCAAAGCTGACGGGAAGCCAATCTTACACAAAACTGGATATGAGTCATATATGTACCAGCAACTCAAATGAGATGATGCTTTCAGGGGGGTATGTCTCAATAAACTCACACAAAGACCTATTCCAATACACACGCATGTATTTTGGTGTGTTTTTGACATGTGCAATGTTCCAAAGTACAATGGAGAGTCTCTACAGGAGCTACCTGGGTTGTAGTAAATCTTGATGATGTCCTTATAACTGGATCAACAGAGGCTGAGCATCCAGCAACTTTAGAGGAGTTGTTAAAGAGATTTTAGGAGGCAGGAGTTTGCCTCAAAAAAGAGAAGTGAACCTTTCAAGCCACTGAGGTGACCTACCTGGAGCACCGTGTAGTTGCACAAGGATTACACCCTGTGGAAGACAAGGTCAAGGTGATAAAGGAGGTGCCGCCCCAAAAACACCACTGAACTCAGATCACTTATTGACTTATTGACGGTATTGACCCCTTTATAGATTCTGCTAAAGAATCATTACTGTTGATCTTGGAAGGCTCCCCAAGAGGAAGCTTTCAACAGAGTGAAGCAATTGCTGCATTCCTCAAACCTGTTAGTATACTTGGCTCATATCCCTGAATATTATGATGTGCCAAGTGCTCGTTCAGATACTTTTTATAGGAAGTGAGGCAACTCGCCTCTACCACCCTCCCAGGCAGCGCATTCCAGACCATCACCACCCTGGGAGTTAAGGTGTTGCTAATGTGTCGGTGTGGACTCGATGGGCCAAAGGGCCTCTTCTGCGCTGTCTGATTGTATGATTCTATGAACCCATTTAAAGAATTGATATTGACCTGTGACACCTCTCCGTATGGTATTGGTGAGGTGGTGTCCCAAGAGATGGACGACAGCTCTGATAGGACAATAGCGTATGTGACAAGAACCCTCTCAGAGGCCGAAAAAGGCTACTCACAAATCGAGAAAGAAGGGCTATCAATGGTCTTTGATGTCAAGAAATTCCACCAGTACTTACATGGCAGATATTGCACCACATTTCTGACCACAAACCACTCTTGGGTCTCTGCCAAGAGGATAAATCTAGCTATCTGTCATGAAGTTGAAGGCGACTGACTCATTGCGGCTTCAGGTAATAATCGATTTATTAACAATAATCCACATATATACAAGATAAGGGTCTGAGCAAACTAATAGACATCTACTCCCTTCTCCACACTGGCTCCAACTGAGGTTCCTCCCCATCCCAGGATGCGTGCCCTCACTCCCGATTGGCTTGGTTTCTGGCACAGCCTCTCCATAGGGTCAGACTCAATCACGTGGACCTCACGGGATCGCCCCTTAAAGGGACCACATTACCACACCCACCACTTGCCTTGGTAAGAATACAACACTGGACATTAACGCTGTCTGCTTATGAATATACTTTCAAGTACTGAGCTGGGTCACACATACAAATGCTGATGCTCTTAACTACCCACGCTTGCAAGAATGTATCGCATATAGTCCAGTAACACAAGAAATCATCACGCATTTTAAATGTTTTAGACACATTGCTAACCTCGGTGAAGTAGATCAGGAATTGGCTCAGTTGAGATCCACTTCTGTCCAAACTGAGAGACAAAATACTTATATTGGGTAAATGAGCCAGTTTCTGAGGAAGTGAAACCATTCTTTACCCACGAGAATGAATTGAGTTGTCCGGATGGCATCACACCCTGGGGAGCAAGAGTTCCTGTTCCAGGCAGAGAGCTGCTCCTAACTGAATTACACAGCACTCATCCTGGCATCTCTAAGATGAAGATGTTTGCCAGGAGTTATGTGTGATGCTGATATCAAGTGCCTCATCAAGCACTGTCAACACTGCCAACTGCAACAAAGGTTGCCTGCTACATCCCCACTGCACACTTGAGAATGGTCTGGCCAGCCATGGGAATGAACTTGTGTTGGTCTATTTCTGAGTACAACGTCTTTGCTCGTGATTGATGCATGCTCTAATGGATGGACGCGCTTGAGGTGAAGTCACCTAAATTGCATGTTATCATTGAAAGGTTAAGCCAATGCTTTTCAACTCATGGATTACCTGAAGTCATCATAACAGACAGCGGAACCATATTCGCAAATGCTGAGTTTCAAAATTTCATGCTCTCAACAGTATTAATACATTGGAACTGTGCCTTCCCACCCATCAGCAAATGGACTTAGCCAAGAGAGCGGTCCAAACTTTCAAGTCTGGCCTAAGGAAACTGCCATGAGGAACCTTGGAGACCAAAGTCTCACAATTCCTCTTTCACTATTGAACCACTCCAGGCTGGGATTCCCCGGGCCAAGGCGCTGCTTGAGCAGCATAGTGGGCTGGGAGGCACCATTGGGGGGGCCTTTAGCGAGTTTGGCGACTGGTGTTACGCCAGTCATGAGTCTCGCCAGTGCTTTTTTTTCGAGGGTGGGCGAGGCGGTAAAATTCCGGCCCGTATCTTCACTCATTTCCTTTTAGCTTCTGTGCAAAACAACTTCTCATCACTTGGTGATTTCAACCTCTAACTCAATCCAATCCTGTTTCTCTCCTGGGTTTTCTGCCCCCCTCCTATGCTATGCTAGCTTAACATCTCCCTCTATATATATAACCACCTCAGCACTATTTCTGGTCACCCTTTGACCATGATATTCCATGTGGCTCTCCCATCATGTCAATTACCATTTCTTGTCAATTCTCTGAATCTCGTTTCACTCACATCCCCCTCTCCCCTTCCAACCCCAATTCTGTTTGGATCCATTCATTCTCCTCCAAATCACTTACAACGGCACTTTCACATTCCCAACTATCTAACCTTTAATCCATTTGGCACCTTCATATTTTCAAGGGTGAAGAGGTATTGCCTCAGGCTCCTGCTCCTGTGCAGCGCTGGTGGAGGGAGTGGATGCTTATTGTATTGGATGGGGAGCCAATCAATTGGGCTGCAATTGTCCTGGATGGTGTTGAGCTTTTTGAGTGTTGTTGGAGCTGCACCTATCCAGACAAGTGGGGAGTATTCCATCAAAGAAATGTGTTCAGTTGAATCTCCATGGCCCAAAGATTTACCACCAAGAATTACAATAGCAAAACACAACTTTTATTTCCAGTTTCAAATATTGGACAATACGTTAAATTTACAATACGTTAAATTCACAATGCGTTAAATTTACAATACGTTAAATTCACAATGCGTTAAATTTACAATACATAAATTGCGAGGTATGGGTGGATAGACCGGGCACGACTGCTTCAGTTTCTTGTCAGTCCAAAACTGTTCACCATGTGAAGTGTCACTCAGACCGGCCCTTGCATCTTTTATCAGCGGTAATTTGAGTGATTGTGATGCGGGTGATGATTTGTTAGGAACAAACAGTTGCTCAGCCAATTACAGCAGCCGAGGGTTGTAACTGCTGCCTTGTCCCTGTGGTCTGTATCTCTCGCCTGGAGCTTCATCCCAATCATCACCTTAAATGGTCACAAACATACAGCAGGTTTTATCTGGATACGTGACCCAGGCCCACATCACAACCGAGGGATTGATGTAACCTGCCCTCACAATGAGAACCATCACAACACTGAGACTTCAGGACAAGATAAAACACAGCCCAGCGGTACAGACTGTGCACCTTGTGTACGAGAGAGCAACAAGGGAAGAGGTAAAGGAGATGATCAAATTCATCCAACAGAGATCACTGCAAACTCTTCAGAGGAGGAGTGTGTGTTTGGATGGTTGATGCTGCACTGTGCAGACGGTTCACTTTCTGTTCAACAGATAGACACTGGGTAGAATTTTACTGGCACATCTGCCCGAGTTCCATACGATCCTGCCCAAGGCCAATGGAGAATATCATTCTCTGAGCCTCACCCACCCCCATAATCGGAGCTGGCGTGCCGGTAAAAGTCTGGCCACTGTTCCCCATCCTGTCCATTCACTTCTCATATGAAGATGCCAATCTGGATCAGCAACAGGAGCAGCCCAAGGCTCTGACTTTTCAAAATGCTGCCAGATCACAGAGACCATCTCCGAGTGTTTGTCCCATACCCAGTTGGGAAACCTCACTTCCTGCTATTGAAAGGGCCAGTCTGAGCAACACACCAGCTCTTCCACTGCAGCCGCTGTGCTCGCTGACGTTTAGGACCAGGGTTCAGGCACTTCACATGTTAAATGTGTTAAGATCCCATCCAGAAACTGCAAAGTGTTTTGTGAAGTTAGCCGAGAACCTACGTTTCACATTTGATTTTGGCATTAGGGTGAGCATAAGGTGTTTCACTCCAGCTATGATTCAAGTGATCCACTCGGAAGCTTTTATTAAACAAAGTTTATTTAAGAACACGGTTTTAATATAACAAATAATTTGCATAACTTTACCAATTACAAGACTTAAACATGACACAGTATAACCCCTAACAGCCAGCTATCTCTGTTGTGCCAATATAAGCAACACCCCATAGATAGACCTTTCTTCAGAATTAGCACAAAAACAAGTATGTTCACGTGATGTTGGATTTTTAGCTGCTTTGTCCTGGGACGGTGTTGAGCTTCTTGAGTGTTGTTGGAGCTGCACTCATCCAGGCAAGTGGAGAGTATTCCATCACACTCCTGACTTGTGCCTTGTAGATGGTGGACAGGCTTTGGGGAGTCAGGAACTGAATTACTTGCTGCAGAATTCCCAGCCTCTGACCTACGACTGTTATGATGTGGAGATGCCGGCATTGGACTGGGGTGAACACAGTAAGAGTTTTAACAACACCAGGTTAAAGTCCAACAGGTTTATCTGGTAGCAAAATCCACAAGCTTTCGGAGCGTTGCCCCTTCGTCAGGTGAGTGGGAGTTCTGTTCACAAACAGGGCATATAAAGACACAAACTCAATTTACAAAATAATGATTGGAATGCGAGTCTTTACAGGTAATCAAGTCTTAAAGGTGCAGACAATGTGAGTGGAGAGAGCGTTAAGCACAGGTTAAAGAGATGTGTATTGTCTCCAGCCAGGACAGTTAGTGAGATTTTGCAAGCCCAGGCAAGTTATTATGGGGGTTACAGATAGTGTGACATGAACCCAAGATCCCAGTTGAGGCCGTCCTCATGTGTGCGCAACTTGGCTATCATTCTCTGCTCAGCGACTCTGCGCTGTCGTGTGTCGTGAAGGCTGCCTTGGAGAACGCTTACCTGAAGATCAGAGGCCGAATGCCCATGACCGCTGAAGTGTTCCCCAACAGGAAGAGAACACTCTTGCCTGATGATTGTCGAGTGGTGTTCATTCATCCGTTGTCGTAGCATCTGCATGATCCCCCCAATGTACCATGCCTCGGGACATCCTTTCCTGCAGCGTATCAAGTAGACAACGTTGGCCGAGTTGCAAGAGTATGTACCGTGTACCTGGTGGATGGTGTTCTCACGTGAGATGATGGCATCCGTGTCGATGATCCGGCACGTCTTGCAAAGGTTTCTGTGGCAGGGTTGTGTGGTGTCATGGTCACTGTTCTCCTGAAGGCTGGGTAGTTTGCCCACGGATAACCTCACGATGCTCCACTTCTCCAGCTTCCACCCTAAACACGTTAAAGAAGCCATCCCCTACGGACAAGCCCTCCGTATACACAGGATCTG
Organism: Mustelus asterias; assembly: GCF_964213995.1. NCBI lineage: Eukaryota > Metazoa > Chordata > Chondrichthyes > Carcharhiniformes > Triakidae > Mustelus > Mustelus asterias. Next base: position 2,927,312 of record NC_135827.1, read on the forward strand.
CTCAGATGAGGCGGATCGCAACAGACACCTCCAGACGCTGAAAGATGCCCTCATAAGAACAGGATATGGCGCTCGACTCATTGATCGACAGTTCTGACGCGCCACCGCGAAAAACCGCACCAACCTCCTCAGAAGGCAAACACGGGAGACAGCGGACAGAGTACCCTTCGTCGTCCAGTACTTCCCCGGAGCGGAGAAGCTACACCATCTTCTCCGGAGCCTTCAACATGTCATTGATGAAGGCCATCCTCACGCCCCCACTTCTTGCCTTCAAACAACTGCACAACCTCAAACAGACCATTGTCCGCAGCAAACTACCCAGCCTTCAGGAGAACAGTGACCACGACACCACAAAATCTCACTAACTTTCCTGTCTGGAGGCAATACACATCTCTTTAACCTGTGCTTAACGCTCTCTCCACTCACATTGTCTGTACCTTTGAGACTTAAAGTCAGGGACTTTAGCATTTCATACAGACTTGCAATGTTAACTCGTGACTGCATTTGCAGCTAAACATTACCCCTGGTTCCAGGGATGTGAAATGTCAATTATGAGGATAGATTGGAGAGTTTGGGGTCATTCTGCTTGGAGAGAAGAAGGTTCAGAGAAGATTTGATAGAGTGTTCAAAATCAAGAGGGAGCTTGACAGAGTGGATAGGGGGAGCCTGTTTCCACCAGCAAAAGAATCGAGAATGAGAGGGTACAGATTTAAAGTGATTTGCAAAAGAAGCCAAAGTGATGTGAGGGTAAAACTTTTTCACACAATGAGTGGTTTGGGTCTGCAATGCATTGCCTGGAAATGTGATGGAGGCAGGTTCAATCGAGGCATTCAGCAGGGCATTGGATGATTATTTGAATAGAAACAATGTGAAGGGGTATGGGGAAAGGGTCTGGGAATGGTATTAAGTCATGATGCTTGTTTGGAGAGCCAGTGCAGACATGATGGGCCAAATGGCCTCCTTCTGCACCATAGTCTGTCAAACTAAGAAAGCGTTATAAAGTGTACTTGTCCACAGGAATGGCCATCTGTCATCTAACCAATTTCCTGTCTGGATCAAGCTTCACACCATTGACTGTGAGTAAGTGACCCACACAGGGGACATGATTGACCCTGAATCTGCATTTCACAGTGTGAAGCTTCAGCTGTACGCTCCTGATTCTGTCGAGGATGAGACAAAGACCAACACACTTTGCACAGTATGACCCTGTGGAAGGAGATTTCTAACCAGCTAATAGATTTATAGGCAGAATGCAGTCTTTCAGAGGGCAGGGAATCAGAATAGAGTTAATTGATTATTGGGCAAGCTAACACAGGCAGTTTACACATATGTGGATGCAGTAAATGAATCAAAACAAGTAGTTATAGTTTTAAAACATATATGCTAATATTTTAAATGTATTTCAATGTATTGTACACTTTAGTCAAGCAAGGTTACCGAAAGGCATCATGGTAAAAGCCAATAGTTTAAGGCCAAAGATCTGGGAACAGGTTAGTCAGCAAGTCTTATCGGGTGGCATTCCTAAAAGGGGACGTACTATGCAACATTAACGAATGGATGTATTCATTGCCCAGACACAGGATAGATATGCCCCTGGACGCAGGAACACATGTCTATTCAACTTGGCAGTGAGCCGGCAGGAACATCCATTTTGATCTTGCGATAGTGTCTTCCGTTACCAGGCAATAGAGAGGTAGCTAGTGCCAAAAGGGGAGACTACGTCTGGAATCAATTGGATGAATAACATATCACCATGCTATTAAGTATCTAAGTGTCTGAGGTACTTGACAGAGATTTGTATTGATGTCTGACTGTTAAATGGAATTGATTTTAAGCTAATGAAAGGCGGAATTATTGATTAGAAAAAAGAATAATTGATCTGTATTTGACTCTGTAATCCAATTCTTTCAGAGAATTCTATAGCTCTGCTCCAGATCTACTTAACCCTCCATGAGACTCCGGTCGGCTGTGTGTTTGCATTGTTTTGTCTTATGTTTCATGGGTCAATAGTTTAAAGCCAAAGGTCTAGGAACAGGTTAGTCAGCAAGTCTTATCGGGTGGCATTCCTCAGAGGGGACGAATTATGCAACATTAATGAATGGATGTATTCACTGCCCAGACACAGGATAGATATGCCCCTGGACGCAGAAACACACATCGATTCAACTTGGCAGTGAGCCAATAAATTTGTTATGTCGTTTGCACAGAGATATTTGCCTTGCAAGTTTCGAATTGTCTTACTTTAAGACACAATTGACCACCTTCAAATTTCCCCACAACAGACCTCAAACCAGGATGCCATCTTGCAGGGTTGGTGTGCAATGAGTTGCTCCATGCACCACTGGAAAACCTCACTGCCTGTGGAGATCCCATAGGGCAGAGAAAATGGCATCTGCCTGCAGGAGATTATGAATGTGGTTTGTTTTGAGGATTTGTTATCTAACAGGATCTGCCAGAACCCACAATTCACATCGTGAATGCTGAACACTTTGGCATTTGCCATGCCTGCTATCACCTGTCCCACTGTCTTCATAGGGTGATGAGGTCTGAGCAGCTCCTTGTTCAAGCTCACTGGGTCAATACATATCCTGACCATGTTGTCTTCCTTTACTGCAGCCACCATTAAGGCCATAAGACGATAAGACATAGGAGCAGAATTAGGCCACTCGGCCCATCGAATCTGCTCCGCCATTCAATCACGGTTGATATTTTTCTCATCCCTATTCTCCTGCCTTTTCCCCATAACCCCTGATTCCCTTATTAATCAAGAGCCTATCTACCTCTGTCTTGAAGACACTCAATGACCCGGCCTCCACAGCCTTCTGTGGCAAAGAGTTCCACAGATTCGCCACTCTCTGGCTGAATAAATTCCTCCTCATCTCTGTTTTAAAGGATTGTCCCTTTAGCCTGAGGTTGTGCCCTCTGGTTCTAGTCTTTCCTACTAGTGGAAACATCCTCTCCACATCCACTCTATCCAGGCCTCACAATACCCTGTAAGTTTCAATAAGATCCCCATTGCTGAAACCCATTCTGTGACCTTGTCTATCGGAGTTGTGACACCCACTGAATCACCCGATGCCATCACAGGATCAATTCTGGTATGTCTCTGAACTTGAGAAGCTGTCACAGGTAAATCACCTACTAGCGATATGTAAAGAATATTAGCAAAACTAGCTGGTGGCATCTGCTCGATAGGTAAAGGTAAGTGTGATAATGTAGCAGCATTAGCATGGCACTCTGATTGATGATACTTTGTAGGAATGTGCAGCTAAGATCAGTGACCATCTTTGCGATCAGCTTGTAGATAACAACGATATTCCTTTATACGGCCAAAAATAGTAGTTAAGGGCTATAATTAGTCAATAACGTGAAATGATAACCATATAAATAACGATGGAACATTTGTACACCAAAGATTATACTCAATGCTTCTTTTTCTAGCTGCGCAGTTAGATTCAGCACTAGTCAGAGTATGCACAGCCAAAGCTATTGGTTGTTCTTGTCCTGAAGGCATAATATGTGAAACTACTGCCTCTACTCCATAAGATGAAGCATTGCAGCTAGCTTCAGATTAAAATGAACCAATACTTCAGATTTCTGCAAAGCATCTTTGACATCCTTGTATGCTTTCTTGCATTCTGTTGTCTAGTCCCATGACTGTTTCACACACAGTAAATTATGCAATGGCTTCAATAATGTCACAAAGTTAGGAACAAATTTGCCGTAATAATTTAATAATACTAGAAAGGACCTCAATCGTCTAACATTCATTGGATATGGTGCTTCTAAAATAGGTTCCATCTTTTTAGCTGCTTTATGCAGGCCTTATTATTAATAATGTAATCCAAATACAGGACTAATGTCAGGAAGAAGTCACACTTTTCGTTCTTGATAAGCAGACCATATGCTTAAAAATGTTTCAATGTTGCTTCTAAATTATTCAAGTGATGTCATTCACTGTAATTAGAATATCATCCAGGTAACATTGTGCACCAAAGGGACCACTTAAAATCTGATCCATCGATCTTTAGAATAGGGTTGGAATAGATGTTATTCCAAAAATCAATCTTTTATTATGAGAAGGACCTTTATGAGTAATGACAAAAAGAAATGGCTGAGGTTCAGTGGCTACATTCATCTGTAAATATGGTTGCGAGAAATCAATCTTGTTGAATTTCTGCCCACTTGATAACCCAGCAAACAAATCTTCAATTAAGGGAAGCAGATATTGATCAGCGCACAACACCGGATGTATGATTGTTTCAAAATTAACACAAATTGAGTTTTGGTTTTATGAACTAAACCATCTGGTTTCATGACAGATACGATGGGGGTAACCCAGTCACTCATTGTAACCAGCCCTAACACACCAGTGTTAACAAGTCATATTAATTCTTCTTCAACCTTGGAATGAATTGCATATGGCACTGGTCCTACTTTGGGACTTGTTGGTTGACTGTTAGGCTTAATCTTGAGTTTCACTTGAACTCCTTTCATCGAACAAAGTATCTCTTTGAATGTACTCTTGTATCGACCCAGAAGATGCTGTAGGTCTGTTGTGGCATTGACCAATCCATTGACAGCACTCCAGTTAAGCTTTATATTCGCCAACCATGATATCCCAAATAGAGCTGTAAAATTACCACAGACCAGATGGAGAGGCAACTCCGTTGTTTGTCCACTCAACTCTACATTGACCATGATGTCACCTTTTAATGGCTCGATCTCTTCTGCGTATGTCCTAAAAATCACATCAGCTCGTTTTAAAGGAAGATGTTTCAGCTTTTGTTGGTATGTAGTTGGTTTGCAGGTGGAGCAGATAATTAAGAAGGCAAATGGAATTTTGTCCTTCATTGCTAGAGGGATTGAGTTTAAAAACAGCGAGGTTATGTTGCAGCTGCATAAGGTGCTGGTGAGGCCACACCTGGAGTACTGTGTGCAGTTTTGGTCTCCTTGCTTGAGAAAGGATGTACTGGCACTGGAGGGGGTGCAGAGGAGATTCACTGGGTTGATTCCGGAGTTGAGATGATTGGCTTATGAGGAGAAACTGAGTAGACTAGGGCTATACTCATTGGAACTCAGAAGAATGAGGGGAGATCTTATAGAAACATATAAGATTATGAAGGGAATAGATAAGATAGAAGCAGGAAAGTTGTTTCCACTGGTGGGTGAAACTAGAACTAGAGGGCATAGCCTCAAAATAAGGGGAAGCAGGTTTAGGACTGAGTTGAGGAGAAACTTCTTCACAAAAAGGGTTGTGAATCTGTGGAACTCCCTGCCCAGTGAAGCAGTTGAGGCTACCTCATTGAATGTTTTTAAGGCAAGGATAGATAAATTTTTGAACAGTAAAGGAATTAAGGGTTATGATGAGTGGGCGGGTAAGTGGAGCTGAGTCCACGAAAAGATCAGCCATTATCTTATTGAATGGCGGAGCAGGCTTGAGGGGCCAGATGGCCTACTCCTGCTCCTAGTTCTTATGTTCTTATGTTCTTATACAGTAGCACCGGTAGCCACCTCCATCCTAATAGGTTGTCCACTTAACTTTGGAATCACCCAGAATCTATGTGATTCTGTCTGGATAAGAGGTTCAGTTAAGCTTTTCATCATATTCTGGACATTCTCTTCTTCACAATTGTAACTCTTTTCTAACATGTTGTGAATTCTCTTTATAGAATGAAACTTATTCTTCTTCCGAATATTCTTCTCAGGGAATACTGGTCCAGCCCAACATGCTTTTGCAATATGACCCATTTTGCCACAATTCTTTCATTGACTATCCTTGCTTCAGCATTCATTCACTGAATGGCCCATTTTGGCACATCTGTGACATGCTTGTTCCTGTTTTGACTTCTTATGGGCAGTTCACTTCATTCCTGCACCAAATTGTGAGGCCCCTTAGCAGTCACTTCCATCGACGCTGCGATTTCCACTGCTGTCTTTAAAGTCAAAGCACGTTCAAGAAGCAATCTTCTTTGGATAGCCTCATTTTGGAGACCACAAACCAGACGATTTGAAGAGTATCTTCTAATGACTCACCAAGCTCACAATGTTGTGCCGGCCTTTTTAACATTGCCACAAACTAAGCAATGCTTTTGCCTTCCATTTGATTCCTTCGATGGATCCTGAACCGTTCCACGATAGTCAGTGGCATTGGAGTTATGCTCCTCAAGCATTTTGTCAAGTTATCATAAGTTTTGGTTTCTGGCTTTGCTGGATGAACCAAGCTTCAGAGCAAATTGAAGGTTTTACTTCCTATTGTACTGAGAAAAGCTGGTACGAGCAACTTGTCTGCTGTTTTATTTTCTTGTACAAAGTGCTGAAAACACTCTGCATAGGAAGTCTATGATTCGTGTTCCTCATTGAAAGAGTCCATGGAGATTAATTGACCCACCATTTCTCTTGCAGACCCTGGCGACTCGAGACTGCTCAGTATACTTGTTCCTGTCTTCCCGGTTCTCCCCATTTCACCCAGGAGACCATTGATTTGATGTATTCTTTTTTAAATGGCCCCAGCCGTACAGCAGAACATTCCTCCTTTTCAAATATGTCAGATATTGCCTGGAATCTCACCTTTCTCTGATTGGAAAAAAAAAACCCTCTTTTAACAGCGCACTGAGATTTCACCCTTTCTTTTTTCACTTGGTCTTCCTTCACAGGCACATTAATCTTTAATGTTGATTTTCTCCAGCCTTCTAATTTTTGAAGTGTGAGGAATGTTTTATTCTTCTACTCAGAACCTTCTCTTGATGTTCTTGATGAAACAAAATCCCAAGTTGTCACCAGTTTTCTTTTTGTAATGCCCTAACTATATTAGGGCTTATGGGTTTTAAACAAAAAGAAATAATGTAGCTTTGCACACGTGGATTCAAAGTAACACACAGCAGATTTATTGAAAGGGACGTTTTCTGCATAGAGTACAAACTGAACCTAAAAACCTGTAAAACACCCCAATGACATCACCATTAAATTATGCTCTTGAAACAATCACACAACTACTGACATATATAAGAGGGAGAGAGACAAAAGTGGGGGGGAGGGATGATGAGAGAGGGGGGCAGTGGTGAGAGAGAGGGGGAGGAGCTGGCGAGAGATAGAGGGGGCCAGAGGAGAGAGGGACAGACACATGAGAAGGAGAGTGAGAGTGAGAGGGAGATACATGCAGGGACTTGGGTTGCTGGGGGAGCACGCAGAAGGCCGTGAAAGGCAGGATTGGGGGTGGCGGGGGGGGGGGGGGGGGGTGAGGGGGGGGGGGGGGTGGGGGGGGGGCAAAATGGAATTGTCTGTTAGGGAAGGGGTTTGGGGGGGGGGGCAAAGAGAGTCGAGGCTAGTGGGTGGGTCATATATTGGCCTAAGGTTTGAGAATGTGATGGGAGGAGGCCCCGAGATTGTGATGGGTATGTTTTTGGCAGGCCTAAGAGAGAGGGGGGAATTTGGGCCTAAACCTTGCTGGGATGTCTTTCTTTTTCTTGGGCAGACAGTGCCTGGATGTTGGTCCAGACCCCACCCTGTGATACGGTGACTCCTCCCAGCAGCATTGAGCTCCTCGTCATTGCTGAAGATGAGCTGCAGGCAGTGGAGGCTGATGCAGGTCCTCTCCTTGTTCCGGGGCCATATTGTCCACTTAGCTCCTGGATCTCAGTGATCAGGTTCTCAAGGACTGCAGCCAAGTAGCCAGGGGTTGTTCGAAGGGAGATCCAGGACATTGACTCAGTGGCAGTGAAGAAATGGTTTGTGAGGATGGTGTGTGGCTTGGAGAGGAATTTGCAGATGGTGATGTCTGCGTGTGTCTTGGCTTTTGTCCTTCTGCATGATAGAGTTTGGGGCTTTGGTAGGTTCTGTTACAGAGCTTTGGTGAGTTGCTAGCTTTCTTAGTTTCTTATATACTTTTTAACAGAATTCCACTGAGCTATTATTTCTCAGTGATGCCACATTTACTTTGCTACTCACATGTTTGACTATTTCTTGACTGTGCCACCTGCCCTACACATGGCTCAGTGTCCTTTTCCCCATCATGCAAACTAGCCTCCCATCCATTGACTCTGTTTACACTTCCCACTGCCTCAGAAAAGCAGCCAGCATAATGAAGGACCCACGTAGCCTGGACATTCTCTCTTCCACCTTCCTCCATTGGGAAAAAGATACAAAAGTCTGAGGTCAAGTACCAACCGACTCAAGAACAGCATCTTCCCTACTGCCATCAGACTTTTGAATGGACCTACCATATATTCAGCTCATCTTCCTCTACACCCTAGCTATGACTGTAACACTACATTCTGCACCCTCTCCTTTCCTTCCCATGTACTCTATGAACAGTATGCTTTGTCTCTATAATGCACAAGAAACAATACTGTTCACTGTATACCAATACATGTGACAACAATAAATCAAATCAAAGAGTTGGTGAGGACATTACTTCCTTGAATTCTCAAGTGTTTCCAATTCCTAATGATCACTTTCGAACAAAAAATGTTTTTACAACCTTGGCAAGCTTTTGAATATCTTTAATGGTACTCATTGAAGGGATTCTGTTTGGAATTGTAAAAGAACGTTTCCTTTGAGTGAATGAATACGCAATCCAAATTACACCATTTGAGGTCAGGTCAGCACTGAATGCTTCTGAGCTTTTATAAACGCTGAAGAGTACCAGAAGGAAGGCCGATGCCCACATCCCAGAAATAAATGGAAATAAAGGTATGTCTGTGGAAGAGTCCCTGTATTTGTCTCAGTGACAAGTCATTCTCAAGTTAAATCAAAGATTAAGGTTTGACACGTAAGATTGTCAAACTCTTGAGTTCTCTGAAAACAGATTTAAGAGCAGTTGGAATTTTAGGGCTGAGTTCAGTGGAATTTTGAGTGGTTGGCCAGTATTGTACATCTTCGCTCGGGCAAGGCTCGTAAAATCCCGCCCGAGGCCAATGGAGAATTCCGTTCTGCGAGCCTTGCCTGCCCCAATTCCGGGCTGGCCGTGCCGGTAAAATTCCGGCCATTGAGGGCAGAGGAGTGAATGAGGAAAGCAGAAGTATATGTGGTTGAGGAAGCCGGGTGCTTGGTAACAGAAATAAAGAATGCTAAATATGAAATGAGTCAAACAAATGTCGCAATGGACCATGTTGATGTCACAGTAACTTCCTCATGACATCATTCAGTCCCTCTCACATGAACATAACATTAGGAGGTCCCTTTGAATACCAACCCAGTCCCACACCATCTACTGTGAGACACTGGGTTAGTATTCAGTGGATGTGGTTTATTTCGACTTTCAGAAGGCTTTCAACAAAGTCCCACATAAGAGGCTGGTGTGTAAAATTAAAGCACATGGGATTGGCGTAGTACATTGAGATGGATAGAAAACTGGTTGGCAGACAGGAAACAGAGTACGTATAAACGGGTCTTTTTCCAAATGGCAGGCTATTCACTATTTATATTAATGATTTAGATGAGGGAACTCAATGTAATATCTCCAAATTTGTAGACGCCACAAAGCTGAGTGGCAGGGTGAGCAGTGAGGAGGATGCAGAGATGGTTTGGACAAGTCAAGTAAGTGGGCAAATGCATGGCAGATGTAGTATGATTTGAATAAATGTGAGGTTATCCACTTTGGTAGCAAAAATAGGGAGGCAGATTGTTATCTGAACGGCGAAAGATTGAGAGAGGGGAATGTGCAAAGAGATCTAGGTGTCCTCATACACCATGCAGGTGCAGCAGGTGGTTAAAGAGGGCAAATGTCATGTTGGCCTTTGTAGTGAGAGGATTCGAGTACGGGAGCAGAGACGTTTTACTGCAATTATACAGGGCCTTGGTGAGAACCACACCTGAAATATTGTGTGCTGTTTTGTTCTCCTTATCTGAGGAAGGATGTTCTTACTGTAGAGGGAGTGCAGCAAAGGTTTGCCAGACAGATTCCTGGTATAACGGGACTAACACATGAAGAGAGATTGAGTTGGTTAGGACTGTATTTTCTGGAGCTCAGAAGAATGAGGGTGGGTCTCATAGATACCTATAAAATTCTAACAGGACTAGACAGGGTAGATGCAGGAGGGATGTTCCTGATGGTGGGGGAGTCCAGAACCAGGGATCACAGTCTGAGGATACAGGGTAGACCATTTAGGACAGAGATGAGGAGACATTTCCTCACTCAGAGAGTAATCAGCCTGTGGAATTTGCTACCACAGGATGTAGTTGAGGCCAAAACAGTGTATATTTTCAAGAAGGAGTTAGATATAACTCTTGGAGCTAAAGTGATCAAAGGATATGGGGGAAAAGCAGGAACAGGAATTTGATGATCAGCCATGATCATATTGAATGGTGACGGAACAGGTTTGAAGGGCTGATTGGCCTAATTCCTGCTTCTATGTCTATGTTTCTGTATTCAAAGATATTTTGCTCTTCCATTATGGAGAAATTTACATTACTCCACATTTTGTTCCATCTGCCATGTTTTTCCCACTCACTTAACCTGTCTACCCTTTTGCATCCTTTGTGTCTTCCTCACAGCTTTCTGTTAACTTCGTATTATCAGCAAACATGTATACATTACACTCAGTCCCCTCAATTAAGGCACTGGTATAGATTGTACAAAGCAGATGTCCAAGCACTAATGCTTGCAGTAATCCATTAATTACAACCTGCCAACCCAGCTCTGACCCTGTTCTCCATTAATCTGTCTTATTTCAATCTTTTGCCTCAATCCTATGAGCCCTAATTTTGTGCAATAAACTCTTTTGAGAATCCACATACACCAGATTCACTGACTTTACACAGTTTGTTACAACATCAAACGGTGAACAGATTTGCGAGCAGGGAGTGGAATGTTCCAGTCTGCCAGCACTGGGAATCGTGCTGGGTGGGTAAACTTGATTTGGCAGGGATAGGCACAAAATATTTCTTGCAATGTGCTCTTCTGGCCACCAGCAACATCTATGTTATCCCACATGCTACTTTCCACTGGCCCTAAGTTATCTGTACTGAAAAATCTGAATAATAACACAATGCAACTAACTGTATAGATTAACAGCAGATTCTCACTAACCAATGAGCTGTTTTCTGCAAGGTCACTGGTATTTTTTCAAACTCAGCCAGTTATCCTATAGAGACGCTCTCACACAGGGCCTACATTCTCCCAAATCCCTAAGCCTCACTCTTTATTTCTCTGTTGTCCAGGAGAGGGGATCTCATGTGGGCCCAGCTTCTCCCAGCTCCCTGAAGCCCCTTTGGTAAACCAGTGATGTGTAGATGCCGGTATTGGACTGGGGTGGACAAGATGAGAGGTCACACGATACCAGGTTACAGTCCAACAGGTTAATTTGAAATCACTTGATGAAGGAGCAGCACTCTGAAAGTTAAATTTACAATACGTTAAATTTACAATACGTTAAATTCACAATACATAAATTGCGAGGTATGGGTGAATAGACCGGGCACGACTGCTTCAGTTTCTTGTCAGTCCAACACTGTTCACCATGTGAAGTGTCGCTCAGACCGGCCCTTGCATCTTTTAATTTGGTAATTTGAGTGATTGTGATGCGGGTGATGATTTGTTAGGAACAAACAGTTGCTCAGCCAATTACAGCAGCCGAGGGTTGTAACTGCTGCCTTGTCCCTGTGGTCTGTATCACTCGCCTGGAGCTTCATCCCAATCATCACCTTAAACGGACACAAACATACAGCAGGTTTTATCTGAATACGTGACCCAGGCCCACATCACAACCGAGGGATTGATGTAACCTGCCCTCACAATGAGAACCGTCACAACACTGAGACTTCAGGACAAGATAAAACACAGCCCAGCGGTACAGACTGTGCACCTTGTGTACGAGAGAGCAACAAGGGAAGAGGTAAAGGAGATGATCAAATTCATCCAACAGAGTGATGCACCATCAATCGAGCAAAGACTAGTTTGTATGCAAGACCAAATAGGCTTCTATTAGCAAAAGACTTGGAGCACACCCATGCCGATGAACTGGTCCAGACTGAGGCAGGGGGGGGGTGGGGAGCAGTCGCCTTTATACCTGGACCAGGGGGGGAGTCTCGGGTAGGGCCGGCAGGGATGTGTCCAGGCATGTCACACACACACAGGTAATAAGCTAACAGTGGTTTACCACATTCACCCCCTGTTTAAGAAAGAGTCCGGCGGGGGTGGGGTGGGTGGAACAATATTTACAGAATTACAAATTTAGTCTCTCTGGGGGCTTGATCTGGGGTGGGTGGAACAATATTTACAGAATTACAAATTTAGTCTCTCTGGGGGCTTGATCTGCCGCTGCGACCACCGTAGTGCCGGTTGTGGTGTCGGTTCAGGTGGCCGCGGTGTTGGTTCAGGCGTCAGGTCGTAGTCGCTCGAGTCGTCTGTAGTCCCTTCAGATTGTCGGGTGCGTGGTGGCGGCTCCTGGGGCTCAGGCGTGCTGTATACGGGGGCTAGGGGAGCGTGCTGTGGCCCTGGTGCTGTATGGACAACGTTGGGGGTTGGGGGTGTGGGGTTGTGGGTCGTAGTGGTCCCTGGGGCACCTGCAGGTGCCAGGTCTCGAATAGAGCCCGTGGCCTCCCACCCGTCGGGGTACGCCACATAGGCGTATTGGGAGTTGGCGTGGAGGAGTTGGACCCTTTCGACCAGGGGGTCCGACTTATGGGTCCTCACGTGCTTCCGGAGCAGGACAGGGCCTGGGGACGTCAGCCACGACGGTAGTGAGGTCCCCGAGGAGGACTTCCTGGGGAAAACAAACATTCTTTCGTGAGGGGTAGCATTGGTAGCTGTGCAAAGGAGTGATCTAATCGAGTGTAGTGCATCAGGGAGGACCTCTTGCCAGCAGGTGACTGGAAGACCTTTAGATCTCAAAGCTAGTAAAACGGCCTTCCAGACTGTCGCGTTCTCCCTCTCTACCTGTCCGTTCCCCCTGGGGTTGTAGCTGGTGGTCCTACTCGAGGCTATGCCTTTGGAGAGCAGGTACTGTCGCAGCTCATCACTCATAAAGGAGGTTCCCCGGTCGCAATGGATATAGCTAGGGAAACCGAACAGGGTGAAGAGGCTGTGCAGGGCCCTGACGACCGTGGCCGAGGTCATATCCGGGCAGGGAATAGCGAAGGGAAAACGTGAATATTCGTCAATGACGTTGAGGAAGTATATGTTGTGGTCAGAAGAGGGGAGGGGGCCTTTGAAGTCGACGCTTAGGCGTTCGAAAGGGCGGGTGGCTTTTATGAGGTGTGCTCTGTCTGGCCGATAGAAGTGCGGCTTGAACTCTGCGCAGTCCTGGCAGTGTCTGGTTATAGACCTGACTTCCTCAATGGAGGAGGGCAGGTTACAGGCTTTAATGAAGTGAAAAAACCTGGTGATCCCCGGGTGGCAGAGGTCGTTGTGGAGAGTCTGCAATTGGTCTATTTGTGCGCTGCCACATATTCTCCGGGACAGGGCATCTGGGGGCTCATTGAGCTTCCCGGGCCGGTATAAGATGTCGTAATTGTAGGTGGAGAGCTCGATTCTCCACCTCAATATTTTATCATTTTTGATCATGCCCCGCTGCGTGTTATTAAACATGGATGCAACTGACCGTTGGTCCGTGAGTAGGGTGAATCGTTTACCAGCTAAGTAGTGGCGCCAGTGCCGTACAGCTTCCACTATGGCTTGGGCCTCCTTTTCGACAGGAGTGTCGAATTTCAGGGCCTTGGAGGGTTTGTGAGAAGAAGGCCACGGGTCTGCCCGCCTGGTTAATGGTGGCGGCTAGGGTGAAGTCAGACGCATCGCTCTCCACCTGGAACGGGATGGATTCGTCTACAGCGTGCATCGTGGCCTTCACGATGTCTGCTTTGATGCGGTCGAAGGCCAGGTGGGCCTCTGCCATCGGGGGGAAAGAGGTGGATTTGTTGAGCAGACGGGCTTTATCTGCATAATTGGGGACCCACTGGGCGTAATACGAGAAGAAGCCCAGGCATCTCCTCAGTGCTTTGAGGCTGGTGGGGAGGGGGAGTTCCAGGAGGGGACGCATGCGGTCGGGATCGGGACCGATGACCCCGTTTTCCACAACACAACCAAGGATGGTGAGGCAGTGTGTGCGGAATACGCACTTCTCCTTATTATAGGTCAGATTTAGGAGTGTGGCAGTGTGGAGGAGTTTGTGGAGGTTGGCGTCGTGGTCCTGCTGATCATGGCTGCAGATGGTGACGTTATCCAGGTACGGGAAGGTGGCCCGCAGCCCGTTCTGGTCTACCATTCGGTCCATCTCACGCTGGAAAACCGAAACCCCATTGGTGACGCCGAAGGGGACCCTAAGGAAGTGATAGAGGTGGCCATCCGCCTCGAAGGCAGTATATTGGCGGTCCTCAGGGCAGATAGGGAGCTGGTGGTATGCAGATTTTAAATCGATGGTGGAGAACACCCGATATTGCGCAATCTGATTAACCATGTCAGATGTGCGGGGAAGGGGGTACGTGTCCAGCTGCGTGTATCGGTTAATGGTCTGATTGTAGTCAATGACCATGCGATGTTTCTCCCCAGTCTTAACAACTACTACTTGGGCTCTCCAGCGGCTGGTACTGGCCTCAATGATCCCCTCCCCTAGGAGCCGTTGCACTTCGAACCTGATAGAAGCCCTGTCTCCAGCACTGCACCGTCTGCTCTTAGTGGCGATGGGCTTGCAATCGGGGGTGAGATTTTCAAACAGTGAGGGAGGGGTGACTTTAAGGGTCGAGAGGCTGCAGGTGGTGCGCGGTGGGCGATCTAAGAACTGCTGATTGCAAACGGAGAGCGGTGGAAAAGGCCCATTATACTCCATGGTGACGCTGTTAAGGTGACTCAGGAAATCTAGCCCCAGGAGTACGGCAGCGCAGAGTTGTGGCAGCACGAGGAGCCTGAAGTTTTTGTACACTGTGCCCCGTACAGGGTCACCACGCAGTACCCGAGGATATCCACCGAGTGGGACTTTGAAGCCATGGAGATCGTTTGCTTCACTGGCAGTACTGAAAGGGCGTAGTGACTCACTGTGTTAGGGTGAATAAAGCTCTCCGTACTCCCACAGTCAAACAAACAGTTTGTAATGCGACCGTTTATCTTGATGTCCATCATGGACCTGGCGAGTTGGTGAGGCCTGGATTGGTCCAGCGTAATCGAAGCCACTGTTGGATTTTGCGAGTAGTCGCATGCGGCTGACGGCGTCCAAGATGGCGGCCCGCACGGCCCACACGCGGCTGATGGTGTCCACGATGGCGGCCCGCACGGCCCACACGCGGCTACCAGCGCCCAAGATGGCGGCCCCCGCAGGTTGCACGTGGCGCTACTGGGCTTGGAGGTCGATTTTGCTCTGCATACCTTCACGTAATGGCCCTTCTTTCCACATCCGGAGCAGATCGCATCCTTCGCCGGGCAGCGCTGTCGGGGGTGCTTCCCCAGGCCGCAGAAGTAGCACTTTGGGCCTCCGGAGACTGCCGCAGCGGTCGGGTCATTGGTGGGATGTGGCGTGGCGTCGGCTTGCGGCCCTCCCGGGTACAGAGGTGGCGGCGGCTGCAGTGTCCACGATGCGCCCCCGTGGTCGGGGCTGTAGGCCTCGAGATTACGGAAGGCCACCTCTAATGAGTCGGCAAGTGCCACAGTCTTTTGTAGGTCCAGCCCACCCTGTTCCAGCAGTAGTCGTTGGATATAGTTTGACCTGATACCCGTGACATAGGTGTCTCTGATTAAGTCCTCAGTGTTTTGGGCGGCTGTTACGGTCTTGCAGTTGCAGGCCCTGCCAAGTGCTCGCAACGCACGCAGGAATTGATCGCCCGATTCTCCTGGCTGTTGTCTGCGAATAGCCAGAAGATGTCTGGCGTAGATTTCATTAGGCTGTTTATTGTACTGGCCTTTTAAAGGTTCGATCGCATCGTTGTAAGTTTCAGCGTCTCTAATCATCGAGAATACTTGATTGCTTACCCAGGCGTGGAGCACGTGTAGCTTGTCGGTTTCGGTCCGGACGACGGAGGAGGAGGTGAGGAAAGTTTTGAAACAGCGCAGCCAGTGATCGAAGCTGTTAGAGGCTCCTACAGCTTGAGGGTCCAGTTTGAGTATCTGCTCCATCCCAAAACTTTTGCTAATAAAATTGATGCACCATCAATCGAGCAAAGACTAGTTTGTATGCAAGAACAAATAGGCTTTTATTAGCAAAAGACTTGGAGCACACCCATGCCGATGAACTGGTCTAGACTGAGGCAGGGGGGTGGGGAGCAGTCGCCTTTATACCTGGACCAGGGGGGAGGAGTCTCAGGTAGGGCCGGCAGAGATGTGTCCAGGCATGTCACATATACAGGTAATAAGCTAACAGTGGTTTATCACACAGAGATCACTGTAAACACTCTTCAAAGGAGGAGTGTGTGTTTGGATGGTTGATGCTGCTCTGTGCAGACGGTTCACTTTCTGTTCATCAGACAGATGCTATTCCCCATCCTGTCCATTCAGTTCTCATATGAAGATGCCAATCTGGATCAGCAACAGGAGCAGCTCAAGGCTCTGACTTTTCAAAATGCTGCCAGATCACAGAGACCATCTCCGAGTGTTTGTCCCATGCCCAGTTGGGAAACCTCACTTCCTGGTCTTCAATGGGCCAGTCTGAGCGACACACCAGCTCTTCCGCTGCAGCCAATGTGACATTAAAAGCACGAGGTGGTGAATATTGCAACTATCTCAGAGGATCTCAGAGATTCCAGGTGGGATTTTCCATCAGCTTGTGCCCCAAGAGCAGAAATTCACACCCAAGATCAACGGACATTTTTAAATGGCCCACCAAAGTTTCTGTCCTACCTGCAATGATTCCCACAGTGGGCAAGACCAGAAAATCTCATCCATTCTCTCACCCAAGCCACGTGAATTTATATATTGTAAATGTATGTATTGTGAATTTTTATATTGTAACTTTATGTATTGTAAACAAGCATGATGTTGAAATAAAAATTATTAAATCCGTGCAGTAACCTTGAGGGCTGTGTGCAGTGATTGGGAAAAGATTAGAGGGGAGATGGGGAAAACTCTTTCCACCCAGAGGGATGTGGTGGTTTGGTACTTGCTGCCTGAACGAGTGACGGAGGCTGAAACCCCCTCAACTCATTTAAAAGGTGTCTGTCGTAACCTGCAGGGCTACAGACCACATGCTGGAAAGTAGGATTAGGCTCACAGACACATGGGCTAAGTGGCTTCTTTCTTGTACTGTGATTCAAACTGATGTGGAAATGATGGCATTGGTGGCAATATCACTGAACATAATCCAACAGCCTTGAAAATGTCAAAACCCACCATGGCAGCTGGTGGATTTTAAATTCAAAATGATTTTTAAAAAAATTCTGGAATTGAAAGTTGATCTCATCCATTGGGTTCACTGATGTCCTTTCGGGAAGGAAAAATCTGCTGTCTTTACCTGGTCTGGCCTACATGTGACTCCAGACTCACAGCAGTGTGGTTGACTTTTAACTGCCCTCAGCCCCTCAGTTCAAGGGCAATTAGCATCAGGCAACAAATACTGCAGTCCACATCCCAATGAAAATAAAACCCTAAAGAAACCCCAACAACACCCCGAGTCGAAACAAAAATGGCAAAAGCAATGAAAATGTCAGTATTTCAGCCATTTCAGGGCGGCACGGTGGCACAGTGGTTAGCACTGCTGCCCACAGCGCCAGGGACCCGGGTTCGATTCCCGGCTTGGGTCACTGTCTGTGTGGAGTTTGCGCGTTCTCCCCGTGTCTGCGTGGGTTTCCTCCGGGTGCTCCAGTTTCCTCCCACAGTCAGTCCAAGGGATGTGCAGGTTAGTTTGATTGGCCATATAAATAAAGTTGCCCTTCAGTTGTCAGGGTAAATGTGTGGTCCCGCGGGGGTAGGGCCTGGGTGGGATTGTTGTCGATGCAGGCTCGATGGGCCAAGTGGCCTCCTTGTGCACTGTAGGGATTCTGTGAAATTTGATCAGAGCTGAAAAGCCTTTGGGCATGTCCAGGGCCTTTGGGCATGCTAAGTGCTTTTGGACATGCAACAGACACATTTGGGCATGCCTAGCACCAAACACCTTCAGCAACCCAAAGCATTGAAAAAAAACCCAAAATATTTAAAATCAGAATTTATTAAGGGTTTTCAATGAGTTCAAATACACAAGAGCACAGTAAGATCAGCCTGTAAAATTATAAAACCCATAAAGAACTTCAGAATCCAGGTCCCCATTAGTTTTTAATGCATCGCTGAATTTCCTTTACTTGTGGCCGATTGTTCTGCTTCTCGGGTGACCAATGGTGCGATTGAGCTCGGAATCACACGCATGGCCTGCTGTCCCCTTTTTGTGATGATGGGCGGGAATTCACAGCCTTATCCTGAAACCGTAAAATCCCGCCCGAGATCAATGGACCTTTCCATGGTCCGCCCCTTGTCCACTCCGATTCCTGTGGCGAGTGGGACGGGAAAATTCTGGCTGGCGTGTCATGAACCCTGGAAAGAAAACACATGCTTGGGATTTGAATCAACAAATAAAATGCTCAGATTTCACAGCAAGATCCTGTAGTTGCTACAGTTTGTGGGAAAATGCATTCACTGGAAATCTGTAGACTCCTGTCCTTAAAATTTCCTTTCAAAGGCACCTTGTTGTGGTTTTTGATAAAAGGTTGTCTTGACATGAAAGGTATCACAATTTTATTAATGATCAGAATATCACTGAGATGTCAATCTTAAGTGCCAGAAATGAGTGTGTACATTTGACCACCTTCCCCAAGATTACTTTGCAGGCAATACATGCCAGTGTTTGTTCTATTTCATGACTGGATGATGATTTACCCTGAACAGCTTGAATAACCTTCAGTGGTAAATCTGCTCCTACAATGGCTATGCCATTGCAACATGATTGGACCAGGAAGTTCTTTGGGAAGAGTGTGTGTAGTAGGTGCCTCAGTGCAAGTTTTGACTTATCTATATCCCTGAGGGCTGCCAAATGCTCACCAGTCACAAAGGCATTTGCTCTTGCCACAAATTCCACCTTTACCTGTTCACCCCCAGAGATCTGCAAGTTCAGAAATTCATTTGAGCTAGGGCCGTTGATCGTAGGCATGTCTTGCTGTCAAAATAAGTTAGTGAGATGATTGTATGACAAGAATAAAATTGGACTATATTTTTCCATTTGCTGTTTGAATTGGACTTGGGCTATCTTTTGTCTCCCAGTCCCACACAGCAGTTGCAACAGGCATGGGTGTAATCCATTATTCCCTGTTCCACATGGGAAATCCCATCATGCAGCGCTCATTGATCATGGATGTTTACATAAATGTCTTGGAGGGCACTACCGGCCTGAATAAAGACATAAGGGGCAGGAATTCTCGGCCGCACATACCCCAGACCGGAAATTCTCACCCGAGGTAAACGGACCTTTAAATGTTCTGCCAAATTTTCTGTCCCGCCCACTACAATTCCCCCAGGGGGTGAGACCGGAAAGTTTACCCCAAGATTTCTTTTAAAAATGGGGAATGTTGATAGATGAGCAAAGGGTGACAACAGCATGTTACATGTGTTAGGCCTACACATGCGTTTGAATTCTGTGACACCAGGGTTTACATCATGGAGGTGGAGGAATTTTTGTAAGTGCTGAACCAACCTTAATTTCCTGGTCTGTTCTCAGTGCAAGCGTTGCCGTCTAAGCGAGCAGCAAGGTTGTGCACCTTCTCTGGAGTATTGACTACAATGAAAAGATGGAATCATAGATTACTTTCTTTGATTTATCCTGAAAAATGCCACGGCTGAGTGATGCTGAAGCTGAGGAGGTTACTCACGGATTTGTAGAGTATAAAATGGGAATAGATTTCCTGATCGTGCATTTTATTCATCAGTTGGCCAATTGGACTCTTGGTCTTTGACTCTCTGAAGTTCTGTGTAATGAAGGGGAAAAACTTGCTGCCTATTTGGAGAACACTGGCCAAGAGCTTCCCTCAACCTTTCCATTTCACCTGGCAAGTCACACCTTCTCTCTGATCATCAGGTGGGGATTGGGAGTTAGAGGGTCCCGTGGGGGGTTCAGGGGAGGGCAGCTGTGCAAATCTGGGCCAATTAAAGATGCATCTGGAACCCAGAATTGTTGGGGAGAGACCTCCCTGGTGCCTTCCTTTCCTGCAAGCTCTATCTGCTCTAACTTCCCTGGTAATCTCCCTCCCTAACACCATAACCCCCCAACCCAACTCCCAGTTTCCTGCTGCTCTCCCCTCCCTTCCTCCACCCCAACCCGATGGTATCTTCCTGGTTGATTTGACTCCCATCGTTACTTCAAGCTCCCTCACTCCCATTTGTCACACTGCATATCATCCGTGGTTAATCTCAGCCCAATTTGAATTGACCCCAACTGTAAAGAGGAGAGGCAGTGGGTAGTGATACTGTTACTGGGCTAGTAACCCAGAGACCCAGTGTAATGCTCTGGGGATCTGGGTTCAAATCCTACCATGCTAAATGGTGAAATTTGAATTCAATATAATTCTAGAATGAAAAGTCTGCAGGTGACCATGAAAGCATTGTCGATTATTATAAAAATCCATCTGGTTCACTAATGTCCTTTAGGGAAGGAAATCTGCCGTCCTTACCTGGTCTGGCCCACATCTGACTCCAGAGCCACAGCAAGGTGGTTGACTCTGAAATGGCCCCTGAAAAGGCCTAGCCAACCATTCTTCAATTGTAATTTCAGATGGGCAATAAATTCTACCCCAGCCTGTGATGTCCACATCCCATAAGATAATAACACTATTTAAATCGCTCTTTTAATTCAGCTCAATTCCAGCACCTGGTTTGATTTCCTCATTTTGGATCAAATCTCACCCCCATGTGCCCCCATGGTGTTCCTCATCAGTTTACATCTATCTCACTCCAATTGTGGCTCCCCCATTTCCCTAGTTCATTTCCCCCACCAGCACCCACTGTCTGTGGTGGTGTAAGCCCTCCCTTGTCTATCCCACGGCCGAAAGACAAAACTCACAGCCAGCCCCATGCCCCCCCACCCCCCTGCCCCACAGCCTTAACCATCTGTGCCTCTGTTCTGGCATTCACACATTCTGATCTCTTAATGGATACTTTTAGCACCTCTGTCAGCCATCTTCATCCTCATTTACATTTCCTTTGTCCTTTTACAGCCCCCATCACCACACCCTCATAGTATACATCTTTTCTGATTACTCTTAGTTCTGACGAAGGTTCATCCAGACTCGAAACGTTGGCTCTATTCCCTCTCCACAGATACGGAGATCTTCCAGCATGTTCTGTTTTGTGTCAAAACTCACCCACCAAAGCCAAATGAAGTGCAGTACCACCCAGCACGCAAAGGGTGCTCAAGATAAGTGAAGATGGCAGCAGGCAAAAGAAAGGGCTGCATTATCCGGGGCGTATAAACGTGGAAAGAATTGTGAGACAGTGAGACATCAGTTCTCAAGAGTCAGAATCCTGCAATATCGATGCACTTCCACACGACATGGGGGCCGATTTTACCAAATCGGCTCCAAGTGCCGAGAGCGGCCGTAAATCAGACCTGCGCCCGGCAGCCGCGCTCCAGCGCCCCCATACGCCTTTTCTCGGCGTGGGTCTAGTGGGCGGGGCCTAGCGCATTTGCATCTGTCGGAGCGCCAAGCTGCGCATGCGCAGTTCGGGAAGAATCTGACAGAACGCACCCGGACGCAAAACGAAAAGCAGAGAGCGGAGTGAGCCTCTCTGCCGTTCATCCTCTGGTCGGGGGGTGGGGGGGGGGGGGGGGGGATGTGACTTATCATTCCCGGGGGTGGGGGGCGGGGAGGAGAGGGGGTGTGACGCCTCATTCCCTGGGGGAGGGGTGTGTGACATCTCATCCTCTGATCGGGGGTGTTCCGCTGCGTGTCTGCGGCCGATCCCTCCTGGCACCATCACTGCTACACTAACAGCCACAGATTACTCTTCCCTGCAGGTGTGAGAGAGCGGGAGAGATGGCTGTGGCTGGTAGTGCACCAGTAAATGATCCGTCACACCCCCTCTCCCCCCCCCCCCCTCCCCCCACCCCGCCTCGCCAGGGGATGATCCGTCACACACCCCTCTCCTCCCCCCCCGGGATGAGACGTCACACCCCCTCCCTCCCCTCACTGCATGTTCTCCCCGTGTCTGCGTGGGTTTCCTCCAGGTGCTCCGATTTCCTCTCACAGTCCGAAAGACTAGGTTAGGTGCATTGGCCATGCTAAATTCTCCCTCAGTGTACCCAAACAGGTGTCGGAGCATGGCGACTAGGGGATTTTCACAGTAACTTCATTGCAGTGTTAATGTAAGCCTCCTTGTGACTAATAAATAAATAAACTGAAGTAGTATGTCCAAAAGGAAGCCAAGAGGATCTTATAATGAGTATTGGAGGCATCTTAATCTGCAGCACTGAACAAAAAAAGAGATGACCAATTGCCAAGAGGCATTAAGGAAAGCTGACTCAGGCTGCAGCCAATGCTGCGACTATTGCAGGTGAAGACATGAATATATACCTGGCTCTGTATAAGATTATATTTCCACTCCATCTGACGAAGGAGCAGCGCTCCGAAAGCTAATGGTATTTGCTACCAAATAAACCTGTTGGACTTTAACCTGGTGTTGTTAAAACTCTTACTCTGTATAAGAAAGCATCGCCAAATTCCTGAGGGTTCATTCTGGTGAGCTGAGCCCAGCTGACAGCTGGCACAATGCAGCAATGCCAACTGCGGGGGTGGCAACGCACTCACCACAATGTGGGCAGCACTCCCCTGCCTCGTTGTGGTCCCCCAATTGGCACAATTGAAGTTAAGTTAAAGTTAAAGCTTATTTAATGTCACAAGTCGGCTTACATTAACACTGCAATGAAGTTACTGTTAAAATCCCCTCGTCGCCACGCTCTGGCACCTGTTCGGGTACACTGAGGGAGAATCTTGGGATGGTCAATGCACCTAACCAACACATCTTTCGGACTGTGGAGACTCGGAGGAAACCCATGCAGACACAGGGAGAACGTGCAAACTCCACACAGACAGTGACCCAAGCCAGGGATTGAACCCGGGTCCATGGCACTTGAGGCAGCAGTGCGAACCACAGTTAATCATGGAACAAGGGCAATGATCTGGACTGCTATGCCTGCAGACTTAAATTCAACTTTGTCATGTAAATCATAAATCTAAATCTGTGAATGAAGGGGGCCAAAGTCCCTGATGAGCACAATGAGTATGAACATGCAAGGTAGGCTAGCTGCAGTCTCCTTGACCATACGTGATCAAATAAATCTGGCACAATCATGTTTTTCTGTGAGTTCCTTTTGATGTCCTGAATGGACAGGGAGGTGAGGGGGAGAAGGGTGGTGTGGGGAGTCCCTTGCGAGGGTTTATGTGGGTCAGTACAATAGTTACCCAGAAGCTGAAGTGATTTTAATTCTTCTAACATTTATTGTAACAGTTGGAACTATTCAAAATTTGTGATTTAAATCACAGTTTTGGATGGCTCCCAGTACAGGACGATTGGACAAAGGAAGTTTGAATTTTCAGGAAATTGCCATGCAATCCTTACCTGGGAATGTCTGGGGTTCCCCAGTGCATTTTTGGGGCGTACCCTCAAATAAACTGTGATGGAGCTCAGACGTTATGGTCCATTGTCATGGACATGGAGATACAGTGACAAATGAGGAGCAGCTTCACTGTAACTGTTTGCAACTTACTTAGGTCCACTCACCTGATAATCCCCGAATGGATGTTAGGGAACTTGGGGAAATAAATAGTGATGTCTTGAGGAGTGTACATATTACAGAGAAAGAGGTGCTGGAAGTCTTAAAGTGCCTCAAGGTAGATAAATCCCCAGGACCTGATGAAGTATATCCCTGGATATTGTGGGAGGCTAGAGAGGAAATTGCAGGTCCCCTAGCCGAGAAATTTAAACCATCAATAGTCACGGGTGAGATGCCTGAAGATTGGAGAGTGGCAAATGTTGTGCCTTTTGTTTAAAAAGGACTGCAGGGAAAAGCTTGGGAACTACAGGCCAGTGAGCCTCACATCTGTGGTGGGTAAATTGTTGGAAGGTATTTTGAGAGACAGGAGCTACAGGCATTTAGAGACGCAAGGACTGATGAGGGCCAGTCAGCATGGCTTTGAGAGTGGAAAATCATGTCTCACAAATTTGATTGAGTTTTTTGAAGGGGTAACCAAGAAGATAGATGAGGGCAATGCAGTTGATGTTGTCTACATGGACTTTAGTAAGGCCTTTGACAAGGTACCGCATGGTAGGTTGTTGCATAAAGTTAAATCTCACGGGATTCAGGGTGAGGTAATGGATACAAAATTGGCTTCTTGACAGAAACCAGAGATGGTTGTAGAGGGTTGTTTTTCAAACTGGAGGCCTGTGACCAGCGGTGTGCCTCAGGGATCAGTGCTGGGTCCACTGTTATTTGTCATTTATATTAATGATTTGGATGAGAATATAGGAGGCATGGTTAGTACATTTGCAGATGACACCAAGATTGGTGGCACAGTGGACAGTGAAGAAAGTTATCTCAGATTGCAATGGGATCTTGATCAATTGGGCCAGTGGGCTGACGAATGGCAGATGGAGTTTAATTTAGATAAATGCAAGGTGATGCATTTTGATAGATTGAACCAGGACAGGACTTACTCAGTTAATGG
Source organism: Mustelus asterias (assembly GCF_964213995.1). Classification (NCBI taxonomy): domain Eukaryota; kingdom Metazoa; phylum Chordata; class Chondrichthyes; order Carcharhiniformes; family Triakidae; genus Mustelus; species Mustelus asterias. The sequence continues at coordinate 2,951,909 of NC_135827.1, forward strand.
TAGGTGTTGGGGAGAGTTACAGAACAAAGAGATCTAGGGGTACATGTTCATAGCTGCTTGAAAATGGAGTCACAGTGGACAGGGTAGTGAAAGAGGCATTCAGCATGCTTGGTTTCATTGGTCAGAACATTGAATACAGGAGTTGGGACGTCTTGTTGAAGTTGTACAGGACATTGGTAAGGCCACACTTGGAATACTGTGTACAGTTCTGGTCACCCTATTATAGAAAGGATATTATTAAACTAGAAAGAGTGCAGAAAAGATTTACTAGGATGCTACCGAGTCTTGATGGCTTGAGTTATAGGAGAGGCTGGATAGACTGGGACTTTTTTCTCTGGAGCGTAGGAGGCTGAGGGGTGATCTTATAGAGGTCTATAAAATAATGAGGGGCATAAATCAGCTAGATAGTCAATATCTTTTCCCAAAGGTAGGGGAGTCTAAAACTAGAGGTTTAAGGTGAGAGGGGGGAGATACAAAAGTGTCCAGAGGGGCAATTTTTTCACACAGAGGGTGGTGAGTGTCTGGAACAAGCTGCCAGAGGCAGTAGTCGAGGCGGGTACAATTGTGTCTTTTAAAAAGCATTTAGACAGCTACTTGGCTAAGATGGGTATAGAGGGATATGGGCCAAATGCGGGCAATTGGGATTAGCTTATTAGCTTCGGGGTTTAAAAAAAAGGGGGGCATGGACAAGTTGGGCTGAAGGGCCTGTTTCCATGCTGTAAACCTCTATGACTCTAGTCCAACGCCATCATCTCCACATCTTAGGCACTTAATGAAAGGCACTGTAATATATGCACAGCATCTGTACTGTTTCTGGGAATAGTGTGAGGCTGTTGCCAGGCACTGACACAAGTATTACTGTTACTCAGTGATGAAGAAATGGCCTCATCCCAAGCTTGGGATCTCTGGTTGATATCATCTTGAAACCATGTGAGCCGGGAAGCAGATTGCTCGTGTGTCAATGATCTGCTGAATAAGATTCCATTTTGTCATCAAATTGATGTGTTCTTGGATATGTTTCAGGTCGATACACAGCTGCTGATGACAAGCCCATTATTTTTATGTTCAGGTGTCCACGTGCTTCCTCTCTTGCTAACTTGCTTTACAGTGGTCACAACTGAAGGAGAATCCAATGGGACGGAAGATAACTTTCCTTCTCTCGAGGAGGAAGCAGATCCGGTCGAGAGAGTTTCAGTAATTGCATGTTCAATGAAGGTGACCCACTTCACTATGTAGGTGACCCCATCAGTGTCAGAGGCAAACATTCCTGATACTAACCTTCGCACTCATGGACAATGTCTGGCTCATTGGATCACATTGTCCTTCACCAAACTTTGCAACACCTCTCTGTCCTTGTTATGTAATAACTACACCGAACAGAAAGTTCCTCTCAATTTTCACAGGTTTTGTGATGGTTGCGTTAGGTACAGAGGTGACAGTAATGGCAGGAGGCAGTGTGCAAAGGCCAGCTGTGGAAGAGTCGGTGAAAATAGTGACCAGCTGCCATTCTCTCCCATTAGGAGAGCAGCTGAAAAATGTATTCAAAAGATTTAATTTTCACAAGGATCCCTGACACTGGCTCACTGCGAGGGAAAATCACTAATCACCAGGTGGGAGTGTTCCCTTCCTGTCGGGGAACAGTTCAGCAGTCACGGGCATTCAGCCTCTGATCTTCGGGTAAGCGTTCTCCAAGGCGGCCTTCATGACACACAACGCAGAATCGCTGAGCAGAAACGGATAGCCAAGTTCCGCACACATGAGGACGGCCTAAACCGGGATCTTGGGTTCATGTCACACAATCTGTAACCCCCACGACTTGCCTGGGCTTGCAAAATCTCACTAACTGTCCTGGCTTGAGACAATTCATACCTCTTTAACCTGTGCTTAACTCTCTCTCCACTCGCATTGTCTGCACCTGTAAAGACTTGATTACCTGCTAAGACTCGCATTCCAACCATTATCTTGTAATTGAGTTTGTGCCTGCATATGCCCTGTTTGTGAACCAAACTCTTCTCACCTGATGAAGGGGCAACGCTCCGAAAGCTCGTGCTGCCAAATAAATCTGTTGGACTTTAACCTGGTGTTGTGAGACTACTTACTGTACGAGGGAAAAGATTGCAAAGCCGTCGGTGATATCTAGGATGGTACTTTGTACCAGTGACATTTTCAGCCCGGGGGAATTCTTGTCCAATGCAAATCACATTTCTTGCAGGCGGTGTATTGATGGGGTACAGGGATTCAGGTTTACCAGAGGGACTTTATGGATTATTTATTTTGCTGTAAATGAGCTCCATATAACTAAGAGAGTGAACCAGAGAATATTGGTCTCTGCTTTCATGGAGGAAAGCCATATAGAAATTCCTACTTGAAGCCATTCTGCGGTTCACTGCAAGAATTGTCTAAGATTGGTTCTGAGGTGAGCTGTAATCATTGCGATGATAATATCCATTCCAGCTTCTTCACGTGGAAGGTGTGAACTGCCTGAAAAAGTTAATGTCATGAACATGAACATGACCAGGACCAATGGCATGTTTGCTTGCTCCAATTGCAGACAGCCAGGACAAATTGTAGCTGGTAGGGGTCATACCAGGGCATTTGCTTTTGACCCTGATAACATTGATGGGCTATGCAGGAATCACAGAGAAACCATGCAACATTCAATTGAAGCAAACACAACTGGAAAGCCAGTGCAAGGAATAAAGAATCCGTCATGGAAAACTACGATTTGATACAAGGCACAGTCATTGACCACATGCCTGGTGTTCTCCTAGGAGTTGTCAGACAGCTCCTTAGGCTCTAGTTTGAGCTAAAATATCAGCTGGACATATTTATCATTAGTAAATCTGTTGACATAGTTGATCAGAGGTTACTCAGTATAAAGCCACCAAACTCAATCTCTTGCCTTGCAAAGTCTTTTGAACAGCACATGAGCTATTGGAAGGTGAATGAATGTAGGGCATGGCTCTATACCACTCTGCCCCTGTTCTGAGGGGCATTCTAGATTATGATTTCTACCAACACCGCCTTCTTTTAGCCAAAGTTGTTCAAAGGCTATGCAAATTCGTAGTTTAATTTGGCAATTCCACCAAGACTCTTACCAATTTTTACAGACGCACCATGGAAAGCATCCTTTCCGCATGTACCACAGCTTGATATGGCTCCTGCTCGATCCAAGACCACAAAAACTACAAAGGGTTGTGAATGTTGACCAGTCCACCACGAAAACCAGCCTCCCATCCATTGACTCTGTCTACATTTCTCACTGCCTCAGGAAAGCAGCCGGCATAGTTAAGGACCCCACACACCCCGGACATTCTCCCTTCCACCTTTTTCTGTTGGGAAAAAGATACAAAACTCTGAAAACATATACCAACCGACTCAAGAACAGCTTCTTCCCTGTTCTCATCAGACTTTTGAATGGTCCTATCATATATTAAGCTGATCTTTCACATCACCCTACCTGTAACTGCTACACTATATTCTATGCGCTATCCTTTCCTTCTCCCCTATGTACTTTTTCTTGTATAATGCGCAAGAAACAATACTTTTACTGTATCCCAGTACAGAGTCATAGAGATACACAGCACAGAAACAGGCCTTTTGGCCTAACTTGTCCATGCCAACCAGGTCTCCATGTGACAGTAATAAATCAAATCAAATCAAATCAAAGAGAGAATAGTAAAAGCTAGCTTCTGCACTGTCGATCATTGTCTACCGTGCAATTTTTGGAGCCTTGTACAGTGATCTACATATGAGTATAAATGTATATCAGGTGCTTCATTTAGTTGTTCAGGCTTGGACATTGCTTTGGGTCTATAGCTCTTTTTCTTTTGAAGGCCTGAATGGAAAGTTTCTGAAACTTGTCCATGATGCAAACATAGCAAATGCTGTTACTTCAATCCTTTGCCTCCCTGAGCTTGGTATGAGAACTTGGCCTGTTGATTCCAAGGTTACTCGCTTCTGTAATCACTTGCAAAGCTGAGGAGCGGGACTGTCGTTGCAGAGAGTATCTATGCAATAGGTAAAATGATCACAGAGATTTCATCAGTCAGGGAAAATGCTGGCTTGTCTGCAAAAGCCTTGCTCTCTTTCCTCTGTGTCAATATTCATGGTTGATTGTGTGTGGGCTTCAGTGTTCAGCAATGTTCAGTGGGATATCATTATGGGGAGAGGCAATGGCATAGTGGTATTGTTACTGGACTGGTACTCCAGAGACCCAGGGTAACGCAGGTTCGAATACTATAATGGGAGATGGTGAAATTTTAATTAAATAAAATTTAAATTAAAAGTTTAATTATGAATATGTTGATTGTTGTAAAAATCCATCTGGTTCACCATTGAGCATCTAATGCCCTATAGGGAAGGAAATTTGCCATCCTTACCTGTCTGGTCTACATGTAACTCCAGATCAACAGCAATATGGTTGACTCTTAAGTGCCCCTCTGAAATGGTCTAGCAAGCTGCTCAGTTCAAGGGCAATTAGGGATGGGTAATAAATGCTGGTCCAGCCAGCAACACCCACATCCCACAGTAGCATTTTCACAGTAACTTCATTGCAGTGTTCATGTCAGCCTACTTGTAACACTAATAAATAAACTTTAAACAATGAATGAATTTTTTTAAAAATGTTGTTCCTTGGAAGATGGGACTTTGCCTGGGTCGAATTATTTTTGAGATGCGTTTGCTGGTATGGTACTGATGCCCAAGGATGTGACTGTGCATACGTTGATGTGGTAAGAAGATTAACAGTTGTCTGGTGAATGGAAGTTGGACTCATTAATGATGTGTCAATCGGAATTATTTCAGCAGATGTGTTCAATGTGCAGAAAATCTCATCAGCTTGCAGCAGTCCCCATTAAGTTCCATTAGAAGTTGTTTGTGTGTGCATCAGCATTGATATAGTGGAGAACTTACCCAATCCAGAATTTATATTTGTGCCTCCCGTTCATGTTGAAGGTGATTGAAAATGTAGGAAGACAGCACTGCCCCCAACAAATTCTGCTTCCCTTTGAAGAGTGGTTGAAGATTTATAAATACATATACCAGAGGCCCAGTAAATTTGAAAATCTGCTTTGATTCAGTATATCTTTCGCATCATGATATTGACTTCAGTGGAGACATTGCACAGTGTATTACATGATGGATGTGCTTGGACATGTTGTCATCTTGTTTCTCATCAATTACACAGTTGCTGAAATCCCGATTCATCGTGAACCAGTAAAATTGCTCCATATGAGTCTCTCTCCACTGAACTTGTCCAATCTTGACAATGCTGATGTACATCAATCTATAGTTTAAGCAGAGAACCAGGCTCTTTGCTACAACAAAACACAATGGAACTGGAGACTTGAAAAGTGACTCCATGTGTATAGTTTGTTTCCACTGATACTTTCCTTCTGCATTGGGTGAAATATTCAGTCACCCATATACAGGAATTGGAAAAGACTCAGTTGGCAGAGATCCATGTAATGATTCTTCTCATTGCATACATAATCAACTGAGACTTAGGAAAGTTCTGGCTATCGGCTCAGTGTAGCTTTCTTCCCTATATGTAATGGGTTTGCTTCCCATCCTAGGGCTGGGATTTTCCAGACCCACCACAATGGGTGCAGCAAGTCAACCAAAAGTCCATTGACATCAGTGGGACTCAAAGATCACACTGGCAGGTAGAGCTGGAAAATCTTGGCTGGATGACTTGTTATGTATTTATGTGGTTGCAGGTTGCTTTAAGAGCTGATCATATGGATTGACGGTGATGTCATTAGGGTGTTGTACAGGCTGTTGTTTTCCTTTTAGTTTGTATTCTGTGCAGTGCAGAGAACATCTTTCAATAAACCTTGCTGCTGTTAGTTTTAATCTATGTGGGCAAATCACATTCTTTTTCTTTTTTAAAAAAACCCACAACCCCTAACATGGCTAGGATATTGCAACATTTGAATGCAAAGTCCTAGATGATTCTTTGGTGTAGTACTGTGGGAGTGCTGCACTGTCAAAAGTGCCGTCTTGCAGATCAGATGTTAAATCAAGGCCCTTCCTCTATCTCAGCTGGCAGTGAAAAATCCCATGGGTGGAATTTTTCCTTTTTTTTCGAAGTATTGTTTCAGGCAGGGAAGGCAGAGATAGCCCGCCAGCTGCCTTGCTGGGTTTTCTCACCAAATTTTTAAACACCTCTCGGAGGCATGGACAAGTTGGGCTGAAGGGCCTGTTTCCATGCTGTAAACCTCTGTGGCTCAATGATTCCATGACCTTCAAAAAAAATGGAAGAGTGGATCTCACAATGTCATTGAGAACTCTTGTTAAAGGATGCCTTGATGTGAAAAAATATATAAATAAAAGTGGAAACACCCGATGGAACCCTCCTCCACCACCACCACCCCACAGACACGAGACCACCCTCCAGGGCACCTTCCTTTCCCCCCCCCCCCCCACCACTCCAGGAACCCCTAACTCTGAACCTACGCAGTGGAACCCCCCCCCCCACCCCAGGTAGTACTATGGGGTATTGCTAGGGTACTGCCAGGCTATGGCCCTCTCCCTCCTGGGAGTGTATTTACCTTTGCGTTCCTGGCACCAGCTCCCCATTTTTCAAGACCTGTTGTAAACTCCATGGACATGATGCCATGCCAGCGGTGGTGGGCGGGGGGTGGGGGGTGGGGGGGGGGTGGGGGGGGGGGGGGTGGGGGGGGTGGAATCGTTAAGTGGGGATTAATACAGCAGGGAGTCCCACTACGCAGATTCTGTTGTATATCAGTGAGGTTCCCAATCTTTCATGGCAGGATCCCAATTATGTTATTGGCAGGGGTTGGGGGAGGGAATCTCAATGGGAATTCCCGCTGCCGTGAATGCAGTTTTGGGACTACCGCTGGATTCTTTGCTCATTGAAATCAGGGGCAGAAAGCTCTCCCCATGACATTATTTTGAGGAAAAGTGGAGTTCTCCACGGTGTCCTGTCCAACATTAACTCTCAATCAACCAATGACCACACTGCTGTCTGTGGGAGCTTGCTGTGCACAAATTGGATGCTGCATTACAACAGAGACTACACTTCAAAAAGAAAACCTTATTGGTTGTAATGAGCTTTGGGATGTCCTGAGTTTGTGAAAGGTGTTATAGAAATGCAAATTCTTTCTTTTTTAATGGACAGGTAAGTTTATTTCCAACCCTCATCCAAACTCCCAGCTGCTTCCCAAAGCAGAAGAAAGGATGGAGGCAATAGAAATGTTTTGAGAAAGCGAGGTGAACAGGCTGAAACCATGGTTGATATTGGAAACACTTCAATGATTGATGGTTTGGGGAGTGAGGTGTTAGATTGAGAAGCACAGCATTGAGTGTAACAATCTTTGAATTATTTCCAGTGCAACACATTGGACCAATCAGAGAAGCAGATTGGCCTCAGCTGGTGAGGAAACAATAAGCACTGGGACAAACTCACCCGTTAATAAAACACTTCAACAAATGGAATTGGCTTTCGCAAAATGAAATCATTTGAAGCTTGCAGAGAGGGCAAGGAAAGGAGCTGGGAGAGGATATAAAAATCTAAATCGGGGCAGGGGCAGAGTCTTAAACATTCGCAAAGAATCCAGCGGTATTCCCAAAACTGCATTCACGGCAGCGGGAATTCCCATTGAGATTCCCTCCCCCACTCCCTCCAACCTCATCCATGGCTGGGATTCTCCAGTCCCGCTGCAGTGAATGGAGTTCTGCCTGAACGTCAAATTCTCCATACGCGATGCTATCTGGGCGGGAACGGGCGAGATTGGAGAATCCCGCCCATCATCTGAAAGGATAAGAATAGGCATGAGAGAGGGGCAGCACGGTGGCACAGTGTTTAGCACTGTTGCCTCACAGCGCCAGGGACCCGGGTTCAATTCCAGCCTTGGGTCACTGTCTGTGCAGAGTCTGCATGTTCTCCCTGTATCTGCGTGTGTTTCTTCTGGGCGCTCTGGTTTCCTCCCACAGATATGTAGGTTGGGTGGGTTGGCCATGCTAAATACACGAGGTTATGGTGATATGGCAGGACTGGGTAAGATGCTCTCTCAGAGAATCAGTGTACACGCGATGGGCCGAATAGCCTCCATCTGTACTGTAGTGATTCTATGATTTGATGGTTCTAAAACCAATTGAAATAGCTAAAGACAAGAAGTGCTGCCCAAGTGTCAATCAGGAAGAGGGAATAATAGTAAAGGAAATAAAAGGAAAGGAAGGAGAATACTGAGGCATGGAAGACATAAAGGTCGGAACCAGAGGTGGATTACAATCGAGGGATATGGTGTTGATTGAAATGTATCTTTATGTAGAGAAACAGGAAGGAGGAATGCAATCTGCATGACCCCAGCTGTAAGATATTCAGGGAGACAGAGACAGAAGGAGACAGAGGAGAACTACCCCGATTCACTTATCCTTGGTGCTTGGTAATGTTGGCCGCGATTCTCCCAAAAGTGCTGAATTCATTTGTATTCGTTGGAATTTAGAAGGCTGAGGGGGGGATCTTATAGAGACCTGAGGGGGGGATCTTATAGAGACCTATAAGTTTATCCAAATAAACTTACCTGTCCATTAAAAAAGAAAGAATTTGCATTTCTATAACACCTTTCACAAACTCAGGACATCCCAAAGCTCATTACAACCAATAAGGTTTTCTTTTTGAAGTGTAGTCTCTGTTGTAATGCAGCATCCAATTTGTGCACAGCAAGCTCCCACAGACAGCAGTGTGGTCATTGGTTGATTGAGAGTTAATGTTGGACAGGACACCGTGGAGAACTCCACTTTTCCTCAAAATAATGTCATGGATAGGGTAGAGATGGAGAGATTCTTTCCACTTAGAAAGGAAACTAGAACTAGAGGGCGCAGCCTCAAAATAAAGGGGGGTCAGTTTAGGACAGAGTTGAGGAGGAACTTCTTCTCTCAGAGGGTGGTGAATCTCTGGAATTCTCTGCCCACTGAAGTGGTGGAGGCTACCTCGTTGAATATGTTTAAATCACGGATAGATGGATTCCTGATCGGTAAGGGAATTAGGAGTTATAGGGATCAGGCGGGTAAGTGGAACTGATCCACGTCAGATCAGCCATGATCTTATTGAATGGCGGGGCAGGCTCGAGGGGCTAGATGGCCTACTCCTGCTCCTATTTCTTATGTTCTTACGTTCTTATTAATTGGCGGGAAAACTGTTCTAGATCCTGACTGTTTTGTCAATTCAACTTCATGCTCGAATTTCTGCACTCTGTGCACTGCAGAGGTCCCAATTGTGAATCTCATTAAAAACCCAGGGGGCAGAGCATATTTGCGTGGAGTTTGACAGTTCTGGAGCTCTGCGCATGTGTAGTGACCCCGTTCTGTCAGTCTCCTTGTTTTCTGGCCAGCTCAATCGCTGGCCAGCCCGGGGCCCCTGTAGTGCTGCCCCTCCAGCCCCCCCCCCCCCCCCCCCCCCCCATTGCCCGATCGCAGCCCCCATAACAATTCCTGGACCAGCCCTGTCACCCCCCCCCCCCCGCACCCCACTGCCCCAGAGCACCCCGATGTCCAGCACACTCCCGCCAGCAATGGCGATCCCCCCACCCCCCTCACCCCCGCAAATGCCTCCTCGGGGTCAAACCCCCCTCACCAAGAGACAGGCTCCCCCCCAAGCCCGCCCAATCGCTGCCCTCCCTCCATCCCAGACCGATCCCAATGCAGAGTGTCAGCGGGACCCACCACCGCCACAGATTGCCCCTAGGCCCCACCCACAAAAGGCCCCACTCCCTTTGCACTGCCCGATGCCCGGTGGGCAGTACCAAGGTGTCCCCTGGGCATGGGCACTTTGCCCTTGGGCAGTGCCAGGGGGCACAGGCTGGCACTGCCAGGGTGCCCATGCCCAGGGGGCATCACCCCCTGCCACCCAACCCCCTGGGGGCCCCAATTGGCTCCCCTTCACATCGGCGGGGTCTCTCTCTAGTTCCCCGAATGTAGGGAGCTACTCTAAACCCCGCTGGAATGAAGTACTCCTGGCAGGGTGGGAGATTCAATCCAGACCAGTAAGTTCTCAATAATTACATTTATAAAAGACATTTAAAACATATTAAAAATAGATTCAAATTACTTACCTGCCTTCCCGCCGGTTTCCAGCATGGTCTGGCCTGCGATTGTTCTCCGGCTCTGGGAGATGCTCATGTGTTCTCGGCACATGCGGAAATCCCAGAACACGGCTGGTGACGCGTATCTCCCACTCCGACCCGCCAGAAAAATTGCGGGTCGCGATGGGAAAATCGCGGCAGTTATCTCCATAGTCTTTGTAGCCTGCACACGTTACTTTTCACACGAGGTACACTTATTACTGGATATATCCGGCTCGAAGGTATCACTGGGTATATCAGGCTCGAAGATGCCACTGGGTATATCCACCTCGAAGGTGTCACTGGTATATCTGGCTCGTAGGTGTGGTGCTGGACTGGTAACCATAACAGTCTTAAACTCAAATCTCACCATGATAAATAGCAAAATGGAATCCAGTAAAGATTTGTGAACTGGCACCAGAACAGAAATGAATATTACATAGAACATAGAACATAGAACATTACAGCGCAGAACAGGCCCTTCGGCCCACGATGTTGCACCGACCAGTTAAAAAAAAACTGTGACCCTCCAACCTAAACCAATATCTTTTCGTCCATGAACCTATCTACGGATCTCTTAAACGCCCCCAAACTAGGCGCATTTACTACTGATGCTGGCAGGGCATTCCAATCCCTCACCACCCTCTGGGTAAAGAACCTACCCCTGACATCGGTTCTATAACTACCCCCCCTCAATTTAAAGCCATGCCCCCTCGTGCTGGATTTCTCCATCAGAGGAAAAAGGCTATCACTATCCACCCTATCTAAACCTCTAATCATCTTATATGTTTCAATAAGATCCCCTCTTAGCCGCCGCCTTTCCAGCGAAAACAATCCCAAATCCCTCAGCCTCTCCTCATAGGATCTCCCCTCCATACCAGGCAACATCCTGGTAAACCTCCTCTGCACCCTCTCCAAAGCCTCCACATCCTTCCTGTAATGTGGGGACCAGAACTGCACACAGTACTCCAAGTGCGGCCGCACCAGAGTTGTGTACAGTTGCAACATAACGCTACGACTCCTAAATTCAATCCCCCTACCAATAAACGCCAAGACACCATATGCCTTCTTAACAACCTTATCTACTTGATTCCCAACTTTCAGGGATCTATGCACACATACACCTAGATCCCTCTGCTCCTCCACACTATTCAAAGTCCTCCCGTTAGCCCTATACTCAACACATCTGTTATTCCTACCAAAGTGAATTACCTCACACTTCTCCGCATTAAACTCCATCCGCCACCTCTCGGCCCAACTTTGCAACCTGTCTAAGTCTTCCTGCAAACTACGACACCCTTCCTCACTGTCTACCACACCACCGACTTTGGTGTCATCAGCAAATTTGCTAATCCACCCAACTATACCCTCATCCAGATCATTAATAAATATTACAAACAGCAGTGGCCCCAAAACAGATCCCTGAGGTACACCACTTGTAACCGCACTCCATGATGAATATTTACTATCAACCACCACCCTCTGTTTCCTATCCGCTAGCCAATTCCTGATCCAATTTCCTAGATCACCCCCAATCCCATACATCTGCATTTTCTGCAGAAGCCTACCATGGTGAACCTTATCAAACGCCTTACTAAAATCCATATATACCACGTCCACTGCCTTGCCCCCATCCACCTCCTTGGTCACTTTCTCAAAAAACTCAATAAGGTTAGTAAGGCACGACCTACCTGCCACAAAACCATGCTGACTATCACCTATCAATTCATTACTCTCCAAATAACTATAAATCCTATCCCTTATAATTTTTTCCAACATCTTGCCGACAACAGAAGTGAGACTCACCGGTCTATAATTCCCGGGGAAGTCTCTGTTCCCCTTCTTAAACAATGGGACAACATTCGCTAACCTCCAATCTTCTGGTACTATACCAGAGGCCAACGACGACCTGAAGATCAGAGCCAGAGGCTCTGCAATCACTTCTCTTGCCTCCCAGAGAATCCTTGGATAAATCCCATCCGGACCAGGGGATTTATCTATTTTCAGACCCTCCAGAATATCCTGCACATCCTCCTTATCAACTGTAATACTGTCTATTCTACTCCCTTGCAACCCAGTGTCCTCCTCAGCTATATTCATGTCCCCTTGCGTGAACACCGAAGAGAAATATTGGTTCAATGCTTCACCAATCTCCTCCGGTTCCACACATAACTTCCCTCTGCCATCTATAACTGGCCCTAAACTTGCCCTAACCAACCTTCTGTTCTTGACATACCTATAGAACGCCTTAGGATTCTCTTTAACCCTATCCGCCAAAGTCTTCTCATGTCCCCTTTTAGCCCTTCTAAGCTCGCTCTTCAACTCCCTCTTAGCCAATCTAAAGCTTTCTAGTGCACTACCCGAGTGCTCACGTCTCATCCGAACATAAGCCTCCTTTTTCTTTTTAACCAACAAAGAAACTTTTTTGGTGCACCACGGTTCCCTAGCCCTACCAATTCCTCCTTGCCTGACAGGGACATACCTATCACAGACTCGCAGTAGCTGCTCCTTGAAAAAACTCCACATGTCGGACGTTCCCATTCCCTGTAATCTCCTAGTCCAACCTATGTTTCCTAATTCTCTTAGGAAATTGCTGAGTTATTAGAATTACATTCTAATAACTCAGCAAGCTCACAGATATCCTGCAGAAAAGGATCTGTCTGCATGGGAGTCCATTCACGCACTGTGTGGTTCATTAGCAATATCCTCAGGGCAGCCAGGGATGGGAAATAAATTCCGCCTTTTTGCAGCATCGCCCACATCCCAAGAACTTCCCAAGAAAAAACAAAAATAATTACGGCCACATTTCCAGCCATCGGAAACATAATTTTATTGGGTTTTTTGATCATGTTGGCAGTACATTATAGACCATTGAATCAGAAAATGGAAATAAGGGATGGGAAAATCAGTGCAGAGAGACTTGCAGTAACCATTAATCAATAAATGGGATGCTGGGTATTCGAAATAGGCAGGAATAGGGTCAAAGGTTCTGGTCAAAATTGCGAGAAGGTTTTAGAAATCTGTCTTTTAACCAACCTGTAATGATGTAGTGCTGGATCTGGGCCGAATAATGAAGCAGAAGAACTCTTAGCAATACTGAGCAGAATCTATTCAGAATCGCATTGATAATAGAAAAGGAGAAATAGGAGTCAACAATACAGATTCGGACTCTGATTGAGTCCACTCTGTAGCAAGAAACTGAACCCAAAATCTGACCCACATGAAAATAAGAAGTGACTCAAATGATAAACGCTTGCAGAAGAGTTTCCCACAGTAATCTGTAGTTCAACAGGAAAGAAACATTCCTCAATTCTGGGAATTTAAGTGGTGGAAAATAATTGATGTGAATGTTGCAGAAAAATTGAGGGGGAGGAGGCTAAATTCAATGCATAAACAGAAAACGATAACAAAGAGTTAAACTAATCTACACTGCCAGATTCAAGGAGGGATGTGGTGTGAGACATAGCCAAGGGTGATTAGAAAGAGAAAATAATAATACTGGAATAAATAAGGAAAGAGAAAAATAAGACATTGAATGGGTCGTGGCAAAAGTATTAGACATAATAAATTAGAGGTGAATTATTGGAGAAAGTCCAGCAATCTGATAGGGAAATCTGACTGAACTTAATGATCAGAAAATAAACAGATGGCAATAAATCAGCAGTGAGGAATCGTCAAATCAGTTATTGAAAGGAGGGGCTTTTGGGGTCTCAATGAATAGAGTTTCTGGAATAAATAGAAAACAGAATTGAAAATTACAAAATATATATTAATCAAAGTAAACCATGGAGGGTGAACCTTGGTGCAGATGTGAATTAAATATCTTCCCAACTCAGGACAACTCCAGCAAAACTGCTGCTGTGATCCAGAATGCAATGGCCAGCAATGCGACTCAGAAGCCAGAATTTTACCGCCCCGCCAGCCATGGGAATCGGAGCGGGTGAGGGGCGGACCATGGGAAGGTCCGTCGACCTCGGGCGGGATTTTACAGTTTCGAGACGAGTGAAGCCGTAAAATCCCGCCCAGAATCTCAGTTATATTTGCATGAAGCGTGAACATCTGTTGGATCTCCCCAACAAGTTCACCGGCAAAGAGTATTGCAATTTTGGCCCTGCATCGTGTCACTAGCAGCCCTCAGTAGGTCCTGTGAGGGGAAGAGAATAAGCGATGATGCAAGTGGCGAGTGGTTGTATGAAGTTCAGGGGAAAGAGGGAGTTTTTAAAGTTTCCCCGATAATTCAAGATCAAATTAGTCAATGTACAGAAACACAAAAAGGCAAACTCTAGTGTTTGGTAAAAGTCACTATCTAGATTTTCAGAAGATTGAGATTCTCAAAGAAAATTCACTTAGGATGTTATAGTAGCGTGAGGTTTCACGATGAGGAAGCCTTGAATCACAACAATGTTTTATTGAAGGAAAGTTAAAACTGTATCCATATAATTTCAATGCAGATACAGGTCTGGTTCCACTGACTCCCAGTCTCACACTGAGAGGTCCCTTAACGCCTTAATACCTGATAAGTGATTGTTCACGCGCTTCCTCCTGATAGGCCCCAAGAGGGTCATGTGACCCACTAACATTCACCCCTTTAAAGGGGCCATGATACCATAGAGATGTAAAAGGAAAAACAGCACCCACAGATGGATAGATAGCTGCTTAATCCAGCATGATAAGAAGTTTCACAACACCAGGTTAAAGTCCAACAGGTTTCGGAGCCTTAAGAAGGAGCTTAAGGCTCCGAAAGCTAGTGGCTTTTGCGACCAAATAAACCTGTTGGACTTTAACCTGGTGTTGTTAAACTTCTTACTGTGTTTACCCCAGTCCAACGCTGGCATCTCCACATCATAATCCAGCATGAAACAGAGTTAAGAGAAATGTGTATTGCTCAGATTGGAGAGAAACTAAAAAGAATGAATCGCAGGCGTCAGGAATACATCCACTTTTAATTCTCAGCATATATGGACCGTAGTGTAAGGTTCTGGCACATACAGAGTTAATTGATGTGGGACATGTGAAAAGTACCACCCACACAATGATGTAAGAAGGCACAGTGGTGTTCAGCACAATGTGTAATGACTGAAGCATGGAGATAGCTCCCAGCCTCTTTCAGTTGGTAATAAAGAATTGCAGTTAACCTACTGAAGGTGAAGAAGGTTTTTTAAAGAGAGACATTGTCCTGTAACCAACATCCTCCCAACGTGGGTGATCTTGACCAATGAAAGTGGGATATTGCAATTTATTGATGGGACTAAATTGAGAAGGTTACCAAATGGTGAGGTAGAAAGGACTTCAGGAAGATAAACAGGTTAGCACAACAGGCAGCGGTTTGTGGAGAATGGAAATAAATATAGATTAATATAGTGTGATGTCAAATACTTTGAAGAGAAAACAAGTAGTAGAAGGAGATATTCAATTGGAAAACTGAAGAATTTGTTTGGCTCGAGAGATCCAAGGGTACATTATCCCTCGGTATGTGAGTGTAAGTGGTTATTTTTGTTTGTACAAAAGTGGAGAAATGATCAATTAATGTTTGTAATGAGGAAATGCTTTAGTTATAGTTGCGTGCAGGGTATAGTTCTGTCTACCTTGGGCTGTGGGAACCCGATGCCAGTACCGAGTGGGGTTTGGGGGGGGGGGGGGGGGGAGGGTGTCCAAATCTGCATCTGTTGACAATGTGATTGGTTCAATCTGAGGGCCAGCATGCCTGGAGCCTCAGCACCAGGTGAGGTTCCTGCTGCTGAGGTGGGCCGGTGATGGAGAGGTGTCCTAGGGGCCAGGGAGGCCCCCACAGGCAGGGAGGAAACACCATCGCACCTCCCCTTCCCCCCCGTACTGGAGCTTTGTGGGAGCAGCCTTTCTACCCATGGCCTCCTGTCTGGGGATGGAGCCTTTGGGCTCTGATAGCGCCTCCAGCAAGCTGACAGCTTCAATAAACAGCAGGGTGAGGGGGAGGAGAGGGGTCATTCCGTCACCAACAAAATGCCACAGAACACTCTAGATGGGACCTAGATTGACTGTCCATCTTTGTGGCGCAGTCAGTCTGTCTCCCTGCTCCTGCCAGAAATGATTTCCAGCAGCCGGAATCCCTCAGGTTGCCATCCCATGGCTTCCCACTATTTTAGTCATGATGTGGAGATGCCGGCGTTGGACTGGGGTAAACACAGTAAGAAGTTTAACAACACCAGGTTAAAGTCCAACAGGTTTATTTGGTAGCAAAAGCCACACAAGCTTTCGGAGCTCCAAGCCCCTTCTTCAGGTGAGTGAAGAAGGGGCTTGGAGCTCCGAAAGCTTGTGTGGCTTTTGCTACCAAATAAACCTGTTGGACTTTAACCTGGTGTTGTTAAACTTCTTACTGTGTTTCCCACTATTTTCCCAGACACCTGCCTCCACTCCTGCCACCCTGGAGCTGGGATTAGACTCTCCCTACTTTAGGGCTGCCAAGGCCCTTTGAGCCATCCAACCTCAAGAGTCAACCCAGCGTAGACCGGGATAGAACCTAATGACTATTGATCTGAGTGTCTCCGCTGTGTGTCAGCTCGTTAGGAATGAATGATCTGCGTATTTCATGTATTAGCTCACCAACAGCAGCAAGGAAAACCTCACTGGGGTTTGCTGGTGTCATGGTTACAAGAATCTCCCCAACAGAGTATCAGCAACTATTTCCATCCAAAGTCTAATGGTGTGCAAGTTAGGTGGATTGGCCATGCTAAATTGCTCCTTAGTGTCCATAGGTGTGTAGATTAACGGGGTAAATGTGTGGGGTTACAGGGATAGGGCCTGGGTAAGATACTCTGTTAGAGAGTCGGTGCAGACTCAATGGGCCGAATGGCCTCCTTCTGCGCTGTAGGGATTCTATGATTAATAAGTGATGTTCCCTGTGGATTCTAGTTGGTGATTCCCATTTGCATCTCGGATTGCTACCCCAGGAAATTGTCCAAATTCCACTTCCCGATCATGGGTTCACGGGTCTCCACCATACCCGGTTCCATTGTCGCCAGCTCCCTGAACTGAGCAGGGTTAGGCACCCCTGCGCATGGCTTGAAACGAGCTGGGACAGGGAGCTCAGCTGGCAGCTGAAGCACAGGTGTGTGGATCTTTACCAGGGGACGGTGCCCCCCAGCTCGAAGGGAATGCAAACCACTGATCGCAGCAATATGGCACAGACCTGGGGATCACCTTTAACGCAGAGCTCGAGCCCGTCTCAGAATGTGTGCAGATGCCTGTGTTGTGTTGTGAGGTTCTACTGGAGGTCAGAGCAGTAAATCAGGCTGTTTACTGTCCTCCAGCAGGGACTGAACTCCACAGCTCTCTCACACACACACACAGACACCCAAACACAGGCTGGGAGAAGCTTGCCTTCTACATTTCCAACTCATAATTTGCATGGCTATCTTGAACCTGCAATTATTCTCAGGGTAATTGGTTCCAAGTGTGCCAGATTACCTGAAATAAAATGTGCTGCCCTCTCTCTCTCCTTCTCCAATCACTCGAAACATTTGAACAGATAAAACAATCTGGTTTTCATTTATCTCGATCACATTATTATTAGTCAATTTCCTGTTAACTGTTTTATGTCTCTGCAGCGTAGGTGATAAATGGCACATGGTCCTGTCTCCCCCTCCCCTCCCCCAACCCTCCCCATCAGGAATGACTAATAGGCAAGTCGTTTTGGAAACTAAAGTCCGATTCTCAACCCCAGCTTCCTCAAGTCAGACAAAGAGCCAGTACGCGTCGCAATCTCTCTGCCTGGTGATTGCAACAGGGGAGTTTTTAAACCAACAGTACCCCGGGCTTCTTTATTCGGGGGAATAGCAGAGTGTGATTTGTCACATTCCGCACAGGAACTGGGCTCCAGCCTCAAGGCAGAAACTTGTGCCCCACTGCAGCCCCCATGCCAACACTATAGTTAAAAAAACCCAACCAATGCCTCTACTTTCTCAGGAGACTGAGGAAATTTGGCATGTCAGCTATCTTTCAGATGTGTCCAGGAAAGTGTCCTACAGCAGTATGTGTCCAGTCCCACAAGAAAGGGTGCACTGTGGGATCTGGTTCTTGGAAATGAGGTGGGCCAAGTAGATGAAGTGTCAGTGGGGGAACATTTAGGAGACAGTGATCATTGCATTGTAAGGTTTAGGGTGATGATCAAAAAGGATAACAGGCAATCCAGAGTGAAAATACTTAACTGGGGGAGAGCCGACTTCAATGGGGCAAGAACGGAGCTGGGTTAGACTGGGAGGAAAGGTTGTGGGAAAAACTGTAGTTGAACGATGGGCTACCTTCAAAACAGAAATGGTCTGGAAACAGTCCAGGTATATTCCCTGAAAAGAAAAAAGGTACGGTTTAAGGTTTGTAGTGAACTTCCCCAGGGGTCGGTATTGGGATCCTTACTTTTCCTGATATATATTAATGATCTAGATCTTGATTTGCAGGGGACAATTTCAAAGTTTGTGGATGACGCAAAACCTGGAAATTATGTAAACAGTGTAGAATTTCAAAAGGGCATAGGCAAGTTGGTGGAATGGGCAGATAGGTGGCAGATGAAGTTCAAAGTGGAGAAGTGTGAGGTGATGCATTTTAGTAGGAAGAACATGGAGAAACAACATAAAATAAAGGGTACAAATCTTAAAGGGGCACAGGAGCTGAGGGGCCTGTGTGTATATGTGCATAGATCACTGAAGGTGGCAGGACAGGTGGAGAGAGCAGTTAATAAAGCAAATGGCCTTTATTAATAGGGGCATAGAGTACAAGAGCAAGGAGGTTATGCTGAACTTGTACAAGCCACTAGTTTAATCTCAGCTGGAATACTGTGTACAGTTCTGGGTGCCACACTATAGGAAGGATGTGAACACATTGGAGAGAGTGCAGAAGAGGTTTACAAGAATGGTTCCAGGAATGAGAAACTTCAGTGATGAGGATAGAGTGGAGAGATTGGGACTGTTCTCTTTGTAGAGAAATAAGCCAAGAGGAGGTTTGATAGAGATGTTCAAAATCATGATGGGGCTGGACAGAGTAGATAGAGGGAAACTGTTCCTGCTGGTAAAATGATTGAGAGCGAGAGGACACAAATTGAAAGTAATTTGTAGAAGCAAATGTGATGTGAGAATACTTTTTCACACAGCAAGTGGTTTGGGTCTGGAATGCACTGCCCGAGAGTGTGGTGGAGACAGGTTCAATCGAGGCATTCAAGAGGGCATTAGATGATTATTGAATAGAAACAATATGCAGGAGTACAGGGGGGAAAAGGCAGGGAAATGGCACTAAGTCACCTTGCTCATTCGGAGAGCCGGTGCAGATACGATGGGTCAAGTGGCCTCCTCCTGCGCAGTGACAATGCTGTGATTCTGTGAGTGCTGGTGTTGGCCTGTCGGTGTGAACTCCCCGATGGAGCACTCATTGAAAGGTTGATTTATAAGGCATGGAAATCCTGAGATTCCCCAGCCAGCCAGTGCTCCCAGAGTACACTGTGCTGAACAGAAAGGACCCAACTGGGGAACCCTTCACCACAACGAGCCTTTAACAGAAAACATCTAAAGGTGCTTTACATGGCGGATCAGGGAAGAAAACTATAAAAATAGGGAGAGGGATAAAAGCAGAGTGAGAGAGTTGGAGAAGGTGGACAGCTGATCCAGAAGGTGGGTTTTTATATATTGAAGGAAGAATGGGCTCTGACTGAAATTTCAGTCAATGCTCCTTCTCACACTCATCAAGATACAACACCAGAGGGAGGAGATGTGTTTAAAGCAGTGATGTTATTATTTAGCCTCCCTTTCAGTCTTCAATATCGCAGAAATGTAGTTTTCTGTGGTCAGTCCTGTGCCTTCCATTGTTACACCTTAGCTCGGGTATATGCAGGTTGTATTAATGGTGTGTGTTATGCAACATAGATACTTACAGTCCAGGTGGCCATTCACAGGGGCAGCTCCATGCACCTGCCTACCCCCTCCCCACCCTCCTCCCCGCCCCTGCTGCTCGGCAGGGGGCAGAGCCTGGGTACTGCCTGGTCAAGCCCCTCTCCCCCTTGTGCTTGTACTTACCTGTGTGCCCCCAGTAGGGGCTGCTTGCCAGGCAACTGTTGGCCCAGACCTGTTGTAAACCCGTTAGCATGGTGTTGCATCAGTGGGGGCAGGTGGGGACATCCTTAGGTGGGGGAACATTAGAGTGGGGAGGGCCTCTAATGATATTTAAGTCTAAGATAATGGGGCTCCCGACCTGTCACGGCGGGAATCACAGCACATCAT
This sequence comes from Mustelus asterias, assembly GCF_964213995.1. Taxonomy (NCBI): domain Eukaryota; kingdom Metazoa; phylum Chordata; class Chondrichthyes; order Carcharhiniformes; family Triakidae; genus Mustelus; species Mustelus asterias. Next base: position 2,972,235 of record NC_135827.1, read on the forward strand.
TGGTGGGGGGGAGAGGGCAACATCAAGGGGTAATCCTGCCAGTGTAAAAGCCGTTTAGGGACTCCTGTTGGATTCTCCACCTTCACCCACTTTCCCGCCCACCAAAAACAGGGGCAGAGAATCCCGTACCCATATCTCATTAAAGGTAAGTGTCTTTATAGAAACCTCCAGATTGAAGTGATTGCCGGGCTTGTCTCAACCATCGGATAGAGTTGGAGATGAAATCTCCAGAATCTATTTTCCCTTATTGCCCCTGTGGGATTTTCACTATTGTTTCACCTTTTCCAGGACGATAACTTGCTGGGGGGGTGGGGGGGTGGGGGGGGGGGGGGGTAAGTGGCAGGGGTGGAGTGGTGGGGATTTGGGGGGGTTGGCGGGGAGGGGGTGGAGTGGTGGGGATTTGGGGGGGTTGGCGGGGAGGGGGTGGAGTGGTGGGGATTTGGGGGGGTTGGCGGGGAGGGGGTGGAGTGGTGGGGATTTGGGGGAGTTGGCGGGGAGGGGGTGGAGTGGTGGGGATTTGGGGGGGTTGGCGGTCAGGGGGGTGTGGTTGGCATGGTCAGAAGCGTTTAGTGATGATTCTCCAGCCACTATAAGTTATGGGCTACAGATTGGGCTGGGTTTCACTGCTCATTTTTATATATTTGTAGTTCTTGGTTTATTTCCCAAAATTCAGCCTGTCACAAGCCTCCACAGTAAACAGTTTGTGTCATGTGCTCGTCCATTCTGTTAACCTGTACATGTTTGAAAAGCTTTCTCAGCCCTTCTCACTATTTTACTGCAATGATGTGCGCTCACAGACCTTGGTAGGAACACAAATGGATATTTATTAGCAAGGATACAGGGCCGGCAGCAATCCCCACAGCTGCCCCAGAACAGCCCACTGGCTGCCCCAAGTCCCGACATGGAACATTGATGGACACTGACAACCTTCCAAGTCTGAGCTGTTGATTTCCTGTCAAATCTCAGTGTCTGAACCTTGTCACTAACCTGATATTTGCATTGCGGTGTCAGGTTTCCCGTGGGAGGCCCAGGCACCAACACTCAAACTGAATTATTGTCATCAACATTGTGAATCTGTCAGGATTTTACATTCGATCCAATCTGAATGGTCAGTGAGACACATCGTGGTGTTTCTGATTCCCAGGGACACTGTGAAACAGGAAATATTGGATCCACTGTCAATTCTCCAAGTCTCCTGATCCGACACTGCCCATTTTCCATTATTGTCCAAAGCTCTAGGGTGGGATTTTAACAGGAGCAGGGGTGTAAAATGTGGCGAGCCTTTCAAAACTCCATTGTGTAAGGTCCTGCCAGGGTAGAATTCCACCCTTTCCAGCAGCAACAATGTCTGTGAATTCCAACAACTTCTTCCTGCACCTCTTTGTCCCAGAGACTTCCTTTTCATTTGATTAGTAAGAAGTCTCACAACACCATGTTAAAGTCCAACAGGTTTATATAGTATCATGAGCTTTCGGAGCGCTGCCCCTTCATCAGGTGAATTGACTCACTTGATAAAGGGGAAGCGCTCTGAAAGCTCGTGACACTTTATAAACCTGTTGGACTTGAACCTGATGTTGTGAGACTTCTTACTGTGCCCACCCCAGTCCATTTCATTTGAATAGGCAGTGATTTGGGAGGTGTGTTGGGCTGTTTGGGTGCAAGATACTGGGAAACCTCTTTAATAATAATCTTCATGGATGTCTTTAACCAGCAACCTCTACCACCGAGAAGGACAAGGGCAGCAGATTAAAAGCAAATTACTGCGGATGCTGGGATCTGAAACCAAAAGAGAAAATGCTGGAAAATCTCAGCAGGTCTGGCAGCATCTGTAAGGAGAGAAAAGAGCTGAAGTTTCGAGTCCAGATAAACCTTTGTCAAAGCTCTTTTGACAAAGGGTTATCTGGATTCGAAACATCAGCTCTTTTCTCTCAAGGGCAGAAAATTCATGGGAATATCCTAACCTCCAAGTTTCCCTCCAAATCACTCACCATCCTGACTTGGAAATATATCGCCGTTACTTCACTGTCACTGGGTCAAAATCCTGGAACTCCCTCCCTAACTGCAATGAGGGTGCACCTACATCTCAGGGACTGCAGTTCACCACCACCTTCTCAAGGGGCAATTAGGGATGGGCAACAAATGCTGGCCTAACCAGCGATACCCTCTCCCCAGCAATGAATAAGAAGCTAAATGTGGCTTGGATTATGTGGAGATGCATCAGCTGGGCAATCAGTCAAGGATGAAATAAAAAATAAACAGGGTTTTATTTCACAAAGTGCCTGAGTACATCCAGTCGATCACCCAGTCTGATAATTGATTACACTGGCGTTCCAACCCTTTAGATATCTGGAGTACTTCCTACTCCACTGCCATTGCAGCCCTTGGTGATAGAATGGCAGCTGCGTTTGTTGTGGGTTACTGTGATACAAATGGTGGAATTAGATAATACAACGTCAAACGATCACTCACTGTGTGGTCAGATAAACCGCTCAACATTGTTCACACGTTGGGAGGAAGTGAGATTGTCTGAACAGATTTCTAAGGACAATTTTCAGCCTGGTTGCTGGAACCAGGCCTGAGTATCACTGAGGGAGGGATTGCCCCTCAGAGCCATGCTGTCTATGCCCTTTCCAATTACATAATTGGATCAGAAGGCCCAGAAAACTCCCTTATCCAATCAGGGCCTCAGTGGAATTATTTTGCCCGTATTGCCCCTTACTGGGATTCACCAGTTCAGGAATGAGAGAGGCCTAGGGCGTTAGGGCTCAGTCAGCCAGTAACAAGAGGCTACAAGATAAAGGCAGGTAAAGCCCCCGGCTAAAATGCACCCGGCCCCAATGAGCTCAATACATTTTATGCCCATTTTAAGCAAGAGGTCAGTGAGAGCATGCCCTCCACCCTGGAAGCCTCGAATGAACCTACATCCGAGGTCACCATTGCAGATGTTAGATCGGCCTTCTCGAAAGTCAACCCACAGTAAACGACTGGCCCGGATGGAGTACCCGGACGAGACGCGGATCAGCTCGCGGGGCTATTCGCAGACATATTCAACCTCTCTTTACAACAATCTGAGGTCCCTATCTGCTTCAAGAAGACAACCATCATCCTGGTACCTAAGAAAAGCCTTAATGACTATCAGCTGGTGGCTCTGACATCCATCATTAAGAAGTACTTCGAAAAGTTAGTCATGGCACAAATCAATTCTGGCCTCCCGAATTGCCTGGATCCACTACAGTTCGCCTATCGCCACAACAGATCCACAGCAGACGCCATCTTCCTGGTCCTACACTAGATAACAAAGACACTTATGTCAGACTCCTATTTATTGACTACAGCTCAGCCTTCAACACCATTATTCCTACAAAACTCATCTCTAAACTCCATGGCCAAGGGCTCGGCTCCTCCCTCTGCGACTGGATCCTGAACTTCCTAACCCACAGCCTATAATCAGTAAGGATAGGAAACAACACCTCCTCCACGATCATCCTCAACATCGGTGCCCCACAAGGCTGTGTCCTCAGCCCCCTACTATACTCCTTATACATCTCTCACTGTGTGGCCAAATTCCCCTCCAACTCGATTTTCAAGTTTGCCGACAACACCACCGTAGTGGGTTGGATCTCAAACAATGATGAGACAGAGTACAGGAATGAGATAGAGAATCTGGTGAACTGGTGCGGCAACAATAATCTCTCCCTCAATATCAACAAAACAAAGGAGATTGTCATCGACTTCATAGAAATCATAGAAACCCTACAGTACAGAAAGAGGCCATTCGGCCCATCGAGTCTGCACCGACCACCATCCCACCCTGGCCCTATCCACATATGCACCCACGAATCCCTCTAGCCGACGCATCTCAGGACACGAAGGGCAATTTTTAGCATGGCCAATCAACCTAACCCGCACATCTTTGGACTGTGGGAGGAAACTGGAGCGCCCGGAGGAAACCCACGCAGACATGAGGAGAATGTGCAAACTCCACACAGACAGTGACCCAAGCCGGGAATCGAACCCAGGTCCCTGGAGCTGTGAAGCAGCAGTGCTAACCACTGTGCTACCGTGCCGGTACTATGCTACCCCACAGGAAGCATAAAGGAGAACATGCCCCTGTCTACATCAATGGGGATGAAGTAGAAATGGTCGAGAGCTTCAAGTTTCTAGGTGATCACCAACAACCTGTCCTAGTCCCTCCATGCCGACGCTATAGTTAAGAAAGTCCACCAATGCCTCTACTTTCTCCGAAGGCTAAGGAAATTTGGCATGTCAGTTACGACTCTCACCAATGTTTACAGATGCACCATAGAAAGCATTCTTTCTGGTTATATCACAGCTTGGTACGGCTCCTGCTCTGCCCAAGACCGCAAGGAACCACAAAAGGTTGTGAATGTAGCTCATTCCATCACTCAGACCAGTCTCCCATCCATTGATTCCGTCTACATTTCCCGCTGCCTTGTCAAAGTAGCCAGCATAATTAAGGACCCCACACACCCCGGACATTCTCTCTTCCACCTTCTTCCATCGGGAAAAAGATACAAAAGTCTGAGATCACATACCAACCGACTAAAGAACAGCTTCTTCTCTGCTGCCATTAGACTTTTGAATGGACCTACCTCGCATTAAGTTGCTCTTTCTCTAAACCTAGCTATGACTGTAACACTGCATTCTGCACTCTCTCCTTTCCCTCTCTATGAACAGTATGTTTTGCCTGTATAGCGCGCAAGAAACAATACTTTTCACTATACGTTAATACATGTGACAATAATAAATCAAATCAAGTCAACTCAAATCAAGACCAGAGTTCACTATTGCACCATACTCGTCATAAGTCAGCAACAAACACAGTCCTCAGTGTAACGACACTGAAGATTTACACCTCAGAGTGGGACGAGTGGAGATAGTTTTCAATTAAAGAAAGAAAACTACTCAATGGGCGGAATTTTACCGGCACATCCACCCGAGGTTCATACGATCCCGCCTGAGGTCAACGGAGAATGCCGTTCTCCGAGCCTCGCCTGCCGCTGGAATCGGGGCGGGCGTGCCGGGCGAAATTCCGGCCAATGTCTACAAAAATCAAATTGTCCATGAAAGACACTGAATTGCAGTGTATGTGGAGCGCCAGCAGGTGGTGGTATGGCCACGCGACCCAGGACAGCAAGCCCATATTCTCATCAATATAAAGCTGTCACTGTGACAAACCTTCCCCAGTCCCACAGAGACCCAGAGCTCAGACTCCAAGCAGACCCTGCCCTGATAAACATAAGCCTGTGTTAATTGGAGATTGCTTAAACGGAGTCAATGAGGCCACAGAATCAGTGACCGTTAGAGAATAAAATACAGGGTAAAGAACAAGGAGGGAGGGAGAGTGGGAAGAGAGAGTGAGACAGGGAGTGAGAGAGAGAGTGAATGGGAGAGAGAGAATGGGTGAGGAGAAGTTTAAGTGAGGGAGGTGGGGAAGGGGAATGAGACAGGATGGGATTTCCCCATCAATGGGCAGCACGATGGCACAGTGGTTCGCACTGCCACTTCACAGCGCCAGGGACCCAGGTTCGATCCCCAGCTTGGGTCACTGTCTGCGTGGAGTCTGTACATTCTCCCCGTGTCTGCGTGGGTTTCCTCTGCGTGCTCCGGTTTCCTCCCACAGGTTCATTGACCCGAACATGTGCTGGACTGCGGCGACTAGGGGAATTTCACAGTAACTTCATTGCAGTGTTAATGTAAGTCTTACTTGTGACTAATAAATAAACTTTAAAACTTTACTTTCCTGATTTGCCAAATTTCCCATCCAACTCGTGACAGATCCAGCCTGGAAACCCCGACCAGGGTGTGGGGAGGGAGGGAGTGAGGGTTTGTATTTGAGGGAGAGACTTCTTGTGGGGAGGGGTGTGTGCTTTGGGAGGGGGGAGGTTTTGGTTTGGGAGGATGTTTGTGTTTTGGGAAGGACGTTTGTGCATTGGAAAGGGGGTTTGTGTTTTTAGGGTAAGGTTTGAGTTTTGGGAAGGGGGATGTAATTTGGGAAGGGGGTCTGTGTTTTCATAGAATCCTCCAGTGCAGAAAGAGGCCATTTGGCCCATCGAGTCTGCACCGACCACAATCCCACCCAGGCCCCATCCACATATCCCTACATATTTACCCACTAACCCCTCTAACCTATGCATCTCGGGACACTAAGGGGCAATTTAGAATGGCCAATCAACCTAGCCCGCACATCTTTGAACTGTGGGAGGAAACCAGAGCACCCGGAGGAAACCCACACAGACTCAGGGAGAATGTGCAAACTCCACACAGAGAGCGACCCGAGCCGGGATTCGAACCCAGGTCCCTGGAGCTGTAAATCATAGAAATCATAGAAACCCTACAGTGCAGAAAGAGGCCATTCGGCCCATCAAGTCTGCACCAACCACAATCCCACAGTGCTAACCACTGTGCTACCATGCCGGTTTTGGGGTGGGGGTTGTGTTCTGGGTTGGGAGTTTGTGTATTTAGAGTGAGGTTTGGATCTTGGGAAGGAGGATGTATTTTGGGAAGGGGGTTTGTGTTTCGGGAAGGGGGTTTTCTTGTGTATGTGGCGTCTGTGTCTTTAAGTGAGTGCTCACACCAGAGCGAGAGAGATTCCTCCCTGGGGCATTTCATTTCTGGAACCATGTTGCAAGCATTTGGAACTGGGGCTCTGCCCCAGGGCAGCCCTTGTGATGCACAAACCTCCTGCACCTAAGTTTCTTTGGACTCTGGACTGATTCCTACCGATTGGAGGGTACATAGAACATAGAACATAGAACATTACAGCGCAGAACAGGCCCTTCGGCCCACGATGTTGCACCGACCAGTTAAAAAAAAAACTGTGACCCTCCAACCTAAACCAATTTCTTTTCGTCCATGAACCTATCTACGGATCTCTTAAACGCCCCCAAACTAGGCGCATTTACTACTGATGCTGGCAGGGCATTCCAATCCCTCACCACCCTCTGGGTAAAGAACCTACCCCTGACATCGGTTCTATAACTACCCCCCCTCAATTTAAAGCCATGCCCCCTCGTGCTGGATTTCTCCATCAGAGGAAAAAGGCTATCACTATCCACCCTATCTAAACCTCTAATCATCTTATATGTTTCAATAAGATCCCCTCTTAGCCGCCGCCTTTCCAGCGAAAACAATCCCAAATCCCTCAGCCTCTCCTCATAGGATCTCCCCTCCATACCAGGCAACATCCTGGTAAACCTCCTCTGCACCCTCTCCAAAGCCTCCACATCCTTCCTGTAATGTGGGGACCAGAACTGCACACAGTACTCCAAGTGCGGCCGCACCAGAGTTGTGTACAGTTGCAACATAACGCTACGACTCCTAAATTCAATCCCCCTACCAATAAACGCCAAGACACCATATGCCTTCTTAACAACCTTATCTACTTGATTCCCAACTTTCAGGGATCTATGCACACATACACCTAGATCCCTCTGCTCCTCCACACTATTCAAAGTCCTCCCGTTAGCCCTATACTCAACACATCTGTTATTCCTACCAAAGTGAATTACCTCACACTTCTCCGCATTAAACTCCATCCGCCACCTCTCGGCCCAACTTTGCAACCTGTCTAAGTCTTCCTGCAAACTACGACACCCTTCCTCACTGTCTACCACACCACCGACTTTGGTGTCATCAGCAAATTTGCTAATCCACCCAACTATACCCTCATCCAGATCATTAATAAATATTACAAACAGCAGTGGCCCCAAAACAGATCCCTGAGGTACACCACTTGTAACCGCACTCCATGATGAATATTTACTATCAACCACCACCCTCTGTTTCCTATCCGCTAGCCAATTCCTGATCCAATTTCCTAGATCACCCCCAATCCCATACATCTGCATTTTCTGCAGAAGCCTACCATGGTGAACCTTATCAAACGCCTTACTAAAATCCATATATACCACGTCCACTGCCTTGCCCCCATCCACCTCCTTGGTCACTTTCTCAAAAAACTCAATAAGGTTAGTAAGGCACGACCTACCTGCCACAAAACCATGCTGACTATCACCTATCAATTCATTACTCTCCAAATAACTATAAATCCTATCCCTTATAATTTTTTCCAACATCTTGCCGACAACAGAAGTGAGACTCACCGGTCTATAATTCCCGGGGAAGTCTCTGTTCCCCTTCTTAAACAATGGGACAACATTCGCTAACCTCCAATCTTCTGGTACTATACCAGAGGCCAACGACGACCTGAAGATCAGAGCCAGGGTAGCTAATGTAAGCCCGCTATTCAAACAGGAAGATAGAGGGAAAGCTATAGACCAGTGAGCCTAACGTCAGATCTGGGGAAGTTGCTAAAGTCCATTATCAAGGATTTTATAACTCAGCATTTGGAAGGCAGTGGTATAATCAGACAAAGTCAGCATGGATTTACAAAAGAGAAATAATGCTTGACGAATCTATTGGAATTCTTTGAGGATGTAACGAGTAGAGTTGATCAAGGAAACCCAGTAGATGTGGTTTATTTAGACTTTCAGAAGGCTTTCGACAAGGTCTCACATAACAGACTACTATGTAAAGTTAAAGCACATGGAATTGCAGGTAATGTCTTGAGGTGGATAGAAAGCTGGTTAGCAGATAGGAAGCAAAGAGTTAGCATAAGTGGGTCCTTTTCTGATTGGTAGTCAGTGACTAGTGGGATTCCGCAAGGATCTGTGCTGGGACCCCAACTGTTCACATATATATTAATGATCTGGAAGAGGGAACTGAATGTATTATCTCCAAATTTGCAGATGATATAAACTTGGGTAGGAGGGTGAGCTGTGAGGAGGATGCAGAGATGCTTCAGCGTGATTTGGACAGGGTGAGTGTGTGGGCATCGGCATGGCAGATGCAGTATAATGTGGATAAATGGGAGGTTATCCACTTTGGTAGCAATAATAGGAAGACTGATTATTACTTAATGGGTGCAAATTGAGAGAGGCGGATACTCAGTGAGACTTTGGAGTCCTTGTGCATCAGTCGCTGAAAGTAAGCATGCAGGTACAGCAGGAAGTAAAGAAGGCAAATGGTACGTTGGCCTTCATAGCGAGAGGATTTGAGTATAGGGAAAGGGATGTTTTACTGCAATTGTACAGGGCATTGGTGAGGCCGCACCTGGAGTATTGTGTGCAGTTTTGGTGTCCTTATCTGAGGAAGGGTGTCCTTGCTATAGATGGTGTACAGCAAAGGATTACTAGGCTGATTCCTGGGATGGCAGGTCTGTCATATGAGTGGAGACTAAGTCGGTTAGGATTATATTCACTGGAGTTTAGAAGAGTGAAAGGGAATCTCATAGAAACTTACAAAATTCTAACAGGGTAAGACAGAGAACAAAGAACAATACAGCACAGGAACAGTAATCATCATAGAAATCATAGAAACCCCACAGTACAGAAAGAGGCCATTCGGCCCATCGAGTCTGCACCGACCACAACCCCACCCAGGCCCTACCCCCACATCCCTACATATTTACCCACTAATCCCTCTAACCTACGCATCTCAGGACACTAAGGGCAATTTTTAGCATGGCCAATCAACCTAACCCGCACATCTTTGGACTGTGGGAGGAAACCAGAGCACCCGGAGGAAACCCACGCAGACACGAGGAGAATGTGCAAACTGCACACAGACAGTGACCCAAGCCGGGAATCAAACTCAGGTCCCTGGAGCTGTGAAGCAGCAGTGCTAACCACTGTGCTACCATGCCGTAGATTCAGAAAGAATGTTCCCAATGGTGGGGGAGTCCAGAACTAGGGGTTATAGTTTGAGGATAAGGGGTAAACCTTTTAGAACTGAGATGAGGAGAATTGTTTTCACCCAGAGGATGGTGAATGTGTGGAATTCACTCCCACAGAATGTAGTTGAGGCCAAAACGTTGTCTGATTTCATGAAGAAATTGGATATAGCTCTTGGGGCTAAAGGAATCAAGGGATATGAGGGGGAAGAGGGGATCAGGATATTGAACTCGATGATCAGCCATGATCAAAATGAATGGCGGAGCAGGCTTGAAGGGCTGAATGGCCTCCTCCTGCTTCTAGTTTCCATGTACCTCTTATCAATAAATACCTCTTGTTCCTAACAAAGCCTGAAATCTATTGGCTTCGCCATAACTGCCACAATATATATCGGTGATTTGATGGCACAGCCTAGCTGTGAGTATTCAGTCTGATTGAAGCTGGAAAAGAGGGATATCACTTTGGTGAATAGACTCAGGACAAGGAACAGAAAAATCAGAGAACACCCCAGATAGAGGCCAACTCTAAAAAGGGGGTCAGTGAGCAACGCAAGACCTCAAACAGGACCCAGGCCTTCCTGTCACACTGCCCTGCTCTCCTGTCCACATGTCCGTCCTTGGCCTTTTGCAATGTTCCAGTGAACCCCAATGCAAACTGGAGGAACAGAACCCTATCTTCTGATTGGGCACTTTACAGCCTTCTGGACTGAACATTGAGTTCAACAACCTCAGAACATGAACTCTCTTCTCCACCTTCACCCCATTTCCATTTATTTTATTTCATTTCTTCTTTTCATCTCATTCATCCACTTTTCATCACCCTTCATTCCCACTTCCATTTTTCCATTCTCGCACTCCATTTTAACCCCAACGCCACCCACTCCCCCCTTCCCCAACCCCTCCTTCAGAGCAACTGACACATTCCCCAGGCAGTTCCTTAACAGTCTGTGCCTCTGTTCTGCCATTCACACATTCTGATCATTTGATGGACATTTGTAGCACCTTCTCAGCCTTCTTCATCCTCATTTCCATTCCCTTCATAGAAACCCTACAGTGCAGAAGGAGGCCATTCGGCCCATCGAGTCTACACTGACTACAATCCCACCCAGGCCCTACCCCCACATATTTACCCGCTAATCCCTCTAACCTACACATCCCAGGACTCTAAGGGGCAATTTTTAACCTGGCCAATCAACCTAACCCGCACATCTTTGGACTGTGGGAGGAAACCGGAGCACCCGGAGGAAACCCACGCTGACACGAGGAGAATGTGCAAACTCCACACAGACAGTGACCCGAGCCGGGAATCGAACCCGGGACCCTGGAGCTGTGAAGCAGCAGTGCTAACCCACTGTGCTACTGTGCCGCCCTAAGTATAAATCTCGTCTGATTTTCTTAGCTCGGACGAAGGGTCATCCAGACTCGAAACGTTGGTTCTATTCTCTCCCCACAGATGCTGCCAGACCTGCTGAGATTTTCCAGCATTTTCTGTTTTTGTTTCAGATTCCAGCATCTGCAGTATTTTGCTTTTATTTTACTGTAAACATTTAGAACTGGGACTCTGCTCCAGAACAGCCCTCATGCTGTGTCCCATACCTAAGTTTCTCTCATCAATAAATACCTCTTCATCCTAACAAAGTCTGAAATCTTTGTGTTTTGGGGGAGGGTTTGTGTTTTGTGAAGGGGGTTTGCGTTTTGGGAGGAGTGTTTGCGTTTTGGGAAAGTGTTTGTGTTTTGTAGTAGGGTTTGTGTATTGTGAAGGGGGTTTGCATTTTGGGAGGGAGTTTGTGTTTTGTAGTAGGGTTTGCATTTTGGGAGAGGGTTTGTGTTTTGTGAAGGGGGTTTGTGTTTTGGGAGGGGTGTTTGCATTTTGGGAGAGGGTTTGTGTTTTGTGAAGGGGGTTTGTGTTTTGTGAAGGGGGTTTGCGTTTTGGGAGGGAGTTTGTGTTTTTGGAGGTCTTTATTCCGGAGGATTTGGCCTGCTTTCCTCCTCAATGATTTCACAGGCTGGAGACACAATGATTTTCTTGGATATGATTCATGTTGTGACTTGAAAGGAAACTTGTCAAATTTTACCCGGATCTGGCCAATCGGCAGTTCCTAGAGAATATTGAATGTTTGGAGCTGATGGTGAACTGAGTGGCCAATGGTAAAATCCCAGCTGTTTTTTATAACCCCTCAGTCCCGCTCCCTGTGCCCCGAAAACAGCCCCACACCAGCCCCCACCCCCCAACCCCAACCGCCCCACCCCACCCCACCCCCACCCCACCCCCACCTCCACCCTCACCCCCACTCTCACCCCCCCACTCCCCCCCACTCTCACCCCCCCAAACCACCCCCACCCCACCACTATTCCACCCCCACTCCCACCCCCCATCCCCCCCACCCCCACCCCCATCCCCCACCCCACTCCCACCCACCCCCCACCCCACCCCATCCCACCCCCACCCCCACTCTCACCCCCCCACTCCCCCCCACTCTCACCCCCCACCCCACCCCCACCCCACCACTATTCCACCCCCACTCCCACCCCCCATCCCCCCACCCCCACCCCCATCCCCCACCCCACTCCCACCCACCCCCCACCCCCCCCCATCCCACCCCCACCCCCACTCTCACCCCCCCATCCCCCACCCCACTCCCACCCACCCCCCACCCTACCCCATCCCACCCCCACCCTCACCCCCACTCTCACCCCCCCACTCCCCCCCACTCTCACCCCCCACCCCACCCCCACCCCACCCCCATTCCACCCCCACTCCCACCCCCCATCCCCCCCACCCCCCCACCCCCACCCCCATTCCCACCCCACTCCCACCCCCCCCACCCCCCACCCCACCCCCACTCCCACCGCCCCACCCCCCCACACCCCACCCCACCCCACCCCCATCCCCACCCCATTCTCACCCCCACCCCCCACCCTCACCTCCACCACTATCCAAACTGAGACTCAGCCTCCGAGCTTCTCCCTTCCTTCACTGCCGCCTCAATCCTTTATTCTTTAACAAACAATTGACAATAACTTCATATTCACCGTTAATCAGACCAGATTTACATTCCTCCAAATTGCACAGAATGCTGGGTGAGGTGAGAAAAGCAGTGTGAAACCCGCTGTCTTCACAGCCGCTGTTCCTTGGCAGGTTAAACATCACTCTGTGTAATATCAGAGTAAGGGATTTAACAACACCAGGTTAAAGTCCAACAGGTTTATTTGGTAGCAAATACCATTCTCTTACTGTGTTTACCCCAGTCCAATGCCGGCATCTCCACATCATAATATCAGAGTGCCAGCGAGCATCATAAAACCGGGATTCAGGGATCGAGGCGCCATATAAACCCATCTGAAAGTTACATTTAAGGACCCCCCTCCACCACACGAAGATCGGGGCCACCCCCAGCATCCGGACTGCACCCCACCCACCACAATGCCAACATCAGGGTTCCCCCTCCCCCCTCACAGGCAGCACGTTTCCTTCCTCTCCCCCTCACCAGCATCGGGGCTTTCGCCTCTCCCCCTCTATTCATAAGGGGAACCCGCTCCCCATAGACAAGGAATACCCCAATGGCACTGCCCCATTCTTGTAACCCCCCGGCACTGTCCCCAGCACTGCCAAAGGTCCGGGGCACTGCCCAGCCCTGTCCTTCATACCCCGTTTGTGAAAAGCGGTGGTGATTGTTGCTGGTGTGACACCGTGCCACCCAGGAGGGAGGGTAATGTGTGGGTGAACACTGGAGAGTGAAGATTATATTCAAATTTATTTAAATTCATGGAGATCAGGTCCACACCCTCACTGGGCATAAACCTGATCACCTCATTGACAGGGGGCGAGGGAGATCTCAAACCAAGATCTCGCCACTGCCAGTCCTGTTCTTGGCTGCTCGTGAGATTTAGCGTCAATAACAGGATCTGGGTGCAGAGCAGACGTAGCCATTGGATCACACCCTTAATTTATTAACTGAATTCAAATTCCAGCAGTTGCCGTGGTGAGATTTGAACCCCCGTCCCCAGAGCATTAGCCTGAGCCAGGGGATTACTAGCTCAGTGACATTAGCACAGCCCGAGATCCACCCTCCCAAACCCGGATTCCTTCTCATCCCTCCACTTCTCACATTCACCTCTTCAACTCAACATTGGTCCCTCCCTGAATTCTCCACCTTTGCTTCACCCTGTTTCTCTCACCCCATTGTGAAACGCCTCAGAAAACTTTCCAAGTTGAAGAGTCGTCCAGCACAGAAATAGGCCCTTCGGCCCGCCATGTCTATGCTGACCATCAAATACTGGTTTATCCTCATCCCATTTGATCCTATGCCTTGGTGATTTACGTGCTTGTCCAGGTGCTTCTTAACTGTTGTGAGAGAACCTGCCTCCACCACCCTCTGGGTGAAAACATTTCTCCTCAGATCCCCTCTAAACCACTTACTCCTCACCTTAAACCAATGCCCTCTGGTCTTAGAGGGTGGAAATGCTGCAGAAATGCAAGTTGCTTTTGTAGTGTTAACAGAGTGTTTAACTAGCTAAAAATATCCACTTAAACAGCATGAAAAGTGTCCTGTGGGAATATTGGAACCCACGGTGACTCTGTGAATAAGAGCCTTCAGATTCCAGCAGGCAATCTGAGCTGGATGGAGGGACAGACCACATGGGGACCGTTAGGGGTTGGTGGTGAGGGAGCAGCGTGTGAGTGGCAGAGGGGGCAGGGTCACCTTAGAGCCAGACCTTACAGACAGATAAGCATTCTTTCTGGTTGTATCACAGTTTGGTATGGCTCCTGCTCTGACCAAGACGCAATAAACTACAAAGGGTCGTGAACGAAACCCAGTCCATCACGCAAACCAGCCTCCCATCCATTGACTCTGTCTACACTTCCCACTGCCTCGGCAAAGCAGCCAGCATAATTAAGGATCCCACGCACCCCGGACGTTCTCTCTTCCACCTTCTTCCGTCGGGAAAGAGATACAAAAGTCTGAGGTCACGTACCAACCGACTCAAGAACAGTTTCTTCCATCAGACTTCTGCATGGACCTACCTCGCACGGAGTTGATCTTTCTCTACACCCTAGCTATGACTGCCACACTACATTCTGCACTCTCTCGTTTCCTTCTCTATGAACGGTATGCTTTGTCTGTATAGCGTGCAAGAAACAATACTTTTCACTGTATGTTGATACGTGTGACAATAATAAATCAAATCAAAAATGAAATCAAATCAATATCTATATGGGTCCAGGTATCAGGAGCTTGCGTGGGGCTGGGGGAGTCAGCAATGGGGAGGTCAGACTAGAAGGAGAATTCTGAAGGTGAGAATTGAGAATGGACATGTAGAAATGGAGCCCGTCACGTACCGACTCTGCTATATTTCCAATTTAATCTAATTTTGCTTTATAATATTTAGTCCAGGTTGGTCAAGTATTGACTAAGCGGGGTGAATTTTCCCATTCCGCCTGCCAGGGGAATCATAACGGACAAGGGGTGGGCCATGGAAAAGTCTGTTGACCTCAGATGGGGCTTTCCGGTTTTGAGGTGAACGCGGCTGGAAAATCCCTGTTAACGACGGAGCAAAACCAACTCAAGCTGCGGTGTATGTGGAGCTCCAGCAGGTGGTGGTATGGCCACGCGACCCAGGACAGCAAGCCCACACTCTCATCAATATAAAGCTGTCACTGTGACAAACCTTCCCCAGTCCCACAGAGACCCAGAGCTCAGATTCCAAGCAGACCCTGCCCTGATAAACATAACCCTGTGTTAATTGGAGATTGCTTAAACGGAGTCAATGAGGCCACAGAATCAGTGGCAGGAGATGATGTGCGTGGAGTAAGATCCTATCCCCTCAGCATCTGGTGCTGAACCCCTTGTTGAGTCACCCAGGAGCTAACACAGGGATCAGACACTCAGCGGGATTCCTACTCCTGAAACTACAACGTCGACTTGTTGGTGAAAACTGAGAAGTATTCAAAATTAATGTCCCGCACAGGAGCTGCTGTGTTTCGAATGAAAACGGAAAATGCTGGAAATACTCAGCAGTAAGAAGTTTAACAACACCAGGTTAAAGTCCAACAGGTTTATTTGGTAGCAAAAGCCACACAAGCTTTCGGAGCTCCAAGCCCCTTCTTCAGGTGAGTGCAGGTCAGGCAGCATCTGCAGAGAGAGACACAGAGTCAACATCTCAGGTCAATGACCTTTCACCACTTTATAGGCTTACATTAACACTGCAATGAAGTTACTGTGAAAATCCCCTTGTCGCCACACTCCGGCGCCTGTTCGGGTACACTGAGGGAGAATTTAGCATGGCCAATGCGCCTAACCAGCACGTCTTTCGGACTGTGGGAGGAAACCGGAGCACCCGGAGAAAACCCACGCAGACATGGGGAGAACGTGCAAACTCCGCACAGGCAGTGACCCAAGCTGGGAATCAAACCCAGGTCCCTGGTTTTGTGAAGCAGCAGCGTGAACCATTGTGCCACTGTGCTGCCCCAGAATCAGGAGACGTTAGAAAAGTGAACAAGGCGAGGATGGGAAAGAGAGGCTCTGTGACTGGAGACAGGAGAGATTAAACGATGGAAGATTTAGATGTGCAAGGTTCAAGGGACAGGTAATGGGGCAGATAAAGGAACGGTAGGTGTGAAGCAGGCCGAAGGAGAAACAGGAGGAAAATGTGAAACCTACAAAGAAAAGGGAACTAAAATGGTGATGAGCTGACAGACTGAACTCGGAGTCGAGGAACCTGTGAAATCCCAACAGAGATAAGATTGGCTCTCGCTGAGCGACTAACTCTTCTTCCAGCCTATCACAGACTTTCCCTTTTGGTATATTTTCCGGTTCTCTCCTTTTCACTTGCTCACAACCCCTGTGGCATTTCTAATGTTTTCCCAGTACAGATGGAGGGCCATTGTCAGGCCTGCTGAATACTTTCTATATTTATTGTACATTTCCAGTAAGCTATCTCCGCATTTACTGTTTGTGAATGGTACTAAACAATGTGAAATCATGAGCCATCATCCTCATTTATCCTCATGATTGAGGGAAAGCTATTGAAGCAGTTGCAGATGGTTGGGTCTAGGACACTACCCTGAGGAGCTCCTCTAGCACTGTGTGGGAACTGAAATTACTGACCTCTAACAACTATAACAACCTTCCCTTTGCTTTGCATGATTCCAACAGGTGGAGAGTTGACTCCAGTTTTGCTCGGGCTCCTTGATGCCACACTCAATCAAATGTTGCCTTGATGTCAAAGGCAAGTCGCTCTCACCTCTTCACTTGATTTGAACTCTTTTGTCCATGTTTGGCTGGAATGAGGTCAGGAGCTGAGTGACCCTGGCGAAACCCAAACTGGGCGTCACTGAGCAGGTTATTGCTGAGCAGGTGCTGCTTGGTAGCACTGTTGATGACTCCCTTCCATCAATTTACTGATGACCGAGATGGGGCAGTAATTGGCTGGTTTGGATTTGGTTCGCTTTTTGTGATGTGGAGATGCCGGTGTTGGACTGGGGTAAACACAGTAAGAGTTTTAACAACACCAGCTTAAAGTCCAACAGGTTTATTTGGTAGCAAATGCCATTAGCTTTCGGAGCACTGCTCCTTCATCAGATGGAGTGGAAATGTGCTCTCAAACAGGGCACAGACACAAAATCAAGTTACAGATTAAGTATTCTGTAACACCATGTATTCAGATCAAGTATTCTGTAACTTGATTTTGTGTCTGTGCCCTGTTTGAAAGCACATTTGCACTCCATCTGACGAAGGAGCAGCGCTCCGAAAGCTAATGGTATTTGCTACCAAATAAACCTGTTTGCTTTTTGTGGACAGGGGACACGTTGGCAATTTTCCACATTGTCAGATAGTTTGGTGAGGGGTGTGCCTAGTTCTGGAGCACAAGTCTTCAATACTATTGCCAGAATATTGCCAGGGCCTACAACCTTGCAGTAGCTAGTCTCTGCAGCCATTTCTTGACATCACATGGAGTGGATCAAATTAGCTGAAAACTAGAATCATGGATCATCCACTCAGCACTTCGGCTGAATGTGTTTCCAAATGTTTCAGTCTTATCTTTGGCATTAATGTGCTGGGCTCCTCCATCATTGAGAATGGGGATATTAGTGGAGCCGCCTCCTCCAGTGAGTTGTTTAATTGTCCACCACTATTCATGACTACAGAGCTGATTCATTAATTGTGGGGTCGCTTAGCTCTGAATATTGTACAATGCTTCTGTTGTTGGCCTTGCAAGTAGTCCTGTGTTGTAGCTTCACCAGTCTGACACCTCATTTTTAGTTGTGCCTGGTGTTGCTCCTGCCATGCATTGTTGATTGAACCAGGGTTGATCCCCTGGTAATGGTAGATTGGGGGATATGCCAGGCCATGAGGTTACACATTGTGGCTGAGTTCAATTCTGATGCTGTCGATGGCCGATAGCGCTTCGCGCAGGATCAGTTTTATGATGCTGGATCAGTTCTGAATCTACCCCATTTAGCACAGTGCTAGCGTCAAACAACATGATTGAGGACAGGGCACCAGAAAATGGGGAAACTGGTGGAGGGCATAGTAAATACTTTACATTCAGTCAAGAGATGTGGGCATCACTGGCTAGTGCAGCCTTTGTTGCCCGTCCCTAACTGTTTTTGAGAAGGTGGTGGTGAGCTGCCTTCTTGAACCATTACCACCCTTGTATTGTGGGTACACCCACAGTGCAGTTAGGAAAGAAGCTTCGGTATATTGACCCGGCGACAGTGAAGGAACGGCAATATAGTTCCAAGCCAGGATGGTGTATGACTTGGAGCAGAACTTGCAGGTGGTGGTGTTTCCATGTACCTGCTGCCTTTGTCTCTAAGTGGTAATGGGTGCAGATTTGGAAGGTGCTGTTGATGGAGGCTTGGTGAGTTGTTGCAGTGCATCTTAAAGATGATACACAGGGCTGCCACTGTGTGTTGGTGGTGAAGAGAGCGAATGTTTGAATGGGATGCCGATTAAGCAGGCTGGATGGTGACAAGCTTTTTGAGTGTTGTTGGAACCGCACTCATCCAGGCAAGTGAGGAGTATTCCATCACACTCCTGACCTGTGCCTTATAGACAAGATTTGAGGATCAGGAGGTGAGTTACTTATTACAGGGTTCCTAGCCTCTGACTTACTTTTGTAGCCGCAGTGTTTATGTGGTTGGTTCAGTTCAGTTTCAGGTCAATGCGAACTGTGGTTTCAGCAATGGTAATACCATTGAATGTCAAGGGGTGATGGTTAGATTCTCTGTCACTGGAGATGGTCATTGCCTGGCACTTGTGTGGTGGGCCTCAAGCCTGGATATTGTCCAGGCCTTGCTGCATTTGAACATGGACTGCTTCGGTATCTCAGTATTCATGAATGGTGCTGAGCATTGTGCAATCATCGGTGAACATCCCCTCTTCTGACATTATGATGGAGGGAAGGTCATTGACGAAGCAGCTGAAGATTGTTGGGCCTCGGACACTACCCTGAGGGACTATCACATTTAGCATAAAGCCAGTGTCTCACACAGCACCATTGAGAGAGGGCACCGTAATTGGGGAAGGGCATCAGTAAATGGTTGTGGGGAGGGGAGGGTGGTATTGGGAGGGGTACCAGTAAATGGGGGGCATTGGGAGGGGTATCAGTGAATGAGGGGATTGGGGAGGGAGGTAACAATAAATGGGGGATTGGGAAGGGGGCCAGTAAATGGGGAGATTGGGGAGGGAGTAACAGTAAATGGGAATGATTGGGAGGGGGTAACAGTAAATGGGGGGATTGGGGAGAGGGTAACAGTAAATGGGGGGATTGGGGAGAGGGTAACAGTAAATGGGGGGAATGGGAAGGGGGTAACAGTAAATGGGGGGGATTGGGGAGGGGGGTAACAGTAAATGGGGGGGATTGGGGAGGGGGGTAACAGTAAATGGGGGGGATTGGGGAGGGGGGTAACAGTAAATGGGGGGAATGGGAAGGGGGTAACAGTAAATGGGGGGGATTGGGGAGGGGGGTAACAGTAAATGGGGGGATTGGGGAGAGGGTAACAGTAAATGGGGGGAATGGGAAGGGGGTAACAGTAAATGGGGGATTGGGGAGGGGGGTAACAGTAAATGGGGGGGATTGGGGAGGGGGGTAACAGTAAATGGGGGGGATTGGGGAGGGGGGTAACAGTAAATGGGGGGATTGGGGAGGGGGTAACAGTAAATGGGGGGCAATTGGGAGGGGGTAACAGTAAATGGGGGGATTGGGGAGGGGGTAACAGTAAATGGGGGGATTGGGAAGGGGGTAACAGTAAATGGGGGATTGGGGAGGGGGGTAACAGTAAATGGGGGATTGGGGAGGGGGTAACAGTAAATGGGGGATTGGGGAGGGGGTAACAGTAAATGAGCTCCTGTGTCTAGAATAGGGAAAGTAGGTCCATTGATTTTTAACATTATGAGCGGGTTGATGAGGTCGATGTAATAAAAGAAATGTTCACTTCTGGAGAATTCCAATCATTAACAAATTCAGCAACACATTCAGGAGAAATGTCTCGAGCCAGAACGTTCTGTTAACAGGGAGTAGGTGAGACAAAGTGGTGTTGCATCTATATATTGAAGGAGAAATTAGATAAACATGCTATAGAAGGATCTGTTGCTAGGGTCCATTGAGTTAGAGTGGGAGAAAGCTTGTGTGTCGTGAGGGGGATAGTACAGACCCTTTGGAGGTAAATGGTCTGTTTCTATGTTGTAAAATTCAGCTGTCTCAAACAAATATTGCTTCCACTTGATCTTTCTCAGACCTTTCCCTCATAACTCCTCTGAGTGTCCTGCTCTCTCTTTCCAACAGATTTCCATTGAGTCTGATTGTCAGAGGAGGATTTGAATGGGTGAGAGGGTTTTGGTGCGGATCGAGAGATTGAAATCAGTAAAAAATATCAATGCATTTAATTCAAAGCACAAACACGTTAAGCTGCATGCAAACCATCTCTTCGCCGGGGTGGGTTATATATTTGTTCATTTACAAAAATACTTCCAGTCACTTGCAAATTTCCTGGTCCAGCCACTGTGGCACCCTGGCAACCGAATCAATCGCAGGGTAACACTGCGATAAGTGGCTCGCAGCTATTTACTGACGTGCTGTACTTACTGCTTGCTCGCTGTATCTGTGCTGGTTTAGTCCTATCACATTAGCGTGGGAGGTGCTATGGCTGTCTTTGATTGAATCTCAGGGATCGGGAGCAGTATAACCAACATCAGGATAGAATGGTTACAGCACAGAAAGAGGCCATTCAGCCCACCTGTGTCCATGCTGAACCTGCTGTTCCCACTCCCCACCCTTTCCCTGTAGCTCTGGAACCATAGAATCCCCACAGTGCAGAAAGAGGCCATTCAGCCCATCAAGTCTGCACTGACTCTCTGAAAGAGCATCTTACCCAGGCCCACCACCACCTCACTCTGTGGCATAACCCCATGCATTTACCATAGCTAATTCACCTAATACACACATATTAGGACACTAAGGGGCAATTTAGCACGGCTAATCCACCTAACCTACATATGTTTGGAGTGTGGGAGGAAACCGGAGCACCCGGAGGAAACCCACACAGACACAGGGAGAATGTGCAAACTCCACACAGACAGTGACCCAAGGCCGAAATTGAACCTGGGTCCCTGGCGCTGTGAGGCAGCAATGCTAACCACTGTGCCATTGTGCTGCCCCTGTGTATCAGTAACCCCCACAGCTTGCCTCCTGGACTTGCAGAATCTCACTAGCTGTTCTGTCTGGAGACAATACACATCTGTTTAACCTGTGTTTAATGCTCCCTCCACTCACATTGTCTGTACCTTTAAGACCTGGCTGGCTGTAGGGATTCGCATTCTAATCAGTATTCTGTAACTTGATTTTGTGTCTCTGTGCACTGTTTGAGAGCACATTTCCACTCCATCTGACGAAGGAGCAGCGCTCCGAAAGCTTATGGTATTTGCTACCAAATAAACCTGTTGGACTTTAACCTTGTGTTGTGAGACTTCTTACAATTGGGAAGCAGAGATTGGCTGAAAGTCTAGCTGGTGCTGGGTGGTCACCTCAGGCAGGTTTTGGGCTCTAGTGTAATAATCCTCGCGAAGCGGCTCCTCTTCCATTTAATCTAATCACATTTTGAAAGTCACAGTTGATTCTGTCCCTCCCACAATCACAGGCAGTACTTTTCCACACCCTCGCCACTTGATGAGGAAAGAATTATTTCACGTGGTTATTTTGACAAGCACCATAAATGGGTGGCCTTTGGTTCTCAATCCTTCCATCAATGGGAACAGTTTCTCTTTCACTGCACTGTCCAGAACCATCCTGCCACTATTCCCCATCCTGAACACCTCCCTCAGGTCTCCTCTCTACCCATTCTCCTCTGAGGTGAGTAGCTTCAGCTTCTCCAAGCTACCCTCATGGCAGAACTATCTGGAACAATTCTTCCAGATCTTCTCTGCACCCTCTCTAACGTTTTGTATCCTTTCTCATGTTAAACAGAATGGGGTGAATTTTCCTGTTCCGCCCGCTACGGGAATCGTAGCGGGTGAGGGGCGGACCATGGAAAGGTCCATTGACCTTGAGTGGAATTTTTTGGTTTTGGGGTGAGCGCGGACGGAAAATCCCACCCAATGGTCCAGTTAAAGCTGAATCAACATTTGATAAAGTCTTATTCTGATTTCCTTGATTTGGTACTGGGGAACACTCCTTATAAATTCTCTCTTTATAATTCCTCTCCTTATAATTTCTCTCTCTACACCTCCATCCCACACCAGGATGGCCTGGGAGCTCTTCACTTCTTTCTTGAAAAGAGGCCAGAACAATTCCCATCCACCACCACTCTCCTCCACCTGGCTGAACTCGTTCTATCTCTCAACAACTTCTCCTTTAACTCATCCCACTTTCTCCAAATCAAAGGAGTAGCAATGCATAACCACATGGGTCCTCGCTGTGCCTGTCTTTTTATGGGGTATGTGGAACATTCCTTGATCCAGGCCTACCCAGGTCCCCTCCCACAACTCCTTTACCGGTACATCGATTACTATTTTGGTGCTGTTTCATGCTCTCGTCCAGACCTTGAAAAATTCATCACCTTCGCTTCCAGTTTCCACCTCTCCATCGCCTTCACCTGGTCCATCTCAGACACTTCCCTTCCCTCCCTTAATTTTTCTGTCTCCATTTCCAGCACTAGACTATCTACCAATACCCATTACAAGCCCACTGACTCCCACAGCTATCTGGACTACAGCTCTTCACACCCCACATCCTGTAAGGACTCCATCCCTTTCTCTCAGCTCCGTTGCCTCCATCGCATTTGTTCCGCTGATGCCACTTTCCAAAGTGGTGCTTCTAATGTGTGCTCCTTTTTCCTCAACCGTGGATTCCCATTTACAGTTGTCAACGGGGCCCTCAACAGCGTGCGGTCCATCTCCCGCGCAACGACCCTCACCCCCTCCCAGAACAAGGATAGAGTCCCCCTTTTCTACATTCTACCTCTGTCCCATTTCCGCCTCCCCCAACATCTTCATCTGTCACAGCTTACAACTTCTCTGCTGTTTGGCCATTCACACCCTTTATTCTCTCTATGGACAGCCATTAGCACCCTTTCCCCTGGTTTCTGTGGCTATGACTCATCTAGAACATAGAACATAGAACAGTACAGCACAGAACAGGCCCTTCGGCCCACGATGTTGTGCCGAGCTTTATCTGAAGATCAAGCTATCCCACTCCCTATCATCCTGGTGTGCTCCATGTGCCTATCCAATAACCGCTTAAATGTTCCTAAAGTGTCTGACTCCACTATCACTGCAGGCAGTCCATTCCACACCCCAACCACTCTCTGCGTAAAGAACCTACCTCTGATATCCTTCCTGTATCTCCTACCACGAACCCTATAGTTATGCCCCCTTGTAATAGCTCCATCCACTCGAGGAAATAGTCTTTGAACGTTCACTCTATCTATCCCCTTCATCATTTTATAAACCTCTATTAAGTCTCCCCTCAGCCTCCTCCGCTCCAGAGAGAACAGCCCTAGCTCCCTCAACCTTTCCTCATAAGACCTACCCTCCAAACCAGGCAGCATCCTGGTAAATCTCCTCTGCACTCTTTCCAGCGCTTCCACATCCTTCTTATAGTGAGGTGACCAGAACTGCACACAATATTCCAAGTGTGGTCTCACCAAGGTCCTGTACAGTTGCAGCATAACCCCACGGCTCTTAAACTCCAACCCCCTGTTAATAAAAGCTAACACACTATAGGCCTTCTTCACAACTCTATCCACTTGAGTGGCAACCTTTAGAGATCTGTGGATATGGACCCCAAGGTCTCGCTGTTCCTCCACAGTCTTCAGAACCCTACCTTTGACCCTGTAATCCACATTTAAATTTGTCCTACCAAAATGAATCACCTCACATTTATCAGGGTTTAAACTCCATTTTCCATTTTTCAGCCCAGCTTTGCATCCTATCTATGTCTCTTTGCAGCCTACAACAGCCCTCCACCTCATCCACTACTCCACCAATCTTGGTGTCATCAGCAAATTTACTGATCCACTCCCCCTTTCACTCCCTCCCCCTCCCACTTTCTAAGCCTTTTAGCTTTGACAAAGGATCGTCTGGACTCAAAACGTCAGCTCTTTTCTCTCCTTACAGACGCTGCCAGACCTGCTGAGATTTTCCAGCATTTTCTCTTTTGGTCTCCTTATAAAGTCCAGGATTCCAGCTGTCTTTTGAAAAACTTTCTCAATATGCCCTGATTGGGGAAGCGACACCTGTGGGGAAGGCGGTTGTGTAATGGTATTGTCAATGGATTGGTGATCCAGAGATCCAGGGGTAACATTCACTTAATGTCATAAAGCTGCACAAGTCACAATGGTGAATGTACAGAGTCTCTGCAGAGACAGTTTCCCAGAGCATGCTGAGGTGGAGAGTAATTATTCACACACGTTCCTGGCACACTCTCCCTCCCTCATTCTCTCTCCTCTGCTCCAGAGAGACTGACACTAATCCACTCAAAGCCAGCTAAGAGCTGATTACACATTATCACATTTTTAAGGGCTCAAGGGACATCGACAGTCACTCAGATTAAACCCGGAGTCAAAACCCAGCATTAGGCAGGATTAGCAAACAAGCACATCTAACCCTTCTACACCTCCTCTCATTTTCTTTCCCTACTTTCTTATCGCCTTTAATTATTTTGTCTTTTCTCATTCAGAGTTTCCGGGAAGCCAGGGATTTACTCAGCTGCTCACTGAATCGCATTGAAAGTCTTCGCTGTTGAACGATGGAGGGCGTTGAAGCGACAGTGTCGGCTGACCTCAACAACCGTCTGCACAGACACTTTCCAACTCGCAGTCATAGTGACATCATAGGCAGCTCAGGAATGCCCATTGTCACCAACTAACACACACACAGACTGGTCCTCACCTCACTCTGTGTTCGGCTCAAGATCACCAAGGACAGTCAAATTTGGTGACAATGTTCTTTTTGCCAGCTGCAGTGGTACACTCAGCCCGGCCTGTGGGTGCAGCAAATGCTGCAATTTCACTTGGTCCACTCCCTCAAGTTCATGAGCAATCATTTTTGCGCATCTTTACGAGAGACAAAAGCAAAATACTGCGGATGCTGAAATCTGAAACAAAAACAGAAAATGCTAGAAAATCTCAGCACGTCTGACAGTATCTGTGGGGAGAGGAAAATCGGTCAAGATTTATACTGTGACGGGCGTGGGGAGGGGGAGGGTGCTGTAATTGATAGAAATGGCATACACAAAAAGACAAAAAGTATGTAGATGGTGATGAAAAAGGCTGAGAATGGCACGAAGAGCATCCATTAAGAGATCAGAATGTGTAAATGGCAGAACAGAGGTGTAGAGTGTAGGAATGCAGTAGTTAGCCCTAGTGGGGTGGGGGAGGCGTGGGGGAGAAAACAAGATGTATAAATCATGTCCAATTTTCCCTGTCTTCAGCTCTGATGAAGGGTCATCCAGACTCGAAACGTTGGCTCAATTCTCTCCCCCACAGATGCTGTGAGACCTGCTGAGATTTTCCAGCATTTTCTGTTTTTGTCTCTGTCTACGAGAGATGAACTAGTCCCGCTTTCTGTAAAAGAGAGGACGATGGATAACAAGGGCTTTGCTAAAATGAAGACCTGAGAGTATTTAGTTTGGAATTGGGAGTCTCAGAGGATAAACAGGCATATTTGCATATTTACTGCAAAAATGAAAAGTTCCATTTAGAACCTGATGCGCTATTCAGACACGAGGCTTGAAGCGCAGTAAATGAAAGGCTTGTATTTACTGTTAACGAAGCTACCAGAACTTATATACACTATCCCAGACTGAAGGGGTCCCGGCCAGAGCAGGGACTCTTATACCTCTCCCAGGAGGCGGAGCCCGACTGGGATGTGCCACAACACTACAATACAAAGGTGTAACAACCCCACCCTAACCCCAACAGCAACAATAGCACAACCCAACAGTAACATATGTACATCCTTGTAGTACTGGCCAGTCCCTGGCTCAGCACTATCCAGTGGGAACCAACGATGGTTCACCACATTCACCCCTCCTTTGAGAACAAAGGCCGGCGGGGTACAAAAAAACAGAATAAAGTGTCAGCAGTCTATAAGTTCAGACGGTCAGGGGGACCGCACCGTTGTTGTGACCTCAATACCGGCGGTGACACCGGAGTAGGCACTTGCGGTGGCGTTCTCCCCAAAGCGGCGTCCAGCTGTTCTTCCACGGACTCACAGGCCGGTTGACCCTGAGGTGACGGTAGTCCAGGTGATCCTGGCACGCCCTGCGGTGGCGACCATCTTCTGGGCTCAGGCAAGCTGTACATGGGAGTAAAATGGTTAAGCAATGGTCCCGATGCTGCCCGCGCCGCGTCCGGGGAAGAAACAAGAGATAAAGGGTTTGTTACAGGGGGTATGGGAGCGACAGGGGTTGCTACGTCCCCTGCTGGCGCCAGGTCTCGGATCGAGACCATGTCCTCTCGCCCGTCAGGGTATGCCACATAGGCATACTGAGGGTTGGCGTGGAGGAGATGGACCTGTTCGACCAACGGGTCGGACTTGCGGGCGCTTACATGTCGCCGCAGGAGGACGGGTCCTGAGTACGTCAACCAAGACGGTAATGAGGTCCCCGAGGAAGACTTCCGAGGGAATGAGAACATCCTCTCGTGGGGAGTAGCATTGGTTGCCGTACACAGGAGGGAGCAAATAGCATGGAGCGCATCAGGGAGCACCTCTTGCCAACGGGAGACTGGACGACCTTTTGACTTCAACGCCAGTAAGACAGCCTTCCAGACTGTAGCATTCTCGCGTTCCACCTGTCCATTACCCCTAGGGTTGTAGCTCGTGGTCCTACTAGAGGCAATCCCGTATGAGAGAAGGAATTGCCTCAAGTCATCGCTCATGAACGACGAGCCCCTGTCGCTATGGATGTAGCTGGGGTACCCGAACAGGGTAAAGAGATCACGGAATGCCTTGATAACCGTGGCAGCGGATGTATCAGAGCAGGGAACAACAAAAGGGAACCGAGAGTACTCGTCAATGATATTGAGGAAGTACACATTCTGATCTGTTGAGGGAAGGGGGCCCTTAAAATCGACACTCAGTCTCTCGAAGGGACGAGTGGCCTTGACTAAATGTGCCCGGTCAGGTCGGTAAAAGTGCGGTTTGCATTCCACGCAAACCCGACAGCTCCTTGTTACTGACCTGACGTCCTCCACCGAGTAAGGCAGGTTGCGGGCTTTTATAAAGTGGTAGAGCCGAGTGACCCCAGGATGGCACAGGTCATTATGGAGGGCGTGCAAACGGTCCTCCTGTATACTAGCGCATGTTCCACGCGAGAGGGCATCCGAGGGCTCATTGAGTTTCCCTGGACGATACATGATGTCGTAGTTATAGGTGGAGAGTTCAATTCTCCACCGCAAGATCTTGTCATTCTTGATCTTGCCCCTCTGCGTGTTGTTAAACATGAACGCCACGGACCGCTGGTCTGTGATCAGGGTGAACCGTTTTCCCGCCAAGTAATGGCGCCAGTGCCTGACGGCCTCCACAATGGCCTGGGCCTCCTTTTCTACCGCTGAATGCCGAATTTCGGGGCCTTGAAGGGTGCGGGAAAAAAATGCGTCGGGCCTGCCCGCCTGGTTAAGTGTGGTGGCCAGGGCGAAATCAGATGCATCGCTCTCCACCTGAAAGGAGATGGACTCGTCTACAGCGTGCATCGTGGCTTTCGTGATGTCGGCTTTCAATTTATCAAAGGCCACTCTGGCCTCTGGTGTTAAGGGAAAAGTCGTGGACTTAATGAGCGGACGGGCTTTGTCCGCGTAGTTGGGAACCCACTGCGCATAATAAGAGAAGAAGCCTAAGCATCTTCTCAGTGCTTTTGCACTTGCAGGTAAGGAAAGTTCAGAAAGGGGGCGCATACGGTCTGGATCAGGGCCAATGACCCCGTTTTCCACCACGTACCCTAGGATGGCTAATCGGCGCGTACGAAACACACACTTCTCCCTGTTGTAGGTCAAGTTCAGGCGAGATGCAGTGCGTAAGAAGTTCAGGAGGTTTGTGTCGTGGTCCTGCTGGTCATGGCCGCAGATGGTGACATTATCCAGGTATGGGAAGGTAGCCCGCAGCCCGTTCTGGTCCACCATTCGGTCCATAGCACGCTGGAAGACCGAGACCCCATTGGTGACACCAAAGGGAACCCTGAGAAAGTGATACAAGCGACCATCCGCCTCAAAAGCCGTGTATTGTCGGTCCTCTGGGCGAATGGGGAGTTGGTGGTAGGCAGACTTGAGGTCTATGGTGGAGAACACCCGGTACTGCGCAATCTGATTGACCATATCAGATATGCGCGGGAGGGGATACGCATCCAGCTGCGTATATCGGTTAATGGTCTGACTGTAGTCAATGACCATCCGGGGTTTGTTCCCGCTCTTGACCACCACGACCTGCACTCTCCACGGACTAGCACTGGGTTGTATGATCCTTTCTTTGAGGAGCTGCTGAACCTCAGATCTAATGAAGATCCGATCCTCAGTGCTGTAACGCCTACTTTTAGTCGCGATGGGCTTGCAGCCTGGCACAAGATTCTGGAACAAGGAGGGTGTGGTGATCTTCAGCGTCAAGAGGCTACAGGCGGGGCGCGTTGGGCAATTTGGAGGCTGCTGCTGCTTTCCCACTGCCAGTGAAGGGAGTGGCCCACTGTACTGTAGGATTACACTCCTCAAGTGGACCATGAAGTTTAGTCCGAGAAGTATTGGCGCGCAAAGATACGGCAACACAAGGAGCTTGAAACGCTCGTAAACTGTGCCTTGCACCGTTAAAGTTACCACGCAACTCCCTAGCACGGCAACAGACTGGGACCTTGATGCCATAGAGATTGTCTGTTTGGCAGGTTGAATCTGGAGTCCACACCGCTTCACAGTGTCTGGGTGGATAAAGCTCTCAGTGCTCCCGCTGTCAAACAGACAATAAACCACGTGGTTATTTACCTGTATATTCATCATAGATTTGTCAAGTCTATGAGACTTGGCTTGGTCCAGGATGATCGACGCCACCGTTGGTTTATGAGCGCCACTGCAGGCAGCTGAGGTCGATGAGGAGGACCCCTGCTGGTCGTTCGTGGTCAGTGTCGACCAACATGGCTGCCCCCATGAATCGCACGTGGGTGAGGGCGCCAAACTCAGCGACCCCTGGTGGTCATACTCCTCCGACTCCATCGACCGTAATGGCGTCGTCCTGGTCTCGCACGTGGACGAACCCCGCGACGACTTCGACGATGAAGACCTGAGCTCTGAAGAATCGCAGGCCGCACTGCCGTTCCTGGGTTTAGATCGGCACACTTTTGAATAATGCCCTTTTTTACCGCATGCGGTGCACAACACAGCTTTAGCGGGACACTTTTGCCGAGTATGCTTCGCTCCTCCACAGAAATAGCACCGCGGGCCGCTCGGGGCTGCAGCCGTCGTCTGGCCCGAATGGGAACACGCCATTACACAGCATTTCGAACCCGAGGGACGAGGAGGGAAATGCGATTGCTCCTGCCACGTTGTCTCCACATGGTCCTCCGGATATAAAACTAAGCTCTTGGAGGCCGACTCGAGCATCTCTGCTAACTCGATGGCCTGGGTAAGATTAAGGTTACCCTTCTCCAACAGTTTAAGTCGAATGTACGATGATCCGACCCCGGCTACAAACGCATCTCGGGCGAGGTCGTACATGCTCTGCTCAGCCGACACAGCTTTGCAGTCACAGCCCCTGGCTAGCTGTAGGAGCGCATTCGCATAGTCCTCCATCGTTTCGCCAGACTGCCGTCGTCGAGTGGCTAGGAGGTAACGAGCATGTATCTCGTTAGGTGGTTTGGTATAGCACTTCTTTAGAAGCTCGAGGGCCTTAGGATAATTAGTGGCCGCACGGATCGCGAGGTAGACAGTGTCGCTTACCCTCGCATGGAGGACCCGGAGTCTGTCATCATCTGTGGTGACCGCTGCGGAGGCTGCCAGGTAGTCTTCGAAACACTTCAGCCAGTGGTCGAAGGTGTTAGAAGCGCCCACCGCACGTGGATCTAGCGTAAGGCGTTCCGGCTTCAGAGTTTGCTCCATACTCTCTCTCTTTTTTTTTTCGACGAGAGTTTAACGACAGTAAATAAAATTGATGCGCTGTTCAGACACGAGGCTTGAAGCTCAGTAAATGAAAGGCTTTTATTTACTGTTAACGAAGCTACCAGAACTTATATACACTATCCCAGACTGAAGGGGTCCCGGCCAGAGCAGGGACTCTTATACCTCTCCCAGGAGGCGGAGCCCGACTGGGATGTGCCACAACACTACAGTACAAAGGTGTAACAACCCCACCCTAACCCCGACAGCAACAATAGCACAATCCAACAGTAACATATGTACATCCTTGTAGTCCTGGCCAGCCCCTGGCTCAGCACTATCCAGTGGGAACCAACGATGGTTCACCACAGAACCATAGAAAAATTACAGCCCAGGAGGAGGCCATTCAGCCCATCTTGTCGATATAAGCCCAAGGACACCCACGTGCCCTTTCTTAGAACTCTCTGAAAAACACAGAGAGAGACTGAGCATGGGAAACTCGAACAGTGAGTTCAGCAGGCCAACAGAATGGACAATGTTCCCAGCATCACTTTTCCAACCTTCTGTGAGGTTTCCCTATTATTAATATTTACAATATCAAAGAAATCTGCTTGCAAAAATTATGTTTAAATCATGCTATTATTTTATTGAATTATTTGGAACTGTCCGAATCCTCTCAGGTTATTGTATAACTCATGTTTTAAAAAATTAAACCTGACAAATGGATTTATGTTAAAATTCTACAAAATAGCCACTGACAAAATCATTTGCAAAATGTGAGCCTCGACCCAAGTTCCTGCCACTCACCACAAACTCACACCAGGCATTCTTCAAAATTAGGTGCCAACATGGGGAAGCTACGTAACAGGACATACGAAAAATCAGGAGCAGCATGCGATAGACGGAGCTAAGCAATCCCATTGCAAATACATTAGGTCACCGCTCTAATATATACCCAATCCTGTCATAATTGGTGGAATGCAATCAAGCACCTAACAGGAAGAAGAGACTCCGCAAACATTCCCATCCAGCAGATACATGGGAACACCACCAGCTGCAAGTTCCCCTCCAAGCCACTCACCATCCTGACTTGAGGGTTACCATTGACCAGGTACTATGGCTGCAAGAGCAGGTCAGAGGCTGGGAATTCTACACCGAATAACTTACCTCCTGACTCCCCAAAGCCTATCCACCATCTACAAGGCACAAGTCAGGAGTGTGATGGAATACTCTCCACTTGCCTGGATGGCTGCAGCTCCAACAACACTCAAGAAGTTCAACACCATCCAGGACAAAGCAGCCCCGCTTGATTGGCACCACATCCAACATCATAAATATTCACTCCCACCATCACTAGCGAACAGTGGCAGCAGTGTGTACCATCTTCAAGATGTACTGCAAGAACTCATCAAAACAGCACCTTCTAAACCCGCAACTTCTACCAGAAAGAAGAGCAAGTGTAGCAGGTGCATCGGAACACCATGAGCTACAAGTTGTTCTCCAAGTTCCATGTCACCCTGACTTGGAAATGTATCGCTGTTCTTGGGTTAGAATCCTGGAACTTACTGCCTAACAGCACACTGGGAGTATCTACACAACATGGACTGCAGCAGCTCAACTAGGCAGCTCGCCACCACCCACTTAAGGGCAATTTAGAATGGGCAACAAATGTTACCCTTATCAGTGATGCTCAGATCCCAGGAACAAATAAGCACACACATGCATACACACACACTCACACACTCACACATACACACACACATACACTCACAAACACACACATCCACACATTTATACACACACTCTCTCTCACACGCACACAAACACACACACACACATGTTCTCATTCACAGACTCACACCGACACTCAGAACCACATACAAAGACACACAAACACATAACACAGAAAGACATGCACACTGTTTAAAGAAAACATGCATGTTCATGTATATACACACTCCCATTTAAAGAAGCAATCACAATCATACAGAATCATGCACACACAAACATGCACTTATTCCACACATATTTACTCAGTCACACATACATATACACACACACAAACTCTCACACCGCCCTGCACTCCCCCCTCACCATACACACTCAAACACACTTAATCCTCTCCTTAAGCAGTCCCTCTGAATCGAGAATGATTTGCTTCCACTCCAGTTCAATGGGTTGTGACATGGTTGATTAGATCAATGTGTGATCTGTAGAGGGTCAGACTGAGGATTGAACAGAGGGTTTGTGCGCTGCCTCTTCATTTCTCACCACTGGAATTTTAGCGGGTGGGTTGCAGAGAATGTGAAATGCCACTGATGGTCGGGTGGGAATTTCCAACTTTTAGACCAGCGCAGCTGGAAAATTCCGCCCAGTGTGTTCAGTCCACTGGAGCTGGTTTGATTGATTGGCACCTTGATGCTGGGCAAGTTGGCTTGGGAGAGTGCACTGCTGTACATGCACATTTGGAGGCACCATTGGTGGTACTTCCCCAGTGCTTGGAGGTGCCTGTGTTAGGTTGTCCAAGCTTGTGAAGCTGTGGGAATGGGGGGTTAACTGTTACTCAATGAACAATGATCTTAGTCTCAGATTTGAGATCCTGGTCCCCAAATTTTCTTTCTCCCAGGTGATGGTAGGCTGAGTTGGCACATTGGAACCGATGAGGAATTTCGACCTTTATGTCTGCCCTCACTAAGAGGAGCTCCCAAGGTAGAGCAAATGATTCTCTGTTTCTAGGATCTTGCTATTGATCTTAGTCAATGTCGGGAGATGTTATGCTGTAGGAACTGGCTACAAGAGGATCTTAGATTTCTAGGTGTTTAGTGAATTCCCACTTTCTCATTTGCTTCAGAGAAGGTGTCAACAATGACCGAGGGCTCAGTTACTGACATATTCCACTGCTGCTTCACAGCGTCAGGGACCCGGTTCAATTCCAACCTCGGGTCACTGTCTGTGTGGAGTTTGCACATTCTCCCCGTATTTGTGTATGTTTCCTTCGGGTGTTCCGGTTTCCTCCCACAGTCCAAAGATGTGCAGATTAGGTGGATTGGCCATGCTAAATTGCCCCTTAATTTAAATTTAAGTCTCAGTTTAAGTTTTAAGTTAAAGTTTATTTATTAGTGTATCAAGTAGGCTTACATTAACACTGCAATGAAAATCCCCTAGTCACCACTCTCTGGCGCCTGTTCGGTTACACTGAGGGAGAATTTAGCATGGCCACTGCACCAAACGAGTATGTCTTTTGGACTGTGGGAGGAAAACAGAGCACCCGGAGGAAACCCACACAGACACAGAGAGAACGTGCAGACTCCACACAGACAGTGATCCAAGCTGGGAATCCCTGGTGCTGTGGGGCAGCAGTGCTAACCACTGTGCCACCCTGCTCAAGTATCCCAAGAAGTTCAGCTTAGGTGGATTAGCCATTGCATATGCGTGGGGTTACAGGTATAGAGTGGGATTGGAGCTGAGTAAGATGCTCTTTCAGAGAGTCAGTGCAGATTCGATGGGCTGAATGGCCTCCTCCTGTACTGTAGGGATTCTATGGTTCCATGATTCTATGAATCACATTCACTCACACTTGGATACGGACGTAACATGCACACTCAAACACACTGACAATTCACCTCAAATACACAACACATCCACTCACACACAAACAGTTATTCACAAACACACACACACTCAGATATACTTGCAGTCACAGTTACTCACACCAACATGCACACAAAGAACAGACTCATAAAAACACATAAATGCACAAATATGCAGGGCTGGAGGGAAAAGTGGGGGGAACGGGATGAGGTGAGTTGTTCTTGCTGACATGACCAGCCAAATGTTCCCTATTTATGCTTTAACCAACCATTCTCTCTGATTGTAGACATACACATACGCACACACACATACACACACTCATACGCACGCACACACACACACATACTCTCTCACACACACATGTGCAAACACACTCAAACAATCATGCTGTGACTCACACTGTCATGAACAAACTACCTCACACACAAACACCCAGACAAACACAGATTTCTCTCTGTGTATTACAGTCCTCCTCCATGTCAGAACCGTCGCTTTGTGATGATGATGCCACTTGGCCCAGGTGTTGATGGAACATTCACTTGCTCCCTCTCTGCAGTGGAACGGTGTGATGGTCCAATCACCTCTGGGAATAGTGAGTTAGGAGGAGGGGGAGAGAGAGCTGCCATTTGGAATCTGTCAGGATCTGGTTTCAATGTGGCCTTTTCCAGGACTTGGGAGCAAGTTGAGTCAAGTCCTTCCTCACTGCTGTTCTGAGAGGCCCAGCGAGGACATTCCGAGGCGGGGGGATTGAGGCTCTCTGAATATACTACATGTAAGAGAGGGCAAAACCAGCCGGTAGGATTTGTGTATGACTCCCATCTGAGCGAGTCCCAGCCTAACAGAGTTGGGCTGAATCCTTCAGAGATTTTGACGGGAATCCATCCAATACACAAACTGCTTCTGGCTGCTGCCAAGATTACTCAGAATTGCACTTTTATTTACATTTTTACTTAATACCACTGATGTTACAAAAATTCTTCATTAAACTATCTGTATCCAGCATGTTCTTATGTTCAGTCCTCATTCCATTGAGTCAAACTGATCTTCAGATCAGAGCTGGGAACTGTTTACATTTGCGCTAATCAAGAGGCAGTTGAATTTTGGGGTTGGTTGTGAGTTATGAAGCAAGTTGGAGCCAGCCCATGAACTCTGACACTGAAATCATGGAATCATAGAATCCCAACAGTGCAGAAGGAGGCTATTCAGCCCATCAAACCAGCACCGATTCTCCAACAGAGCATCTCTCCCTGGCTCATACCCCGGTCCTATTCCCAAACACCCCATTTATTTGCTGTGGTTAATCCCCCTGACCTACACAACTTTAGACATTAAGGGGCAATTTAGCATGACCAATCCACCTAACCTGCACATCTTTGGACTGTGGGAGAAAACCAGAGCACCTGGAGGAAACCCACACGAGACACGCGGAGAACATGCAAACTCCACACAGACAGTGACCCAAGGCCGGAATCGAACCCAGGTCCCTGGCGCAGTGCTGACCACTGTGCCACCGTGCCACCCTATAATTCATTGAGAAAGTGTGACAGATTGGCACGTGCTCATGCAAAACTCTGTTGCCTGTGTCCTAACTCACTCAATCGCTATTCACCCATCACCCCTGTGCGCACTGACCCAGAGTAGCTCCTGGTCTGGACACTGAAATTCTAAAACTGCCATGCTTCTTTCTAAAGCCCTCTGAGGCTGTGCTCCTTCTCACATCTGTAATCTCTTTTCCAACTCTCCTAGGTGTCTGTGCACCTCCAATTCTGGCCTCTCATTCATTCCCGATTCAAAGCACTCATGATTAGAGGCTTTTCCGTGTCCCTCAGTTCAGGAATTCCCCACCTAAATCTCTGCATCTCTTTCCCTCACATTCTTCCTCAGTCTCCTTTGGTTACCCGTCCGAATGTCATCTTACGTGGCTCCGTGTCAAATTTGAACCATAGAATCAGAGAAAGTTAACAGTGCAGAAAGAGTCCATCGTGTCTTTGCTGCGAAGCAACTTGTGAAAGATTTTACGACACTATATATAAATATAAGTTGTTGTTGTTATGAGGGTTCTCATGACCGACCATCCTCACTTTGCAGTGGCACTGTGGGAATTCCAGGTTAACGGTCCACACCGTTCTCCCAGGGTTTTGGTGGATTCTACACTGAATCTACACCAGGAACGGGAGAATTCCCAAATGAAATTCATCCCAATCCAATACTGATCTGAGGATCAGGGGCCAACATTCACATCACACTGAATGAGTGGATACCCTGCAGTCAATTCGCAAACAATATTGAGTATATTTGTGTCAAAGCAGGCAACATAATTAAGGATCCCACGCACCCCAGACATTCTCTCTTCCACCTTCTTCCGTCGGGGAAAAGATACAAAAGTCTGAGGTCACGTACCAACCAACTCAAGAACAGCTTCTTGCCTGCTGCTGTCAGACTTTTGAATGGACTTACCTCGCATTAAGTTGATATTTCTCTACACCCTAGCTATGACTGTAGCACTACATTCTGCGCTCTCTCCTTTCCTTCTCTATGAACGGTATGCTTTGTCTGTATAGCGCGCAAGAAACAATACTTTTCACTGTATGTTAATACATGTGACAATAATAAATCAAATCAAGTCAATGTTTTGAATGTATGATAACGCAGGAAATACACTTTGACCCAATTGATTCATTCCCTGCTGCCCTAGGGCAGCATGGTTCTCCTGAGACGGTGGTGTGGTTTCAGTATGGGGATGGGACAATGACTCATGCTCCCCCTGGCCCCACATTCTTATAAATAAATTTAACAATCATGTCTTCTTGGTTGGGATCTGCAAGGACCCTCTGCTGAATTCCCTGTTGACCTAGTTTCGGTCTGTCCAGCTGGTGAGTCGGCTATCTCTGGGCAAGGAAATCTCCTAGTGAGGCCTCAAGCTGGTGTTAGCCCTGCTCCAGATCCTAATTCATATGTCCATATGTATGTCTGTATTTGCGTGTGCAAAGTGCTTGAGGGTGCAGGTCTGAGCACCAACCAACTCATTACCTCAACCAATATGGCAGTCAGGGGCTTCCATCTTCCTCGCCACCATATTGAGGTGTTGAGAATGGATGCGGTGCCTTGGATCTTTCAGCATTAAATGACAGAGTGTGGAAATGGTGAACTTGCAGGAGACAGCGATCCCCATACCTTAATGTTCTTGCCTTTCTCGGAGGTGGAGATCATGAGAGAGGGAGCTGTTGTCAAGGAAATCATGATGTGTTCCTGCAGTGCATCCTTTGCTGAATTTGGGAGCTTGCTGCATACAGATTGGCTTCCTGCATCAAGACAGTGGCCATGGGCTGGATTTTCACAGTCAGGGAGATTCCACTGAGATACAAAAGTAACAGTCAGGATTCCGGATCCTATTCCCAGTACTGCCCCCCATTTATGTCATTGAGGGGATAAGGGTGCTGGCTCCCTCACTGAGGGGGTTGACATCTACCCATCTCCCATAGTTTACATCGAGTCGGGCCAGTGGTAAAAAGTCTCATGGTTTATGGTCCCTCAGAGGTGTCATAAACTATAGTCTGGATGAGAGAACTTGATTTGATTTGATTTATAATTGCCACATGTATTAGTATACAGTGAAAAGCATTGTTTCTTGCGCACTATACAGACAAAGCATACTGTTCATAGAGAAAGAAAGGAGAGAGTGCAGAATGTAGTGTTACAGTCATGGCCAAGGTGTAGAGAAAGATCAACTTAATGTGAGGTAGGTCCATTCAAAAGTCTGACAGCAGCAGGCAAGAAGCTGTTCTTGAGTCGGTTGGTACGTGACCTCAGACTTTTGTATCTTTTTCCCGACGGAAGGCGGTGGAAGAGAGAATGTCCGGGGTGCGTGGGGTCCTTAATTATGATGGCTGCTTTGCCGAGGCAGCAGGAAGTGTAGACAGAGTCAATGGATGGGAGGCTGGTTCAACACCTCTATTTTCTCAGAAGATTAAGGAAATTTGGCATGCCAGCTACGACGCTCACCAACTTTTACAGAAGCATCATAGAAAGCATTCTTTCTGATTGTAGCACAGCTTGGTATGGCTCCTGATCTGCCCATGACCGCAAGAAACTTTTAAAAATGGGAATTGGAATGATTTTGCCCATACCATTTCATGCCAGCCAAGCTGTGCTCCTCCAGCCACTGCCCATGGCCCCAATATTCCCCATGATAATCCGGCATTTCGATACCCATTCACCCACTATACACTCCGTACAGAACCAATGAACCCTGTAGTAATAATTGGATGTGTGAAAAACCTTCAAAAGCCATTAAATCATAAGTTTCAATGTTCTGAAAAAACTCTTCTTACTACAGCCAGATAAAAGTGTCATTCAGTAGCAGAAAATGCAAGCTCTTGATAGCTTCTGTAACTAAATGGGGCAATTGACAAAATATATCACAGAGCAAGAGCAATCAATCAAACAATGTCTTCCCTGGGGTACAGTTGTTTCAACAGTCTAATGGAAGATGGGATCTCAGCCAAGCCTCATTGTCCATTCTAGGCTTGATTGCCTGACTAATCTGTCAATTTCACAAAATGTATTTAAACAAGATAAGGTGTGTAAATGCTTGCAGTTTCTATGTTGATACTTTTTGATATTGATTTTTTTTGAATGATTGACAATTTTATAGCTTGTAGGAAAATGAGTTTTTTCAGATGCTGGAAGGTATGAATGAATGAATAGTGTTTTACCACAATTCCTATTGTTATTGCCGGGTTCATTAGTTCTGTACAGAGTATACAATGGGTGAGTGAGCATGAGACTGACATTGGTTGGCATTGAAGGTATGAGGAGCCTTAGGGGTTGGGTGGAGAGGCATCAGTTGACAAGGATGATGAGACGGATCATAGGGAATGGTTGGGATATGAGGTAGCTTCAGTTGGTATCGATGGGGCATGTGGAGTGTACAGGGTTGAGAGTGTGTGAAGGTGAGGGTTAGAGGGCTGTTCTTTATTTTGTTCATCTGGGATGAATTTCATTTGAAACAGTCCACCTCAGTACCCAGCAGCCTCTGTGGCTGCCTCTGAACTCAGGGGCTGGGGGGGGGAGTGGGGGCGGGGTGGGGGGGGGGGGAGTGGGGCGAGGGGGCAGTGGGCTCAACTCCTGTTATGTAGCACCCCTCCCGGAACGGAAATCCTGCCTCTGCTGACACTTTCTCCAGAGGAGAGTGGGCTGAGCCAGGACATTTCCTGACCCCACTGTTGCCCGATTCTAGGCTCTGAGATCAGCCCTAGAATTCCAAAATACTCCACTGGCTTTGGGACATCCTGGAGTCATGAAAGCCACTGTAAAAACGGAAGTCCCGGATGAACAGGGATGTCCACTGCTTAGTGAAGTCCAGGTCTGAGCTGTTCAAGTCAGGTGACTCTGACCTATACAAGAAATCCAGGTAGAATCTATGAAGAATCTTTCAAAGACGCCAAGAGACCATACCGGACCGAGCTCGCGTCCCAGGCTAGCCACACAAACACCCAGTGATTATGGCAAGATCTGCAAGACATAACAGGCTACAAGATGAAGACATGTAGAATTACTGGTAACAATGCACCCTTCCCCGATGATCTCAATGCATTTGTATGCCCGTTTTGAGCAAGAGGTCAGCGGGAGGTCATCTGTACCAGAAGCATCAGTTGAACCCATATCCGACTTCACCATCGCCGATGTCAGATCGGCCTTCTTGACAGTTAAGCCACGGAAAGCGACTGGCCCAAATGGGGTACCCGGACGAGCACTCAGATCCTGTGCGGACCATTTGCGGGGGGGTACTTGCAGACATCTTTAGTCTGTCCTTACTCCAATCTGTGGTCCCTAACTGGCACAAATCAATTCCAGCCTCCCGGGTTGCCTGGATCCACTACAGTTCACCAACCGCCGCAACAGGTCCACAGCAGGTGCTATCTCCCTGGCTCTACACTCAACCCTGGAACACCTAGATAACAAAGACACCTACGTCAGACTCCTATTTATTGACTACAGCACAGCCTTCAACACTATTATTCCTACGAAACTCATCTCCAAACTCCATCGCCGAGTGCTTGACTCCTCCCTCTGCGACTGGATCCTAGACTTAACCCACAGACCACAATTACTAAGGATAGGCAATGACATCTCCTCTATGATTATCCTCAACACCAGTGCCCCACAAGGCTGCGTCCTCAGCCCCTACTATACTCCTTATACATCTCTCACTGTGTGGCCAAATTCCCCTCCAACTCGATTTTCAAGTTTGCTAATGACACCATCATTTGTATTGGTGTAGGTCGGATCTCAAACAATGATGAGACAGAGTACAGGAATTAGATAGAGATTCTGGTGAACTGGTGCGATGACAATAATCTCTCCCTCAATGTCAACAAAATGAAAGAGATCATCATCGACTTCAGGAGACATTGTGGAGGACATGTCCCTGTCTACAGGGACAGTAAGAAGTCTCACAACACCAGGGTTAAAGTCCAACAGGTTTATTTGGAATCACGAGCTTTCAGAGCGCTGCTCCTTCCTCAGGTGAGTGGCTTACATCAACAGGGATGAAGTGGAAATAGTCGAGAGTTTCAAGTTTCCAGGTGTCCTGACCACCAACAATCTGTCCTGGTCCCTCCAAGCTGACGTTATAATTAAGAAAGCCCACCAACATTCTCAGAAGACTAAGGAAATTCAGCATGTTTGCTACGACTCTCACCAGCTTTTACAGATGCACCACTGGTTGTATCACAGTTTGGTATGGCTCCTGCTCTGCCCAAGACCGCAAGACTACAAAGGGTTGTGAACAAAGCCCAGTCCATCACGCAAACCAGCCTCCCATCCATTGACTCCGTCTACACTTCCCGCTGCCTCGGAAAAGCAGCCAATATAATCAAGGACCCCACGCACCCCGGACATTCTCTCTCCCACCTTCTTCCGTCAGGGGAAAAAGTACAAATGTCTGAGGTTACGTACCAACCGACTCAAGAACAGCTTCTTCCCTGCTGCCATTAGATTCATGGGTGAACCTACCTTATATTAAGCTGATCTCTCTCTACACCCTAGCTATGGCTGTAACACTATATTCTGCACCCTCTCCTTTCCTTCTCCCCTATGTACTCTATGAATGGAATGCCTTGTCTGTATAGTGCATCAGAAACAATACTTTACACTGTATCCCAATACATGTGACAATAATAAAGCAAATCAAATCAAATCAAAAGTCCCGTATTTTGAATTAATGTGAATTATTATACAAGAGATACTTTCAATAACCAAATCCCATTTGAGAATTAAAGTAACCACGTTATCACTATGATGGAAGAAGGTGGGAGAGAGAATGTCCGGGGTGCGTGGGATCCTTGATTATATTGGCTGCTTTTCCGAGGCAGCAGAAAGTGTAGACGGAGTCAATGGATGGGAGGCTGTTTTGTGTGATGGACTGGGCTTTGTTCACAATCCTTTGTAGTCTTGCGGTCTTGGGCAGAGCAGGAGCCATACCAAACTGTGATACAACCAGTGGTGCATCTGTAAAAGTTGGTGAGAGTCATAGCAAACATGCTGAATTTCCTTAGTCTTCTGAGAATGTTGGTGGGCTTTCTTAATTATAGCGTCAGCTTGGAGGGACCAGGACAGATTGTTCACAAATGAACGTTGCATAATTACTGGTGAGAAACACATTTAGCCTGTGTGCTAGCATGACCCTTTAAAAAGTGATCATTCATAGGTCATGTGATCCGCTCAGGACCTATCGAAACGGAGCACGTGAACCTTGACCTATGGAGTGGTAGAGCGTCAGTCCAGGGAGGGAACCCCCTCCCTGCAAGCCAAGGAGTTGGAGGGACAAGAACTGTTTCAGTGTTGAGCTTATGTGTATTGTTTTGCTGCTCAGAAAACACCATATCCCTCTAACTCTGCACTGCGGGCTTTCAATGACTGGTTAGCACTGCTGCCTCACAGCGCCAGTGACCCGGGTTCGATTCCTGGCTTGGGTCAGTGTCTGTGTGGTTTGCACATTTTCTCATGTCTGCGTGGGTTTCGTTTGGGTGCTCCGGTTTCCTCCCACAGTCCAAAGATGTGCGGGTTAGGTTCATTCACCATGCTAAATTGCCCTGAGTGTCAAGGGGGCTAGCAGGGTAAATATGTGGGCTTAGAGGGATACGGTCTGGGTGGGATTGTTGTCAGTGCAGGATTGATGGGCTGAATGGCCTCCTTCTGTTCTGTTGGGACTCCATGATTCTTTGATTCTATGGTGTCCAAGTCTTGTGTTCCATGACTTCAACAGCCATAAGCTACAATACACGGCATCTCTGAGGTGATTGTTTCTGATAACGGCACCACTTTCACAGCCAAAAAGTTTAACCTTTATGTCAAGGTGAATGGGATCCAGCAGATACAAACGGTCTCTGACCACCCCGCTTCCAACGGGTTGTTGGAGGGAGCAGTACAAACCTTTAAAGCCTCAATGGGGAAGCAGTCCGACAGGTCTCTGCCACTCCGCAGTGCCAAATGTCCTCTCTCACACAACATAACCCCTCACGCTACGACAGGGGTTATGTCAGCTGAGTTGATGATGAACCGGCGTCTTAGAACCCGCCCTGAACTTGTTTTTCCCAATTTGACAGAGAGCGAGCCTCACAAGAAGCGCCATGACTCAACTAAGGGATGATGTGGAGACGCCGGCGTTGGGACTGGGGTAAGCACAGTAAGAAGTCTCACAACACCAGGTTAAAGTCCAACAGGTTTATTTGGAATCACGAGCTTTTGGAGCGCTGCTCCTTCATCAGCTGACCTGATTCCAAATAAACCTATAGGATTTTAACCTGGTGCTGTGAGACTTCTTACTCAGCTGAGGGAGACAGGTCATTTGGAATGGATGACTTATTTTTTGTCTGAAACTTCGGGGCTTGTTGCAAGGACTGACCCAGTATTTCATGTCATCGACTTACAGAACCGGGAAGTATGGAAGCTCACAGACCATAGAAGAAGCTGCAGCTCCACCGCTAGACATGAGGACCCAGTAGTAGTTTCAAGTGTGCCAACAACCAAGTCAGAGATAATTGAAGCAAATGTTTCCCAATGAAATCTCAGATGTCAGTAGAAGCAGAGGAAGAGGGTGATGGCACTGGATCATCTTCAGAATCTGAAACCCTGCCTTTTACTGTTGCAGACTCTGATACCTCAATCAGGGAGGCACTGGTCACAGAGATGCCACTCTCTGCAAGAGACTGAAAGCCTTGGGATGGACAGACTTTATGAACTTTGCCAATTTACCCCCTTTTCTGGAAGTTCTGCCTAGGTCGTACATAGTTGTATATTAGAGTGCTTTTGTGGGAACTAAAGGGAGAGGAATGTGATAACACAACCCCTCTAAGGGGGGGCGATCATTCGCGGGTCACGTGACTACGAGCAGTTGCAGCCTTTGAAGATGTTTAGGTGCCTGAAGGAGAACCTGAAGATGCAGCTTTTAAAAACACTGACATTATTATTAGTTAGCTAGAAGTTGGCTGCTGTCCACCAATAAACTAAGTAAATTAATGTGCCGAAATGATATAATATCAGATTACCCTTGGCCAGTGGACACTGGTGAACATGACCTTTCTGTGATAAACCCCCTTGCTGCTTTATCCAAAAATACGGTTACAAATCTTTAATGTAGCAAAAACTAATAGTGAATCAGTGACAGCTTTAATGTGCTCCATGTCCAGATCACCGACTGCATCCAAACCAGAAACTCTACCTCATGATGTTTGGTTCCAGAACGATATTTTGCGAAGTTGCGGCAGAGTGTCTGTGAGCGATAAGTGTAGCTCCATTCATCAAGGATACTGGAAGAAAGAGAGAGGAAAGAATCCCTTCAGCATTTTCATTAACATTGTAAATCTGGCGCAGTCGAACATTTTTACGATTTGACTCGATACAGTGAGAACAACTCCCCTGTGCGCTTGCTGATGGGACACCTTCGTAACTAGCAGCTAACTGACCTGTGGGGCCAGTGAGTCGTAAATAGGAGGCAGCAGCCTCCTTAGTGAATGCCTTGTCCTGGAGGTTTGTGGGAAAGCTGTGCATCTGGAGAGCGATGGTACTTTCTGCCAGCGCTCAACAATGGGACACCGGGGCAGCCACGCTGGCGAAAAAAAGATACACATTTCCTGTACGTCAAGGAAGCAGCAATCGCAGGAGCAGACGGGGTCACAACAAGTCCATCAGCACAAAAATCTGCAGCCCAAAAAATTCAGTGTAAACAAAAAATGGGTGGAGAGTGAGACATTCTTTAATTTCAGCCAACAATTTGAAAGCAAATCTCCATCTCTCGCCCTTCCAACAGCACACAAACAAGGCTTTTAAAGAATTACCTGATTGAGCTGAGCGAGGAGCGCTAAAGAGGCAGAAAAGTAAACATCTCTTTCTTGGCCTCCTCTCATTACTCTGTATAAACAC
The DNA here is from genome assembly GCF_964213995.1 of Mustelus asterias. Taxonomy (NCBI): domain Eukaryota; kingdom Metazoa; phylum Chordata; class Chondrichthyes; order Carcharhiniformes; family Triakidae; genus Mustelus; species Mustelus asterias. Next base: position 3,016,577 of record NC_135827.1, read on the forward strand.
ACGATCATGTTTAGAATTTAATACATATTTAAAATATTTGTGGAGCCTTTAATTACATGAACCTCCCCGCCCCCCCCCAACCCCACCGCCCTCTCCAGCCACCACTGAACATAAACTGACTGCGCAATCCTGAACGATAAAAGGAATTTCTCATTTTATCTTACTTCTGCTGAAGCTACCCCACCCTGTCAGTATACAATTTTCTGTGATTGTTCTTGTTTATTCCAGAGTGACTAAGTCAGGGCTTTGAAGTGGAAATGAAGATTATCAATCTGTCTGTGAAAGAATGAAAGAACAAATTGCCGCAAATCCCCGCCCTGCCTAATTCTCCCTCTCAGATCATTCCTCAGGATCAAACCTTCATGAAGCAGCCACGAATCCCACTGGCCACATCCGTGTTGGATTGCGGGGTCTGGGTGGGAGATTGAAGGGTGGGATTTTATGGCTTCACTCATCCCAAAACCGTTCCATTGGCAGGTCATGCTGCAACTTGACAGGACCTAACTAAGGAATATTGTGTACAATTCTGGTCGCCACAGTACCAGAAGGATGTGGAGGCTTTGGAGAGGGTGCAGAAGAGGTTTACCAGGATGTTGCCTGGTATGGAGGGCATTAGCTATGAGGAGAGGTTGGAGAAACTTGGTTTGTTCTCACTGGAACAACGGAGGTTGAGGGGTGACCTGATTAGAGGTTTACAAGATTGTGAGTGGCATGGACAGAGCGGATAGTCAGATGCTCTTTCCTAGGGTAGAAAAGTACTAGGGGATATAGGTTTAAGGTGCGTGGGGGAAAGTTTAGAGGAGATGTGTGAGGTAAGTTGTTTTACACAGAGGGTGGTGAATATCTGGAATGCGCTGCCCGGGGAGGTAGTGGGAGCAGGTACAATAGCAGCATTTGAGGGGCAACTAGACGAATACCTGAACAGGTTGGGAATGGAAGAACACAGACTCCGTAAGTGCATACGGTTTTAGTTTAGACAGGCATCATGATGGACGCAGGCTTGGAGGGCCGAAGGGCCTGTTCCTGTGCTGTACTTTTCTCTGTTCTTTGTGGCGGGCGGGACAGTAAAGTTCCAGCCTTGGAGTTGATTCCTGCAGCCCCACTGGAGAGAAGGGGAGGGCACAGAGGTCATCTTGGAATCGACCCTTGGTAATTTCTGTCAGCTCTGTGCTGACTGATAGGGATCAGTGCTCAGAAAACCCAGCTCCATTAAACTGGTGATTTGTTTTTTTACCTTTGTTCATGGGATGTGGGTGTCACTGGCTCGTGCAGCAGTTATTGCCCATCCCTAGTTGTCCTTGAGAAGGTGGTGGTGAGCTGCCTTCCTGAACTGCCATGATGTGGAGTTGCCGGCTTTGGACTGGGGTAGGCACAGTAAGTAGTCTCACAACACCAGGTTAAAGTCCAACTGGTTTATTTGGAGCTCGAGCTTTCGGAGCATTGCCCCTTCATCAGGTGAAGGGGCAGCGCTCCGAAAGTTCGTGCTACTAAATAAACCTGTTGGATTAACCTGGTGTTGTGAGACTACTTACTGTTTCTGAACTGCTGCAGTCCATGTGGTGTAGGTACATCCAGAGTGCAGTTAGGAAGGGTCTTCCAGGACTTTGATCCAGCGACAGTGAAGGAACGGTTGGAATGGTGAGGAAGGTTATTTTGGGCTGCGCTATTGACTGAGAGTGGAAGCTGATCACTCCTCAGTGCAGGACTCAATATCCAATCCACACTGAGATTCTGTTCCTGGACCACTGTTTGGTGAATGTCTGGAATCCTCAAAATCCCCATTTGATCCGTTACTTTCATATTCAGGCATGTACAAATACCCCTCAGGTTTGTCTTTATCCAGGATGGCAATGGTAAAGTTGCAGGGAGTGTGGGGGAGTGGGGGTGGGGGGAGTGGGGGGGGGGGGGGGGCGGGGGTGGTGGTGGGGGGGAGCAGCTATGAGATAAAGTTTCTCCTTCTGAGTTTGTGTGCCAGCTGTGTCTCGGTTGGTCACAACCTCACCCCATAGTCACAAGTTTCCACTGAAATACGGAAATCCAGACCATTGCCCCAGTGCGGTGCTGTTGGAGTGCTGCACTGTTGGAGGTACTGCCTTTCAGATGAAATGTTAAGCTGAGGTCCTGTCTGTCCGGATGGAGATAAAATGGCAGTATTTTGAAGAAACGTAGGAGTGTTCTCCCGGCGCCCTGGCTAATATTTATTCCTCAATCAACATCACAAAGCAGATTATTCTGGTGCTTCTCACATTGCTGTTTGTGGGAGTTTCCTGTGGGCAATTTGGCTGCTGCATTTCCCACATTACAGCTTCAAAAGCTCAGTGACTGTGAAGAGATTTGAATTACCCAGTGGTTGTGAGAAGGAGCTCTATAAATACAAGCCTTTCTTTCTTCATTCACACTCCCCTCGCCACCATATTGAGGCTTTAACGAGTGACAGGTGGTCCAGTGTCGAGGCTCACAAGTCTCCTCACAACCAAGAATATACTTACAATGTTGTGGTTATCCTTTCAATGAGCCCTCTTCCCAGTTACAGAGAAATCCTGAAAAACTTTGATTCACCTTTCCTCACCACCACAGATGTTCAGTTTACTATTGTTTGCATGACCCTAACCTGGGCGGCACAGTGGCACAATGGTTAGCGCTGCTGCCTCACAGCGCCAAGGTCCCGGGTTCAATTCCCGGCTTGGGTCACTGTCTGTGTGGATTCTGCACATTCTCCCCGTGCCTGCATGGGTTTCCTCCGGGTGCTCCGGTTTCCTCCCACACTCCAAAGATGTGTGGGTTAGGTTGATTGGCCATGCTAAATTGCCCCCTAGAGTCAGGGGGATTATAGAACATAGAACATAGAACAGTACAACACAGAACAGGCCCTTCGGCCCACGATGTTGTGCCGACCTTCATCTGAAACCAAGATCAAGCTATCCCACTCCCTACCATCCTGGTGTGCTCCATGTGCCTATCCAATAACCGCTTAAATGTTCCTAAAGTGTCTGACTCCACTATCACTGCAGGCAGTCCATTCCACACCCCAACCACTCTCTGCGTGAAGAACCTACCTCTGATATCCTTCCTATATCTCCCACCATGAACCCTATAGTTATGCCCCCTTGTAATAGCTCCATCCACCCGAGGAAATAGTCTTTGAACGTTCACTCGATCTATCCCCTTCATCATTTTATAAACCTCTATTAAGTCTCCCCTCAATCTCCTCCGCTCCAGAGAGAACAGCCCCAGCTCCCTCAACCTTTCCTCATAAGACCGACACTCCAAACCAGGCAGCATCCGGATTATCAGGGTAAATACATAAGGTTATGGGGATAGGGTCTGGGTGGGATTGTGGTCGGTGCAGACTCGATGGGCTGTACATCTGCACTGTAGAGATTCTATGACCTTCCAGTCGCTTGCCATTTCAACTCACCATCTTGCTCTCATGCCCACATTTCCAACATTGGCTTGCTGCAATGTTCCAGTGAAGCCCACTTGTAGTGTGTTGATAGGGTGGATGTGGAGAGGATGTAGGCGAACCTAATACCATGGTTCACCATTTAAACATAAGGAATCAGCAATTTAAGGCAGAGATGAGGAGAAATGTTTTCTCTCAGAGGGCAGTGCGTCTTTGGAATCCTCTTCTTCAAAAGAGCAGTGGAAACAGAGGCCAGAACTTTCCAGCTATTCATGCCAGCGGGATCTCCTGGTCTGGCTGACGGCACATCCCTGCCACAGGTTTCCCAGCAACAAGGGATTCAATGGGAAACCCCGTTGATAATGGTGGGACCAGAGGATCCTGGCGCTGGAGAAACACACCGGTTCCACAGAAAATCCCGCAGTAATTGTAAGGCAGAGGTGAATGGATTCTTGATAAGCAAGAGAATGAAAGGGTTTGGCGGTAGGTGGGAATGTAGAATGTAGAGTTGAGGTTACAATCGGATCAGCCATGATCTTATTGAATGGGGGAACATGCTGGAGGGGCAGAGTGGCCTACTCCTGCTCCTCACTCTTATGTTTGTCATGAGGCTGGCAGCTCTCAATGTAAGAAGTTTAACAACACCAGGTTAAAGTCCAACAGGTTTATTTGGTAGCAAAAGCCACACAAGCTTTCGAAGCTCTAAACCCCTTCTTCAGGTGAGTGGGAATTCTGTTCACAAACAGAGTTTATAAAGACACAGACTCAATTTACATGAATAATGGTTGGAATGCGAATACTTACAACTAATCAAGTCTTTAAGAAACAAAACAATGGGAGTGGAGAGAGCATCAAGACAGGCTAAAAAGATGTGTATTGTCTCCAGACAAGACAGCCAGTGAAACTCTGCAGGTCCACGCAACTGTGGGCGTTACAAATAGTGTGACATGAACCCAATATCCCGGTTGAGGCCGTCCGCGTGTGTGCGGAACTTGGCTATCAGTTTCTGCTCAGCGACTCTGCGCTGTCGTGTGTCGCGAAGGCCGCCTTGGAGAACGCTTACCCGAATATCAGAGGCCGAATGCCCGTGACCGCTGAAGTGCTCCCCAACAGGAAGAGAACAGTCTTGCCTGGCGATTGTCGAGATGTGTTCATTCATCCGTTGTCGCAGCGTCTGCATAGTTTCCCCAATGTACCATGCCTCGGGACATCCTTTCTTGCAGCTCTCAATGTACCAGTAGCCCCACCAGGAGAACAGTGGCCATTTCCGGTACTACACTCCAACGAGTGACATGCTGTGATGGATCAGATCTTTAGAAGTGTTAGGGGGCTCGGCGAGTTGTGGGCGGGGAGGGGGGTGCGAGGTGTCACAAGGCAGGTCTGGGCTAAAGCTTGAGAGGCCATGGTGGGAAGACAACCTGGGGTGAGGTTACATCTTGGATGGGGGGGCCTCCGATGGGCACGGGGGACCAATTATAGAGGGACCCCACCTGTTGCACGGTTGGCATGGTTTCTCCCACTGCCAAGTTAAATGCTGGCAATGGTGAAACAAGCCTGTTAAGTGGGCATAATACAGCTGGCCCACTGGTGGGTTGGCTGCCCAGTGCCATGCTTGCTGGTAGTGGGGGCTGAGCCAGGTGGCGAGGCTTGTTTTAACATGGTCCCTCCTCATCAGCAGAAGAGCATCAAATCCAGCCTTTAATGCAGCTGTGGCACTGTGTGTGGGCTTGGGGCTCGGCACTCCAGGGAGCGAGTGGCTGAGAGTTGTCTCCTCCTCTCTATAATTTACTCCATGTGGTCGAGCAAAAAGAAAAGCCTGCATTTGTATAGCACCTTGCATGAGCTCAGCACCTTATAACCAATGAGGTACTTTTGATGTGTCGTCGCTGTTTAATGTACTCAGCATGGCAGCCACCTTTTGCACAGCAAGATCCCACGGCAACAAAGTGGCAATGTCCAGATAATCTGCTTTTGTGATCTTGGTTGAAGAATACTTATTGGCCAGGGCTCATGGGAAATCTGTCCTGTTCTTGTCAAAATAATGTCATGATATCCACCAGAGAGGGCCTCCAATTAACAGCATCTTCAACAGTGCAGCATTCACTCAGCACTGCACTGAAATAACAACCTCGATTTTCATATTGACGTCCCGGGGGTAGATTTTCCAGTGACACCCACTGAGGGTGTTGTTGCAGGCGGGATGGAAAATTTGGCAGACCATTTAAAAGTCTGTTGACTTCAGATGGGAGTTTATGGGTATGGGTGCCTGGAAAATCCCACCCCTGGAGTGCGACTTGAATTGTTAACCTTCTAACACAGAATACCAGGATAAATGATGGTGGAGATTGGGGGTGAGTGTGATGTTCATTTTTAATACAAAATGCTTTATGGCCTATTCAATTTATTCGTTAAGAAACCTGCTGTTTGTAGATGTGATTATGAACCATAATATATAATTCACAGGTGAATCACGCGACAGGGGGAATGGAGGCTGGGGCACGTGGCTCGGCATCCATGTAATAATTGTTGAATATAGTCATCTTGATTCGATCTGATGGAATCTTTTACAATGGGAGTGCGTGTGTATCCATTCAATGTTGCACTATCGGAGAGAGTGAGAGCTGTTTATCCAATGGAATTTTATGAACAGGAAATGAGTTGGTCAAATGGAATTCTCACAGAGCTTGAATGAATCAGTTAATGTCTATCTGGAGTCAAATAACTGAAGAGTAATGTGTTGAAACTGGGACCGTTTCTATTTTAACAGCTACTATGCCATTTCTTTGTATATTTTTGTTCCCCATCGAGCTGTGTTGGTGTAGGAGAGCTCACTACAGTGCTGAACATCGCAAGCAACAACCTTAATGTACACATTGGGCTTCAGTAGAAACCCGGTTTGGAAAAGGGAATATTGTTGATTGAGAAGATAAAAATAACTCCCCCTCTCACTCTCACATGTCCCTCATTCGATACTGGGAGCTTTGCTCAGCTCACTAATTTGCTGAACTTGTAACTCTCCCACATAGATGCGGCTTCATCGAATCCCCACTGTGCAGAAGGAGGCCATTCGGCCCATCGAGTCTGCACCGACCACAATCCCACCCAGGCCCTATCCCCGTAACCCCACATATATACCCTGCTAGTCCCCCTGACACTAGAGTTAATTTGGCACGGCCAATCCCCCTAACCCACACATCTTTGGACTGTGGGAGAAACTGGAGCACCCAGAGGAAACCCACACAGACATGGGGAGAATGTGTAAACTCCACACGGTATCTTACCCAGGCCCTCTCCCCCATCCGATACCCGTAACCCCGCTAATCCCCCTAACCGACACATTTTAGGACACTAAGGGGCAATTTAGCATGGCTAATGCATAAAGCTCTTGAAAAAAAGGGAAAGAACACATCGAGCGTCACCCTAATCCTGATGGCCACCTTTGTGTGGCTGCATCAAGCTGTGTGAAGACCCTCAGTACACAAACTCCAAGGGTGGAATTTTCCCGTCCTGCCTGCCACAGGAATCGTAGCGGGCGGGACACAGACCATGCAAAGCTCTGTTGACCTTGGAAGGGATTTTCCAGCCTTGGGGCGAGCGCGGCCGGAAAATCCTGCCCCAAGTGTCACTAAGTGATGAGGTTCTACTTGTCCACAGTGTTGCGAAGGATGGGTTTGGCCACATTGCCATGGAATGCTCGGATAGTCGGACTGTGCTGTACCATCTGAACTTTGTGATACAGGTTATGCAGAAAAACCCCTTTGACCACAAGTCCATCAGGTAGTGGTCTGCACGGAATGTCCTAGAGCCACCAACGGGAAAAGGAGATAGTGGATCCTGTCGGGTGGTCCCCTGAGCAGACTATCAAAATCATTTGGCAGAATGCCCCATCACCGGAACTTTCAAACAAGCACCAAGACCTAGCTTGGCTGGTGGTGAAAAAGGCCCTCCCTGATAGAGCCTTCCGACACTCCCAGAGTCTCACTCCATTTGCACATTGCTCTCGAGGTGATTGTGGTGGGGAAGAGACCACAGTCCACTTCCTTGTGGAATGTGCCTTTGAAAAGAAGGTCTGGAGAGAGATACAGTGGTATTTGTCCAGGTTCATCCCAAGCAGCTCCATGACGCAGGACTCTGTGCTCTGCGGGCTGTTCCCAGGGATACCGGACTCTGTGCTCTGTGGGCTGTTCCCAGGGACACCGGACTCTGTGCTCTGTGGGCTGTTCCCAGGGACACCGGACTCTGTGCTCTGTGGGCTGTTCCCAGGGACACCGGACTCTGTGCTCTGTGGGCTGTTCCCAGGGACACCGGACTCTGTGCTCTGTGGGCTGTTCCCAGGGACACCGGACTCTGTGCTCTGTGGGCTGTTCCCAGGGATACCGGACTCTGTGCTCTGTGGGCTGTTCCCAGGGACACCGGACTCTGTGCTCTGCGGGCTGTTCCCAGGGACACCGGACTCTGTGCTCTGCGGGCTGTTCCCAGGGACACCGGACTCTGTGCTCTACAGACTGTTCTCAGGGACAGGGTGAAGTGCTATCAATTAGGCAAAAGACTACTTGTGTGCCAATACAACTGTAGGCTTTTATTCATTACAGAACTAGGAGCACACCCCAACAGATAACCGACCCGAACTGAACAAGGGGGAGGAAACAGCCACCTTTATACGAGGTGACAAGGGGAGGAGCCGGCAGGGGATGTGTCCAGGCGTGACAAACACAACAACGGTGGTCCAGACAAGACAAAGGAGCAACTGAAGTCCATCACATTCACCCCTCCTTTAAAAAAAAAACGGGGTGAAGCGGAAACAATATCACAAGTTCAGACGATCTGGTGGCTTGATCCGCCGTCGCGATCGTCGTAGTGCCGGTTGCAGAGTCGTCCGAGCAGGGAGCGGTGTCAGCCCAGGCTCCAGGCACTGAGCGTCGAGAGGAGGCACCAGGTGGTGTGAGGCACACCCATCCGTCATCCCGTCCAGTAGTCGGGTACTGCGTGGCGACGGCACCGGCGACTCAAGCGAGCTGTACATAGGGGTGAGAGAAGTGAGCTGTGGCCCTGGTGGTGTATGGAGAACAGAGGGAACTGGGGCTGGGGGGTTGAGGGACATAGTGGGCTCTGGGCGCACAACACAAGGGACTGGGACAGTGGGGCGGAGGGACATGGTGGCCTCAGGGGCACCCGCGGGTGCCAAGTCACGGACAGAGACTGTATCCTCCCGCCCATCAGGGTACGCCACATAAGCGTATTGAGGATTAGCATGTAGCAATTGGACCCTCCCGACCAAGGGGTCTGCCTTATGGGTCCGGACATGCTTCCGAAGCAGAACGGGCCCAGGGTACATCAGCCAACCTGGGAGCGAGGTACCCGAGGAAGACTTTCTGGGGAAAATGAACATCCGCTCGTGAGGGGTCGTATTGGTCGTTGTACACAAGAGTGACCTAATTGAATGTAGTGCATCCGGGAGGACATCTTGCCAACGGCTGACTGGAAGGCCCCTAGACTGTAGCGCTAATAGAACAGCCTTCCAGACAGTTGCGTTCTCCCGCTCTACTTGACCATTACCCCTGGGGTTATAGCTAGTGGTGCGGCTGGAGGCAATGCCTTTGGTGAGCAGGTACTGCCTCAGCTCGTCGCTCATGAATGAGGACCCACGGTCGCTATGAACATAGGATGGAAAACCGAACAGGGTGAAGAGCGTGTTCAGGGTCCGAATCACCGTGGCCGAGGTCATGTCCGAGCAGGGGAAGGCAAAAGGGAAACGCGAATATTCATCAATGACATTCAGAAAATAAATATTGCGGTTAGAGGAAGGGAGGGGGCCTTTAAAATCAATGCTGAGGAACTCAAACGCGCGAGTGGCCTTTATAAGGTGCGCCCCACCTGGCCGATAGAACTGCGGCTTGCACTCTGCGCAGACCCTGCATTGCCTGGTAACCGACCGGACTTCCTCGAGGGAGTAGGGCAGGTTACGGACTTTGACAAAGTGGAAAAATCTGGTGACACCCGGGTGACAGAGATCGTTATGGAGGGACTGTAGCTGAACCAGTTGGGCGCTGGCACATGGTCCACGGGACAGGGCGTCTGGGGGCTCATTGAGCTTCCCAGGCCGATACATGATATCATATCTATAGGTGGAGAGCTCAATCCTCCACCGCAAGGTCTTATCATTTTGATCTTGCCCCTCTGCCTGGTGTTGAACAGAGAGGCAACGGACCGCTGGTCCGTAAGTAAAGTGAACCGTTGGCCCGCAAGATAATGGCGCCAATGCCGGACGGCTTCCACGATGGCCTGGGCCTCCTTCTCAACCAAGGAGTGTCGAATCTCAGGGCCTTGTAGGGTCCGGGAAAAAAAGGCCACCGGACGGCTCCTTTGGTTAAGGGTGGCAGCTAGGGCAAAGTCAGACACATCACTTTCCACTTGGAATGGGATGGATTCATCCACTGCATGCATCGCGGCCTTCGTGATGTCCGCTTTGATGTCGTTGAAGGCCAGACGGGCCTCTTCCGCCAGGGGAAAAGAGGTCGATTTGAGAAGCGGACGGGCTTTATCCGCATAATGGGGAACGCACTGGGCATAGTAGGAGAAGAAGCCCAGGCATCTCCTCAGTGCTTTGTGAGTAGTAGGGAGGGGAAGCTGCATAAGGGGACGCATACGGGCTGGATCGGGACCAAGGACACCATTTTCCACCACGTACCCAAGGATAGCGAGGCGGCGTGTCCGAAAGACACACTTCGCCTCATTATATGTCAAATTCAGGAGAGTGGCCGTACGGAGGAATTTTTGTAAGTTGGCATCATGGTCCTGCAGGTCATGGCCCCAGATGGTGACATTATCCAGATACGGGAAAGTGGCCCGTAGCCCGTGCTGGTCCACCATTTGATCCATGGCCCGCTGGAAAACTGAGACCCCATTGGTGACACCAAAAGGGACTCGGAGGAACTGGTAGAGGCGACCATCCGCCTCAAAGGCCGTATATGGACGGTCCTCCGAGCGGATAGGGAGTTGGTGGTAAGCCAATTTTAAATCAATCGTAGAGAAAACCCTGTAGTGCACGATGCGATTGACCATATCAGAGATGCGGGGAAGAGGGTACGCATCTCGTTGCGTATACCTGTTTATGGTCTGGCTGTCGTCAATCACCATGCGGTGTTTCTCCCCCGATTTAACTACGACCACCTGCGCCCTCCAGGGGCTGGTGCTGGCCTGAATGATCCATTCCTTGAGCAAACGTTGTACTTCGGACCGAACGAAGGCCCGGTCTTCCGCACTATAGCGCCTACTTTTGGTGGCTATAGGCCTACAATCCGGGGTGAGATTATCGAATAAAGGAGGGGGGGGGATAATCTTGAGGGTCGAGAGACTGCAGGTGGTGCGCGGGGGACGCTGCAGTGACGGCGCCTTGCGGACGGAGAGCGGGGAATAAGGGCCATCATACTGCAAAGTGACACTCCTATGATGGGTGAGGAAATCTAACCCCAGCAGTACAGCTGCGCAGAGTCGCGGCAGCTCGAGGAGCCGAAAGCGCTCATAGACTCTGCCCTGTACCGTCAGCGTCACCAAGCAGCACCCAAGGACCTCCACTGAGTGGGAATCCGAAGCCATGGAGATTGTCCGTCTCCAGGGCCGCACGGGAAGGGCATATCGACGCACTGTGCGAGGGTGTATAAAACTCTCTGTGCTCCCGCAGTCAAACAGGCAGTTTTCTGCATGGTCATTTACCTTAATCCCCATCATTGACTTGGAGAGTTGGTGAGGCTGAGATTGGTCCAGACGAATCGATACAACCGTTGAACCCGGTGAGTATTCATATTCGTCCGCGTCTGATGACGTCGCGGATGAAGTTTCCCGCTCGGCGCGCCTTGATGACGGCACCCAACATGGCGATTTCCGCGCAGCCACTGACTGCATCAAAGATGGCGATTCCCGCGCAGCCACTGACTGCATCAAAGATGGCGTCGCCCGCGGAACACACGCGGCGCCACGAGACTTCGCGACTGACTTCGCCCGGCAGACTTTGATGAAGTGGCCTTGCTTACCGCATCCGGAGCAGATCGCACCCTTCGCCGGGCAGCGACGCCGAGGGTGCTTGGCTAGGCCGTAGAAGTAGCATCTGGGCCCTGCTGGAACAGCCGCTGCGGTGGAACCGTCGATGGAACGGGGTGCAGGGTAGGCCCCGAGATTGCGGGAGGCCGCTTCTAGCGATTCAGCCATCATGGCCGCTTGCTGGAGATCCAGGCCACCCTGTTCAAGCAGGCGCTGCCGAATGTAAGTAGACTCAAACCCACGACGTAGGCGTCCCGGATCAGGTCCTCCGTGTTCTGAGCTGCTGAAACAGCCTTACAGTCGCAAGCTCGAGCTGGGACCCGCAGGGCGCACAGAAATTGGGCGCACGATTCTCCTGGCTGCTGCTTGCGAGTAGTCAAGAGATGTCTGGCGTAGACCACGTTAGGGCTCTTTCGAAACTGCCCTTTTAAGAGTTCTATAGCGTCCACGTATGTAGTAGCATCCCGGAAGATACCGTAGACTGCATCACTTACCCGGGCGCGGAGCACGTGGAGCTTATCGCCGTCGGAGTCGACGACCGCAGAGGCGCTGATGAAAGCTTCAAAACAGTCTGCACTGACAACAATCCGATCCAGGCCCTATCCCCGCAAGCCAATGGTCAAAACTATCAGGAGCTCCGACCTCTTGAGGGTCCAAGGTTAATCTGTCGGGCTTCAAAAGCTGCTCCATATCGGTCAAAGGTAATGAATAAAATTGAAGCGCTATCAATTAGGCAAAAGACTACTTGTGTGCCAATACAACTGTAGGCTTTTATTCATTACAGAACTAGGAGCACATCCCAACAGATAACCGACCCGAACTGAACAAGGGGGAGGGAACAGCCACCTTTATACTAGGTGACAAGGGGAGGAGCCGACAGGGGATGTGTCAAGGCGTGACAAACACAACAACGGTGGTCCAGGCAGGACAAAGGCGCAACTGTAGTCCACCACACAAGGACTCTGTGCTCGACAGGCTGTTCCCAGGGACACGGGATTCTGTGCTCTACAGGCTGTTTCCAGGGACGCACACTGAGACAAACATCAGCTACTGCTGGAGGGTCATCAACTCAGTGAAAGATGCTCTTTGGACTGTCTGAAACGTTTTGATCTTCCAAGGGGCTGGAGACACAGAATTAAGATTTTAGGCAAGAGATGGTGGGGAGGTGGGGGGTTGTAGTGGTATGGATCTGAGCAAGATTGTTTTATCCATTGAGTAGTAATGATCTGGAACTATGGGAGTGGTGGCAGTGGAGGCAATGATTTCAAAGGGAAATTGATGGGATATTGAACTAAATAAACTCACCAATTGAGGGGGGGATGGCATGTGGTAATCAGCAGGAGACTTCCTTGCCCATGTTTGACCTGGTGCCATGAGACTTCATGGGATTCAGAGTTGATGTTGAGGACTCCCAGGGCAACTCCGCCCTGACTGTTTATCCTTTGCTGCCACCTCTGCTGGTGGGACAGGACATACCCAGGGATGATGATTGTGGTGTAGAATCATAGAAACCCTACAGTGCAGAAGGAGGCCATTCAGTCCATTGAGTCTGCACTGACAACAATCCGATCCAGGCCCTATCCCCGCAACCCCACATATTTAGCCTGCTAATCCCTCTAACCTACACATCCCGGGACACTAAGGGACAATTTAGCATGGCCAATGCACTCAATGCACCCAACCCGCACATCTTTGAATGTGTGAGTTAGGTGCATTGGCTGGGACATTATCAATAAGGTCTGATTCTGTGAGTATGACTATGTCAGACTGCTACTTGACCAGTCTGTGCGACAGATCTCCCAATTTTAGCACAAGCCCCCAGATGTTATTCAGGACTATTTTGCTGGGTCAACAGGACTGGGTTTTGCCTAGGTTGATACCGGGTAGTCCGTCTGGTTGCACTCCTTTGTGTTTTCTTTATAGCAGTTGAATACAACTGACTGGCTTGCTGGGCCATTTCAGAGGGCAGGTAAGAATCAAACACATTGCTGTGGCTCTGGAGTCACATGTCGGCCAGACCGAGAAAGGTTGGAAGATTTCCTTCCCTCAAGGATATTAGTGAACTAGATGGGTATTTATGACAATTGACAATAGCTTCATGATCGTCATCAGACTTTTAATTCCAGATATTTTATTGAGTTTACATTCCACCAGCTGCCATGGTAGGATTTAAACCTGGCTTCCCAGAGTATTATCCTGGGTCTCTGGATTACTAGTCCAGTGACAATATCACTGTGCCAGCACAGTGGAGAAATGGTAAATACAAAGAGAAAATACTGGGAAAACCCAGCAGGTCTGGGAGCTGATGTGGAGAGAGAAACAGAGTTAACATTTCAAGTCCAATATGACTCTTCTTCAGAACTGGCCCAGTTCAGTGTCATATTGCACTCGAAACATTAACTCTATTTCTCTCTCCACAGATGCCGCCAGATAAGCTTTCGATTATTCTCTGTTTTTATTTCAGATTTCCAGGATACACGGTATTTTGTTTTAGTGGGGAAATCTGAGTGATGGGATTGCTCAGACAGAGCGTTGACACGGGCTCAATGGGCTGAATGGCCTCTGTCTGTGCTGTAATGGCTCTCCATGACTAATGTCAATCACTCTTAGCTGTTGATCTGTTTCCACTTTTCTCTGAACCACAATTTTGAATAATAACCAAAATACAGCCTCCCTAACCAGAATACATTATTGTAATATAAAGGAACTGTTACAACATCAATTTAAAGTCATACCACAGAATTTCATGGGTCTACTGGCAGTCAAATGGTTAATTACGTCACTTGATGTAACTTAAACCATGCATTGTTGTATAAAAGCACATCAATACCAGGGATACCCAAACTGGGGGTCATGACCCCGTATGGGGTTCACAGGATGTTCCATTGTGGGGAGGCGGGGGGGTGGGGGGGTGTCACAAGCTTTGAGACAGCAACTGCAGCAATTTCTAAGCATGGGAATGGGGTCCGAGTGTTTGGGAGGCATTTCTCTGCATTAATGTCAACCAGCTCAGCACAGGGGTATGATTGAGTTCAGGACTGATGCTCAGATCAAATCGCGAAGTGCGACACCCTCAAGGATCTCAGCCACCTCTGTTCCAGTATAATTTTGCAATATTTACATATCTTCCCAGTCCTAAACTAACATGTAATTAGTAGACTAATGTATGGTTTCAGGAGTGTAATGACTGACGCGATTCAGTGACTCCTCAGAATTACTGGGTTGTGAGCAACTGTGACAGTGCTACAAACTATTCAGATGTTGACATAGTCACAGCGTTACACCAGAATCTTAGTGAGTAACACCAATATCACTGACTAGCGATTGTTCGCCATGGCTCAATGGTACCATTGCTGCTCCTGAGTCAGGATTGTGGAATCAAATCCCAATTTAGAATATGGATTTTAATTTCAGCTTTATGCAGTATTGTAAAAATTTTATAACGAGACCTGCCTGGTGGATGTACAAAACTGCAAGCACACTGTCGAAAAATGTTATGGGTGGGATTTTCCGACACTCACCCCAAGACCGGAAAATCCCACCTGAGATAAACGGATCTTTCCATGGTTCTGTCTCACCCGCCACAGTTCCATGGTGGGCAGGATAGGAAAATTCCGCCCTGTGAGTTCAAAGAATTCTGGTCAATAATTTTCACACATCTGGGATTCAGATGTTTCAGGAAGGACAGGGAGGGAGGCAAGAGAGGGGGTGGAGTGGCACTGCTGATCAGGGATAGTGTCACAGCTGTAGAGAAGGTGTATGCTGTGGAGGGATTGTCTACGGAGTCTCTGTGGGTGGAAGTTCAGAGTGGGAAGGGGCCGGTCACTTTGCTGGGAGTTTTCTATAGGCCGCCCAATAGTGACAGGGAGGTGGAGGAGCAGATAAGGGAACAGGTCCTGGAGAGATGCAGTAATAGCAGAGTTGTTGTGATGGGAGACTTTAATTTCCCAAACATAGATTAGAATATCCCGAGGGTAAGGGGATTGGATGGGGAAGAGTTCATTAGGTGCGTTCAGGAGGGTTTCCTGACACAGCATGTGGACAAGCCTACAAGAGGAGAGGCTG
The DNA here is from genome assembly GCF_964213995.1 of Mustelus asterias. Taxonomy (NCBI): domain Eukaryota; kingdom Metazoa; phylum Chordata; class Chondrichthyes; order Carcharhiniformes; family Triakidae; genus Mustelus; species Mustelus asterias. The sequence continues at coordinate 3,032,082 of NC_135827.1, forward strand.
TACTTGATCTGATACTGACCAATGAACCTGGACAGGTGTCAGATCTCTCAGTGGGAGAGCATCTTGGGGATAGCGATCATAACTCTATCTCCTTTAGGCTTGCATTGGAAAAAGAGAGGATCAGGCAAGCTAGGAAAGTGTTTATACGGAGTAAGGGGAAATATGAAGACATTAGACAGCAAATTAGAGGAGTAAATTGGAAGGAGGTATTCTCGGGGAAATGTACTGAAGAGAGGTGGCAGTTTTTCAAGGAATGTCTGTCTAGAGTTCTACAGGACAACGTTCCGAGCAGACAGGGAGGTGTTGGTCGGTTAAAGGAACCGAGGTGCACGAAAGCTGTGCGGGACCTAGTCGAGAAGAAAAGGAAAGCGTACAAAAGGCTCAGAGAGCTTGGCAAAGATAGGGATTTAGAAGAGTATACGGCTTGTAGGAAGGGACTAAAGAAGGAAATTAGGAGAGCCAGAAGGGGTCACGAGAAGGCCCTGGCAGGTAGGATTAAGGAGAACCCTAAGGCGTTCTATAAATACGTGAAGAGTAAAAGGATGAGACGTGACGGAATAGGGACTATAAAAGGTGAAGGCGGGAAAGTCTGTACAGAACCAATAGAAATGGCAGAGGTGCTTAATGAGTATTTTGCCTCGGTTTTCACAGAGGAGAAGGACCTGGGTGGATGTACTGCGGGTGTGCGGTGGACTGAAAAGATTGAGTATGTGGACTTCAAGAAAGAGGTTGTGCTGGAATCTTTGAATGGCATCAAGATAGATAAGTCGCCGGGTCCGGATGGGATGTACCCCAGGTTACTGTGGGAGGCGAGGGAAGAGATTGCAGAGCCTCTGGCGATGATCTTTGCGTTGTCGATGGAGACGGGAGAGGTGCCGGAGGATTGGAGGATTGCGGATGTGGTTCCTATTTTCAAGAAGGGGAATAGGGATAGCCCAGGTAATTACCGACCGGTGAGTCTAACCTCAGTGGTTGGTAAACTGATGGAGAAGATCCTGAGGGACAGGATTTATGAGCATTTAGAGAGGTTTAGTGTGCTCAAGAATACTCAGCATGGCTTTGTCAAGGGCAGATCGTGCCTTACGAACCTGGTGGATTTCTTCGAAAATGTGACTAAACACGTTGACGAAGGGAAGGCGGTAGATGTGGTTTATATGGATTTTAACAAGGTGTTCGATAAGGTCCCCCATGCAAGGCTTCTAGAAAAAGTGAGAGGGCATGGGATCCAAGGGGCTGCTGCCCGGTGGATCCAGAACTGGCTTGCCCAAAGGTGGCAGAGAGTGTGTATAGAGGGGTCTTTTTCTAAATGGAGGTCAGTCACCAGTGGTGTGCCCCAGGGATCTGTTCTGGGACCCTTGCTGTTTGTCATTTTCATAAATGACCTGGATGAGGAAGCGGAGGGATGGGTTGGTAAATTTGCCGACGACACGAAGGTTGGTGGGCTTGTGGATAGTCTGGAGGGATGTCAGAAGTTACAGAGGGACATAGATAGGATGCAAGACTGTGCGGACAAGTGGCAGATGGACTTCAACCCAGATAAATGTGTCGTGGTCCATTTTGGTAGGCCAAATGGGATGGAGGAGTACAATATAAAGGGAAAGACTCTTAGTACTGTAGAGGATCAGAAGGACCAGGTCCATAGGACTCTGAAATCGGCCCCGCAGGTGGAGGAGGTGGTTAAGAAGGCGTATGATGTGCTGGCCTTTATCAATCGAGGGATTGAGTTTAGGAGTCCAGGGATAATGATGCAACTATATAAGACCCTCGTCAGACCCCACTTGGAGTACTGTGCTCAGTTCTGGTCGCCTCATTATAGGAAGGATGTGGAAAAGATTGAAAGGGTGCAGAGGAGATTTACAAGGATGTTGCCTGGATTGTGTGGCATGCCTTATGAGGATAGGCTGAGGGAGCTCGGTCTTTTCTCCTTGGAGAGCCGAATGATGAGAGGAGACCTAATAGAGGTGTATAAGATGTTGAGAGGCATAGATTGGGTGGACTCTCAGAGGCTTTTTCCCAGGGTGGAAATGTCTGCTATGAGAGGACACAGGTTTAGGCTGCTGGGGGTAGGTACAGGGGAGATATTAGGGGTAAGTTTTTCACACAGAGGGAGGTGGGCGAGTAGAATCGGCTGCCGTCAGTGGTGGTGGAGGCAAACTCAATAGGGTCTTTTAAGAGACTCCTGGATGAGTACATGGAGCTTAATAGGATGGAGGGTTATAGGTAGGCCTAAAAGGTAGGAATGTGTTCGGCACAACTTGTGGGCCGAAGGGCCTGTTTGTGCTGTAGTTTTTCTATGTTTCTATGTTCTATGTTTCTAATCCATCAAAAAGATAAAATGAACAAATTAATTGCTCTTTGCATCGTTATCCCCAGACATGGGGTCGCATGTGTGATGCCAATATTTAGTTGGGAGTTGTAGATTGTTTGTTTGACATCTAGCCTTGGATACGCCTTTTAAACAGCGGGAAGGCCAAGTCTGTCAACATCCCATCTCACAGCAACAAAATGGCAAACCTTTACCCCGCACAAAGGAAGATGGTTGCCGGAAGCCAATCATCTCAGCTCAAGGACATTGCTGCAGAGCTTTCTCTGGGATGTCCAACATCAAATAATTTTTAGCTACTTCATCAATGACTGTGCCGTCAGCATAAAGTCAGAAGTGGGATGTTCATGGACGATTGCAGAAGTGTCTAGTTTCATTCGCAACTCCTCAGATAGTGAAGCAGTTGTGTCCATATACAGCAAGTCCTGGACAACATTCCAGCTTGAGGTAAAATGCAGCAAGGAATATTAGCAGTGCCAAAAAATGACCATTGCCAACAAGAGAATTTCACTGTCTTCCATGACATTCAATGATATAAGCATCATTGAGTTGCCCACCATCAATGTTGTGGGGGGGTTACCATTGACCAGAACCTTATCTGGATCAGCCATATAAATGCTGTGGCTACAGGAGCAGGTCAGAGGCTGGAAATTCTGAGACAAATAACTGATTCCCCAAAGCCTGCCCACCATCTACAAGGCACAAGTCAGGAATGTGGCAGAATAGTGTTCACTTGCCTGAATGAGTGCAGCTCCAACAACACTCAAGAAATTCAACACCATTCAGGACAATGCAGACCTCTTGCTTGGCACTCCTTCCATGAACATTCATTCCCTCCACCACTGATGTACAGTGGAAGCCGTGTCTCCCATCTACAAGATGCACAGCAGGAACTCACCAAGGTTTCTTAGGCAACCCTCCAAACCCACAACCACTACCATCTAGAAGGACAAGGGCAGCAGACACATGGGAACACCACCACCTGGAAGTTCCTCTCCAAGCCACTCACCATCCTCATCAAAATCCTGGAACTCCCTCCCTAGCAGCACAATGGATGTACCTACACCACATGGACTGTTGCGTTCAGGAAGGGGTGGGGAAGGGGTGGGGAGGGAGTTGTGGGCTTGGGTAAGATTCACTTTTGGAGACTTGATGGGCCAAATAGCCTCCTGTAGGGATTCTGTGGATGCCACCTCATGAACCACACCCACCCTTAGATAGCCCTTTATAGTCCTTATGCCAACTTAGTGCAAACATGCCAATCACTGCCCCTACCCACCATCCTTTTCTCTTACATCTCCCAACTCAACTTACCTGGTATCTACCATGGCAGACCTCAGGACCCATGCTGAGATTAAATAAAAATTCTTAAGTGTCCATTGATGAATTCACTAATTCAAAGAAAAGAAATGCTCTCATTGATCCAACCCCATTCACTATATTTAACTTTCTTTAATCCCTTCTGAAAACAAGCATCTGTATTCATAGTCCCACTTCCAGAGTTGTTTGATGGTCACTATTTAAATCAGTCAGACATACGTGAATAGCTACTTTAAATATGGACAAGTATGATTGATGGTGTGACACACAATTCCTCTGTGCTACATGCAAGAAATTTGGGACATTTAGTCAGATAGAGAAGCAAGTTCACTTGAAGTATTGAATTATTCTCCACAGGAGATTGTTCAGTCCTTTGAGTCAATTCTGATTCTGTATATTGCAATCCAATTAGTCTCAATTCCTGGTTCTGTTTTCATAAATATTAAAATGTAACAAGTTCCAGCTGGGTACCCCTGTATCTGTTAACAGTACCACTTTAGTTCTCAAGGTAGGTACGACCTTAACACACGGGTCTGCATCATCATGTGTTCAGGGTGAAGCTGCTGAATTTTCTGCGGGAACATTGCGGGGAAAACCAGTGAATTAAATATAGCCCCTTTAAAAAGGATTGAGTCACAAAGCTGAATGAGTAATTGAGAACTCCCAGCTAACTGGGAGACAGCTTGAGATTGTGGTTCCGATAAGTTTCTGTAACTAACCCAGTGACTCCTAACTCTCTTTGATGTCTGTCCGATATCGGACGTCACACCCTGATACAAGTTCAGCTTCTAAGCATTCCTTGAGTTTGTTTAATTGGTCCACTGCGTGAGTTGTTGGGGACCTTGAGTTTTATGAAAGTAAATATGTGTCAGCACAGGGAGGCAAATCTGACTGGCTCCACAAGCGAGCATTCCTGCACATAAAGCTCTACTATCCAGTCCAAATTAAAGCCAGGGAGTGCAGCACTCTTTCAAAAACATCGTGAGATTGGAAAGCTTCTGCATGTTTTCCTTGGAAGCAGCGTCTGCATATTTTAACCATGTGTGTCTGAGGAAAAGGCTTGTTTTCTTTTGTTGAGAGTGCAGACTGCTGACTCTGGCTGATGTTAGACACCATGTAGAAAGCGGTGTGTGATACAGTCACAGTAAGAAGTCTCACAACACCAGGTTAAAATCCAATAGGTTTATTTGGTAGCAAAAGCCACTCGCTTTCGGAGCGCTGCTCTTTTGTCAGGTGAGTGGGAGTTCTGTTCACAAACAGGGCATATAAAGACACAAACTCAATTTACAAAATAATGGTTGGAATGCAAATCTTTACAGGTAATCAAGTCTTAAAGGTGCAGACAACTTAATGCGAGGTAGGTCCATTCAGAAGTCCGATGGCAGCAGGGAAGCAGCTGAATTTGAGTCGGTTGTTATGTGATCTCAGACTTTTGTATCTTTTTCCTGATGGAAGAAGGTGGAAGAGAGAATGTCTGGAGCGCATGGGGTCCTTGATTATGCCGGCTGCTTTGCCGAGGCAGCGGGAAGTGTACACAGTGTCAATGGATGGGAGGCTGGTTTGAGTGATTGACTGGGCTTCATTCACGACCTTTTGTAGTTTCTTACAGTCTTGGACAGGGCAGGAGCCATACCAAGCTGTGATGTAACCACAAAGAATGTTTCTGTGGTGCATCTGCAGAAGTCGGTGAGAGTTGTCGCAGACATGCCAAATTTCCTTTGTCTCCTGAGAAAGTAGAGGTGTTGGTGGGCCTTCTTAAATATAGTGTTGGCATGGAGGGACCAGGACAGGTTGTTGGGGATCTGGACACCTAAAAACTTGAAGCTCTCGGCATTTCTACTTTTTTCCCATTGATGTAGACAGGGGAATGTCCTCCACTGTGCTTCCTGAAGTTGATGAACATCTGCTTCATTTTGTTGACATTGAGGGAGAGATTATTGTCGCTGCACCAGTTCACCAGATTCTCTATCTCATTCCTGTACTCTGTCTCGTCATTGTTTGAGATCCGACCCACTACGGTGGTGTCATCAGCAAACTTGAAAATCAAATTGGAGGGGAATTTGGCCACACAGTCAAAGGTAAATAAGGAGTATAGTAGGGGGCTGAGGACACAGCCCTGTGGGGTATCGGTGCTGAGGATGATCATGGAGGAGGTGTTGTTGTCTATTCTTACTGACTGCAGTCTGTGGATTAGGAAGTCTAGGATCCAGTCACAGAGGGAGGAGCCGAGGCCCAGGCCATGGAGTTTGGAGATGAGTCTCGTGGGAATAATGGTGTTGAAGGCCGAGCTGTAGTCAATAAATAGGAGTCTGACACAGGTGTCTTTGTTATCTAGGTGTTCCACGGTTGGGTGCAGGGCCAGGGAGATGGCATCTGCTGTGGACCTGTTGGATTTGAACCCAGGTCCCTGGCACTGTGGAATTGTAGTGGATCCAGGCGGTCAGGGAGGCCGGAATTGTTTTGCGCTATGACTAATCTTTCGAAGCACTTCATGATAATGGATGTCAGAGCCATCGGATGTTAGTCATTAAGGCATGCTGCCTGGCTTTTCTTTGGTACTCGGATGATCGGAGCAGGCGAGGGGCGGACCATGGACCTCAGGCGGGATTTTTCGGTTTTGGGACAAGTGAGGGTGTAAAACCCCAGCCATTGTGTTAGATGGCTCAGCAGCCAGTCACATCAAATGGAAACAATGCCAGGAATTGGCTTGATTCTGGAGTTAATCTCCAAATGCTGTTCCCTCCACCCACCCATCTCCCCAGGTCATTTTTCTCATGTTATCTCTACTGAATGACACACACACTGGGGTACAATGTTGTCCATGGTCCCACAGCATCTCCGCTCAGTTGAGTGATCCTGCAGATGCCGTGTTCCTGTGGACAATGAGAATCATGGCCCATTCCACACCCCAGTCCTATCCTTGTAAATCCAACATTCGTGTACAAGGCTGGCAGGCAAAAGGCAGGGATGCTGACTAATTCTACCTCTCCCTAAAATCATCATAGTGCATTCAAGTAATCCTCCAACCCAGCTCAGAACAGCAAATTTATTCCAGACCAGGAATTTGAGCAAGGTCCTTCTCATTCTGTGTGGCTCAGTGTAACATGGCATGGTTATCCAGTAAGCAAAAGTATAGAGGGAGTTCAAACCTGCAGCATGTGCAACACAACTGTCCTTCTCAATTACTGATTTGAGATTTGATCACCAAACTGTGCCCCCACTTCACTGGTGCTGTCTCCTTTTATTGAGTCTCTCACTGTGTTCCGCCACCTCTTGATTCTCATTTAAAACCCTTCTCATCTGCTGCCCAGCCCAAAGTATCAGAGGATTCTCTGACCTCCTCAATGGGATTTCCCATTGACTGCACACTGTGCCACCTGGAAACCCATGGCAGGGGTGTGCCACTAGCAGGACCAGAAGATCCCGCCAGCGTGAGCAGTCGGAGAATTCCACCCTTTATTACTGAGGTATCTTCACTGCTTTCTTCTCTCCGCCTCCATTAACCAACCATTTCAACCCTTATGTCAACTCATCATGTTCTGTCCCTCTGAATTCACACCTTCCTATCCTCCTTTAATCTCTCTCTCTATCCATATAAACTCCCCTACTGTAATTCAGAGCCATGCCCTTCACGTTGCCATCCCATGTGGCCTCCTGAGGCCTATCGTATCAATCATGCATCAAGTCAACTCTGATCACTTCCTTGTACCACATCCCCCTTTCCCCTCAGTTCAATCGAGCATAGATCTTGTCTCTTTCTTTAGTTTCTCTCCTACCTCCCTCATACACTCTCCAAGATCATCTTTTCATGACTTCCTCAGCATAGTTTCCACTAACCACCGACCATCTAACTTCCCCTCAAGATCCCCGCATTGGCCCACACGGTGAACAAATAGTCTGTTTTTGAATACTCACTCTCTCAAATATGCCATCATTAACCCCTCTTTAAAAAAACCTTGATCTCTCGGTCCTTACAAACTAACATTCTATTTCTAACTTCCTTTTCCTCTCATTTAAGATCCTGTCGCAACCCAAATCCATGCCTATCTTTCCTGAAACGATATGTTTGAATCCTTCCAATCAGGTTTACACCATGGCAATATTTCCAAGATAACTCCTGTCAAAGCCATACGTGACATCCGGTGTGTCTCTGACCAAAATCTATCCCTCTTTATCCTTATCGACCTGTCGGCAGTCTTTGAAAACAGGACCTGTTAATTGGATATTAATTACATTCAATTGAACAAAAATGGTTGGCAAATTCTGGGGATTCGCTTGTGTTCCTATAAATAGGAACAGACCGAAACTATGGCTGTTGTGCTCGGAAGTATAGTTTATAATGTATATCTCTAAAAGTATGTTTATAAAAGTGCTTAAAGATTGGATCCAGTTATGTCCTTCATCAGCTAGATTTCTGGAACTAAACTCATCTCATTCCATTCTTATCTCTCAAATTGTAACCACAGAACCATCTACAATGGCATGCCTTCTCACTGGTGCACTGTAACCTCTGATGACCGCTGAGACTAACCTTAGTCTCCTTCTGTTTCTCATCTTCATGCTGGCTTGGGTGACATCATCCATAAACACCATGGTGGTTTTCACAAGTATGATGACAACTCCCCTCTCTATCTCACCACCACCTCCCTTGAGCCTCCACTGTCTCTAAATTGGCAGACGGCATGTCTGATATCCAGTACTGGGGGATGTGTAGAAATTTTCTCCAATTAAATATCGGGAAGGCTGAAGCCATTGTCTTTGATGCCCGTGCCAAACACCGTTCCCTTGCAACCAATTCCATCCCTTGCCTGGCAACTACCTGAGGATGAACATTGGTGGCAACAATGGTGTTATAAATGATTCCGAGGTGCACTTTCAATCTTGAATCCACACATCACTGAGCCCACAGTTTTCACCTCCATAATATTGCCCAACTCTGTCTCTGCTTCAGTTCAGCTGTTGTTAAAACCCTCATTTATACCTTGGTTTCTCTAGAATTGACTATTCCAGTGTACAACTGACTGATCTCCCACCTTGTACCCTGTATTAACTTGATTTTGTAACTCATACCAAATGTTTTCACCTATCTGTGTTCAGGATGAGAGAGAATACAAAGAGAGAGAGAGGAGACAAAAACAATTAGAAAGGCAAATAAATTAAATTATCAAGGCCCATAAAACAAGATAATAAACTATTTGTGATGTTCATCAATAAATAAAGGAAGCCTGTGATGGGAATAGGACTGTTGAGGGACAGAGAGGATATTATCACAGGAAATGATAGAGAGTTGGCACAAATATTAATAATTATTTAGCCTCTGTTTTTAGCAGGGAGATGTGGAAATGCAGTTGATGTGATTTATCTGGATTTTCATAAGGATTTGATAAGCTGCCCCATAATAATTCAACAAATGAGGATGGAGAATGTGGGGTCAGGGGACAAGTGACAGAATGGAAAGCAGAGAGTGGGAGTAAAGAGCGGCAGAAAGCAGGAAGCACTGATCACAAGGGTCCGTGTGCTGGGACCACTGCTGTTCACAATGTGCGTTCACCGTTTGGACTTTGGAATCAAAAACGCAATTTCTAAATTTGTGGATGACACCAAATTGTCGGGTTGGAGGATGGATGGGGGCGGGGGGGGGGTGGGGGGGGCGGGGGGGCGGGGGGGGGGGGGGGGGGGTGGGGGGGCGGGGGGGGTGGGGGGGCGTGGAGGGGGAGGAAGGAATCAGTCAATACTGAGGAGGACTGCAACAAGTCTACAGGATTATATTAATAAACAAACTACAGGATGATATTAATAAACTTGCAGAATGAGCAAATAATAGGCAAATGAAGTTAATTCAACACAGATAAATGAGAGGCATTTTAGCAAGAAGAATAGAGAGATCACTGACTATTTGGAAGGTGCAATGGATTTGATTGAGGATCAACAGGGTATAATTATATTAATCGCTAAAAGCTCTGCCACAGGTTAGCGAGGCCAGAAATAAACAAACCAGGCACCGTGAGAAAAGTAAATTAGTGTGGATGCTGGAACCTGAAACAAAAACAGAAAATGCTGGAAAATCTCAGCAGCTCTGACGAAGGGTCATCCAGACTCGAAACGTTGACTCTATTTTCTCACCACAGATGCTGAGAGACGCTCTGAGATTTTCCAGCATTTTTTGAAACCAAGCACTGAGTTTTATTTCTTGAGGGATGGATTTGAATTTATACTAAACCCGTATTGAACTTTAGTTTGACTGCACTTCAGAGTACAGCGGGGAGAGGCAGTGTGGACCCCACTGGTGGGTTACTGTGCCAGATTGTCTGCGTTCCAGCTCGTTCGAGATGCATGAACATGGAGTTGTGTCCCGCACCGGCTTGGACTGGGATTTGCCTGCCTTGTCCTGACCTCTTTAGATCAACTTTCCAGGCACCATATTTAAAACCACACCCACGCAAGTCATTCACTCGCTGGGACTGGTCATGCTGAGGGAGGTGCCAAAAGTAAAACACTGCCTCCATGTTCAGAGACAATATTCTGGGGTAATTATGGATGATCCCATCCACTCTGCCAGGGAGAGTCTACCTTCTCCTCACTCCCTCATAAGCCTATCAGGCACTCGCAGGCTCACATTCCACAGGGATGTCACACGCCACTAGCTAAAAGGGACATCGCCGCTGACTCTCCCACACATTTGATAGCTTCATCTCTTCTCACGTTTTGTGCAGCTCGTGTGCTCAGCCCTTGCACAGCTCCACTCAGCTCACACACAAGCCAGGCAACATCTGCCTTGGCTGCAGTCCTGCTCACAGTTGTCCACTTGCCTTTCTGCAGGTGAAGGTCACCAATGACAATAGGGAGATATCCCAGACCGGAGAAGGAGGGTCATAGCACAGGCCCCTCACAGAGTTTGAGGAACTGGCGGCATGGTGGCACTGTGGTTAGCACTGCAGTCTCACACCACCAGGGACCTGGGTTCGATCCCCGGCCTTGGGTCACTGCCTGTGTGGAGTTTGCACATTCTCCCCTTGTCTGCGTGGGTTTCCTCCCGGGGGCTCCAGTTTCCTCCCACAGTCTGAAAGGCGTGCTGGTTAGGTGCATTGACCCGAACAGGCGCTGGAGTGTGGCAACTAGGGGAATTTCAAAGTAAATTCATTGCAGTGCTAATGTAAGCCTACTTGTGACTTTAAAAAAAAACTTAGCTAGCTGCTGCGGACAGGGACCCCAGTTGTGCTGATGGTGAGACTGGTGTCTCGCAAAGCAGTGAGGATCCATCATCAGAGCCTCTCACCCCCCCCGCCCCCCCAGCCCCTGACAAAAACTGAGTGTTTTGTAATATTGTTGACTATCCATAAGAACTAGGAGCAGGAGTAGGCCATCTGGCCCCTCGAGCCTGCTCCGCCATTCAATAAGATCATGGCTGATCTTTTTGTGGACTCAGCTCCACTTACCCGCCCGCTCACCATAACCCTTAATTCCTTTACTGTTCAAAAATGTATCTATCCTTGCCTTAAAAACATTCAATGAGGTAGCCTCAACTGCTTCACTGGGCAGGGAATTCCACAGATTCACCACCCTTTGGGTGAATGCCAATTGCTCATTATCCCTTCTCTCTTTCACAGACACCAGCAGGAAAAGAGAGAGGCCGAATGGCAGCCAGAGCCCCAGCCCCAGCTCCCAGGCCTCCTCGGATGAGGATCCTGAGGACACAAAGACCTGTCACAGTGTTCACCCGCACCCTCCACCAGTGCAGAGCACACACTTTAAATGGAACCTGGATGTAGTGTATGCTCAGAGTCACAATCTGGTGAACTGAGCACAGAGTCAGGTCTACAGCAGGTGGAGCCTGGGACACCTATGGTCTCCGACACTGGGAGGACTGCTGGAGACCAGGTTTCTGCTGAGTCCGAGTCCATTAACGAACCCCTGGACTCGATCCTAACACAGATGTTGGAGCTGCAAGGACAGGCAGTGTTGTCAGGTGACATCTCTAGATTGTAACGGACGATGGTCTGTGTTTAGTCTGATGCCTCAGTGCTAATTTGCCGGTTCAGCATTGATAGGATGGCAACTGCCATGGAGATCTTGGTTCACAACATTCATAGAATCATAGAAACCCTACAGCACAGAAAGAGGCCATTCGGCCCATCGAGTCTGCACCGACCACAATCCCACCCAGGCCCTACCCCCATATCCCTACATATTTTCCCACTAATCCCTCTAATTTATGCCTTTGCATTGTGCCTGATCTGTGCCAGGACCTGAATTCCAACTCATGTCAGAGCCTGCACCATCTTCACTCTGCCTCTGTTGCAGTTTTCACCCCATTTCATAAAGGCCACATGTTTCCGAGGCTGCAGTTCCTGCCAAGGTTGTGGACATTGTGACATGACAGAGTAATGACCCATTCAGAAATACTGCATTGACATCAGGAGCGTCACAACAACGGTGGTCAGGTGATCCAGCATGACAGAGGCTGGCATCAGCTAATCATCATCACCATCCTCCTGGAACCTGGTGGTTATAATCATGTCAGGTGCATGTCTGCCTTGCCTGGCCTGTGCTATGGCCTCCTCTCTGGACCCTCAGCTTCCACATGCTGAATGCACTCAGCTTTCTCAATGTCTTCATCATTGTAGAGCATGTGCAGCTCCTCCATCCCTCACTCTGACGAGACATTCCCCATTGGAGCGCAGGAATGTGTCGGGTGCAGAAATCCAGGATGATGTGGGACAGTACTGGAGAGCACCACCTGAACCATTCAGACATTGAAAACACATCTTCAAGATGCCAATAGTCTGCTCAATCAGTGTTGTAGCACGAGCAGCATTATACCCCTCCTCTGAGGCACTTTGTGGCTGCCAAATGGACATCATCAGCCATGTCTTTTGTGGGCAGCTTCTGTCACTGAGGGGTTGACCTTGAATGGGATGAGGGCCTTTGAAGATCTGTGGCACTGCGAGTGACTAAAAATGTAGTAGCTGTGGGACCTTCCAGGGTATCTTGGACATACCCGGATAATCTGTTTCTGGTGGTTTCAAACCAGCTGCACATTGAGAGAGTGGAACCCCTTCCTGTTAATGAATAGTAGTGGCTGCTGCCAGGGAGCTTTTAAAGCCACATGAATACAGTGCACCCTGCACATGTAGAATTCCAGAGATCACTGCAAATCTCATTGCTCTGGCAGTCTGGCTGGCTTCGTCTAAGGAGAACTGGACATAATTGTGAGCCTTGCTAAGTAGAGTGTCGGTGACCTCCCATAGGCAATTGTGAGCAGATGCCTGAGAAATCCTGCAGAGATCCCCAATGGAACCCTAGAATCAGCTACTCCAGTTCAGAACAGCAGTCATAGAAATCATAGAAATCATAGAAGCCCTACAGTACAGAAAGAGGCCATTCGGCCCATCGAGTCTGCACCAACCACAATCCCACCCAGGCCCTACCCCCATATCCCTACCTATTTTACCTGCTAATCCCTCTAACCTACGCATCTCAGGACACTAAGGGGCAATTTTAGCATGGCCAATCAACCTAACCCGCACATCTTTGGACTGTGGGAGGAAACCGGAGGAAACCCATGCAGACACGAGGAGAATGTGGAAACTCCACACAGACAGTGACCGAAGCCGGGAATCGAACACAGGTCCCTGGAGCTGTGAAGCAGCAGTGCTAACCACTGTGCTACCGTGCCGCTTTGGAAGCCATTGGCAATGGATGGCCTTCCTGTCTCTGCGGCAACACCTCCCACCGAGTGTGACAAATGTGAGCCACCACAGCCCTTGACATACGAGGACATCTCCAGCCTTATCTCTCGCTCACCTTGCGGTGTGAGAAGCACCTTCAGTACATCCTTGGTGTTGCCAGCTGCCTCTGATCAATGATCTCTGTCAGCTTCAGGTTCTGGTCTTGCAGGCGTCCGGCTGGCCCTTGATCATCAGGGTGAGTCTGTTCCTTTAGCACAGTCTGCCAGTGACGATCCCCTCCCCTCCTCCCTCGTTACCTCTTGCTGGAATGAGAGACGGAGGAGCTTACATGTCCTCTGATGATGAGGGTGTTGAGAGGACTGAGTGTGATGGACCTGAGGAAGGACTAAAGCAGAAACTTCAGGTGGGATTGACACTGAAAATGCTGGAAAAACCCAGCAAGTTTGGCAGAATCTACGGAGAGAGAAACAGACACCAAAATCTTGCTGCTGTTTACGCTAGCGGCATCTTACAGTCCCACCGACGGTGCACCCCCACCACTGGTTTCCCAGCAGCAAGGGGCGTATTCAACGGGAAACCCCATTGACAATGGCAGGATCATAACATCCCACTGCTGTGAAAAACAGCGGGGAGGGAGGGGAAAATCTTGCCCTAAGAAAATGTTTTGAGTCTGTGTGACTTCTCATCAGGTGGGAAACCTGTGCGATTATTCTGACCCCAGGCAAGCACAATACCAATGAACTGTGGTACATGTTAATCGGTTTTGCAGAGAATAGTCTCAGGAAGGAAGTGGATAATGTCAGAAGCCTGTGAGAAGTGATGAAGGGTTTCAAACACATCATGAGTTAATCAGTCTGCAGATCTCAAATGCATATATTTTTTTAATTCATTCATGGACAGAGGTGTCACTGAATTTATTGCCCTTCCCCAGTTGTCCTTGTTCAGATGGCAGTTGAGAGTCAGCCACATTGCTGTGGCTCTGGAGTCACATGTAGCTCAGACCGGGTAAGGACGGCAGATTTCCTTCCCTAAAGGACATTAGTGAACCAGATGGGTTTTTCTGACAATCAACAATGGTTTCATGGTCATCAGTAGATTCTTCTTTCCATATATATTTTATTGAATTCAAATTTCACCATCTGCCGTAGCGGGATTCGAACACAGGTCCCCAGAACATTAGCTAAGTTTTTTGGATTAATAGTCTAGCAGGGCGGCATGGTGGCATAGCGTTTAGCAGTGCTGTCTCTCAGCGCCGGGGACCCAGGTTCCATTCTGACCTTGGGTGACTGTGTGGAGTTTGCACGTTCTCCCCGTGTCTGCGTGGGTTTCCTCCAGGTGCTCCAGTTTCCTCCCACAGTCCAAAGATATGCAAGTTAGATGGATTGGCCATGCTAAGTTGCCCCTTAGAGTCTCAAGATGTGTAGGTTAGGGGGATTAGCGGGGTACATACATGGGGTTACAGAGGTAGGGCCTGGTTGGGATGCTCTGTCAGTGCAGAATCTGCACTGTAAGGATTCTATTCTATAATACCACTAGGCTATCACTTCTCCCAGGAGATGAATGCAAATGGAACAACTGAATGGAGGAGTGACTCAGTGGAACCTGCTGTTGGCTATATGTCGTCATCTGGACAAAATATATGAAAACAAATGTGGGAATTGGGAGCCCTGTGAGGGAAGGTTCACTTGGATATGACCTTAGAGGTCATTAATGTCTGCAGAAGTATTTTCAAATCCTGGAGCGATGATAGACAATTTATAAAAACATTGATTGACATTGGTTGCATTATAAGATGCTATCAGTAGCAAAAATGAAGCAATATACATCACGGGTAAAACACATTTGTTTGTTTTCTCTGGATCATTTCCTCATGGAACAAAGATTTAATTAAAGATCTAAAGTAGGAAACAATTGCCCAAGAAAGACATAGAACATAGAACAGTACAGCACAGAACAGGCCCTTTGGCCCACGATGCTGTGCCGAGCTTTGTCTGAAACCCAGATCAAGCTATTTCATCCCTATCATCCCGAAGTACTCCATGTGCCTATCCAATAGCTTCTTAAATGTTCCTAAAGTTTCTGACTCCACTATCCCTGCAGGCAGTCCATTCAACACCCTAACCACTCTCTGAGTAAAAAACCTACCTCGGACATCCTTCCTATATCTCCCACCATGAACCCTATAGTTATGCCCCCTAGTTACCGCTCCATTCACCCGAGGAAATAGTCTTTGAACGTTCACTCTATGTGTGGACAAAGAAATGAACTATCCTAAAAGATGGGTCTGATACAAAAGTGGATATTATTCTTTGGCAGAGAGGACCAAAATCTAATACCTGATAGGAAGCTTCATAATGGAATGTCCGAGGAAAAAGGGAATTAATATTGAAACATATCAGCTTCAGGAAACTGAAAACTTCAGGTTGTAAACGGATGAATGAACACCGCTCGACAATCACCAGGCAATCACCATCCCATTGGGGAGCACTTCAGCAGTCACAGGCATTCGGCCTCTGATATTCAGGCAAGCGTTCTCCAAGGCGGCCTTCACGACACACGACGGCGCAGAGTCACTGAGCAGAAACTGATAGCCAAGTTCCGCACACATGAGGACGGCCTCAACCGGGATATTGGGTTCATGTCACACTATTTGTAACCCCCACAGCCTGCCTGGACCTGCAGAGTTTCACTGGCTGTCTTGTCTGGAGACAATACACATCTTTTTAGCCTGTCTTGATGCTCTCTCCACTCACGTTGTTTGTATCTTAAAGACTTGATTAGCTGTAAGTATTCGCATTCCAACCATTATTCATGTAAATTGAGTCTGTGTCTTTATATGCCCTGTTTGTGAACAGAATTCCCACTCACCTGAAGAAGGGGCTTGGAGCTCTGAAAGCTTGTGTGGCTTTTGCTACCAAATAAACCTGTTGGACTTTAACCTGGTGTTGTTAAACTTCTTACTGTGTTTACCCCAGTCCAACGCCGGCATCTCCACATCATGACCTCCTTAAACCAACATGATTCAGGAGTGTGGTTCCACATCAGTAACATTCTACTTTAAGCTTTACTGACTGACTGCCTATTCTGTACCTTTTTGTTTTGTTGGTGGTTGAAATTGGTTCCCACCTTGTGGCTGCTTTGGCAGTTTTGGTGCCACAGCTGGCTGCAGGTTCCTGCTCTAACTGGTGAGCAGTACCATTTTGTACATTTGTGCACCTTTTTCAGTGCTTTCCATGGCCAGTGGTCTCTCTCTCTCTGTGTTAAATAGTGTCATTGTTTATGCCACAGACTAACCTATCCGTTAGCATGTCATTTATGGTGGCTCCAAGACCACAATACTCCAATAATTGCTTCAGTTTAACAGTGTAAGTCACAATCAATTGCACCTTTCAAGCCACTGAGGTCATCTCCCTGGGGCACAGTGTAGATATACAAGGATTACACCCTGTGGAAGATAAGGTCAAGGTGATAAAGCAGGTGCCTGCCCCCACTAACACCATTGAACTCAAATCACATTTGGGATGGTAAATGACTTTGGATATATTCTGATGGTATTGGCCCTCTTGCAAATTCTGTTATAGAAACTCTGTCTTTGATCTTGGAAGGCTCCCAAAGAGGAAGCTTTCAACAGAATAAAGCAATTGCTGCATTCCTCAAACCTGTTAGTGCACTTTGACCCATCTGAAGAACTGATATTGACCTGTGACACCTCTCCATATGGAGTTGATGTGGTGCCGTCCCATGAGATGGATGACGGCTCTGATAGGATGATAGGGTACGTGCCAAGGACCCTCAAGCAGAAGGGACTATCAATAGTTTTTGGTGTCAAGAACTTTCACCAGTACTTACACGATAAACACTTTACCTTCATATCTGACCATAAACTGCTCTTGGGTCTCTGCAGAGAGGATAAGGCTATCCTGCTGATTGCCTCAGCAAGGATTCAGTAATGGGCATTAATTCTGTCTGCCTATGAATGTGCTTTCAAGCACTGACCTGGAATACATATGGTGAATGCAGATGCTGTTGGCCACCCACCCTAGCAGAAAAGTATCTCCTGTACTCCAGCACCACAACAAATTAATACAGTATTGAATTTTTAAGACACAGTACCAGCCTCAAGAACTGGACCAATCCCATTCTACCCTGGGAGCAAGAGTTCCTGTTCCAGGCAAAGAAATAGAACATAGAACATAGAACATAGAACATTACAGCGCAGAACAGGCCCTTCGGCCCACGATGTTGCACCGACCAGTTAAAAAAAAAAAAAACTGTGACCCTCCAACCTAAACCAATTTCTTTTCGTCCATGAACCTATCTACGGATCTCTTAAACGCCCCCAAACTAGGCGCATTTACTACTGATGCTGGCAGGGCATTCCAATCCCTCACCACCCTCTGGGTAAAGAACCTACCCCTGACATCGGTTCTATAACTACCCCCCCTCAATTTAAAGCCATGCCCCCTCGTGCTGGATTTCTCCATCAGAGGAAAAAGGCTATCACTATCCACCCTATCTAAACCTCTAATCATCTTATATGTTTCAATAAGATCCCCTCTTAGCCGCCGCCTTTCCAGCGAAAACAATCCCAAATCCCTCAGCCTCTCCTCATAGGATCTCCCCTCCATACCAGGCAACATCCTGGTAAACCTCCTCTGCACCCTCTCCAAAGCCTCCACATCCTTCCTGTAATGTGGGGACCAGAACTGCACACAGTACTCCAAGTGCGGCCGCACCAGAGTTGTGTACAGTTGCAACATAACGCTACGACTCCTAAATTCAATCCCCCTACCAATAAACGCCAAGACACCATATGCCTTCTTAACAACCTTATCTACTTGATTCCCAACTTTCAGGGATCTATGCACACATACACCTAGATCCCTCTGCTCCTCCACACTATTCAAAGTCCTCCCGTTAGCCCTATACTCAACACATCTGTTATTCCTACCAAAGTGAATTACCTCACACTTCTCCGCATTAAACTCCATCCGCCACCTCTCGGCCCAACTTTGCAACCTGTCTAAGTCTTCCTGCAAACTACGACACCCTTCCTCACTGTCTACCACACCACCGACTTTGGTGTCATCAGCAAATTTGCTAATCCACCCAACTATACCCTCATCCAGATCATTAATAAATATTACAAACAGCAGTGGCCCCAAAACAGATCCCTGAGGTACACCACTTGTAACCGCACTCCATGATGAATATTTACTATCAACCACCACCCTCTGTTTCCTATCCGCTAGCCAATTCCTGATCCAATTTCCTAGATCACCCCCAATCCCATACATCTGCATTTTCTGCAGAAGCCTACCATGGTGAACCTTATCAAACGCCTTACTAAAATCCATATATACCACGTCCACTGCCTTGCCCCCATCCACCTCCTTGGTCACTTTCTCAAAAAACTCAATAAGGTTAGTAAGGCACGACCTACCTGCCACAAAACCATGCTGACTATCACCTATCAATTCATTACTCTCCAAATAACTATAAATCCTATCCCTTATAATTTTTTCCAACATCTTGCCGACAACAGAAGTGAGACTCACCGGTCTATAATTCCCGGGGAAGTCTCTGTTCCCCTTCTTAAACAATGGGACAACATTCGCTAACCTCCAATCTTCTGGTACTATACCAGAGGCCAACGACGACCTGAAGATCAGAGCCAGAGGCTCTGCAATCACTTCTCTTGCCTCCCAGAGAATCCTTGGATAAATCCCATCCGGACCAGGGGATTTATCTATTTTCAGACCCTCCAGAATATCCTGCACATCCTCCTTATCAACTGTAATACTGTCTATTCTACTCCCTTGCAACCCAGTGTCCTCCTCAGCTATATTCATGTCCCCTTGCGTGAACACCGAAGAGAAATATTGGTTCAATGCTTCACCAATCTCCTCCGGTTCCACACATAACTTCCCTCTGCCATCTATAACTGGCCCTAAACTTGCCCTAACCAACCTTCTGTTCTTGACATACCTATAGAACGCCTTAGGATTCTCTTTAACCCTATCCGCCAAAGTCTTCTCATGTCCCCTTTTAGCCCTTCTAAGCTCGCTCTTCAACTCCCTCTTAGCCAATCTAAAGCTTTCTAGTGCACTACCCGAGTGCTCACGTCTCATCCGAACATAAGCCTCCTTTTTCTTTTTAACCAACAAAGAAACTTTTTTGGTGCACCACGGTTCCCTAGCCCTACCAATTCCTCCTTGCCTGACAGGGACATACCTATCACAGACTCGCAGTAGCTGCTCCTTGAAAAAACTCCACATGTCGGACGTTCCCAGTCCCTGTAATCTCCTAGTCCAACCTATGTTTCCTAATTCTCTCCTAATAGCCTCATAATTACCCTTCCCCCAGCTAAAACCACTGGCCCGAGGTTCATGCCTATCCCTTTCCATCACTAAGGTGAACGTAACCGAATTGTGGTCACTATCACCAAAATGCACACCAACTTCCAAGTCTAGCACCTGGTCTGGCTCATTTCCCAGCACCAGATCCAATATAGCCTCACCTCTAGTTGGCCTGTCTACATACTGAGTCAAAAAACCTTCCTGCACGCTTTGAACAAAAACTGACCCCTCTAACGAGCTAGAGCTATAACAATTCCAGTCAATATTAGTCAAGTTAAAATCCCCCATAACAATTGCCCTATTACTTTCACTCCTAAGCAGGATTGACTCCGCAATCCTTTCCTCAACCTCTCTAGAACTTTTAGGAGGCCTATAAAAGACTCCCAACAGGGTGACCTCTCCTCTCCAATTTCTAATCTCCGCCCATACTACCTCAACAGATAAGTCCTCATCAAACCTCCTCTCTGACACTGTGATACAATCTCTGACCAATAATGCTACCCCTCCCCCTCTTCTACCTCCTTCCCTACTTCGACTAAAACATTTGAACCCCGGGACCTGCAGCATCCATTCCTGCCCCTGCTCTATCCATGTCTCTGAAATAGCCACAACATCGAAGTCCCAGGTACTGATCCACGCTGCAAGTTCACCCACTTTATTGCGAATACTCCTGGCATTGAAGTATACACATTTCAAACCCTGCTCCACCCCACCTCTGCAATGCCGTGCATTGCAGTCCCCATCCATGCATCCCTCACTTTCAGCCCCACTACTCAGGATCCCTCCCCCCCCCCCGAATCAGTTTAAACCTCCCTGCATGGCCTTAGCAAATTTACCCCCCAGGATATTGGTCCCCTTCTGATTAAGGTGTAGACCATCCTTCTCATAGAGGTCACACCTTCCCCAGTACGAGCCCCAATTGCTTAAGTACCTGAACCCCTCCCTCCTGCACCATCCCCTCAGCCATGAATTCAAACCTTCCCTCTCCCTATTCCTCTCTAAACTATCCCGTGGTACAGGCAAGAGTCCAGAGATAACCACTCTGTCAGTCTTGGCCTTTAGTTTCCACCCCAACTCCATAAATCCCTGCCTAATATCCCCTTCCCCTATCCTCCCTATGTCGTGTGTCCCCACATGTACAATAACTTGTGGTTTATCTCCCTCCCCTTTTATAGGCCTCCTAAAATGTTCCTAACTGAATGACACAGCACTCATCTTGGCACCTTTAAGATGATGATGCTCAATAGGAATTGTGTGTAGTAGCCTGGCATTGATGCTGATACCGAGAATCTAGCCATGGACTGTCAACAGTGCCAACTGCAACAAATATTGCCTACTGCAGCCCCATTGCACCCTTGCAGCCTGGCCGGCCATGGATACAACTCCATATCGATTATGTTGCTCCATTCCTGGGCACAATGTTTTTGCTTGAGGTGAAGTCACCTACATTGCATGCTACCATTGAAAGATTAAGTCAATCCTTTTCAACTCACGGATTACCTGAAGTCATCAGAACAGACAACGGAACCGTATTCACAAATGCTGAGTTTCAAAATTTCACCACTCTCGACTGTATCAAACGCATTGGAACTGTGCCTTCCCGCCCAGCATCAAGTGGACTAGCCAAGGGAGCGGTCCAAACTTTCAACTCCGGCCTAAAGAAACTGTCAGAAGGAACTTTGGAGACCAAAATCTCACGATTCCACCTTGGCTGTCATACCTCTCCATATGCGAGAACGGGAGTTCCACCAGCAGAACTGCTGATGAAACATCGTCTCAGAATGAGACCGAGCCTCGTGTTTGAAATTTGCCAAGGAGGGTAGAAGCCCAGGAAAGTATTCGGAAAGCAAGCCATGATTCACAGAGTACAGCACAATCATTTATGGTAAATGAAGCTGTTTATGTGAGAAACTTTGGTAGTGGATTAAGTTGAATCCCCGGAATTATTGTCTCTCAGACAGGACCCCTTTCATACCAAGATGGAGGAACAGATCGGTCGTAAACACGTGGACCACTTGAGGAACAGAGAGACACTCCAGTAGTCAGTCTGGCCATCAAGAAATGTTTTAGAACCTGTCAGCACCAAAGTACCTGATTGACCAGTTATAGACAAAACTGATGTCTCCATGGAAGCAGATAGTGCTGAATCACCTGTCCAAGAGGAGCTATCCGTTATTGTAGTTCCTGTTAATGTTGATCCTGTGGAAGCGGCTCAGACTGCAGAATTACACCGCTCGACAAGGAACAGAAATCTCCCTCAAAGACTCCATTTCTAATTGTCCAGCTCATGTATGTGATGTTTAGTTAGTAATTAGGAGGGAGTGAATTAGTTATTGAAGATTGTATAAAGGTGTGAAAGGGGAAGGGATGTGGTGATTGGCCCTTTCTGGGAAACACAGCAGAGTAAGGGTCACCTGGCCTGGTTGACCAATCGGGGCTCAGAGTGTGGAATCACCCCATGGTGAGAAAGGCTTCTGGGCAGAGACGTTTTGGGAGCTAGCTCAGCCCATGCGATTGCTGTGCAATTCTTATTAGAAATACCTTTTGTGTTCACTAATAAAATCCATAAAAGTACATTTAAACAAGAAATGAAATTGCTTTTCTTTAACAACTTTTTGGAAATTCACCCGTGAGTTACTCACCTTTTGACATCTCAATGACTGTTGGGACATTACAAGGCACAAGTCAGGAGTGGAATACTCTCCACTTGCCTGGATGGGTGCAGCTCCAACAAAGCTCAAGAAACTTGACACCATTCAGAACAAAGCATTCCGCTTGATTGGCACCCCATCCATCACAATGCACAGTGGCAGCAGTGTGTACCATCTACAAGATGCATTGCAATAAATTACTCTGGCTCCTTCAGCAGCAGCTTGCAAAGCCATGACCCCTACTGTCTAGC
This sequence comes from Mustelus asterias, assembly GCF_964213995.1. Lineage (NCBI taxonomy): Eukaryota > Metazoa > Chordata > Chondrichthyes > Carcharhiniformes > Triakidae > Mustelus > Mustelus asterias. The sequence goes on from NC_135827.1 coordinate 3,054,675, forward strand.
AGGACAAGGGCAGCAGACATATGGAACACCATCATCTGCAAGTTTCCTGTTTTCTGTTTTAAATTTTTACTCCATTCTTAAAGTTACAAATCCAATGTGCAGAGTGGACTGTGCAAGGCCCAATCCATCTCCTTGCTTGCTCCAAAAACCAAATTCAAATTGAATCCAATTCATGGTCCACACAAGAGGGAGAAACATGATCCAAGCTTACAAGTTAGACAACTGACCGACGCTTGATCTTGGCCAAAAGGCCGAGAACGCCTCTCCAAGCCACTCACTATCCTGACTTGGAAGTATATTGCTGTACCTTCACTGTCGCTAGATCAAAATCCAGGAGCTCCCTCCCTAACAGCACTGTGCGTGTACCTGCACCTACACTACAGTGGCTCAAGAAGGCAGCTCACCACCATCTTCTCAAGGGCAATTAGGGATGGGCAACAAATGCTGGATCAGATAGCAATGCCCCCATCCTGAAACAGAAATAATTAACAAAAATTCTACACCTGAATAAATTATGCATTTACGCTTAACATATTGCAATCTCTTATGCCATGTTATTTGTGTTACTCTTATCTCTGCATGCAAATGTTAAGAAAATTCCAGGCCCTGATGTTCTACTTCAAACAATATGACCAGTAAAATAAGTATTGTGCCTGCTGCACAGTGTGTTTTAACATTCTACGGTGGACAAAGAACTGTGAGCCGTCTTCTTGTTAATACAATAGTATATATTAATTAATGTTAATCAACCACACAATCAATACAAGTTATTTTACAGAATACTCAAGTTCAAGTTCAATACTAGACCTTGACTTAACTTTTGACTGGCTGGCAAGTATCCAGGTAGATATTGACCTTTATCCGCTTGCTGTAGTCTGCAGTCTCTGGGCAATGTTGTCCTTGACATGGTCTGGTCCTTCAGTTTGGCCTGACACTCTGGCTCTGGTCTTCCTTCCGTTGTTGGTGTGGTGGCTCTTCTCGTGGTGGCAGTTGCTGGTGGTGGTCACCGTTGTTCTGTTCTTGTCGTGTGCCCCTGGCTCTGGTCTTCCTTCCATTTTGCCGCACCTTTTATCCCTCATTGGTTTCACCCTTTAGGGCAGTCTCTAGATTATTACCAATCAATCGATCAGGGTTTGATCAGCCTGATCGATAGAGTCCAATCAGGTGCTGCCACACTGATCTCTGGTTGTGTACCCAATGGCCATGCCTATAGGTGCTATTGGCACGTAGTTCACATACCTCTCTCCCAAATAAGGGGTTTGTCTGGTAAACAAGTATGTTTGACCAGTGAGTGTCCATTGTCTTTGGGACGGCCTATTTCCTGTGTATTCTGTAGTCTGGAGCTGCAGCCTTTTTCTCTCTGTCCAATATTGATTTAAGGCTGCAGCCTTCCATTTCTGTACTTGGCCAATTATCCCAGCATGCTTTGTAAATCGCCATCTTAGGTGGCCCACTTGGCCACAGTATGGAACTCAAATTCAGAGGGACCTATCTCAAGAAATGTGATGAATACGTTCTTAAGACAGGAGGAAGATGCAAACAAAGTTGCCAATACTGGAATTATCATCACAGCACATTGCAGTAAAGCAAAGCAACAGGAATTGAAAGAATTGAAAAGCAAAGAACAAGAATTGATAACAGGACACATGATAAAGTATTGGGTAAAATGTATATGGAATGTAGTGTTGGGCGGGTCACTAAAGACAGGTATAATGGAAAGAAAATTCTGTAAAGTGCAAGAGAAGCTATAAGAAGATGCCAGATCGCTGAACAGAGAGAAACAAGCTGGGTCAGGGGGAATATAGATCTGCTGTAACTGTGAAAACAGTTGGAGAGAATATGATGTGTTATTGAAGTTAAGGAATTATATGACAGGGTGTTTGAAGAAAGAGGTTTTAGAAAAGCGAGACGGGAAAATGAGAGGCAATGATTTTAACATGTACAAAAGTGTATTAACGCCTCATCCAACATTGCCCGGTCCTGCACTGGATTGTCAATCCAGATTAGCATCAAACATGGTGAGAGAAATAGTTCCTCCTTCCATGGATCCAGTGGGTCGGGTTTTGCACTATCAGGAGCAGTGATGCATTTAGCATTTGGACAGGGACCACAGCTTCTGAAATACACATGATAGAGTGTCTATTCTGAACAGAGTGAGCCAACAAACGCTGCTCTCAATATTTCACTATTCCAAACATCGAGTAAGGAGCCAGCATGACTTTGGGCTAATTACCCACTAATTCCAAATTAACAAAACTTTTCAATTTAATGTCTGTATTTTAAGGGATAGAGGGGCTCCTCTCAATTCTCAAATACTCAATCAGGGGGCCTTTTTGTTTTATGATTTTTGCAGTGTAGTGACAAAGCTACTGCAGGACTGCGCCCTATTTTCACCCTCCTCAGTGTCCGGTGGCTGCTATGCCTCACTGCAACCCGTGCCAGAACAAAATCCTCCCTCAGGGTAGCTGAAATTATCCCCCGCTGGGAGTGGTGAGTTGAGCTGGTCAATGTTGAGCACAGCCACTGCACCATTGGTCACAAGGTCTAAGTCAATATTTTGCAGAGGTAACTGGTTTTTGGGTGCAGTAAACTCGTTGTGCGTTTTTGTTAGAATAAACCATTGTCTACCAATTGAGTGCATCAGAACAGGCCAATCAGACTGTCCGTGAATCCTGTCTCTCGAAATGAGTGGGTGAAAATGATGCACACCTTGCCTGTGATTTCCCACAATGTAGCCCAATGGGTGAGGTTCCTCATTGCTGAGGCTCCATTAGTGACTTGGTTAATGTATTTGAAGGAGAATTGGATCATGCAACAGGTGATCAAAGGATGTGTGTTAGCGACAGCTAAAAACCTGGTCAGAATCGAAAATAGGGTCTGGTTGACGGAATGAATTTTATGGCGAAAGTTTCCTTTCCTTCCAGATTTGGGTGTAATTTTCTGTGTATTGGAATGTGTCAATGTGCTTCTCAGCCACTGATTTGCTTTTGAAATGCAGTTACTGTGGATATGGGCAAAAGTGGCACATGATTTACACACACCGCAAACAGCAAATGAGATAAATGTCAATTTGATCTAATTCACCCGCGGGCTGAATATTTGTTTGAACACTGTAGGAATTTCCTGCTCTTCCAAGAATATAATTGGATTTCTTTTCAACAAGCTGAACTGACATCAAGGACCTGTGTCATCCTGAGAAGGTAAAATCCCACCCAAGGTCAATGGACCTTCCCATTGTCCGCCCCTCGCCCGCTCCGATTCCCGTGGCGGGCAGGGCAGTAAAATTCCAGCCAATATCTGAAAGACAGCACCTCCAACAGTGTGATATCCCCTCGCTACTGCATGGCCAGTTACAGGAGCATGAATCTAAGGCTGACTCAAGGACAACACAGCAGCGTTTTATTACAGAAGGTTAAAACAAAAATGAAAGGATGGAGCTTCCTTCAATAAATGTTCATCCCCTGAGAAAACTGCTATTGATTTGACCACAGATTATCTTTCATTTTGTTCAGAATGAAGGTGATAAGCACCTAACATCATTCAAACTACAGTACACGGGAGATGGCAGTTTGGCCCATCACCTTTCTGCTGGTGATGGCTCTCCATTTGGCATTGTAGAAACTGGCAAACTCCCGCGAGCTTTTTCTGTTCTCACCTGATATTCCAAGTCTTTCCGCATGATCATAACCTCTCATCCATGGCATGAATGAAATGAGATCTGTATTTTAACCATTCCCAAGACATTGCCTGAGCTATAATAATGATTAGTTCCCTTTCCATAGAATCATAGAACCCCTACAGCGCAGAAGGAGGCCATTCAGCCCATCGAGTCTGCACCGACAACAATCCCACCCAAGCCCATTCCCCATAGCCCCACATATTTACCCTGCTAATCTTCCTGATACTAAGGGGCAATTTAGCATGGTTAAACAACCTAATCTGCACATCTTTCCACTCAATATTTTTTTCCATCCATTTCTCGAGTTATCAAGAAATAAATATGTGAAGTCCCTATAACAGCATGGATCACAACAGTCAATAATTTTCAAATCACTTTGATTAAAGTCACCAACATGTTAGCACACAAGTTGAGACATGTGACTCTGAAAACCTACGATTGAGATTTGGAATCCCAATAACTTCCACCTCTCGAACCTGTCTGCCATGTTGGATATAACTGCCTTTTGGTAGCAGTTGGAACAAGTGGGAAGATGTTGAATGCTAATAGAACCGTTGGGAAGGGATAAACCCCAAGGCTCCATGTTTATTATTCACTGGGATATGGGAATCACTAGCAAGGTCAGCATGTGTCACCCATTCCTGATTTTCCTTGAACAGAGTGGCTTGCTAGGCCATCTCAGAGAGCAGTTAAGAGTCAACCACATTGCTGTGGGTCTGCATCATTCAGCCAGGCAGGGTAATGATGGCAGATTTCCTTCCCTAAAGGATTTCGTGAACCAGATGGTTTTCCAACAATCAATGATAGTCCCATAGTCACCATTACTGAGACTCCTATTTGTATTCCAAATTTTTATGAAATGAATTTATTTTCCACCAGCTACCATGTCTATCTAGGGGGTACTAGCTAGGGTAAATACATAGGGTTATGGGGTCTGGATGGGATTGTGGTCGGTGCAGACTCAATGAGCCGAATGGCCTTCTTCTGCACTGTAGGATTCTATGATTCTACCATAGTGGGATTTGAACCCATGTCCCCAACACTTGGGTCTCTGATTACTAGTTCAGCGACATTAGCACCATGTCACCGATTTTCCCTTTTAGAAACAGATGTCCGCTAATTCACACAAGAACAGTAGCTTGCTATTCTTTTTCGTTGTCTATGGACATGAGCTATAGAGGCATTCCAATTCCAACTCCCTTCCAGTAATTAGTGGTGCAGTAAGGCAGACTTTCATCTGTTTCCATAGCTAGTAATTCTTGGAACAGGTTGCTAGTCTGTCACCAGGGGCTTATAGTTTGAGAGGTGCCATTCCACATCAAGGGTGGCTGACCAGGAGTCTCTCCCACTCTTACTGCCAGCCATTGGGGTGTTTGGAAGGGTATGACACACTCAACCTGTTTGACAGCATTATGCACTCACTTTCCTTGGCCATCAAGTGCTGGGGTGGGACTCGAACCCAGAGCTTCTGGCTCAGAGGCAGGGGATGCTGCCCACTGTGTCACAAAGCCTCCCTACAGAGACATGGCAGTTTTTTATTGGCCATTCCTGGTTGGCCTGGCAACATTATGAGTCAATTGCTTTAACATGGGACTGGAGTCGCGTGGAGACCTGAGCAGGTAGATAAGGCACGGTCCTTTCCTTGAAGGTTTTCAGAGTGAATTAGGAACAGGGATTGAGGTGGTGGGACAGGTAGATCAAGATGGTTAAATGAACACAGCCACCACCATTATTTAAAGGAAGAATGGTTTCTGAATTCTCCACAAGTGAAATCACTTGTCTTTTCCAGTCAGACTTGAACAGAACAAGTCCTTGTTTTGTCTATTCTGAATGTCAGGACAGTCAAGTTGTCATCAGATATGGTTTAAAAAAATCATTTTTTTGTGAACTGAATGTTGGAAGCTGCAGCAAGTGTGAGTTTACCCATTGCCCTGGGTGACAGTGGCCACTGTAACTAATGACCCCGCTTTACTAATGAATTATGTCTTCAAGAGGCTTGACTTGTTGCCAGGAATTTAGGAAGGAATGTTTTCAAAAAAACTACTGGATCCACTTAAAACAAACTGCTCTCTCCGGAGAGGACAATTTGTCACACTCTTAATGAGGCTTAGTTTATGAAAACAGAAAAATGAATCACGTAGTTTAATTTAAATGAAAGCTTCAGCCTAGAAAACACACATTTAGCCATGTCAGGCATACAGGCTCAGAGAGGAGAGTCTCACACACCCTCCCCCCCACCCCACTCAGAGACCACCAAAAAGGGAATCTTCTGATGCTCTCCCCAGCCTGTTATTGACACTACAATTTCACCCATGCCTGCATTAATTTAGATCTAAACAAACAATTAGAATCATAGAATCCCTACAGTGCAAAAGGAGGCCACTGGGCCCATCAAGTCTGCATCGACCACAATCCCACCCAGACCCTATCCCCACAACCCCACGTATTTATCCTTCTAATCCCCTGACACGAAGGAGCAATTTAGCATGGCCAATCCACCTAACCCGCACATCTTTGGACTGTGGGAGAAAACAGGAGCACCCGAAGGAAACCCAGGAAGACATGGGGAGAACGGGCAAACTCCACGCAGTCACCCAAGGCCGGAATTGAACCTGGGTCCCTGGCGCTGTGAGGCAGCAGTGCTAACCACTGTGTCACCATGTCACCCCCATGTGAAATATCATAACATTCAAGGATATGAGACAAGTGCTGGAAAATGGGGTTAGCGCGACTTTAATGGGCAGCACAGTGGTTAGCACTGCTGCCTCACAGCGCCAGGGACCTGGGTTCGATTCCAGCCTTGGCTGACTGTGTGGAGGTTGCATGTTCTCCGTGTCTGCGTTGGTGTCCTCTGGCTGTTTCAGTTTCCTCCCACAGTCTGAAAATGTGCGGGTTAGTTTGATTGGCCATGCTAAATTAGTATCAGGGGAATCAGCAAGGTAAATATGTGGGGTTACGGGGATGGGGTCTGGGTGGGATTATTGTCAGTGCAGGTTTGGTGGGCCAAAAGGTCTCCTTCTGCACTATAGGGATTCTATGATTCTATGACAGTGGTAGTTATCGGTGGGCCGAAGGGCCTTTTCCGCGTTGTAGGGGGGATTCTCCAGCCTCCCAGCCGTGTGTTTCTCGGCAGCTGGAGGTGGCGGTTGTTCTCTCGCAGCGGGATTCTCCAGTCACGCCGCTGTCAATGGGATTTCCCAGTGATGTCACCCCACACCCACCATGTAACCCGTGGGAGGGGGCAATATGCCAGCAGGACTGGAGAATCCCACCGGCGTGAACAGTCAGAGAACTCCCCCGTGTGACTCTGAGAACTGCCTCCTGCTTTGGGATTTGTTTATCAGTGTGAGTGAATATCATTCTCAGCTCACTTGCTGAGCGAATGAAGATGATGCAATTGGACTTGGGAAGTTGAGGTGAAATGTTGAAGTTTTCGAGGGAACTCAGAAAGGGGAACCTGGGTAGCGTGGCTGAGGATTCAAGTACCAGGGACACAGATAAAAACTAGGTAGTTCTGCATAAAGAAATGGATTTTTGCAGAATTCTGTGGAATGACTTATCCAGGAAGGACACTGAAGCAGACAGTGTGAATATGTTCAGAAGACAATTACATGTATTTCTGGAGAGATAAGTGACTGAGGCGTTAGAGAGAATGATTGTATGTTGGACACTTATAAATGGTTTATAAAGGCTTCTTTGTCGTATTTGCAGCATGTTTAGTGTTACACTGTGACAGGACAAAACCAAACACAGGGAAATCTTCAAACCTGGATTGCGAATGTAAACCACAGTGATTGAAAGAAAGTCTTGAATTTATGTAGCACATTTCACAACCAGCAGATGTCCCAAAGCACAGGGTAGTCACTGCTGTAATATGGAAAATACAGCTGTTAAATTGTGTACAGTGTGATAATGACCAGAGAATCTTTGATCTTGATGGAAGGATGAATATTGGCCACCAGATTGGGGGTAACTCTGTTGCTGCTCTTTGAAATACGAACTAGGAGTAGGAGTAGGCCACTCGGCCCCTCGAGCCTGCTCCACCATTCAATAAGACCATGACTGATCGGATTTTAACCCCAACTCCACATACCTGCCGACCTCCGATAACCTTTCACCCCCTTCTGCTACATTTCTTAGACATCCAGCTGAAAAGGCAGTCAACTCCATTGATTATAGTTTCATGTCAAAGACAGTACCTCCAACAATACAGCACTTCCTCAGTACCGCACAGGAGTGTCAGCCTTGATTTCCGTTCTTCAGTCCCAGGGTGGGACTTGAACCCATGACTCTCTGACTGAAAGGTAGGAGTGCTACCGACTGAAACACAGCTGACAAGCCAAACACATTAGAACTGGATTTTGGTCCGTGAGTCAGTTGCACAGAGTTTGGGAGAATTCTCGGCCCTATGAACACAACTTCTAAAAGTGGCTGCCTGGATGTCACATTTTTAGCCCGGGGCAGGGGAGGGGCCAGGCTTCATTAGGAGTCGGGGAAGGTGACCCATTTTCAAGAAGGAGTTAGATATAGCCCTTAGGCAAAACGAATCAAAGGATATGGTGGGAATGCTGGAACAGGCTATTGAGTTGGATGATTGACTATGATTATAATGAATGGTGAAGTACGTTTAGAGGGCAAAATGGCCTACTCCTGCTGTTATTTTTTATGTTTCTAGCTGAAGAGATTGCTGATGTGGAGGTGGACTGGGGAAGAGGGCTGTTTTCAAAATATTTTTAAAAATGAAATATGAAACATCCCTCCAGCTCACACCTCTCACCCCCCTCTCAACCTCCCCATCCTCCTCTATGCCAATGCATGCCACCTCATACCACCCACCCTATGTCTCTGTAGCCACCTCCCGTTACCCATGCATGGCATGGTGGCACAGTGGTTAGCACTGCTGCCACCGTACCAGCGCCAAGGACTCTGGTTCAATTCCCAGCTCCGGTCACCGTCAGTATGCAGTTTACACATTCTCCCCGTGTCTGCGTGGGTTTCCTCTGGGCGCTCCAGTTTCCTCCCATAGTCTGAAAGACGTGCTGGTTAGGTGCATTCGCCATGCTAAATTCTCCCTCAGTGTGCCCAAACAGGTGCCGGAAAGTGGCAACTAGGGGATTTTCACAGTAACTTCATTGCAGTGTTAACATAAGCCTACTTGTGACACTAATAAATAAACTTTAAACCATGTACCCTCCATGCCAGCCACTTGCCACTGCTCAACCCCCATGACCCTTTTCAATCTCCAATCAACTTAGTGCCAAGTCATGCCAACACATGATGTCTACCCGTCACCCTTTTCCATTACTCCTACCATGCTAATTCACCCAGTGTCCGCCATGGGCAGACTTCAGAGCCCATGCATAAATGAGATATAATAAAATTTTAAAATAGAGCTCTAAGTATCTATTGCAGACTTCACTATATTGAAAAAATGGTCATTCATTAACGCCCATTTACTACATTTTCAGTCCATCAACTCCATAAAGCCTTATAACATCAAGCATTTCATTCAAGTGCACAATCCCTTATAATAACAAGTATTGAAATTCATAGTTCACTTCAAATAGTCTATAACCTCTTGTAGCTGGCAATCAAATTGAAATGGCAGGCATCTATTGTAATAATGGATGGTTGTGAAATCAGTCATGCAGCAGTAATCCAGTAATAGGAGCCCTCAGTCTTATGTCAGCAGACAGAGTGAAATAGCAAGAAATGTTTTTTTTCAAAAACACTTCAGACATTGTCTTCAAAGATTTAAAGGGCAGGACTTTTAAATATCTTTGACAGCTTGAGAGCTTCCTTTGACAGATCCTCTTGACACTTTCAACAGTTTATTTTGGCATGTCGTGACAGCTCCAATGAGTTGGAGGTTAATCAGTTTATGCACTTTTACACACTCGTTTTTTGCTGAGTTTTAACAATTCCAAAGGACACTTTACCTCCCTGAAAGGTGACCTGGGTCTAAATCCAAAGAGGTACTTTAATTTTCCAATGGAGTTACCCTGGCCATCCACATGAATCCACAAAGTCCGGGTCTGCTCTTACCAGGCCAAGTTTACATATTTCAAGTTTTACATTCCAAGACTACAAAAGCCCACTGCAGCAGAGGTAGCTGATGATTTAAATGTCCAGCTGCCTCAGGAAAACCTGTGTGTGAAAACACCCTGCCCTATTCCTCCCCCTATTTCTGTCCCTTTGAGATTGGGAATTGCTCTGTTAAGGAGTGGGATTTTTTTGGTCACTTCCACCATTTTTGCCCCCTCTGTTGTGTGAAAAACCTGGGCAATAGTGATAGGATATTTTCAGACACTGAAGGAAATAAATAAATGCAAGTTGTTTTGTACCTGATGATGAGACAATGCAGTTGGCCTTTGATAAAGGGACAACCTTGCTGGAAAGAAATAACTTGCTTTCATCCAGCACCTTACCACATCCTCAAGATTTCCCCGAGCCAGTAACAAGTCATTGCATTTTTTATTGTTATATCGACAGAACAATTAACTCGCATGCAGTAGAATCCACAAATTACACGTGTAAAGGGGAAGGTTTTGTTTCAGTGACTATCCACTTGTCTCTAAATTAGAGGTTGTTGGTCCAATCACCAATGCAGGAGTTAGTGACATAACTTGGTGCAGGACCGAGGAAGCATTACTGAGCCTGCTGTTCTCCGAATGAGAAATTAAACTCTGACTCTTCCACCCTGCTCAGGTGGAAGTGAAGATTCCAGGGCACAATTTGAAGAACAATGGGTGAACTCTGCTGGTATCCTGTCTAATTGCTCCGTCAACCAACCTGACCAAAAATAGATGATCAGAACATTAATGTATGTGCACAAATCAAAACAGGTTGAGACAGTGGTTAAGTTCAGATATGGGATCCTAGGTTTTATGAACAGAAGCACAAAGCAAGGAAGTTATGATGAATCTTAATAAAACTTTAGTTTGGCCTCAATGGGAATATTGTACCCAATTTTGGGAATTTTAGCAAGGTTGTGTTCAAGAAAGTGCAGAATATGTTGACAGGAATGATTCCAGGGTTGTGAGGCTTCAGTCATGTGGATAGACTGCAGAAGCTGGGGTTGCTCTCCACAGCAAAGTGAAGGTTGAGAGGAAATTTGGTAGAAGTGTCCAAAATCATGAGAGGTATAAACAGAGTGGGTGGAGAGAAACTTGGTGGAAGGGCTAAGAACCAGAGGTCACTGATTTAAGGTGATTGGCACAAGAACTCGCGGCTAGATGAGGAGAATCTTTTTCACCTAGCAAATGGTTAGGGACTGGAATGTACTGTCTGAGAGTGTGGTGGAGACAGATTCCAGAGCGTGTGGTTAGGGACACTAATGCACTGTCTGAGACTGGTGGAGACAGATTCACAGAGCAAGTGGGTAGGATCTGGAATGCATTGTGGTGGAGTGTGGTGGAGACAGATTCACGCAGCGAGCGGTTAAGGACTAGAATGTACTGTCAGAAAGTGTGGTGGAGACAGATTCATACAGCGAATGGTTAGGGACAGGAATGCACTGTCCGAGAGACTGGTGCAGACAGATTCACACAGCGAATGGTTAGGATCTGGATGATTGAAGCCATGGTCTCCAGCCCCTATACAAGCTTCACTGTGCCGTCACCAATGGCATTCCTTCACTTCTCTCCCAGATAACAGACAGTTGAAACAGACAGTTCACAAAATTGATTTCATATCTGATAAGAAGATGACTATAATGCCATCACCATAATCACCTATTTCAACCTCTGTATCATCACCCACTTAACCCCCATTCCTCAGCCATTTGCTGCTGCAACTCACATCCATAGTTGTTACCTGTTGTCTACTCCAACAATGTTCTGGCTGGTCTTCCATCTTCCACACTCCATAAACCTGAGGTCATGCAAAGCTCTGTGTCCATATCCTCACTCACACTGAGTCCCATAAACCTAGCACATTGTGTTCACTGATCCATGATAGAATCCTTACAGTGCAGAAGAGGCCAGCTGCCAATCAAGTCTGCATTGGCTCTCTTTCAGAGTATCTTACCCAGGTCCTCTCCCCCTGCTCTATCTCTGTTACCCCACATATTTCACATGGTCAACCAACCTCTCCTACACATCTATGTTGACTCCTAGTCTGACAATGCATCAAATTCTCATCTTCATTTTCAAATTTCTCCTGGTTTTGCCCATCCCTATCTCTGTATCATCCTTCAGCCCAAAACACTGCAAGATCTCTCCCAACTTCTGGCCTCTTTTGTATTTGCCATTTTAATTGCTTCAGCACCTGGGGTCTAAAATCTGGGATTCTGTCTCTGAACCTCTCCATCTCTTTCTCTGTCTTCTCCTTTAAGACACTGCTTAGATCCTAGCTTTTGTCCAGGCTCTTGGTCCTCTGCCCTAATTCTCCTTATGTAGTTTAGTGTCACATTTTGTTTGATAGTGCTCTTACAAAGCACCTTGGAAAGTTTTAGTAAGTTCAAGGGGCTATTGCAAACGTAAGATTTTATTTTGCTTCATGAATTGAGACATGTTTGGAAGTGTTCTGAAGATGTGAAAGGCTATAGATAAATGCATCTTTTGTATGAGGACAATCGAGTTGTCCTCCAAACAATGGTGTATACTCATTCACCACTAGCACACCTCTCACCATGCAATCTCTTAGCAGAGAAAATGGTTCGAAAAAAGTGATAAATTGAAGAAACACCCTGGGAAAATTGTTTCCAAATCTCTATCCATATTTCTTACAATCCAATTCCTATATCACTCAAAAAGCCTCAGTTGCATTCCTGCTAAATTTGATCTGTTCCAAAGTTATTGAACTCAACTCAACAGGTTCTGCACGGTAGCACAGTGGTTAGCACTGCTGCTTCACAGCACCAGGGACCCGGGTTCGATTCCCGGCTTGGGTCACTGTCTGTGTGGAGTTTGCACATTCTCCCCGTGTCTGTGTGGGTTTCCTCCGGGGGTGCTCCGGTTTCCTCCCACACTCCAAAGCTGGATTGGCGATGGTAGATTGGTGGATTTCCTCCCACACTCCAAAGCTGGTGGATTGGCCATGCTAAATTGACCCTTACTGTCAGGGGGATTAACAGAGTAAATGTGTGGCATTGCGGGGATAGGGCCTGGGTGGGATTGTGGTCTGTGCTGACTTGATGGGCTGAATGGCCCCCTTCTGCACTGTAGGGATTCTATGATTCTAACTCTTGAAAGTTAGCCCTCACAACTAAATTTCATGTGACGTTCTCGATATCTCAATGATCAAAACTGGACTCAATAAACCATGGTTGGCTGTATCAGAAGGTGGGTTGGTGGCCAGGATATAAGCACACTTAATTCCTCACACAATAGAATCTTTATATCCAACTGGCCAAGGCTTCACTTGAGAATGCAGTAATTCTGATACTGAAGCAGCACTGAACTAGATTCTGTTATACAAGTCTCCAGGCAAAAAGACTTGGATTTAATGGTATAACTTTCTGTTTGAGAAACAAGAGTGCTTCTAACCAAGGCAATTGAAGTTCACTCAATAACATTTTCACGTTGTTTGAAGTTCTTACAGTATAAAAGCTTCAGTCAGTTGAGATATTGTATTTATGTAGCTGAGATCCAATCATCAAGTTGAAGTAGCACATTTTGCTGCAGGCATGGTATGTCATCATTTAGAATTTGATTTAATTTGATTTATTCTCACATGTATTAGCATACAGTGAAAAGTATTGTTTCTTGTGCACTGGACAGACAAAGCATACCATTCATAGAGAAGGAAACGAGAGAATGCAGAATGTAGTATTGCAGTCATAACTAGGGTGTAGAGAAAGATCAATTTAATGCAAGGTCGGTCCATTCAAAAGTCCGATGGCAGCAGGGAAGAAGCTGTTCTTGAGTTGGATAGTACATGTCCTCAGAGTTTTGTACCTTTTTCCTGACAGAAGAAGGTGGAAGAGGGTATGTCCAAGGTTGTATGGGGTCCTTAATTTCCATTGTTACTCACCCATCAAAGACACACACAAGCCTATGATGCTGCCAGACTCACTATCATGGGACCACCATTGTTCAGCCAGAGTGAGACAGAGGAGAGATTTTTTGCAGGAGTGCTGGGGTAAGAGATCTACTTTTAAAATACTTTTAATTTAAAAAATAATACTTTTAATTTTAGTTTAAATTACTTTTTCGCGGGTGTTTTAAAAAAAAAGAAACTTTGAACTCTAACCCGGAAGTAGGCCGCTGGGTGTTGTGGGAAGGGTCTAAATTTTTCTTCAGCGCGCGCGAGGTATATAAATAGGCCGCACTATTAAGCGGGCAGCGTAGTGAGCAGGGAGCAGAGTGAGAGCTGACGGGCTTTGGCTCATCGGGCTTCGGCGTAAACAGGCAGAGGTGGGGTAGGTTTAGACAGTTTTTCCTGTGTCATTGGAAGAAAGGGGGAATTATGACTGTGAGGCCAGTTTGTTGTTCTCAGTGTCGGATGTGGGAGGTCCTGGAGTCAGCTAGCCTCCTGGATGTCCATATCTGCGCCAGGTGCGTCGAGCTGCAGCTCCTAAGGGACCACATTAGGGAACTGGAACTGCAGCTCAATGACCTTCGTCTGGTTAGGAGAATGAGGAGGTGATAGATAGGAGTTACAGGCAGGTGGTGACACCGGGGCCACGGGAGACAGACAAGTGGGTCACGGTTAGGAAGGGGAAGGGGAAAGGTCAAGTACTACAGAGTACCCCAGTGGCTGTGCCCCTTAACAATAAGTACTCCTGTTTAAGTACAGTTGGGGGGAGCAGCTCACCTGGGGGAAGCAACAGTGGCCGTGCCTCCGGCGCAGATTCCGACCCGGCAGCTCAGAAGGGGAGGGAAAGGGAGGATGAGCAAACTGACCACAGCACCAAGGTACAGGGAGCCGTTCAAGTGGGGGGAGAAACAAAAAATGTCGTAGAAATTGGGGATAGTACACTTTTGGATGCTGTTGGGGGGACGACTTAGTAGGGGTAAGCCATGGGGTACAGGTCACTGGCTCAGAGTCTGTCCTTGTGGCTCAGAAGGGAAGGGGGGAGAGGAGTAGAGGATTAGTCATTGGGGACTCCATAGTTAAAGGGACGGATAGGAGATTCTGCGGGAACGAGAGAAACTCGCGGTCGGTGTGTTGCCTCCCAGGAGCCAGAGTCCACGATGTCTCAGATCGTGTTTTCGAAATCCTTAAGGGGGAGGGGGACCAGCTCCAAGTTGTGGTTCACATAGGCACTCAAGACATAGGTAGGAAAAGGGATGGGGATGTAAGGCAGAAATTCAGGGAGTTAGGGTGGAAGCTTAGGGCTAGAACAAACAAAGTTGTTATCTCTGGCTTGTTACCCGTGCCACGTGATAGTGAGGAGAGGAATAGGGAGAGAGAGCAGTTGAACATGTGGTTACAGAGATGGTGCAGGAGGGAGGGATTCAGATACCTGGACAATTGGGGTTCTTTCTGGGGTAGGTGGGACCTCTACAAACAGGATGGTCTGCACTTGAACCAGAGGGGTACCAATATCTTGGGGGGGAAATTTGTGAATGTTCTTCGGGAGGGTTTAAACTAATTCAGCAGGGGGGGGCGGGGGGTACCTGAATTGTAGCTCCGGTGTACAGGAGGTTGAGAGTAATGAGGTCATGGATGAGGTTTCAGGGTCGCAGGAGTGTACTGGCAGGCAGGAAGGCGGTTTGAAGTGTGTATGCTTCAACACCAGGAGCATCCGGAATAAGGTGGGTGAGCTTGCAGCATGCGTTGGTACCTGGGATTTCGATGTTGTGGCCATCTCGGAGACATGGATAGAGCAGGGACAGGAATGGTTGTTGCAGGTTCCGGGGTTTAGATGTTTCAGTAAGTGCAGGGAAGGTGGTAAAAGAGGGGGAGGTGTGGCATTGTTAGTCAAGGACAGTATTACGGTGGCAGAAAGGACATTTTTTGAGGACTCGTCTACTGAGGTAGTTTGGGCTGAGGTTAGAAACAGGAAAGGAGAGGTCACCCTGTTGGGAGTTTTTTATAGACCTCTGAAAAGTTCCAGAGATGTAGAGGAAAAGATTGCAAAGATGATTCTGGATAGGAGCGAAAGTAACAGGGTAGTTGTACTGGGGGACTTTAACTTTACAAAGATTGACTGGAAAAGCTATAGTTCGAGTACTTTGGAGGGGTCGGTTTTTGTCCAATGTGTGCAGGAAGGCTTCCTGACACAGTATGTAGATAGACCAACAAGAGGCGAGGCCACATTGGATTTGGTACTGGGAATGAACCAGGCCAGGTGTTAGATTTGGAGGTAAGTGAGCACTTTGGTGAAAGTGACCACAATTCGATTACGTTTACCTTAGCAATGGAAAAGGATAGGTATATACCAAAGGGCAAGAGTTATAGCTGGGGGAAAGGAAATTATGATTCGATTAGGCGAGATTTAGCTGGCATAGGTTGGGGAAGGAAACTGCAGGGGATGGGCACAATTGTAATGTGGAACTTGTTCAAGGAACAGCTACTACGCATCCTTGATAAATATGTACCTGTCAGACAGGGAGGATGATGTGGAGATGCCGGAGATACGGACAAGCCCTCCGAATACACAGGATCTGCTCGGATGAGGAGGATCGCAACAGACACCTCCAGACGCTGAAAGATGCCCTCATAAGAACAGGATATGGCGCTCGACTCATTGATCAACAGTTCCGACGCGCCACAGCAAAAAACCGCACCGACCTCCTCAGAAGACAAACACGGGACACGGTGGACAGAGTACCCTTCGTTGTCCAGTACTTCCCCGGAGCGGAGAAGCTATGGCATCTCCTCCGGAGCCTTCAACATGTCATTGATGAAGACGAACATCTCGCCAAGGCCATCCCCACACCCCCACTTCTTGCCTTCAAACAACCACGCAACCTCAAACAGACCATTGTCCGCAGCAAACTACCCAGCCTTCAGGAGAACAGTGACCACGACACCACACAACCCTGCCACAGCAACCTCTGCAAGACGTGCCGGATCATCGACACGGATGCCATCATCTCATGTGAGAACACCATCTACCAGGTACACGGTACCTACTCTTGCAACTCGGCCAACGTTATCTACGTGATACGCTGCAGGAAAGGATGTCCCGAGGCATGGTACATTGGGGAGACCATGCAGACGCTATGACAACGGATGAATGAACACCGCTCGACAATCACCAGGCAAGACTGTTCTCTTCCTGTGGGGGAGCACTTCAGCAGTCACGGGCATTCAGCCTTGGATCTTCAGGTAAGCGTTCTCCAAGGCGGCCTTCACGACACACGACAGCGCAGAGTCGCTGAGCAGAAACTGATAGCCAAGTTCCGCACACATGAGGACGGCCTAAACCGGGATGTTGGATTTATGTCACATTATCAGTAACCCCCACAGCTTGCCTCCTGGACTTGCAGAATTTCACTAGTTGTTCTGTCTGGAGACAATACACATCTCTTTAACCTGTGTTTAATGCTCCCTCCACCACATTGTCTGTACCTTTAAGACCTGGCTGGTTGTAGGGATTCGCATTCTAATCAGTATTCTGTAACTTGATTTCTGTGATTCTGTGCACTGTTTGAGAGCACATTTCCACTCCATCTGACGAAGGAGCAGCGCTCCGAAAGCTTATGGTATTTGCTACCAAATAAACCTGTTGGACTTTAACCTGGTGTTGTGAGACTTCTTACTGTAGACAGGGAGGAAGCAGACGTGTGAGGGAACCGTGGTTTACTAAGGAGGTTGAATCTCTTGTGAAGAGGAAGAAGGAGACTTATGTTAAGATGAGACGTGAAGGCTCAGTTAGGGTACTTGAGAGTTACAAGTTAGCCAGGAAGGACCTAAAGAAAGAGTTAAGAAGAGCCAGGAGGGGACATGAGAAGTCTTTGGCAGGTAGGTTCAAGGAAAACCCTAAAGTTTTCTATAGGTATGTCAGGAGTAAAAGAATGACTAGGGTAAGATTAGGGCCAGTCAAGGACAGGAGTGGGAAGTTGTGCGTGGAGTCTGAAGAGATAGGAGAGGCACTAAATG
This sequence comes from Mustelus asterias, assembly GCF_964213995.1. Classification (NCBI taxonomy): domain Eukaryota; kingdom Metazoa; phylum Chordata; class Chondrichthyes; order Carcharhiniformes; family Triakidae; genus Mustelus; species Mustelus asterias. The sequence continues at coordinate 3,072,349 of NC_135827.1, forward strand.
AATATTTTTCGTCGGTATTCACACTGGAGAGGGACAATGTTGTTGAGGGGAGTACTGAGATGCAAGCTGTTGGACTGGATGGGATTGATGTTCATAAGGAGGAGGTGTTAGCAATTCTGGAAAGGGTAAAAATAGAGTAGTCCCCTGGGCCGGATGGGATTTATCCTAGGATTCTCTGGGAGGCTAGAGAGGAGATTGCAGAGCCTTTGGCTTTGATCTTTGTGTCGTCATTGTCTACAGGAACAGTGCCAGAAGACTGGAGGATAGCAAATGTTGTCCCCTTGTTCAAGGAGGGGAGTAGGGACAACCCTGGTAATTATAGACCGGTGAGCCTTACTTCTGTTGTGGGCAAAGTATTGGAAAGGATTATAAGAGATAGGATTTATAATCAGCTAGAAAGGAATAATTTGATTAGGGATAGTCAGCACGGTTTTGTGAAGGGTAGGTCGTGCCTCACAAACCTTATTGAGTTCTTTGAGAAGGTGACCAAAGGGGTGGATGAGGGTAAAGCGGTTGATGTGCTGTATATGGATTTCAGCAAAGCATTTGATAAGGTTCCCCATGGTAAGCTTTTGCAGAAAATACGGACACATGGGATTGAGGGTGATTTAGTGGTTTGGATCAGGAATTGGCTAGCTGTAAGAAAACAGAGGGTGGTGGTTGATGGGAAATATTCATCCTGGAGTTCAGTTACTAGTGGTGTACCGCGAGGATTTGTTTTGGGGCCACTGCTGTTTGTCATTTTTATTAATGACCTGGATGAGGGCGTGGAAGGATGGATTAGTAAATTTGCGGATGACACTAAAGTCGGTGGAGTTGTAGACAGTGCGGAGGGAAGTGGCAGGTTACAGAGGGACATAGATAAGCTGCAGAGCTGGGCTGAGAGGTGGCAAATGGAGTTTAATGAGGAAAAGTGTGAGGTGATTCACTTTGGAAGGCGTAACAGGAATACAGAGTACTGGGCTAATGGTAAGATACTTGGTAGTGTGGATGAACAGAGGGATCTGGGTGTCCGTGTGCATAGATCCCTGAAAGTTGGCACCCAGGTTGATAGGGTTGTTAAGAAGGCGTACGGTGTGTTAGCTTTTATTGGTAGAGGGATTGAGTTTCGGAGCCAGGAGGTCATGCTGCAACTGTACAAAACTCTGGTGCGGCCGCATTTGGAGTATTGCGTACAGTTCTGGTCGCCATATTATAGGAAAGATGTGGAAGTGTTGGAAAGGGTGCAGAGGAGATTTACCAGGATGTTGCCTGGTATGGTGGGAAAACCGTATGAGGAAAGGCTGAGGAGCTTGAGGTTGTTTTCGTTAGAGCGAAGAAGGTTAAGAGGTGACTTAATAGAGGCATACAAAATGATCAGAGGATTAGATAGGGTGTATAGTGAGAGCCTTTTTCCTTGGATGGTGATGGCTAGCACGAGGGGACTTAGCTTTAAATTGAGGGGTGAGAGATATAGGAGAGATGTTAGAGGTAGGTTCTTTACTCAGAGAGTAGTAAGGGCGTGGAATGCCCTGCCTGCAGCAGTAGTGGACTCGTCAACATTAAGAGCATTCGAATGGTTATTGGATAAACATATGGATGATATTGGAATAGTGTAGGTTAGAGGGGCTTTAGATTGGTTCCACTGGTTGGCGCAACATCGAGGGCCGAAGGGCTTGTACTGCGCTGTAATGTTCTATGTTCTATGTTCTAAATGGGATCCGAGGTGAGCTGGTAAGATGGATTCAAACTTGGCTTGGGCATAGAAAGTAGAGAGTAGCAGTAGAAGAGTACTTTCCTAACTGGAGGTCTGTGACAGGCGGCATTCCACCAGGATCAGTGCCCTGATCCATTCCACAAGGATCTGTTGTTTGTAAAATATATATATATGATTTGGAGGAAAATGTAGGTGGTCTGATCAGCAAATTTGCAGATGATACAAAAATTGGGGGAGTAGCAGATAGTGAAGAGGATTGTCAGAGGATACAGCAGGATACAAATCGGCTGAAGACTTGGGCCAAAAGATGGCAGATGGAGTTTAACCCGGACAAATGTGAGGTGATGCGATTTGGAAGGTCTACTGAAGAAGGGTGGCACGGTGGCACAGCGATTAGCACTGCTGCCTCACAACACCAGGGATCCAGGTTCAATTCCGGCCTTGGGTCACTGTCTGTGTGGAAATTTGCATTTTCTCCCTGTGTCTACGTGGGTTACCTCCGGGTGCTCTGGTTTCCTCCCACAGTCCAAAGATGTGTGGGTTAGGTTGATTGGCCGTGCTAAATTGACCCTACTGTCAGGGTAAATATGTAGGGTTACGGGAATAGGGCCTGGTTGGGATTGTGATCTGATTGGTGCCGACTCAATGGCCTGAATGGCCTAAATTACCAGGTGCCGAGGCCTGTTAATGATATTTAAATGTATTCAAACAGGAATCCTGATGTTCAATGTCCAGATGCCCAGGACACCATCAGCAGGGGTATGTGGACAATCGCAGCAGGAAATCCCGTCAGTGTAAAATCGTTTTGGGATTCCCTTGAGATTGTCCATCCCCCACCACCAATCGGGAATGCAAAATCTCCCCCAGTGAGTTTTCACATGGTGAGCATGGTCGAGATGTTCTAGGATTGCTAGAATGATGCCAACATCACTATTTAATGGGATTTATGTTGTTTGTGAACAACTGAGAGAGAATCAATGATCCATCATCTCTTGTCGCTAAAAGGAGCAATAATCCTGCCTTTCACTGTCAGGTCTGTGCCGTCTGAATCTTGTAACTTGATGTCTGATGGATGAAAGGTCATTAGGTCAAACCAGTTGAGCTGATAGGCTGATATGGTAACAGCAATGCCAGTATCAATTTTAGAAGTTACGTTTAGTTTATTTATTTGTATCACAAGTAGACTTACATTAACATTGCAATGAAGCCACTGTGAAAATCCCCTAGTCGCCACACTCCGGCACCTGTTCGGATACACTAAGGGGCAATTTAGCATGTCCAATGCATCTAACCAGCACATCTTTCAGACTGTGGGAGGAAACGGAGCACCCGGAGGAAACCCACACAGACATGGGGAGAACGTGCAAATTCCACACAGACAGTGACCCAAGCCGGGAATCGAACCCGGGTCCCTGGCACTGTGAGGCAGCAGTGCTAATCACTGTGCCACCATGTCACCCTAGAGGTACAATTGAAGAACTTGAACTCTAACTGACCGATAGTCTGGATTAACACAATCAATTTCCTCTTGGACATCTGTGATTTCATATGTTTTCTTGACTCTCCATTCCTTGGCTGGAATACTTTCTGATCTTGGACTTCAATTAAAATCACTGGATTTGCAGAAACGTTTAAATGTCTGGTCTTGCCAAACTGGAAGCATTTTATATCTCCCAGGATCATTCCTGGCATCTATTTGGGTTTTCATGCCACCATGCAAGCACCTCAGAAAAGCTGCTGGCATGGATTTTCCCACCCCTTCGCTCAGATTCGTGGACTTTGGATGGGTGGAGCCACTGCCTGTGAGCCCAGCCAATTAATGGAGTCATGGGAAGCCTCAGAGTCAATCTAAATGACAACGCAATCCAATTCTATCAGTTCAGCTTGTCTGCCATAGTGATTGAATCCAATCCAGATCTTTGGTCTGCAGAAAGTCAGACAACTTTTCATCCCAAACCCCCACGACGATGTGATCACGGATTAGTTAGTCCTCCAGTGCTCTGTATCCACAAGGACCAGCTCAGTGATATAGGTCAGTGAGGAATAATTCCATCGATTCTCCAGGTTATTGCGAGTGCTGGTTAAAATGTTCACTTACTAAATTTTGCTTTGGGATAAGATAAGTGTCAAAGGTTTTAAATATGGACTCAAGTCCGCGGTGGACACAACCTGCCTTAGGAAAATGTCATCTGCTACTAGACCTACCACATAAAGTAACTAACTTGATGATCTGGATCCTTTTCATGAAGATCTGATGCTGCTCATTGCCAGAGAAAATATTGTTTCCATAACTCCCACTGCTGGCCTGTCGGACAGTGAAACAGGTGGAGCAATGACAGGGACAGCTCACTAGGTAGAGTCATGGTTACCTCCCTCCAGCCTTCTACCACTGAAATTCCTCGAGTTGCTTTCAAAGGTTTCTTCACTCTCTGCTCCCTTTGATAACACTAATGTGTCTTTTTTACATTGATGTCCCCAATGCTGTCACCATGTTCTGAGATGGTCCTTCTATCCTGTCTTCTAAGTGTGGTACTTAGTTCTTAGACAGGTTGTCCCCTGGTTGTCAAAATTGCTGCTGTACCTGATTCTAACCTCTCTCTCCTGAGGCTAACTCATGACTGACTGATGTCAGCAGTACCTCATCATCTACATCATATATTAGCTTATCACTTCTGTTAATCTTTTATGTTAACCGAACTGTCTGAAATTTTTATTTATTTATGGGATGTGGGCGTCGCTGGCTCGGCCAGCATTTATTGCCCATCCCTAGTCACCCGTCAGAAGTCAGTGCTGAGGTTCCTTCTTGAACTGCTGCAGTTTCTGAGGTGCAGGTACACCCACACTGCTGTTAGGGAGCGATTTTGACCCAATGACAGTGAAGGAACAGCGACATATTTCCAAGTCAGGATGGCGTGTGACTTGGATGGGAATCTCCAGGTGGTGATGTTCCCATGTGTCTCCTGCCCTTGTCCTTCTAGATGGTAGTGGCCATGGGTTTAAAAGGTGCTGTCTAAGCAACTTTGATGAGCTCCTGTAGTGCATCTTGTAGATGGTACACACTGCTGCCACTGTTCATTGGTTGTGGAAGGATTGAACATTTGTAGAACGGGTAGCAATCAAGTGGGGCTGCTTTGTCCTGGATGGCGTTGAGCTTCTTGAGTGTTGTTGGAGCTGCACCCATCCAGGCAAGTGGGGAGTATTCCACCACACTCCTGACTTCTGCCTTGTAGATGGTGGACAGACTTTGGGGAGTCACTTGCTGCAGGATTTCCAGCCTCTGCCCTGCTCTTGTAGCCACATATATGGTTAGTCCAGTTCAGTTTCGGGTCAATGGTAACACCAGGATCTTGATAGTGAGAGATTCAGCAATGGTAATGCCATTAAATGTCACAGAATCACAGTGCAGAAGAGGCCCTTTGGTCCATCGAGAATTCAGCAACATGCAGGAGACACTTTTGGTTGTATCGAGAGGTTTAGCAAGGTTTAGTTTTTGCCATCACATATCTACAGTGCTGCCATGCTAATGATGACATGGAGACCCAGAGAAACACAGGCATTCTGAGCATTGAAATAAATATTTCTGTCACAGAGATATCGAAATGCTAACATAGCTTTCCGTCCGATCAATGACTGTACAGTGAGTCGGATGTTCTGTCCCTTCATTACCATTTAATTTCAGCTGCTCAAAGAGGTCACATTGCTCTCAGAGGGAGAAACAAATAAAATGCAGAAAGTGTCCTAACATCATTATATTTCACTGAGCTCACTGAACGAGAGGAGACAGCAGAGCATCATACAGAATATGGTCTCATTGATCTGTGCACACACTGGGCTTGATATGTAGCAGCTGCTTGGGCCACTTCTCCTGTTAGTCTTTTGCCTTCTCGGGAATATTTTTCCAGTGAAAGGTTGGACGGGAACATTAGCGAGTGTGGGGTTGGAATGTTTGAACATGTCTGGTGCAGCATCAATAAAAACGTGGAAATTTGATACGGTTAACCAGACTTCAACGTCTGTATCGAGAGAGATGTACGTCTGCAGGAGCAATGCAGATACTGCCTCCCTCCCTTCCTACCAATCAAACTCTGATTAGACAAAGCTAAGGAAGCATATGAAAGCAAAGTAGAAATGATAAACTTTGTGCAGAGTGTCTCCTCACAGTTGCTAAAAATTAAAAATGATAAACATGCTAGACATGAAAAAAGAAATGATGAGAAAAAGCTATTAACCCATTGGGATCCATCCACACAGGATTCTAACCCTGTCTGACCCCACACCAGGTCCTGGGATGGGACCCAAAGTTGGGGCTTCTGGCTCAGAGGAGGAGTGCTACCCACTGTGCTTCAAGATAGCCACACTGTAAAGCTATAGGGATGGTTAAAGGAGCAAGTGGTGATGTTCAAAGGGAAGTTTTATGTCATATTGTTTTGGGGCGTGGGAATGAATCGAGACATTAAGAAGGAAAGTGTTACTATGGGAAGAGCAGGAGACATTTAGAAATGTCCGGAAGAATTGAGGATGTTGCAGTAGCTATCTCAGGATCATAACTGATCTGGTACAGTAAACATGACATGTTCAGCACTCAAAGATACTTGGACCCTATTGGTCCCAAACACCGGCAAGCAGTTAATACAGTGAGTCTTAGAATCCTAGAATCCTACAGAGTGGATAAATCCCCACGGACCTTGAGGGAAGCTAGTGTTGAACTTGCAGGGGCCCTGGCAGACATATTTAAAATGTCAGTATTCACGGGGGAGGTGCTGGATGATTGGAGGGTGGCTCATGTTGTTCCGTTGTTTAAAAAAGGTTCCAAAAGAAATCCGGGAAATTATAGGCCAGTAAGTTTGACGTCGGTGGTGGGCAAGTTATTGGAAGGTCTGATAAAGGATAGGATCGACAAATATTTGGATAGACAGGGACTTATTAGGGAGAGTCAACATGGCTTTGTCTGTGGTAGGTCATGTTTGACCAAGCTATTAGAGATTAAGTTCCCTTCATCCAGGAAAGTGGATGAAGGGAAGGTGGTGGATGTTGTCTACCTGGATTTCAGCAAGGTCTTTGACAAGGTCCCTCATGGGAGGTTAGTTAGGAAGGTTCTGTCGCTGGGTATACATGGGGAGGTAATAAATTGGATTAGACACTGGCTCAATGGAAGAACGTCATGATGCGGAGATGCCAGCGTTGGACTGGGGTGAACACAGTAAGAAGTCTCACAACACCAGGTTAAAGTCCAACAGGTTTATTTGGTAGCCAATACCATAAGCTTTCGGAGCGCCGCTCCTTCATCAGATGGAGTGGCGATCTTCTTGGAGATCCTCTCCACTTGGAGCCGGCAGTTTGCGGTGTCGATGGTAGTCATGATGTGGAGATGCCGGCGTTGGACTGGGGTGAACACAGTAAGAAGTCTCACAACACCTGGTTAAATTTCAACAGGTTTATTTGGTAGCAAATACCATAAGCTTTCGGAGCGCTGCTCCTTCGTCAGATGGAGTGGGGATCTGCAGCTTGCCTCCTGGGCTTGCAGAATCTCACTCGCTGTTCTGTCTGGAGACAATACACATCTCTTTAACCTGTGTTTAATGCTCCCTCCACCCACATTGTCTGTACCTTTAAGACCTGGCTGGCTGTAGGGATTCACATTCTAATCAGTATTCTGCAACTTGATTTTGTGTCTGTTTGCACTGTTTGAGAGCACATTTCCACTCCATCTGACGAAGGAGCAGCGCTCCGAAAGCTTATGGTATTTGCTACCAAATAAACCTGTTGGACTTTAACCTGGTGTTGTGAGACTTCTTTCAATGGAAGAAGCCAGAGAGTGGTTGTGGAGGATTGCTTCTCTGAGTGGAGGCCTGTGACTAGTGGTGTGCCGCAGGGATCGGTGTTGGGTCCATTGTTGTTTGTCATCTATATCAATGATCTGGATGATAATGTGGTAAATTGGATCAGCAAATTTGCTGATGATACAAAGATTGGAGGTGTAGTGGACAGTGAGGAAGGTTTTCAAAGCTTGCAGAGGGATTTGGACCAACTAGAAAAATGGGCTGAAAATGGCAAATGGAATTTAACGCAGACAAGTGTGAGATATTGCACTTTGGAAGGACAAACCAAAGTAGAACGTATAGGGTAAATGGTAGGACTCTGAAGAGTGCAGTTGAACAGAGGGATCTGGGAATACAGGTACAGAATTCCCTAAAAGTGACGTCACAGGTGGATAGGGTCGTAAAGAGTGCCTTTGGTACATTGGCCTTTATAAATCGGAGTATCGAGTATAAAAGTTGGAGTGTTATGGTAAGGTTATATAAGACATTGGTGAGGCTGAATTTAGAGTATTGTGTACAGTTTTGGTCACCAAGTTACAGGAAGGATGTAAATAAGATTGAAAGAGTGCAGAGAAGGTTCACAAGGATGTTGCCGGGACTTGAGAAGCTGAGTTACAGAGAGAGATTGAATAAGTTGGGACTTTATTCCCTGGAGCGCAGAAGAATGAGGGGAGATTTGATAGAGGTGTATAATATTTTGATGGGTATAGATAGAGTGAATGCAAGCAGGCTTTTTCCACTGAGGCTGGGGAGAAAAAAACCAGAGGGCATGGGTTAAGGGTGAAAGGAGAAAAGTTTAAAGGGAATATTAGGGGGGGCTTCTTCACACAGAGAGTGGTGGGAGTGTGGAAAAGCTGCCGGATAAGGTGGTAACATTTAAGAAAAACTTGGACGGGTTCATGGATGAGAGGGGGGTGGAGGGATATGGTCCAAGTGCAGGTCAGTGGGACTCGGCAAAAAATGGTTTGGCACAGACAAGAAGGGCCAAAAGGCCTGTTTCTGAGCTGTAATTTTCTATGGTTCTACAGTGCAGAAGGAGGCCATTCGGCCCATCATGTCTGCAATGACCACAATCCCAACCAGGCACTATCCCCATAACCCCATGCATTTACCCGAGCTGGTACCCCTGACACGAAGGGGCAATTTAGCATAGTGAATCCACCTAACCTGCACATCTTGGGATTGTGGGGGGAAAACTGGAGCACCCGGAGGAAAACCACGCAGACACGGAGAACGTGCAGACTCCACACGGACAGTGACCCAAGGCCAGAATCGAACCCAATCCCTGGTGCTGTGAGGCAGCACTGCTAACCGCTGTGCCACCATACTGACCTTAATACATTAAACGTTAGGCATTGCTACATCTGAATAATAAGATTGAGCAACACTGGCCAAGCCAGAGCAGCACATGAGGAGCTGCCGGTGCCAGCCTAAGACTGGCACAAGGCAAACTTTCCACATTGTTCTGATCATACAGGAGGCAACATCGAATAATCCCCAGTTCCTGATTTACAGCTAGCAACTGCTCACCATCTGACCGGCATTTTCAAAGGGTCTATTAATACCTTCTTAAAATAAAACTAAAACAACATCTGAGAACAACAGGACAACACAGCATTGTCCAAATTCTGATATGCTTTTAATTAGATACAGAGTGAAGCCTAATTGATTCTCCAACCTGCAGAATTAGTTCCCCTTGATGCAACCTCAAGCTGTGATGAAGGCAATTTTTCAATGAGGTCCCATTAACTTAAATCAGATTCCTGCACATTTTAAAATTTATGGTAATATACTCCAATTTATTGTTAACGTCCGGAGAAGTGTTAATGGCTTTTTTATGTTGTGGAAATATACATGGATAAAAGTGAGGAAGAGTGGGGGAGGGGAAGGGGATGTTAAGGAGTGAGTTATGGAGGAAAGATGATTCTCGCAGCTCTGGTCACATTCATATCATATTCTGATTCACTGGACAAACTTGTGGTACAGGCTGCTTACCGTAATTAGTCATAGAAGTCATAGAAACCCTACAGTATAGAAAGAGGCCATTCGGCCCATTGAGTCTGCACCGACCACAATCCCATCCAGGCCCTACCCCCATATATTTTACCCACTTATCCCTCTAATCTACACATCTCAGGACACTAAGGGGCAATTTTAGCATGGCCAATCAACCTAACCCGCACATCTTTGGACTGTGGGAGGAAACTGGAGCGCCTCGAGGAAACCCACGCAGACATGAGGAGAATGTGCAAACTCCACACAGACAGTGAACCAAGCCGGGAATCGAACCCAGGTCCCTGGAGCTGTGAAGCAACAGTGCTAACCACTGTGCCACCGTGCCGCCCATCAATTACGTCAAGGAAACTTCAACCAAGGTTATTAGTCAGAACATAATCTATAATCCATAGATGGCATGGTGGCACAGTGGTTAGCACTGCTGCCTCACAGCGCCAAGGACCCAGGTTCAATTCTGATGATCCGGGTGATTGTCTGTGTGGAGTTTACACATTCTCCCCATGGGTTTCCTCCGGGTGCTCCGGTTTCCATCCACACTTCAAAGATGTGTGGGTTAGGTTGATTAGCCATGCTAAATTGCCCCTTAGTGTCAGGGGGGTTAGCAAGGTAAATACATGGGGCTACGGGGATAGGAACTGGGTGGGATTGTTGCCGGTGCAGGCTGGATGGGCCGAATGGCCTCCTCCTGCTCTGTAGGGATTCTATGATGCTAAAATTCTATGATTTCTCCCAATCATAATCGTTCCTTCTCGACAGACAGTGACACACTGCAGCTTCCTGTGTCCATGCCCCTGCATCATGAAGGTGATAACCACACAGTCTCTACACCACATGGGATTGTGGGTTGTGTCTTGAGATGGATAGAAAGCTGGTAGGCAGATAGGAAGCAAAAAGTTGGCATAAATGGGTTTTCTTTGACTGGCAGTCAGTGACCAGTGGGGTTCTGCAGGGATCTGTGCTAGGACCCCAACTGTTCACATTATATATTAATGATTTGGAAGATGGAACTGAAAGTATTATCTCCAAATTTGCAGATAATATAAAATTAGGTGGGAGGGTGAGCTGTGAGGAGGATTCAGAGATGCTTCAGTGTGATTTGGACAGGCTGCATATGTGGCCATCGGCATGGCAGATGCAGTTTAATATGGATAAATGTGAGATTGTCCATTTTGGTAGAAATAATAGGAAGGCACATTATTACTTGAATGGGTGTAAATTGAGAGAGATGGATCTCAGCGAGGCCTTGGTGTCCTCATGCATCAGTCGCTGAAAGTAAGCGCGCAGGTACAGCAGGCAGTAAAGAAGGCAAATGGTACGTTGGCCTTCATAGCGAGAGGATTTGAGTATAGGGATAGGGAGTTTTACTGCAATTGTATAGTGTGTTGGTGAGGTCACACCTGGAGTGTGCAGTTTTGGTGTCTTTATCTGAGGAAGGATGTCCTTGCTAAACAGGGACTACAGTGAAGGTTTACCAGGCTGTTTCTTGGGATAGCAGGTCTGTCATAAGGGCGGCATGGTAGCACAGTGGTTAGCACTGCTGCTTCATAGCTCCAGGAACCTGGGTTCGATTCCCGGCTTGGGTCACTGTCTGTGTCTGGCAGTGAGCTGGATGCAGAGATGAGCTTTGCTGTTTTCAGCACAAACATACAGGATTAAATATCATCACTCAAATCTCCATGGGAACTTTGATGGACTCTCCGATTTACCTAACGAGTCATCAATGAATAGTTTGAGTGGTAATATTTTCTATTTCGAAGAAGTCGATAACACTCCTGTAACCACAGGACAAGTTAAGAAGTTTACCAGAAATGATCCACGACCGTCAGAAGTTCCGGACATGATACTTCGTGGCAAGACCGTGGGAACAAACACGGAGTTGAGGCCATGTGTTACCCGAAGACTCAAACTATCTGTACAGACTGGTGGTCTCTTCTGGGGAATGAGGGTCTTCACTCCACCATTGTTAAGGAAACGTGTCCCAATCTAGCTCGTGAAGGTCATTGTGGGATGGTAAGGATGAAGGAGATAGCCACAGGCTGTTCTTGGTGGCCAGGGCTCTTTACTGCAATCAAAGGGAAGGCAGGGGTGTGCTTGGTTTGTGCAAAGGTTTGAAACCTGCCACTGCTAGCCCTATTACACCCATGGGAATGGCCAAAAGAGCCATGGCAATGAGTTAGCAGAGAATCATAGAACCCTACAGTGCAGAAGGAGGCCATTCAGCCCATTGAGTCTCCACTGATTCTCTGACAGAACATCTTACCCACATCCACCCGCATGGAAGTGCCATGACAAAGACTTCATATAGATTATACTGGATCATTTGAAGGATGAATGTTTTTCATTGTGGTAGATGCTCATTTGAAATAGCCTGAAATCACCATTCTGAAGATTGTGCCCTCGGAGAGAACGATAGTTTTGCAAGATTCTGTTACCCTGAGCAAGTTGTTAGTGACAATGGGCCACAATTCAATTCACAAGAATTCACAAATTATCGAAAAGAGAATGGAATCCAACACATCCGCTCCTCATCATCCTGCCGTAAATGTGCTGGCTGAAAGGTTTATTCAGATGATGAAGCATTCATTGAGGTAACTCGTGAACAAGGATCATTGTTTAAATGACAGCCAATTCCTGATGACAAACAGGAATACAACACATTCAGCCACCCAAAGATCTCCAGCATTGTTCATGATAAAGCGTCAGTTACACACAGCTTTTGATTTGCTGAAGCCGCCTCAGACAAGAGGAATTGTCGAGAGGAAACAACAAAGTCAGGTTTTGCAATCTGAGGAAAGGACGAAATGCCACGTTTTTCAGAAAGGCCAGGAGGTATTGGCAGAAACGATATCAGCAGAGAGACGCGGATACCCACCATGGTATTAACACAGACAGGACCGGTCTCCTACACCGTTCAAACTCGGGGTGATGTAGTGAGGGGAAGACATGCTGATCAACTTTTAGAAAGTAGACCCAGTTTGTCAGAGACAGAATCAACCGAGAGTCCACAACAAGCTGTGCCAAGTGAAGACCTGGACCTTCCTGAGAACCTGACAATACCCAAAACAACTGGGGAAGACAATAACTCAGCTGAGGAGACTTCAACACCGAGTCAACCTCCAAATCCTATATCAACTCCAGTTTTAAACAACTACAGAGAAAGCCCAAACTCAACCAAAACACCAGAGATTCGCCGACAACCACGTAGGAATCGGCATCCTCGGAAATGTCGAACTTACTGACTGTTGTTTTATTAATTGTTCATTTTGTAAATTTTGATCGTGAGCGTTATAGTGTTTTGTTGCTGGAACCTCTGATGTAAAGAGAGAGAAAAGTGTTGTTTATTCAGATTTATTCCTAGTTGGAACGAGAGGACTTGAGGAGTGGCATTTTACCATCCTTCCTGCTGAGGGAATTGTAGTGGGCAGGACATGGACCATGCAAAAATCTATTGACCTCGGGTGGGATTTTCTGACCTTAGGGAGAGTGCAGCCAGAAAATCCCACTCAAAGGCCGGAATTTTACCAGCAGGCCTTCCCCAATTCCGGGGGCGGGTGAGGCTCGGAGAATGGCATTCTCCGTTGGCCTCGAATGGGATCATACGAATCTCGGGTGGACGTGCCGGTAAAATTCCACCCTAAGAGTCCGATCACATGATGTATTGATGACATCATCAGCCTTTTGTGCAGGCAAACGGACAGTCTATCCGAACAGCCTGTCGAGGAAACGCCTTTCTAATGAAGCTCTTGTTTGTTTGTACCTTCGTGGTCTGCAAACCTGTCTTTTAAAAATACCACGATTACCTATCAGCACGTGGGCCTCAGTTTTCCAAAGATTTGATTTGATTTGATTTGATTTGATTTGTATCTGCCCAGTGACCGTAAATAAGTAAACAAGTAAACAAATGCTGGCCTTGGCAGTGATGCCCACATCCCAGGAATGAATCAAAAGGTTAGGGGTTTGGAAGGTACTGTCAGGAGGGCTTGGTGAGTTGCTACATTGTATTTTGCAGATGTTACACACTGCTGCCACTATGATGGAGGGAGTGGGTGTTTCGGGTGGGGGCACTGAGTGAAGTGAGCTGCTCTGTCCCAGAGGGTTGACATTGAGCAACTGCTTCACCTGTAAATTCAGATGGACTGAGGTTCTTGATTTGTTCTTGATGCTTACTTGATCATTTTTAATTTAATCTGGTGTCAGACATCAGACTGACAGTCACACACGCACTCACAGTCAGTCTTGCACACATACACGCACATATATACATACACATACATACATGCATACACAGTCACATACATATTGACAATCACACACATGTGAACACGCACACGTGCACACAGTCTTGCACACATACATGCACATACATATACACACTCACATCCATACATGCACACAGTCACAAACATATTGACAATCATGAACATACTAACAGTCACACATACACGCACCCATGCACACTTACATATGCCCAATGACAGCCTCACATACATAGACCTACACAAACAGTCTCGCACAGTCAGATTCATGCACAGTCACACAGACTTGGTAACCATTTTGTTTTCATTCTTGGTCTCTGAGTCTCACTAGCAAGGTCAGTAATTATTTCCGATCCTTGGCTGCCCCTGAGAACCTAATGATGAAAAATCTTCTTGAATCACTGCAGCAACCACCCAGAAAGCTATTCGATATGGACTTCCGAACTGGCAGCATTGAAGTGTGTAACTTTAGGGGAACGAGGAGGAGATGGGGTTCCCGTGGACCTACCATTCTTGCCCTTCTAGGTGCCTGAGGTTTGGGAGGTGCTATTGGAGAAGCTGTGGGAAGTTGCTGCAGGAGATCCAGTGGATCAGGTGGTGGGATTGACATGCTGGCCTCCTGGAGGGTGAAGTTCCACATCAGATGCATGTAATTCACCAACAAGAGGAGGCTGTGGACAATGAAGAAAGAGTTTTGGAAACTCATGGGAGCATCCAATTTTTTCAAACATTTGCCCAGAATCATTTGGGGCTGACTTTCATGTTGCAGTTATAATTTCAGAACAGGAGATTCCACTGATCATTCACAAGGTTGGATTGAATTCCTGACCATTGGATTATCAATTGTAAAGAACATTAGCATCCCCTTTCTCTGCCCAGGTGCTGATTGAGCTGCAGTTCCAGTAATTGCTGATTTTTGTTTTATGTTAGTGGGAGGGACCAGTCCACGCTGACCAATGCGGAAAGTGCAAATCTGGTCAAAGCAACCAGAGGTCAGGAAACAAACATGGCTAGTTTCAATGAATTACCCTCTGAATTTGCTTTACCAGACCAAGGATAGTGAAATGTTCACTATTTATACCAGTCCCTTTTGCTGCACAGTTCTGGAAGCTTGCTGACTGGTTTACTAGTGCAGCAGGGATCAAACTTCGGTCATACACAAAGGCAGCTCAGTTCAGCTGTTTCGTTTGGAACTTGATTCCACTCACTCAAGACATGCCCAATCCGAACTCATAAAGGAAAATGCTTCTATGGCAACATTTTCAGCCCACCCTGTCAAAAGAATAGGTTCTGGTTCTGTCTATTCCGATGAGGCTGGATTAGACAACAATTTGAAATAAAACTCTTACCCACAGCCTCATTCAATGGTCTCTGGCTCCAGAATAAAGATTAACCTGTTTGTTATTGTGAGTTTTCAGAAAGTTAAAACAATTAGAAACAGTCTCGGCTCAATTTTTCAGTCTTCAAGAGATACTTTTTCTCATGGGATATGAAAGGATTCTTCACTGTGGGATAACCTCCATCCTGAACAGTATCTGGCAGATAATGTGGGGCCCTGAGTGAAAGATTTTCAATTCCAAAAGTTGTAGCTTCACTGCAGATTTAATGGGAACCATTGCCAGAGCAGAGTAAATTTGAAATAGTTTTCCCATTTCCCCTGGATAACTTGGGGCCCGGGGTGACCAAGCTGGGATTTTAATATGTCTTTGATTTGATTTATTATTGTCACATGTATTGGGTTACAGTGAAAAGTATTGTTTCTTGCGCGCTATATGGACAAAAAATATTGTCCATGGAGTACATAGGGAAGAAGGAAAGGAGAGAGTGCAGAATGTAGCGTTACAGTCATAGCTGGAGTATGCAAAAGATCAACTTAATATATGGTAGGTCCATTCAAAAGTCTGATGGCAGCAGGGAATAACTGTCCTGAGTCAGTTGGTAGGTGATCTCAGACTTTTGTATCTTTTTGCCAATGGAAGAAGGTGGGAGAGAGAATGTCCGGGCTGCGTGGGGTCCTTAATTATGCTGGCTGCTTTTCCGAGGCAGCGGGAAGTGTAGATGGAACCCATGGATGGTTTGAGTAATGGAATGGGTTATGCTAACAACCCTTTGTAGTTTCTTGTGATCTTGGTCAAAGCAGGAGCCATACCAAGCTGTGATACATCTGGAAAGGATGCTTTCTATAGTGCATTTTTAAAATGTAATGCAGATTCATCCCTCTGTTAGGTAAAGGAATATAACCACAGGCAATGAACTGCCGTCCAAAGGTTGTTAAGGTTCTTACTGTCAAATACGTTGCCTCTATGCTCATTAAAGATTTTGGGGGCAGACTTTGTCCAGATCCACTAACAAGCTTCCCAGAAATTCTCTGAGGGTTTTGTCCAAAAAGAATGAGTCCTGTACGTTAAATAGTAAAGGCAGTGTCAGTAATCCTAGTACCAGGCAGATCAGGCAAAAGCAGAGCAGAGAGCAAGGGAAGTCCAGATTAAACGGCATTTATTTCAATGCAAGAGGCCTGATGGGCAAGGCAGATGAATTCAGGGCATGGATGGGTACCTGGGACTGGGATATTATAGCAATTACTGAAACATGGCTAAGGGAGGGACAGGACTGGCAGCTCAATGTTCCAGGGTACAGATGCAATAGTAAAGATAGAACAGGAGGTAAGAGAGGATGGGGAGTTGTGTTTTTGATTAGGGAAAAGATCACGGCAGTACTGAGAGGGGATATATCCGAGGGTTCGGCCACTGAGTCTATATGGGTAGAACTGAGAAATAAGAAGGGGTAAATCACTTTGATAGGGTTAGAACATAGAAAAAACTACAGCACAAACAGGCCCTTCGGCCCACAAGTTGCACCGGTCATGTCCCTACCTACCTAGGCTTATAAATAGACTTACCTATAACCCTCAATCCTATTAAGTCCCATGTAATCATCCAGAAGTCTCTTAAAAGACTCTATCGAGTTTGCCTCCACCACCACTGACGGCAGCCGATTCCACTCACCCACCACCCTCTGAGTGAAAAACTTACCCCTGACATCTCCTTTGTACCTACTCCCCAGCTCCTTAAACCTGTGTCCTCTCGTAGCAACCATTTCAGCCCTGGGAAAAAGCCTCTGAGAATCCACCTGATCTATACCTCTCAACATCTTGTAAACCTCTATCAGGTCACCTCTCATCCTTCGTCTCTCCAAGGAGAAAAGACCGAGCTCCCTCAACCTATCCTCATAAGGCATGCCACTCAATCCAGGCAACATCCTTGCAAATCTCCTCTGCACCCTTTCTATGGCTTCCACATCCTTTCTGTAACGAGGCGACCAGAACTGGGCACAGTACTCCAGGTGGGGTCTGACAAGGGTCTTATAAGGCTGCATCATTATCCCCTGACTCCGAAACTCAATCCCTCGATTGATGAAGGCCAGCACACCATACGCCTTCTTAACCACCTCTTTCACCTGCGAGGCCGATTTAAGAGTCCTATGGACCCGGACCCCAAGGTCCTTCTGATCCTCTACACTGCTAAGAGTCTTACCCCTGATATTATACTCCTTCATCCCATTTGACCTGCCAAAATGGACCACTACACATTTATCCGGGTTGAAGTCCATCTGCCACTTCTCCGCCCTTGCATCCTATCTATGTCACTCTGCAGCTTCAGACATCCCTCCAAACTTTCCACAACATCACCAACCTTCGTGTCGTCGGCAAACTTGCCAACCCACTCCTCCACTTCCTCATCCAGGTCATTTATGAAGATGACAAACAGCAGGTTGTACTGTAGGCCCCCAAATAGTTGATGGGAAATTGAGGAGCAAATATGTAAGGAGATTACAGATAGCTCCAAGAAAAATAGGGTGGTAATAGTAGGGGATTTTAACTTTCCCAACATTGACTGGGACAGCCTTAGTATTAGAGGGTTGGATGGAGAGAAATTTGTTGAGAGTATTCAGGAGGAATTTCTCATTCAGTCTGTAGATGGCCCAACTAGAGAGGGGGCAAAACTTGACCTCTTCTTGGGAAATAAGGAAGGGCAGGTGACAGAAGTGTTAGTGAGAGATCACTTTGGGACCAGTGACCATAATTCTATTAGTTTTAAGATAGCTATGGAGAATGATAGGTCTGTCCCAAAAGTTAAAATTCTAAATTGGGACAAGGTCAATTTTGATGGGATCAGGCAGGAACTGTCAAAAGTTAATTGGGGGAGTCTGTGGGAAGGCAAAAGGATGCCTGGTAAGTGGGAGGCTTTCAAAAGTGTGTTAACCAGGGTTCAGGGTAAGCACATTCCTCTTAGAGTGAAGGGCAAGACTGGTAGAAGTAGGGAAATCATATAAATCATAGAAACCCTACAGTGCAGAAGGAGGCCATTCGGCCCATCGAGTCTGCACCGACCACAATCCCACCCAGGCCCTACCCCCACATATTTACCCGCTAATCCCGCTAACCTACGCATCTGAGGACTCTAAGGGGCAATTTTTAACCTGGCCAATCAACCTAACCCGCACATCTTTGGACTGTGGGAGGAAACCGGAGCACCCGGAGGAAACCCACGCAGACACGAGGAGAATGTGCAAACTCCACACAGACAGTGACCCGAGCCAGGAATCGAATCTGGGACCCTGGAGCTGTGAAGCAGCAGTGCTAACCACTGTGCTACCGTGCCGCCCTGGATGACTTGGGATATTGAGGCCCTGGCAAGAAGAAGGAGGAAGCACATGACATACATAGGCAGCTGGGATCAAGTGAATCTCTTGAAGAGTATAGGGAGTGTAGGAGTAGAGTTAAGGGAGAAATCAGGAGGGCAAAAAGGGGACACAAAATTGTTTTGGCAGATAAGGCAAAGAAGAATCCAAAGAGCTTCTACAAATACATAAAGGGCAAAAGAGTAACAAGGGAGAGAGTCAGGCCTCTTAAGGATCAACAAGGTCATCTATGTGCAGATCCACAAGAAATGGGTGAAATGCTAAATGAATATTTCTCATCAGTATTTACTGTTGAGAAAAGCATGGATGTTAGGGAACTTGGGGACATAAATAGTGATGTCTTGAGGAATGTACATATTACAGAGGAAGAGGTGCTGGAAGTCTTAAAGCGCATCAAGGTAGATAAATCCCTGGGACCCGATGAAGTGTATCACAGGACATTGTGGGAGTCTGGGGAGGAAATTGCGGGTCCCCTAGCAGAGATATTTGAATCATCGATAGTCAAGGCTCAGGTGCCTGAAGATTGGAGGGTGGCAAATGTTGTGCCTTTGTTTAAAAAGGGCTGCAGGGAAAAGCCTGGGGACTACAGGCCAGTGAGCCTCACATCTGTGGTGGATAGGTTGTTGCAAGGTATTTTGAGAGACAGGATCTACAGGCATTTAGAGACGCAAGGACTGATTAGGGACAGTCAGCATGGCTTTGTGAGTGGAAAATCATGTCCCTCAGATTTGAATGAATTTTTTGAAGGTGGAACCAAGAAGGTCGACGAGAGCAGTGCAGTTGATGTTGTCTGCATGGACTTTAGCAAGGCCTTTGACAAGGTACCACATGGTAGGTTGTTGCATAAGGTTAAATCTCATGGGATCCAGGGTGAGGTATTTAAATGGCTCCTTGACAGAAGGTGGTTGTGGAGGGTTGTTTTTCAAGCTGGAAGGCTGTGACCAGCGGTGTGCCTCAGGGATCAGTGCTGGGTCCACTGTTATTTGTCTTTTATATTAATAATTTGGATGAGAATATAGGAGGCATGGTTAGTAAGTTTGCAGATGAGACCACGATTGGTGGCATGGTGGACAGTGAAGAAAGTTATCTTCAATTGCAACAGGATCTTGATCAGTTGGGCCAGTGGGCTGACGAATGGCAGATGGACTTTAATTTAGATAAATGCGAGGTGATGCATTTTGGCAGATTGAACCAGGGCAGGACTTACTCAGTTAATGGTAGGGCGTTGTGGAGAGTTGCAGAACAAAGAGATCGAGCAGTGCATGTTCATAGCTCCTTGAAAGTGGAGTCACAGGTGGACAGAATAGTGAAGAAGGCATTCAGCATGCTTGGTTTCATTGGCCAGAATATTGAATACAGGAGTTGGGACGTCTTGTTGAAGTTGTACAGGACATTAGTAAGGCCACACTTGGAATACTGTGTACAGTTCTGGTCACCCTATTATAGAAAGGATATTATTAAACTAGAAAGAGTGCAGAAAAGATTAACTAGGATGCTACTGGGACTTAATGGTTTGAGTTAAGGAGAGGCTGGATAGACTGGGACTTTTTTCTCTGGAGCGTAGAAGGCTGAGGTGTGATCTTATCAAGGTCCATAAAATAGTGAGGGGCACAGATCAGCTCGGCAGTCAATATCTTTTCCAAAGGTAGGGGAGTCAAAAACTAGAAGGCATAGGTTTAAGGTGTGAGGGGAGAGATACAAAAGTGTCCAGAGGGGCAATTGTTTCACAGAGGGTGGTGAGTGTCTGGAACAAGCTGCCAGAGGTAGTAGTAGAGACGGGTGCAATTTTGTCTTTTAAAAAGCATTTAAATAGTTACATGGGTAAGATGAGTATAGAGGGATGTGGGCCAAACACGGGCAATTGGGATTAGCTAAGGGGTTTAAAAAAGAAGGGTGGCATGGACAAGTTGGGCCGAAGGGCCTGTTTCCATGCTGTAAACCTCTATGACGTTAGGTCCAGGCAGCTAAAAATGGAGGGAGCTCTGGAGGAATACAAAGAAAGTAGGAAAGAACTACAAAAAGGGGTCACGAAATGTCCCTGGCAGACAGGATTAAGGAGAATCCCAAGGCATTTTATTCATATGTTAGGCACAAAAGGGTTGTCAGGGAAAAAATCGGACCTCTCAGGGACAAAAGTGGGGAATTATGCTTAGAGCCCAAAGAAGTAGAGGAGATCCTAAATGAATACTTTGCATCGGTATTCACAAAGGAGAGGGACCACTAGTAGGCGTGGTCTATAGGCCCCCAAATAATAATGTTGAGGTGGGGAGGGCTATAAACAAGCAAATAATGGATGCGTGCAAAAACGGAACGGCAATAATCATGGGGGACTTCAACCTGCATATTGATTGGCTGACTCAAGTTGGAAGGGATGGGATGGAGGAAGAGTTCTTAGAATGCTGTCGGGTTAGTTACCTTGAACAGTATGCTACAGAACCGACGAGGGAACGAGTTAACTTAGATCTGGTAATGTGTAACGAGGTAGGTAGAATTAAGGATGTTCTTGTGAAGGACCCTCTTGGGTCAAGTGATCACAATATGGTTGGATTTCTGATACAAATGGAAGGGGAGAAAGTAGGGTCCCATACCACTGTCCTCTGTTTGAACAGAGGGAAGTACGATAGGATGAGGGCTGAATTGGCTAAGGTGGACTGGGAGAGCAGACTGGTAGGTAGGACAGCTGAGGAACCGTGGAGGATTTTTAAGGAGATCCTTTTCAGTACTCAGCAACAATATATTCCGGTGATAAAGAAGGGTTGTAAGAAAAGGGATAACCAGCCATGGATAACAAAGGAAATTAAGGAGAGTATTAAATTAAAGACCGATGCGTACAGTGTGGCCAAAAATAGTGGAGAATCGGAAGATTGGGAAAACTTTAAGAAACAACAAAGAACGACTAAGAAAGCGATAAAGAAAGGAAAGATAGGTTATCAAGCTAGGCTAGCTCTAAATATAAAAAATGATAGTAAAAGCTTTTACAAATATATAAAAAGGAATAGAGTGGCAAGAGTGAATGTTGGATCCTTGGAGGATGGGAGGGGGGATTTAATAGTGGGAAATGAGGAAATGGCTGAAACTTTAAATAAGTTTTTTGTGTTGGTCTTCACGGTGGAAGACACAAATAGTTTTCCGAATATTAACGACAGAGGGTTGGTAGGAGGAGAGGTACTCAATACAATTAATGTTACCAGGGAGGCAGTGCTTGGTAGACTAACGGGACTGAAGGTGGACAAGTCCCCGGGCCCGGATGGAATGCATCCCAGGGACCTGAAAGAAATTAAATTTGTTCAAAACTACCATTTCCTCTTGTAACAAGGCACAACCTATGTTCACCAGCTTGAGCCAAGGCTGAACTGAATAATGAAAGGGAAAATGAGATGGGGGGGAATCTGTCCAATGTTTAACTGAATGAATGGAAGCAAACTGAAAGAAATGTCAGAGGTAATAGCGGATGCGTTAGTGGTTATTTATCAAAATTCGTTGGATTCTGGGGTAGTGCCAGCGGATTGGAAAACGGCTAATGTTACGCTGTTGTTTAAAAAAGGAAATAGACAAAAGGTGGGACACTACAGGCCGGTTAGCTTAACGTCTGTAGTTGGGAAAATGCTGGAATCCATCATTAAAGAAGAAATAGCAGGCCATCTGGATAAGAATGGTTCGATTAAGCAGACGCAGCATGGATTCATGGTTCGATTAAGCAGACGCAGCATGGATTCATGGCGGCACAGTAGCACAGTAGCACTGCTGCTTCACAGCTCCAGGGTCCCGGGTTCGATTCCCGGCTCGGGTCACTGTCTGTGTGGAGTTTGCACATTCTCCTCGTGTCTGCGTGGGTTTCCTCCGGGTGCTCCGGTTTCCTCCCACAGTCCAAAGATGTGCGGGTTAGGTTGATTGGCCAGGTTAAAAAAATTACCCCTTAGAGCCCTGGGATGCGTAGGTTAGCGGGATTAGCGGGTAAAATATGTGGGGGTAGGGCCTGGGTGGGATTGTGGTCGGTGCAGACTCGATGGGCCGAATGGCCTCCTTCTGCACTGTAGGGTTTCTATGATTCTATGATGAGGGAAAAGTCGTGCTTGACGAACTTGTTGGATTTTTATGAACATGTGACTAGTGCGGTTGACGGAGGGGAACCGGTGGATGCGGTGTTTTTGGATTTCCAAAAGGTGTTTGATAAGGTGCTTCACAAAAGGTTGCTGAAGAAGATTGGGTCACACGGAGTTGGGGTAGGGTGTTAGCGTGGATTGGGGATTGGCTATCCGACAGGAAGCAGTGAGTCGGAATAAATGGGTGCTTTTCTGGTTGGCAGATGGCAACTAGTGGCGTGCCGCAGGGATCGGTAATGGGGCCTCAACTATTTACCATTTATATAGACGATCTGGAGGAGGGGACTGAGTGTAGGGTAACAAAGTTTGCAGACGACACAAAGATAAGTGGAAAAGTGAATCGTGTGGAGGGCGTAGAAGGTCTGCAGAGAGATTTGGACAGGCTGAGTGAGTGGGCGAGGATCTGGCAGATGGAATATAACGTTAACAAATGCGAGGTTATTCACTTTGGAAGAAATAATAGCAAATTGGATTATTATCGAAATAGAAAGAAATTACAACATGCTGCTGTGCAGAGGGACCTGGGGGTCCTTGTGCATGAGACGCAAAAACCCAGTCTGCAGGTGCAACAGGTGATCAAGAAGGCAAATGGGATGTTGGCCTATATCGCAAGGGGGATAGAATATAAAAGCAGAGATGTCTTGCTGCATCTGTATAGGGCATTGGTGAGGCCGCAGCTGGAATACTGTGTGCAGTATTGGTCCCCTTATTTGCGGAAGGATATATTGGCCTTGGAGGGAGTGCAGAGAAGTTTCACCAGGTTGATACCAGAGATGAGGGGTGTTGATTGTGAGGAGAGACTGAGCAGATTGGGTTTGCATTCGTTGGAATTTAGAAGGCTGAGGGGTGATCTTATAGAGATCTATAAGATAATGAAGGGGCTGGATAGGGTAGAGATGGAGAGATTCTTTCCACTTAGAAAGGAAACTAGAACTACAGGGCACAGCCTCAAAATAAAGGGAGGTCAGTTTAGGACAGAGTTGAGGAGGAACTTCTTCTCTCAGAGGGTGGTGAATCTCTGGAATTCTCTGCCCACTGAAGTGGTGGAGGCTACCTTGTTGGATATGTTTAAATCACGGATAGATGGATTCCTGATCGGTAAGGGAATTAGGGGTTATAGGGATCAGGCAGGTAAGTGGAACTGATCCACTTCAGATCAGCCATGATCTTATTGAATGGCGGGGCAGGCTCGAGGGGCTAGGTGGCCTACTCCTGCTCCTATTTCGTATGTTCTTATGTTCTTATGTGTTGACTGGGAGTGTCTCGGAGGGGAGTGTTGACCCGTTAGCGAAAATCTCCATTATAAGGGAGGAAGTGTTCGGTTTTTTAGGGAATATAAAGACTGACAAATCCCCAGGGCCTGATGGAATCTATCCAAGGCTGCTCAGGGAGACGAGAGATGAAATCGCTGGGCCTCTGATGCAAATCTTTGTCTCGTCACTGTACACAGGTGAGGTCCCAGAGGATACCATTCATAGAGAAGGAAAGGAGAGAGTACAGAATGTAGTTCGGGTGTAGAGAAAGATCAACTTAATGTGAGATAGATCCATTCAAAAGTTTGATGGCAGCAGGGAAGAAGCTGTTCTTGAGTTGGCTGGTGCGTGATCTCAGACTTTTGTATCTCTTTCCCAACTGAAGAAGGTGGAAGAGAGAATGTCCGGGGTGCGTGGGGTCCTTAATTATGCTGGCTGCTTTGCTGAGGCAGCGGGAAGTAAGGTCTGAGTTAGCTACCTGAGGCAGCTCTGCCTTCTGGAAGCACCCATTTACACCCTCACCTTTCTCTGTACCCATCCTTTTCCCGCAAATCTCCCCCCACCCCACCTCAATAAAAGTGAGTTTTTGTCAGCACCCATGTCACACTGGCTGCATGTTACTGGACCAGCCAGTGTGAAACACGCATTCCGGGACTGGTCACGGCTGGCAATGGATTTTGGAACTGCTTCTTGGCTCACTGATTGGATGCACCCAAGGAGTGTAATATTCAGGCTGTGGTCGCTTATCCCTGATGTGGAGATGCCGGCGTTGGACTGGGGTAGACACAGTAAGAGTTTTAACAACACCAGGTTAAAGTCCAACAGTTTATTTGGTAGCAAATGCTTTCGGAGCGCTGCTCCTTCGTCAGATGGAGTGGATATCTGCTCTCAAACAGGGCACAGAGACACAAAATCAAGTTACAGAATACTGATTAGAATGCGAATCTCTACAGCCAACCAGGTCTTAAAGATACAGACAATATGAGTGGAGGGAGCATTAAGCACAGGTTAAAGAGATGTGTATTGTCTCCGGACAGGACAGCCAGTGAGATTCTGCAAGTCCAGGAGGCAAGCTGTAGGGGTTACTGATAGTGTGACATAAACCCAACATCCCGGTTTAGGCCATCCTAAAGTTGAGGACGTTGAGGCGTACTGGGGGTTGGCGTGGAGGAGCTGGACCCTTTCGACCAGGGGGTCCGACTTATGGGTCCTCACGTGCTTCCGGAGTAGGACAGGGCCTGGGGACGTCAGCCACGACGGTACTGAGGTCCCCAAGGAGGACTTCCTGGGGAAAACAAACATTCTTTCGTGAGGGGTAGCATTGGTAGCGGTGCAAAGGAGTGATCTAATCGAGTGTAGTGCATCAGGGAGGACCTCTTGCTAGCTGGAAGACCTTTAGACCTCAGAGCTAGTAAAATGGCCTTCCAGACTGTCGCGTTCTCCCTCTCTATCTCTCCGTTCCCCCGTGGTCCTACTTGAGGCTATGCCTTTGGAGAGCATGTACTGTCGCAGATCATCACTCATAAAGGAGGATCCCCGGTCGCTATGGATATAGCTAGGGAAACCGAACAGGGTGAAGAGGCCGTGCAGGGCCCTGACAACTGTGGCCAAGGTCATATCCAGGCAGGGAATAGCGAAGGGGAAACATGAATATTCGTCAATGACGTTGAGGAAGTATATGTTGCGGTCAGAAGAGGGGAGGGGCCTTTGAAGTCGATGCTTAGGCGTTCGAAAGGGCGGGTGGCTTTCATGAGGTGTGCTCTGTCTGACTGATAGAAGTGCGGCTTGCACTCTGCGCAGACCTGGCAGTCTTTTTCCGGCTGGATGCCTGTGACTAGTGGTGTTCCGCAGGGCTCTGTATTGGGACCTCTGCTGTTTGTGATTTATATAAATGATCTGGAAGAAGGTGTAACTGGGGTGATCAGTAAGTTTGCGGACGACACAAAATTGGCAGGACTTGCAGATAGTGAGGAGCATTGTCAGAAGCTACAGAAGGATATAGATAGGCTGGAAATTTGGGCAAAGAAATGGCAGATGGAGTTCAATCCTGATAAATGCGAAGTGATGCATTTTGGTAGAAATAATGTAGGGAGGAGCTATATGATAAATGGCAGAACCATAAAGGGTGTAGATACGCAGAGGGACCTGGGTGTGCAAGTCCACAGATCCTTGAAAGTGACGTCACAGGTGGAGAAGGTGGTGAAGAAGGCATATGGCATGCTTGCCTTTATAGGACGGGGCATAGAGTATAAAAGTTGGGGTCTGATGTTGCAGATGTATAGAACGTTGGTTCGGCCGCATCTGGAATACTGCGTCCAGTTCTGGTCGCCACACTACCAGAAGGACGTGGAGGCTTTGGAGAGAGTAAGAGGAGGTTTACCAGGATGTTACCTGGTATGGAGGGGCTTAGTTATGAGGAGAGATTGGGTAAACTGGGGTTGTTCTCCCTGGAAAGACGGAGGATGAGGGGAGTCTTAATAGAGGTGTATAAAATTATGAAAGGCATAGATAGGGTGAACGGTGGGAAGCTTTTCCCCAGGTCGGTGGTGACGTTCACGAGGGGTCATAGGTTCAAGGTGAAGGGGGGGAGGTTTAACACAGATATCAGACGGACATATTTTACACAGAGGGTGGTGGGGGCCTGGAATGCGCTGCCAGGCAAGGTGGTGGAGGCGGACACACTGGGAACGTTTAAGACTTATCTAGACAGCTATATGAACGGAGTGGGAATGGAGGGATACAAAAGAATGGTCTAGTTTGGACCAGGGAGCGGCGCGGGCTTGGAGGGCCGAAGGGCCTGTTCCTGTGCTGTATTGTTCTTTGTTCTTTGTGTCTGGTTATAGACCTGACTTCCTCAATGGAGTAGGGCAGGTTACGGGTTTTAATGAAGTGAAAAAACCTGGTGACCCCCGGGTGGCAGAGGTCGTTGTGGAGAGTCTGCAATTGGTCTATTTGTGCGCTGGCACATATTCCCCTGGACAGGGCGTCTGGCGGCTCATTGAGCTTCCCGGGCCGGTATAAGATGTCGCAATTGTAGGTGGAGAGCTCGATTCTCCACCTCAATATTTTATCATTTTTAATCTTGCCCCGCTGCATGTTATTAAACATGAATGCAACTGACCGTTGGTCCGTGAGTAGGGTGAATCGTTTACCAGCTAAGTAGTGGCGCCAGTGCCGTACAGCTTCCACTATGGTTTGGGCCTCCTCCTCGACAGAGGAGTGTCGAATTTCAGGGCCTTGGAGGGTTCGTGAGAAGAAGGCCACGGGTCTGCCCGCCTGGTTAAGGGTGGCGGCTAGGGCGAAGTCAGATGCATCGCTCTCCACCTGGAACGGGATGGATTCGTCTACAGCGTGCATCGTGGCCTTCGCGATGTCTGCTTTGATGCGGTCGAAGGCCAGGCGGGCCTCTGCCGTCAGGGGAAAAGAGGTGGATTTGATGAGCGTACAGGCTTTATCTGCATAATTGGGGACCCACTGGGCGTAATACGAGAAGAAGCCCAGGCATCTCCTCAGTGCTTTGAGGCTGGTGGGGAGGGGGAGTTCCAGGAGGGGATGCATGCGGTCGGGATCGGGACCGATGACCCCATTTTCCACAACACAACCAAGGATGGCGAGGCGGCGTGTGCGGAATACGCACTTCTCCTTATTATAGGTCAGATTTAGGAGTGTGGCGGTGTGGAGGAGTTTGTGGAGGTTGGCGTGGTCCTGCTGGTCATGGCTGCAGATGGTGACGTTATCCAGGTACGGGAAGGTGGCCCGCAGCCCGTTCTGGTCTACCATTTGGTCCATCTCACGCTGGAAATCCGAGACCCCGTTGGTGATGCCGAAGGGGGCCCTAAGGAAGTGGTAGAGGCGGCCATCTGCCTCGAAGGCAGTATATTGGTGGTCTTCCGGGCTGATAGGGAGCTGGTGGTGTGCAGACTTTAAGTTTATGGTGGAGAACACCCAATATTGCGCAATCTGATTAACCATGTCAGATGTGCGGGGAAGGGGATACGCGTCCAGCTGCGTGTAGCGGTTAATGGTCTGACTGTAGTCAATGACCATGCGATGTTTCTCCCCAGTCTTAACAACTACTACTTGGACTCTTCAGGGGCTGGTACTGGCCTCAATGATCCCCTCCCCTAGGAGCCGTTGTACTTCGAACCTGATAAAAGCCCTGTCTCCAGCACTGTACCGTCTGCTCTTGGTGGCGTTGGGCTTGCAGTCGGGATGAGATTTTCAAACAATGAGGGAGGGGCGACTTCAAGGTTCGAGAGGCTGCAGGTGGTGTGCGGTGGGTGATCTAAGAACTGATGATTGCAAACAGAGAGCAGGGGAAAAGGCCCATTATACTCCATGGTGATGCTCTTAAGGTGACTCAGGAAATCTAGCCCCAGGAGTACGGCAGCGCAGAGTTGTGGCAGCACGAGGAGCCTGAAGTTTTTGTACACTGTGCCCCGTACAGTCAGGGTCGCCACGCAGTACCTGAGGACATCCACCGAGTGGGACTTTGAAGCCATGGAGCTCGTTTGCTTCACTGGCAGTACTGAAAGGGCGTAGCGACTCACTGTGTTAGGGTGAATGAAGCTCTCCGTACTCCCACAGTCAAATAAACAGTTTGTAATGCGACCGTTTACCTCGATGTCCATCATGGACCTGGCGAGTTGGTGAGGCCTGGATTGGTCCAGCGTAACCGAAGCCACCGTTGGATTTTGCGACACGGCTGACGGCGTCCAAGATGGCGGCCCGCACGGCTCACACGTGGCTGAAGGCGTCCAAGATGGCGGCCCCCGCGGGTCGCACGCGGCGCTACTGGGCTTGGAGGTCGGTTTCGCCCTGCATAGCTTCACGTAATGGTCCTTTTTTCCACACCTGGAGCAGATCGCATCCTTCGCTGGGCAGCGTTGTCGGGGGTGCTTCCCCAGGCCACAGAAGTAGCACTTCTGGCCTCCGGAGACTGCCGCAGCGGTCGGGTCATTGGTGGGACGTGGCGTGACGTAGGCTTGCGGCCCTCCCGGGTACAGAGGTGGCGGCGACTGCGGCGTCCACGATGTGCCCCCGTGGTCGGGGGTGTAGGCCTCGAGATTACGGAAGTCCACCTCCAACGAGTCGGCAAGCGCCACAGTCTTTTGTAGATCCAGCCCACCCTGTTCCAGCAGTCGTTGTCGGATATAGTTTGACCTGATACCCGTGACATAGGCATCTCTGATTAAGTCCTCAGTGTTTTGGGCAGCTGTTACGACCTTGCAGTTGCAGGCCCTGCCAAGTGCTCGCAACGCACGCAGGAATTGGTCGCCCGATTCTCCTGGCTATTGTCTGCGAGTAGCCAGAAGATGTCTGGCGTTGATTACATTAGACTGTTGACCTCTCATGATCTCCTCTCAACTTTGAGTTCTCTAAGGAGTACATCGTATAGGGAATACTGGCCAAATCTTCCTGCATCTGGGCATCACCTGCCTCAGCATCCAAGGAGATTCAAATGGAACTGGAACAGTGGACTCTGGCTGGTGTTTCCAGTTCTGAAGAGACACCTGAAGTAGTTTTTATGGTAATGAAAGCTTTCTCAATCACACAGATAGAGGTGAAATAGTGTTGATTATAATGCTTGTGTACTTGATTTATCGGGATTCCTGAGATGTGTTACAAATATGAGCTTTCCTATGATGGTTCTGCTTTTAACACTGTGCCTTTAGTTTAGGAGAAATGAAGAGGGTCATGTGACTTGCTCTGAATTCTATGAATAACAAGGTTGGATGGCTTTGTTGTTGAAGATTAAAGGGGTCCAGGTGGTTTTAATGGAAAGAAAGGCAAAAAAAATCACAGATTTGATTAGATCTGAGCAGATCTGAACTTTGTGAAATCCTTTGGAGGGGTGTAGTACCCAATGCTCCTCTCTCACTGTGAGTGGCCCCATTGCTCCTCTCTCACTGTGTGTGGTCCCATTGCTCCTCTCTCACTGTGAATGGCCCCATTGCTCCTCTCTCACTGTGAGTGGCCCCATTGCTCCTCTCTCACTGTGAGTGGCCCCATTGCTCCTCTCTCACTGTGTGTGGCCCCATTGCTCCTCTCTCACTGTGAGTGGTCCCATTGCTCCTCTCTCACTGTGTGTGGCCCCATTGCTCCTCTCTCACGGTGTGTGGTCCCATTGCTCCTCTCTCACTGTGTGTGGTCCCATTGCTCCTCTCTCACTGTGTGTGGTCCCATTGCTCCTCTCTCACTGTGTGTGGCCCCATTGCTCCTCTCTCACTGTGTGTGGTCCCATTGCTCCTCTCTCACTGTGATTGTCCCCATTGCTCCTCTCTCCCTGTGTGTGGCCCCATTGCTCCTCTCTCACTGTGAATGTCCCCATTGCTCCTCTCTCACTGAGTGGCCCCATTGCACCTCTCTCACTGAGTGGCCCCATTGCTCCTCTCTCACTGTGAGTGGCCCCATTGCTCCTCTCTCACTGTGAATGTCCCCATTGTTCCTCTCTCACTGTGTGGTCCCATTGCTCCTCTCTCACTGTGAATATCCCCATTGCTCCTCTCTCACTGTGTGTGGCCCCATTGCTCCTCTCTCTCACTGTGTGTGGCCCCATTGCTCCTCTCTCTCACTGTGTGTGGCCCCATTGCTCCTCTCTCACGGTGAATGTCCCCATTGCTCCTCTGTCTCACTGTGTGTGGCCCCATTCCTCCTCTCTCACGGTGAATGTCCCCATTGCTCCTCTCTCTCACTGTGTGTGGCCCCATTGCTCCTGTCTCACTGTGTGTGGTGCCATTGCTC
The DNA here is from genome assembly GCF_964213995.1 of Mustelus asterias. Taxonomy (NCBI): domain Eukaryota; kingdom Metazoa; phylum Chordata; class Chondrichthyes; order Carcharhiniformes; family Triakidae; genus Mustelus; species Mustelus asterias. Next base: position 3,102,937 of record NC_135827.1, read on the forward strand.
CTCTCTCACTGTGTGTGGTGCCATTGCTCCTCTCTCACTGTGAGTGGCCCCATTGCTCCTCTCTCACTGTGTGTGGTCCCATTGCTCCTCTCTCACTGTGTGTGGCCCCATTGCTCCTCTCTCACTGTGTGTGGTCCCATTGCTCCTCTCTCACTGTGTGTGGCCCCATTGCTCCTCTCTCACTGTGTGTGGCCCCATTGCTCCTCTCTCACTGTGAGTGGCCCCATTGCTCCTCTCTCACTGTGTGGTCCCATTGCTCCTCTCTCACTGTGAGTGGCCCCATTGCTCCTCTCTCACTGTGTGTGGCCCCATTGCTCCTCTCTCACTGTGTGTGGCCCCATTGCTCCTCTCTCACTGTGAGTGGTCCCATTGCTCCTCTCTCACTGTGTGGTCCCATTGCCCCTCTCTCACTGTGTGTGGCCCCATTGCTCCTCTCTCACTGTGAGTGGCCCCATTGCTCCTCTCTCACTGTGAGTGGCCCCATTGCTCCTCTCTCACTGTGAGTGGCCCCATTGCTCCTCTCTCACTGTGAGTGGCCCTATTGCTCCTCTCTCACTGTCTGTGGTCCCATTGCTCCTCTCTCACTGTGAGTGGCCCCATTGCTCCTCTCTCACTGTGTGTGGCCCCATTGCTCCTCTCTCACTATTAATATCCCCATTGTTCCCCTCTCACTGTGTGGTCCCATTGCTCCTCTCTCACTGTGAATGTCCCCATTGCTCCTCTCTCACTGTGAATGTCCCCATTGCTCCTCTCTCACTGTGAATGGCCCCATTGCTCCTCTCTCACTGTGAGTGGCCCCATTGCTCCTCTCTCACTGTGAGTGGCCCCATTGCTCCTCTCTTACTGTGAGTGGCCCCATTGCTCCTCTCTCACTGTCAATGGCCCCATTGCTCCTCTCGCACTGTGAATGTCCCCATTGCTCCTCTCTCACTGTGAGTGGCCCCATTGCTCCTCTCTCACTGTGAATATCCCCATTGCTCCTCTCTCACTGTGAGTGGTCCCATTGCTCCTCTCTCACTGTGAGTGGTCCCATTGCTCCTCTCTCACTGTGAATGGCCCCATTGCTCCTCTCTCACTGTGTGGTCCCATTGCTCCTCTCTCACTGTGTGTGGCCCCATTGCTCCTGTCTCACTGTGTGTGGCCCCATTGCTCCTCTCTCACTGTGAGTGGCCCCATTGCTCCTCTCTCACTGTGTGGTCCCATTGCTCCTCTCTCACTGTGAGTGGTCCCATTGCTCCTCTCTCACTGTGTGTGGTCCCATTGCTCCTCTCTCACTGTGTGTGGTCCCATTGCTCCTCTCTCACTGTGTGTGGCCCCATTGCTCCTCTCTCACTGTGTGTGGTCCCATTGCTCCTCTCTCACTGTGTGTGGTCCCATTGCTCCTCTCTCACTGTGTGTGGCCCCATTGCTCCTCTCTCACTGTGTGTGGTCCCATTGCTCCTCTCTCACTGTGATTGTCCCCATTGCTCCTCTCTCCCTGTGTGTGGCCCCATTGCTCCTCTCTCACTGTGAATGTCCCCATTGCTCCTCTCTCACTGAGTGGCCCCATTGCACCTCTCTCACTGAGTGGCCCCATTGCTCCTCTCTCACTGTGAGTGGCCCCATTGCTCCTCTCTCACTGTGAATGTCCCCATTGTTCCTCTCTCACTGTGTGGTCCCATTGCTCCTCTCTCACTGTGAATATCCCCATTGCTCCTCTCTCACTGTGTGTGGCCCCATTGCTCCTCTCTCTCACTGTGTGTGGCCCCATTGCTCCTCTCTCTCACTGTGTGTGGCCCCATTGCTCCTCTCTCACGGTGAATGTCCCCATTGCTCCTCTGTCTCACTGTGTGTGGCCCCATTCCTCCTCTCTCACGGTGAATGTCCCCATTGCTCCTCTCTCTCACTGTGTGTGGCCCCATTGCTCCTGTCTCACTGTGTGTGGTGCCATTGCTCCTCTCTCACTGTGTGTGGTGCCATTGCTCCTCTCTCACTGTGAGTGGCCCCATTGCTCCTCTCTCACTGTGTGTGGTCCCATTGCTCCTCTCTCACTGTGTGTGGCCCCATTGCTCCTCTCTCACTGTGTGTGGTCCCATTGCTCCTCTCTCACTGTGTGTGGCCCCATTGCTCCTCTCTCACTGTGTGTGGCCCCATTGCTCCTCTCTCACTGTGAGTGGCCCCATTGCTCCTCTCTCACTGTGTGGTCCCATTGCTCCTCTCTCACTGTGAGTGGCCCCATTGCTCCTCTCTCACTGTGTGTGGCCCCATTGCTCCTCTCTCACTGTGTGTGGCCCCATTGCTCCTCTCTCACTGTGAGTGGTCCCATTGCTCCTCTCTCACTGTGTGGTCCCATTGCCCCTCTCTCACTGTGTGTGGCCCCATTGCTCCTCTCTCACTGTGAGTGGCCCCATTGCTCCTCTCTCACTGTGAGTGGCCCCATTGCTCCTCTCTCACTGTGAGTGGCCCCATTGCTCCTCTCTCACTGTGAGTGGCCCTATTGCTCCTCTCTCACTGTCTGTGGTCCCATTGCTCCTCTCTCACTGTGAGTGGCCCCATTGCTCCTCTCTCACTGTGTGTGGCCCCATTGCTCCTCTCTCACTGTTAATGTCCCCATTGTTCCCCTCTCACTGTGTGGTCCCATTGCTCCTCTCTCACTGTGAATGTCCCCATTGCTCCTCTCTCACTGTGAATGTCCCCATTGCTCCTCTCTCACTGTGAATGGCCCCATTGCTCCTCTCTCACTGTGAGTGGCCCCATTGCTCCTCTCTCACTGTGAGTGGCCCCATTGCTCCTCTCTTACTGTGAGTGGCCCCATTGCTCCTCTCTCACTGTCAATGGCCCCATTGCTCCTCTCGCACTGTGAATGTCCCCATTGCTCCTCTCTCACTGTGAGTGGCCCCATTGCTCCTCTCTCACTGTGAATATCCCCATTGCTCCTCTCTCACTGTGAGTGGTCCCATTGCTCCTCTCTCACTGTGAGTGGTCCCATTGCTCCTCTCTCACTGTGAATGGCCCCATTGCTCCTCTCTCACTGTGTGGTCCCATTGCTCCTCTCTCACTGTGTGTGGCCCCATTGCTCCTGTCTCACTGTGTGTGGCCCCATTGCTCCTCTCTCACTGTGAGTGGCCCCATTGCTCCTCTCTCACTGTGTGGTCCCATTGCTCCTCTCTCACTGTGAGTGGTCCCATTGCTCCTCTATCACTGTGTGTGGCCCCATTGCTCCTCTCTCACTGTGTGTGGTCCCATTGCTCCTCTCTCACTGTGATTGTCCCCATTGCTCCTCTCTCCCTGTGTGTGGCCCCATTGCTCCTCTCTCACTGTGAATGTCCCCATTGCTCCTCTCTCACTGAGTGGCCCCATTGCACCTCTCTCACTGAGTGGCCCCATTGCTCCTCTCTCACTGTGAGTGGCCCCATTGCTCCTCTCTCACTGTGAATGTCCCCATTGTTCCTCTCTCACTGTGTGGTCCCATTGCTCCTCTCTCACTGTGAATATCCCCATTGCTCCTCTCTCACTGTGTGTGGCCCCATTGCTCCTCTCTCTCACTGTGTGTGGCCCCATTGCTCCTCTCTCTCACTGTGTGTGGCCCCATTGCTCCTCTCTCACGGTGAATGTCCCCATTGCTCCTCTGTCTCACTGTGTGTGGCCCCATTCCTCCTCTCTCACGGTGAATGTCCCCATTGCTCCTCTCTCTCACTGTGTGTGGCCCCATTGCTCCTGTCTCACTGTGTGTGGTGCCATTGCTCCTCTCTCACTGTGTGTGGTGCCATTGCTCCTCTCTCACTGTGAGTGGCCCCATTGCTCCTCTCTCACTGTGTGTGGTCCCATTGCTCCTCTCTCACTGTGTGTGGCCCCATTGCTCCTCTCTCACTGTGTGTGGTCCCATTGCTCCTCTCTCACTGTGTGTGGCCCCATTGCTCCTCTCTCACTGTGTGTGGCCCCATTGCTCCTCTCTCACTGTGAGTGGCCCCATTGCTCCTCTCTCACTGTGTGGTCCCATTGCTCCTCTCTCACTGTGAGTGGCCCCATTGCTCCTCTCTCACTGTGTGTGGCCCCATTGCTCCTCTCTCACTGTGTGTGGCCCCATTGCTCCTCTCTCACTGTGAGTGGTCCCATTGCTCCTCTCTCACTGTGTGGTCCCATTGCCCCTCTCTCACTGTGTGTGGCCCCATTGCTCCTCTCTCACTGTGAGTGGCCCCATTGCTCCTCTCTCACTGTGAGTGGCCCCATTGCTCCTCTCTCACTGTGAGTGGCCCCATTGCTCCTCTCTCACTGTGAGTGGCCCTATTGCTCCTCTCTCACTGTCTGTGGTCCCATTGCTCCTCTCTCACTGTGAGTGGCCCCATTGCTCCTCTCTCACTGTGTGTGGCCCCATTGCTCCTCTCTCACTATTAATATCCCCATTGTTCCCCTCTCACTGTGTGGTCCCATTGCTCCTCTCTCACTGTGAATGTCCCCATTGCTCCTCTCTCACTGTGAATGTCCCCATTGCTCCTCTCTCACTGTGAATGGCCCCATTGCTCCTCTCTCACTGTGAGTGGCCCCATTGCTCCTCTCTCACTGTGAGTGGCCCCATTGCTCCTCTCTTACTGTGAGTGGCCCCATTGCTCGTCTCTCACTGTCAATGGCCCCATTGCTCCTCTCGCACTGTGAATGTCCCCATTGCTCCTCTCTCACTGTGAGTGGCCCCATTGCTCCTCTCTCACTGTGAATATCCCCATTGCTCCTCTCTCACTGTGAGTGGTCCCATTGCTCCTCTCTCACTGTGAGTGGTGCCATTGCTCCTCTCTCACTGTGAATGGCCCCATTGCTCCTCTCTCACTGTGTGGTCCCATTGCTCCTCTCTCACTGTGTGTGGCCCCATTGCTCCTGTCTCACTGTGTGTGGCCCCATTGCTCCTCTCTCACTGTGAGTGCCCCCATTGCTCCTCTCTCACTGTGTGGTCCCATTGCTCCTCTCTCACTGTGAGTGGCCCCATTGCTCCTCTCTCACTGTGAGTGGCCCCATTGCTCCTCTCTCACTGTGTGGTCCCATTGCTCCTCTCTCACTGTGAATGTCCCCATTGCTCCTCTCTCACTGTGAATGGCCCCATTGCTCCTCTCTCACTGTGAGTGGCCCCATTGCTCCTCTCTCACTGTGAGTGGCCCCATTGCTCCTCTCTTACTGTGAGTGGCCCCATTGCTCCTCTCTCACTGTCAATGGCCCCATTGCTCCTCTCGCACTGTGAATGTCCCCATTGCTCCTCTCTCACTGTGAGTGGCCCCATTGCTCCTCTCTCACTGTGAATATCCCCATTGCTCCTCTCTCACTGTGAGTGGTCCCATTGCTCCTCTCTCACTGTGAGTGGTCCCATTGCTCCTCTCTCACTGTGAATGGCCCCATTGCTCCTCTCTCACTGTGTGGTCCCATTGCTCCTCTCTCACTGTGTGTGGCCCCATTGCTCCTGTCTCACTGTGTGTGGCCCCATTGCTCCTCTCTCACTGTGAGTGGCCCCATTGCTCCTCTCTCACTGTGTGGTCCCATTGCTCCTCTCTCACTGTGAGTGGTCCCATTGCTCCTCTCTCACTGTGTGTGGCCCCATTGCTCCTCTCTCACTGTGTGTGGTCCCATTGCTCCTCTCTCACTGTGATTGTCCCCATTGCTCCTCTCTCCCTGTGTGTGGCCCCATTGCTCCTCTCTCACTGTGAGTGGCCCCATTGCTCCTCTCTCACTGTGAGTGGCCCTATTGCTCCTCTCTCACTGTCTGTGGTCCCATTGCTCCTCTCTCACTGTGAGTGGCCCCATTGCTCCTCTCTCACTGTGTGTGGCCCCATTGCTCCTCTCTCACTGTTAATGTCCCCATTGTTCCCCTCTCACTGTGTGGTCCCATTGCTCCTCTCTCACTGTGAATGTCCCCATTGCTCCTCTCTCACTGTGAATGTCCCCATTGCTCCTCTCTCACTGTGAATGGCCCCATTGCTCCTCTCTCACTGTGAGTGGCCCCATTGCTCCTCTCTCACTGTGAGTGGCCCCATTGCTCCTCTCTTACTGTGAGTGGCCCCATTGCTCCTCTCTCACTGTCAATGGCCCCATTGCTCCTCTCGCACTGTGAATGTCCCCATTGCTCCTCTCTCACTGTGAGTGGCCCCATTGCTCCTCTCTCACTGTGAATATCCCCATTGCTCCTCTCTCACTGTGAGTGGTCCCATTGCTCCTCTCTCACTGTGAGTGGTCCCATTGCTCCTCTCTCACTGTGAATGGCCCCATTGCTCCTCTCTCACTGTGTGGTCCCATTGCTCCTCTCTCACTGTGTGTGGCCCCATTGCTCCTGTCTCACTGTGTGTGGCCCCATTGCTCCTCTCTCACTGTGAGTGGCCCCATTGCTCCTCTCTCACTGTGTGGTCCCATTGCTCCTCTCTCACTGTGAGTGGTCCCATTGCTCCTCTATCACTGTGTGTGGCCCCATTGCTCCTCTCTCACTGTGTGTGGTCCCATTGCTCCTCTCTCACTGTGATTGTCCCCATTGCTCCTCTCTCCCTGTGTGTGGCCCCATTGCTCCTCTCTCACTGTGAATGTCCCCATTGCTCCTCTCTCACTGAGTGGCCCCATTGCACCTCTCTCACTGAGTGGCCCCATTGCTCCTCTCTCACTGTGAGTGGCCCCATTGCTCCTCTCTCACTGTGAATGTCCCCATTGTTCCTCTCTCACTGTGTGGTCCCATTGCTCCTCTCTCACTGTGAATATCCCCATTGCTCCTCTCTCACTGTGTGTGGCCCCATTGCTCCTCTCTCTCACTGTGTGTGGCCCCATTGCTCCTCTCTCTCACTGTGTGTGGCCCCATTGCTCCTCTCTCACGGTGAATGTCCCCATTGCTCCTCTGTCTCACTGTGTGTGGCCCCATTCCTCCTCTCTCACGGTGAATGTCCCCATTGCTCCTCTCTCTCACTGTGTGTGGCCCCATTGCTCCTGTCTCACTGTGTGTGGTGCCATTGCTCCTCTCTCACTGTGTGTGGTGCCATTGCTCCTCTCTCACTGTGAGTGGCCCCATTGCTCCTCTCTCACTGTGTGTGGTCCCATTGCTCCTCTCTCACTGTGTGTGGCCCCATTGCTCCTCTCTCACTGTGTGTGGTCCCATTGCTCCTCTCTCACTGTGTGTGGCCCCATTGCTCCTCTCTCACTGTGTGTGGCCCCATTGCTCCTCTCTCACTGTGAGTGGCCCCATTGCTCCTCTCTCACTGTGTGGTCCCATTGCTCCTCTCTCACTGTGAGTGGCCCCATTGCTCCTCTCTCACTGTGTGTGGCCCCATTGCTCCTCTCTCACTGTGTGTGGCCCCATTGCTCCTCTCTCACTGTGAGTGGTCCCATTGCTCCTCTCTCACTGTGTGGTCCCATTGCCCCTCTCTCACTGTGTGTGGCCCCATTGCTCCTCTCTCACTGTGAGTGGCCCCATTGCTCCTCTCTCACTGTGAGTGGCCCCATTGCTCCTCTCTCACTGTGAGTGGCCCCATTGCTCCTCTCTCACTGTGAGTGGCCCTATTGCTCCTCTCTCACTGTCTGTGGTCCCATTGCTCCTCTCTCACTGTGAGTGGCCCCATTGCTCCTCTCTCACTGTGTGTGGCCCCATTGCTCCTCTCTCACTATTAATATCCCCATTGTTCCCCTCTCACTGTGTGGTCCCATTGCTCCTCTCTCACTGTGAATGTCCCCATTGCTCCTCTCTCACTGTGAATGTCCCCATTGCTCCTCTCTCACTGTGAATGGCCCCATTGCTCCTCTCTCACTGTGAGTGGCCCCATTGCTCCTCTCTCACTGTGAGTGGCCCCATTGCTCCTCTCTTACTGTGAGTGGCCCCATTGCTCGTCTCTCACTGTCAATGGCCCCATTGCTCCTCTCGCACTGTGAATGTCCCCATTGCTCCTCTCTCACTGTGAGTGGCCCCATTGCTCCTCTCTCACTGTGAATATCCCCATTGCTCCTCTCTCACTGTGAGTGGTCCCATTGCTCCTCTCTCACTGTGAGTGGTGCCATTGCTCCTCTCTCACTGTGAATGGCCCCATTGCTCCTCTCTCACTGTGTGGTCCCATTGCTCCTCTCTCACTGTGTGTGGCCCCATTGCTCCTGTCTCACTGTGTGTGGCCCCATTGCTCCTCTCTCACTGTGAGTGCCCCCATTGCTCCTCTCTCACTGTGTGGTCCCATTGCTCCTCTCTCACTGTGAGTGGCCCCATTGCTCCTCTCTCACTGTGAGTGGCCCCATTGCTCCTCTCTCACTGTGTGGTCCCATTGCTCCTCTCTCACTGTGAATGTCCCCATTGCTCCTCTCTCACTGTGAATGGCCCCATTGCTCCTCTCTCACTGTGAGTGGCCCCATTGCTCCTCTCTCACTGTGAGTGGCCCCATTGCTCCTCTCTTACTGTGAGTGGCCCCATTGCTCCTCTCTCACTGTCAATGGCCCCATTGCTCCTCTCGCACTGTGAATGTCCCCATTGCTCCTCTCTCACTGTGAGTGGCCCCATTGCTCCTCTCTCACTGTGAATATCCCCATTGCTCCTCTCTCACTGTGAGTGGTCCCATTGCTCCTCTCTCACTGTGAGTGGTCCCATTGCTCCTCTCTCACTGTGAATGGCCCCATTGCTCCTCTCTCACTGTGTGGTCCCATTGCTCCTCTCTCACTGTGTGTGGCCCCATTGCTCCTGTCTCACTGTGTGTGGCCCCATTGCTCCTCTCTCACTGTGAGTGGCCCCATTGCTCCTCTCTCACTGTGTGGTCCCATTGCTCCTCTCTCACTGTGAGTGGTCCCATTGCTCCTCTCTCACTGTGTGTGGCCCCATTGCTCCTCTCTCACTGTGTGTGGTCCCATTGCTCCTCTCTCACTGTGATTGTCCCCATTGCTCCTCTCTCCCTGTGTGTGGCCCCATTGCTCCTCTCTCACTGTGAATGTCCCCATTGCTCCTCTCTCACTGAGTGGCCCCATTGCACCTCTCTCACTGAGTGGCCCCATTGCTCCTCTCTCACTGTGAGTGGCCCCATTGCTCCTCTCTCACTGTGAATGTCCCCATTGTTCCTCTCTCACTGTGTGGTCCCATTGCTCCTCTCTCACTGTGAATATCCCCATTGCTCCTCTCTCACTGTGTGTGGCCCCATTGCTCCTCTCTCTCACTGTGTGTGGCCCCATTGCTCCTCTCTCTCACTGTGTGTGGCCCCATTGCTCCTCTCTCACGGTGAATGTCCCCATTGCTCCTCTGTCTCACTGTGTGTGGCCCCATTCCTCCTCTCTCACGGTGAATGTCCCCATTGCTCCTCTCTCTCACTGTGTGTGGCCCCATTGCTCCTGTCTCACTGTGTGTGGTGCCATTGCTCCTCTCTCACTGTGTGTGGTGCCATTGCTCCTCTCTCACTGTGAGTGGCCCCATTGCTCCTCTCTCACTGTGTGTGGTCCCATTGCTCCTCTCTCACTGTGTGTGGCCCCATTGCTCCTCTCTCACTGTGTGTGGTCCCATTGCTCCTCTCTCACTGTGTGTGGCCCCATTGCTCCTCTCTCACTGTGTGTGGCCCCATTGCTCCTCTCTCACTGTGAGTGGCCCCATTGCTCCTCTCTCACTGTGTGGTCCCATTGCTCCTCTCTCACTGTGAGTGGCCCCATTGCTCCTCTCTCACTGTGTGTGGCCCCATTGCTCCTCTCTCACTGTGTGTGGCCCCATTGCTCCTCTCTCACTGTGAGTGGTCCCATTGCTCCTCTCTCACTGTGTGGTCCCATTGCCCCTCTCTCACTGTGTGTGGCCCCATTGCTCCTCTCTCACTGTGAGTGGCCCCATTGCTCCTCTCTCACTGTGAGTGGCCCCATTGCTCCTCTCTCACTGTGAGTGGCCCCATTGCTCCTCTCTCACTGTGAGTGGCCCTATTGCTCCTCTCTCACTGTCTGTGGTCCCATTGCTCCTCTCTCACTGTGAGTGGCCCCATTGCTCCTCTCTCACTGTGTGTGGCCCCATTGCTCCTCTCTCACTGTTAATATCCCCATTGTTCCCCTCTCACTGTGTGGTCCCATTGCTCCTCTCTCACTGTGAATGTCCCCATTGCTCCTCTCTCACTGTGAATGTCCCCATTGCTCCTCTCTCACTGTGAATGGCCCCATTGCTCCTCTCTCACTGTGAGTGGCCCCATTGCTCCTCTCTCACTGTGAGTGGCCCCATTGCTCCTCTCTTACTGTGAGTGGCCCCATTGCTCCTCTCTCACTGTCAATGGCCCCATTGCTCCTCTCGCACTGTGAATGTCCCCATTGCTCCTCTCTCACTGTGAGTGGCCCCATTGCTCCTCTCTCACTGTGAATATCCCCATTGCTCCTCTCTCACTGTGAGTGGTCCCATTGCTCCTCTCTCACTGTGAGTGGTGCCATTGCTCCTCTCTCACTGTGAATGGCCCCATTGCTCCTCTCTCACTGTGTGGTCCCATTGCTCCTCTCTCACTGTGTGTGGCCCCATTGCTCCTGTCTCACTGTGTGTGGCCCCATTGCTCCTCTCTCACTGTGAGTGCCCCCATTGCTCCTCTCTCACTGTGTGGTCCCATTGCTCCTCTCTCACTGTGAGTGGCCCCATTGCTCCTCTCTCACTGTGAGTGGCCCCATTGCTCCTCTCTCACTGTGTGGTCCCATTGCTCCTCTCTCACTGTGAATGTCCCCATTGCTCCTCTCTCACTGTGAGTGGTCCCATTGCTCCTCTCTCACTGTGAGTAGTCCCATTGCTCCTCTCTCACTGTGAATACCCCCATTGCTCTTCTCTCACTGTGAGTGGTCCCATTGCTCCTCTCTCACTGTGAGTGGCCCCATTGCTCCTCTCTCACTGTGAATATCCCCATTGCTCCTCTCTCTCTGTGTGGCCGCATTGCTCCTCTCTCTGTGTGAATGTCCCCATTGCTCCTCTCTCTGTGTGAATATCCCCATTGCTCCTCTCTCACTGTGTGTGGCCCCATTGCTCCTCTCTCTGTGTGAATGTCCCCATTGCTCCTCTCTCTGTGTGAATGTCCCCATTGCTCCTCTCTCACTGTGTGTGGCCCCATTCCTCCTCTCTCACTGTGAATATCCCCATTGCTCCTCTCTCACTGTGTGTGGTCCCATTGCTCCTCTCTCTCTGTGTGGCCCCATTGCTCCTCCCTCACTGTGTGGCCCTATTGCTCCTCTCTCACTGTGAATATCCCCATTGCTCCTCTCTCACTGTGTGTGGCCCCATTGCTCCTCTCTCACTGTGTGTGGCCCCATTGCTCCTCTCTCTCTCTGTGTGGCCCCATTGCTCCTCCCTCACTGTGTATGCCCCCATTGCTCCTCTCTCTGTGTGAATGGCCCCATTGCTCCTCTTATAAGTTCATTAGATATAGGAGCAGAATTATGTCATTCGGCCCATCAAATCTGCTCCGCCAATCGATCATGGCTGATCTGCTCCTCATCCCCATTTTCCTGCCTTCCCTCATAACCCTTCAACCCATTACCAATTAAAAATCTGTCTAACTCCTCCTTAAATTTACTCACTGTCCCAGCATCCACCGCACTTTGGGGGAGCGAATTCCACAGATTCACAACCCTTTGGGAGAAGTAGTTTCTCCTCAACTCTGTTTCAAATTTGCTACCTCTTATCCTAAGACTATGACCTCTCGTCCTAGAATGTCCCACCAGCGGAAGCATCTGCTCCACGTCTACTTTCTCCATATCTTTTATCATCTTGTGTACCTCAATTTGATCTCCCCTTATCCTTCTAAATTCCAGCGAGTATCGGCCTAAACTGTTCAATCTCTCTTCATAAAACAAACACCTCATCTCTGGAATCAACCTGGTGAACTTCCTCTGAGCTGCCTCATTGACCCGAACAGGCGCCGGAATGTGGCGACGAGGGGAATTTCACTGTAACTTCATTACAGTGTTAATGTAAGCCTTGCTTGTGATTGATAAATAAAACTTTAAACTTTAACTTTATCTTTCCTCAAATAAGGGGACCAAAACTGTGCACAATACTCCAGGTGCAGTCTTCCCAATGCCTTGTATAGTTGCAACAATACTTCCTTACCTTTATATTCTATTCCTTTAGTTATAAATGCCAACATTCCATTCACTTTCTTTATTATCTGCTATACCTGCATGCTAGTTTTCTGTGACTCATGAACAAGGACACCCAGATCCCTCTGCACTGGAGCACCCCGCAGTCTCTCCCCATTTAGATAATAAGTCGCCTTCCCATTTTTCCGACCAAAATGCATGACCTCACACTTATCCACGTTAAACTCTATCTGCCACATTTTGGCCCACTCTCCTAACCAATGTCTATCCATTTGTAAGGTTCTTATTTCCTCATTGCAACTTACTGCCCTGCCTATTTTTGTGTCATCTGTAAATGTGGCTATAGAGCCTTCTATCCCTGTATCCAAGTCATTAATATAGATTGTAAATAGCTAGGGCCCAAGGACCGAACCCTGTGGCACCCCACTAGTTACTTTTGGCCATCCAGAAAAAAAAACATTTATCCCAACTCTCTGTCTTCTGTCCATCAGCCAGTCACCTATCCAAGCTAATAAACTATTCCTAATCCCATGTGATCTAACCTTGTGAATTAATGTTTTGTGTGGCACCTTATCAAATGCTTTCTGGAAGTCCAGAGATGCTACATCTACAGGATCCCCATTATCCACTTTACTTGTTACATCCTCGAAGAACTCTAGCAAATTAGTCAAACATGATTTGCCCTTCATAAAACCATGCTGACCCTGATAGACAGTGTTTTGACTTTCCAAATGTCCTGACATTGCTTCCTTGATAATTGATTCTAACACTTTCCCAACAACAGATGTTAAACTAACTGGTCTGTAATTTTCCACATTTTGCCTCCCTCCCTTTTTGAATAAGGGCGTTACATCAGCATTTTTCCAATCCATTGGAACCTTTCCCGTATCCAGAGAATTTTGGAATATTATAACCAATGGATCCACTATCTCCACCGTCATTTCCTTTAATACCCTAGGATAACTGAATATCCTCATTGCTCCTCTCTCACTGTGAATGTCCCCTTTGCTCCTCTCTCACTGTGAATATCCCCATTGCTCCTCTCTCACTGTGAATATCCCCATTGCTCCTCTCTCTCTGTGAATGTCCCCTTTGCTCCTCTCTCACTGTGAATATCCCCATTGCTCCTCTCTCACTGTGAATGTCCCCTTTGCTCCTCTCTCACTGTGAATGGTCCTATTGCTCCTCTCTCACTGTGAATGGCCCCATTGCTGCTCTCGCACCGTGAATGGCCCTATTGCTCCTCTCTCACTGTGAATGGCCCTATTGCTCCTCTCTCACTGTGAATGGCCCTATTGCTCCTGTCTCACTGGTTATGAGAGATGATGCAACTGAAGATATATAAATATGATAAATATTTTTTTAAAATACAGATGTTGAGTATTGTTGAAAAAGATATTCTGTCGAAGATTTTCATCTTGTACTCATTGGGATAATCGTGAGAATGCCATTGTCAGCGGAAACAACAACTTTACTCAAGCTGAGAGGGGCGAGGCATAACTCAGATATCAGAGGGACGTTTTTTACACAGAGAGTGGTGGGGGCCTGGAATGCGCTACCAAGTAGGGTGGTGGAGGCAGACACGCTGGCATCGTTTTAGACTTACCTGGATAGTCACATGAGCAGTCTGGGAATGAGGGATACAAACGAATGGTCTGGTTGGACCAATGAGCGGCACAGGCTTGGAGGGCCGAAGTGCCTGTTTCCTGTGCTGTACTGTTCTTTGTTCTTTCCACTGGGTGAGAAGAGAGTCTTGATTGGTTGGCACATGCATATTGCTAATCTTTTTTTTAATTCATTCATGGGACATGGGCGTTGCTGGCTGGCCAACATTTATTGCCCATCCCTAGTTACCCTTGAGAAGGTGGTGGTGAGCTGCCTTCTTGAATCGCTGCAGGCCATGATCCACAATGCTGTTAGGGAGGTAATTCCAAGATTTTGACCCAGCGACTGCGAAGGAATGATGGTATATTTCCAATCAGGATGGTGAATGGCTTGGAGGGGAACTTGCAGGTGGTGGTGTTCCCATGTATCTGCTGCCCTCGTCCTTCTAGTGGGAAGTAGTCGTGGGTTTGGAAGGTGTTATCTAAAGATCTTTGGTGAATTGCTGCATGCATCTTGTAGATAGTACACACTGCTGCTAGGGAGCATCCCTCCTTGGTGGAAGGAATGAATGCTTGTGGATGTGCAGGCCGGTTAGCTTAACGTCTGTAGTTGGGAAAATGCTGGAATCCATCATTAAAGAAAAAATAGCAGGCCATCTGGATAAGAATGGTTCGATTAAGCAGACGCAGCATGGATTCATGAGGGGAAAGTCGTGCTTGACGAATTTGTTGGATTTTTATGAAGATGTGACTAGTGCGGTTGACGGAGGGGAACCGGTGGATGCGGTGATTTTGGATTTCCAAAAGGCGTTTGATAAGGTGCCTCACAAAAGGTTGCTGAAGAAGATTGGGGCACACGGAGTTGGGGGTAGGGTGTTAGCATGGATTGGGGATTGGCTATCCAACAGGAAGCAGAGAGTCGGAATAAATGGGTGCTTTTCTGGTTGGCAGATGGTAACTAGTGGCGTGCCGCAGGGATCGGTACTGGGGCCTCAACTATTTACCATTTATATAGACGATCTGGAGGAGGGGACTGAGTGTGGGGTAACAAAGTTTGCAGACGACGCAAAGATAAGTGGAAAAGTGAATCGTGTGGAGGGCGTAGAAGGTCTGCAGAGAGATTTGGACAGGCTGAGTGAGTGGGCGAGGATCTGGCAGATGGAGTATAACGTTGACAAATGCGAGGTTATTCACTTTGGAGGTAATAATAGCAAATTGGATTATTATCTAAATGGAAAAAAATTACAACATGCTACTGTGCAAAGGGACCTGGGGGTCCTTGTGCATGAGACGCAAAAACCCAGTCTGCAGGTGCAACAGATGATCAAGAAGGCAAATGGGATGTTGGCCTATATCGCAAGGGGGATAGAATATAAAAGCAGAGATGTCTTGCTGCATCTGTACAGGGCATTGGTGAGGCCGCAGCTGGAATACTGTGTGCAGTATTGGTCCTCTTATTTGCGGAAGGATATATTGGCCTTGGAGGGAGTGCAGAGAAGGTTTACCAGGTTGATACCAGAGATGGGGGGTGTTGATTATGAGGAGAGACTGAGCAGATTGGGTTTGTACTCGTTGGAATTTAGAAGGCTGAGGGGGGGATCTTATAGAGACCTATAAGAAATGAAGGGGCTGGATAGGGTAGAGGTGGAGAGATTCTTTCCACTTAGAAAGGAAGCTAGAACTAGAGGACACAGCCTCAAAATAAAGGGAGGTCAGTTTAGGACAGAGTTGAGGAGTAACCTCTTCTCTCAGAGGGTGGTGAATCTCTGGAATTCTCTGCCCACTGAAGTGGTGGAGGCTACCTCGTTGAATATGTTTAAATCACGGATAGATGGATTCCTGATCGGTAAGGGAATTAGGGGTTATAGGGATCAGGCGGGTAAGTGGAACTGATCCACTTCAGATCAGCCATGATCTTATTGAATGGCGGGGCAGGCTCGAGGGGCTAGATGGCCTACTCCTGCTCCTATTTCTTATGTCCTTATGTTCAATCAAGTGGGCTGCTTTGTCCTGGATGGTATCAAGCTTCTTGAGTGTTGTTGGAGCTGCACCCATCCAGGCAAGTGGGGAGTATTCCATCACACTCCTGACTTGTGCCTTGTAGATGGTGGATAGGCTTTGGGGAATCAGGAGGTGAGTTACTCGCCTCAGTATTTCCAGCCTCTGACCTGTTCTTGTATATCCACTGTGTTTACGTGGTGAGTCCAGTTGAGTTTCTGGTCAATGGTAACCCCAAGGATGTTGACAGGGGGGGATTCAGTGATGGTAACACCATTGAATGTCAAAGGGTGGTGCTTAGATTGTCTCTTATTGGTGATGGTCATTGCCTGGCATTTGTGTGGTGCGAATGTTGCTTACCACTTGTCAGCCCAAGCCTGGATATTGTCCAGATCTTGTTGCATTTGAACATGGACTGCTTCAGTATCTGAGGAGTCGCGAATGGTGCTGAACGTTGTGCAATCATCGGCGAACATCCCCACTTCTGACCTTATGATGGAAGGAAGGTCATTGATGAAGTAGCTGAAGATTGTTGAGCCTAGGACACTACCCTGAGGGGCTCCTGCAGAGATGTCCTGGAGCTGAGATGACTGACCCTCCACAAACACAACCATTTTCCTATGTACCAGGTATGACTCCAACCAGCGGAGAGTTTGCCCCCTGATACCCATTGATTCCAATTTCGCTAGGGCTCCTTAATGCAATACTCGGTCGAATGTGGCCTTGATGTCAAGGGCAGTCACTCTCACCTCACCTCTGGAATTCAGCACTTTTGTCCATGTTTGAACCAAGGCTGTAATGAGGTCAGGAGCTGAGTGACCCTGGCGAAACCCAAACTGGGCGTCACTGAGCAGGTTATTGCTGAGCAGGTGCTGCTTGATCGCACTGTTGATGACCCCTTCCATCACTTCACTGATGGTTGAGAGTAGACTGATTGGGCGGTAATTGGCTGGGTTGGATTTGTCCTGCTTTTTGTGTACAGGGCATACCTGGGCAATTTTCTACATTGTTGGGTAGATGCCAGTGTTGTAACTGTACTGGAAGAGCTTGGCTAGGGGAGTGGCAAGTTCTGGAGCACAAGTCTTCAGTACTATTGCCGGAATGTTATCCGGGCCCATTGCCGTTCCAGTATCCAGTGCATCCAATCATCTCTTTCCTCACCTTGCTTTCACTGCTGAGTTTTAGTAAACTTGGTGAACCTGTAAATCACACGGTCCTTAAAAATCGATGCCAATTTGACTGTAATTTTACAATGAACTGATATTAATTACTGACACTGCCTCCCCTAACGTTCTGCAGTAAATCTCACCAATCAATGAGCTGGATTTGCTGCCCAAGCCAATGTCAATTTTACCCCTTTAATCCCCCAGCCAGTCAGACGCTCCTCACCCCCTCCACCTTCTTTACAATGGAGTATCCAAACATTTCCGTGAGATTGGCACAGGACTGTTGGGGTCAGTGTAAACATGCATCGATGCCCATCAGTTGGCATCTATTATATTGCCTCTTTCAACGGTGCCCAAAAGCTGAATATTAAGAAGAACAAAAGTCCATGCAGCCAGGTCTCTGTTAACTGTCAGTTATTACCTGCAGCAGGTCTGCTCTGAGTCTGGATCTTATCGCTGTAAACGTCATTCCAATTTACAATAACAGAGAGCAGCTGGGTACTAACTGTGAAAAAGCATGTGTAAAAGAGAAAAGAATCTTTCAGACCTTTATAGGAACATTTCTGCATTCTGTCTTGGACACCACAGGGAAATAACATGTTGAAAGACAGGATTTGATGTGGAGTTAAAGCAGGTCTGTCAATCAGTGTGCTCCTTGTGATTCTAATCTAATGTGACTGACAGGGCAGGTGGATGCACAGTGGCAATAAACCTCAGCAACCACAGCCCTGAGAGCTAGTTAGTCACTGAGCAGTTGGGGAGAGCACAGCTCCATCCGGCTGGCAGTTAGTGTTGCTGAGCTGTGATGGGGCAGGTCGGGCACCTTGGCAGTGAGCTGGTTGCTGTGTAATCTCTCTCAGGGCAGAGCGGGATAAGTTACATCAAAGTCTAAGGAAAATGTTCAACCCACACTGCCTGTCTACTGGCCCACACTGTCACTCTGACACACTCCCTCTGACACAGTCCCTCATATGCTCCCTCTGCCAGAGGGGGCGTGCCTCTGGCTCGCTCCCTCTGGCTCGCTCCCTCTGGCTCACTCCCGCTGGCACCCTCCCTCTGGCACGCTCCGGCTGGCACACTCCGGCTGGCACCCTCCCGCTGGCACCCTCCCTCTGGCACCCTCCCTCTGGCACGCTCCCTCTGGCACCCTCCCTCTGGCACCCTCCCTCTGGCACCCTCCCGCTGGCACCCTCCCTCTGGCACCCTCCCTCTGGCACCCTCCCGCTGGCACCCTCCCTCTGGCACCCTCCCTCTGGCACGCTCCGGCTGGCACGCTCACTCCGACACGCTCACTCCGACACACTCACTCCGACACGCTCACTCCGACACGCTCACTCCGACACACTCACTCCGACACGCTCACTCCGACACACTCACTCCGACACGCTCACTCCGACACACTCACTCCGACACGTTCACTCCGACACGCTCACTCCGACACACTCACTCCGACACGCTCACTCCGACACGCTCACTCCGACACGCTCACTCCGACACGCTCACTCCGACGCGTTCACTCCGACACGCTCACTCCGACACACTCACTCCGACACGCTCACTCCGACACGCTCACTGACACACTCACTCCGACACGCTCACTCCGACACGCTCACTCCGACACGTTCACTCCGACACGCTCACTCCGACACACTCACTCCGACACGCTCACTCCGATACGTTCACTGACACACTCACTCCAACACGCTCACTCCGACACACTCACTCCGACACGTTCACTCCGACACGCTCACTCCGACACACTCACTCCGACACACTCACTCCAACACGTTCACTCCGACACGCTCACTCCGACACACTCACTCCGACACACTCACTCCGACACGCTCACTCCGACACGCTCACACCGACACGCTCACTGACACACTCACTCCGACACGTTCACTCCGACACGCTCACTCCGACACGCTCACTCCGACACACTCACTCCGACACGCTCACTCCGACACGCTCACTGACACACTCACTCCGACACGTTCACTCCGACACACTCACTCAGACACGCTCACTCCGACACGCTCACTCCGACATACTCACTCCGACACACTCACTCCGACACGTTCACTCCGACACGCTCACTCCGACACGCTCACTCCGACACACTCACTCCGACACGCTCACTCCGACACGCTCACTCCGACACACTCACTCCGACACACTCACTCCGACACGTTCACTCCGACACGCTCACTCCGACACGCTCACTCCAACACGCTCACTCCGACACGCTCACTGACACACTCACTCCGACACGCTCACTCCGACACACTCACTCCGACACGCCCACTCCGACACGCTCACTCCGACACGCTCACTCCGACACACTCACTCCGACACACTCACTCCGACACGCTCACTCCGACACGCTCACTCCGACACGTTCACTCCGACACGCTCACTCCGACACGCTCACTCTGACACGTTCACTCCGACACGCTCACTGACGCACTCACTCCGACACGTTCACTCCGACACGCTCACTCCGACACGCTCACTCTGACACACTCACTCCGACACACTCACTCCAACACGCTCACTCCGACACGCTCACTCCGACACGCTCACTCCGACACATTCACTCCGACACACTCACTCCGACACGCTCACTCCGACACGCTCACTCCGACACGCTCACTCCGACACGTTCACTCCGACACGCTCACTCCGACACGCTCACTCCGACACACTCACTCCGACACGCTCACTCCAACACGCTCACTCCGACACACTCACTCCGACACGCTCACTCCGACACGTTCACTCCGACACACTCACTCCGACACGCTCACTCCGACACGTTCACTCCGACACGCTCACTCCGACACGCTCACTCCGACATGCTCACTGACACACTCACTCCGACACACTCACTCCGACACACTCACTCCGACACACTCACTCCGACACGCTCACTGACACACTCACTCCGACACACTCACTCCGACACGCTCACTGACATGCTCACTCCGACACACTCACTCCGACACACTCACTCCGACACGCTCACTGACACACTCACTCCGACACGCTCACTCCAACATGCTCACTGACACACTCACTCCGACACACTCACTCCGACACACTCACTCCGACACGTTCACTCCGACACGTTCACTCCGACACGCTCACTCCGACACGCTCACTGACACACTCACTCCGACACACTCACTCCGACACGCTCACTGACACGCTCACTCCGACACACTCACTCCGACACACTCACTCCGACACGCTCACTGACACACTCACTCCGACACGCTCACTCCGACATGCTCACTGACACACTCACTCCGACACGCTCACTCCGACACGCTCACTCCGACACGCTCACTCCGACACGCTCACTGACACGCTCACTCCGACACACTCACTCCGACACACTCACTCTGACACGCTCACTGACACACTCACTCCGACACGCTCACTCCGACACGCTCACTCCGACACGTTCACTCCGACAGACTCACTCCGACACACTCACTCCGACACACTCACTCCGACACGCTCACTGACACACTCACTCCGACACGCTCACTCCGACACACTCACTCCGACACACTCACTCCGACACACTCACTCCGACACGTTCACTCCGACACGCTCACTCCGACACGCTCACTCCGACACGTTCACTCCGACACACTCACTCCGACACACTCACTCCGACACACTAACTCCGACACGCTCACTCCGACACGCTCACTGACACACTCACTGACACACTCATGCCGACACGTCACTCCGACACGCTCACTCCGACACACTCACTCCGACACACTCACTCCGACACGCTCACTCCGACACGCTCACTCCGACACGTTCACTCCGACACACTCACTCCGACACACTCACTCCGACACACTCACTCCGACACGCTCACTCCGACACACTCACTCCGACACGTTCACTCCGACACACTCACTCCAACACACTCACTGACACACTCACTCCGACACACTCACTCCGACACGCTCACTCCGACACGCTCACTCCGACACGCTCACCCCAACACGCTCACTCCGACACGCTCACTCCGACACGCTCACTCCGACACACTCACTGACACACTCACTCCGACCCGCTCACTCCGACACGCTCACTCCGACACGCTCACTCCGACACAGTCACTGACACACTCACTCCGACACGCTCACTCTGACATGCTCACTCCGACACGCTCACTGACACACTCACTCCGACACATTCACTGACACGCTCACTCCGACACGCTCACTCCGACACGCTCACTCCGACACACTCACTCCGACACGCTCACTCCGACACGCTCACTCCGACACGTTCACTCCGACACGCTCACTCCGACACACTCACTCCGACACACTCACTCCGACACACTCACTCCGACACGCTCACTCCGACACACTCACTCCGACACGCTCACTCCGACACACTCACTGACACGTTCACTCCGACACGCTCACTCCGACACGCTCACTCCGACACGCTCACTCTGACATGCTCACTCCGACACACTCACTGACACGCTCACTCCGACACGCTCACTCCGACACGCTCACTGACACGCTCACTCCGACACACTCACTCCGACACGCTCACTCCGACACGCTCACTCCGACACGCTCACTCCGACACGCTCACTGACACACTCACTCCGACACACTCACTCCAACACTCTTATGAACTCACACATACACACTCACTCTGACATACTCCATACACACAAACAGTCCAACACACTCCCTACACAGTCACTCTGACACACTCCCACCATCATTGACACACTCCAGTGACAGTACTGTGCCTTTAATAAATGTATATTTATCATGAAGGCTATGTTTAGAAGTCAGCTGTATGTATATGGTGCCAATTTGTCTGCTCCAGGCAGCTCACATGCTGAGAGTGCAGGAGGATAATTGATCCCAGATAATTGGATGTTTGTTTTAATCTGAGCTAATGCATTTTTTGTTTATTTTTACTTTTTTCCCCTGGGGTTTCAGAATAGGTTTTAATTAGGTTGATTGAGAAGAGGCAGAGTCATGTGAATGGGTGGAGAAGCAAGAAGTGTTTTATTCTCTCTCTCTGGAGGCTGCTGTTTGAGCATCAGAAGACCGGCGTCTCTCACTATATCTCTTCCCAGGGTTGTCCAAAGGCTGTAGGACTGGCAACAAATAAAAACCACATAAGTCTACATTGTTTGCCAGCTGATGTTTGGAGAGGAGTTTAAGTCTGAGGAATATTGCTTAAATTGGAACTAATGGAGATAGGTTAGCAGTTAAGAATGGGATCTTGACCTGTTTAAGTATTTCAGTTAGTAAAAGTTAAGCTAATTCATTCATTGTATGTAAACGTTATTTCAAAATAAAGTTTGTTTTGATAAAAGCTTCCTAGTGAGTCAATAGAATCTCACCTGGAGTGAAACACTTTATCCTCACACTAATACCAAAATCAAAAATAGTTGGGGTCTGGTCTAACTTCCTAATATACCTTGGAGTTTCTGATCCAGTTCTGAACAAAATTAGGGGCTCTTGCAGGATTAAAAACTATAATTCCTTGTTTGGTTTGGGATTATTGAACTCAAAGACAGTGGGTGTTGAGTATTGGTGTTTTCAGGTGTTGCAATCGATTAGTTTAAATATGGAGTGCCTTGTGGAATAATGGCTCTTTCAGTGGCTAATGTTTTCCTGGATGTTGAAGAAGTTACTTGGGCTGCTTTACAAAAGGTGGTTAAAGCAAAGGTTATGGAATTGGCAAACGAGCTGCAGTTGATGTTACCTGAAGGGGTGAGGAAAGTGGAGACAATTGCAGTGACAGCTGAGCATTTAAAACGTCAGAAACACAGTTTGAATTGGAATTGTCTAGAATTCAATTACGATTGAAATAGTTTGAATTGCAACAGGAAAAAGAATTGAGACAGTTTGAATTGTGGTTAAAAGTAGAGGAAAGGGAAAAGAGAACAGCCCTGGCAGAACAAAAAGAAAAAGAGGGAGAATTTGAACTTCAGAAACTGGAACTGAAAAACAAACATCAACTTAAATTGACGGAGGCAGAGGTGAAAGCTGAGAGGAGTGATGAGGACAGTGAGGAAGAATCAACCCATTGTAACCAAAGGCCTGGTGGGAATCTGTTCAAATATATTCAAGAACTTCCAAGGTTTGACAAGAAGGACATAGAAGCCACTATGACTCTAACCAATTTTTACACATGCACTGTAGAAAGCATCCTTTCCAGATGTATCACAGCTTGGTATGGCTCCTGCTCCAACCAAGACTGCAAGAAACTACATAGGGTTATGAATGTAGCCCAGTCCAACACACAAACCAGCCTCCCATCCATTGACTCTTTCTACACTTCCCGCTGCTTCAGAAACGCAGCCAACATAATCAAGGACCTCACGCACCCCAGACATTCTCTCTTCCACCTCCTTCCATCGGGAAAAAGGCACAAAGTCTGAGGCCACGTACCAACCGACTCAAGAACAGCTTCTTCCCGACTGCCATCAGACTTTTGAATGGACCAACCATATATTAAACTGATCTTTCTCTGCACCCTAGCTGTGACTGTAACACTATATTCTGCACCCACTCCTTTCCTTCTCCCCGATGTACTCTTTGAATGGTATGTTTTGTCTGTATAGTGCGCAAGAAACAATACTTTTCACTCTATCCCAATACATGTGGCAATATTAAATCAAATCAAATCATTTAATTTGAGAAAGTAGTTGAACAAGTAAAATGGCCACAGACCATGTGGGAATTGTTGGTTCAAACAAAGTTGGTAGGTAGTGCTAGTGAAGTGTTTGCATCTCTATCAGAGGAGGTATCGAGGCATTATGATGAAATGAGAAAAGCCATCCTCAGTGCATATGAACTCGTGACAAAAGCCTACAGATGGAGGTTTAGAAATCTAAGAAAGAAACCAGGTCATAGAGTCATAGAGGTTTACAGCATGGAAACAGGCCCTTCGGCCCAACTTGTCCATGCCGCCTTTTTTTTAAATCCCTAAGCTAGTCCCAATTGCCCACATTTGACCCATATCCTTCTATACCCATTTAACCATGTAACAGTCTAAACGCTTTTTAAGAGATAAAATTGTACCCGCCTCTCCTCCTACCACCTCTGGCAGCTTGTTCCAGACACTCACCACCTTCTGAGTGAAAGAATTGCCCCTCTGGACACTTTTGTATCTCTCCCCTCTCACCTTAAACCTATGTCCTCTAGTTTTAGACTCCCCTACCTTTGGGAAAAGATATTGACTAGCTGATCTGTGCCCCTCATTATTTTATAGACCTCTATAAGATCACCCCTCAGCCTCCTACACTCCAGAGAAAAAAAGTCCCAGTCTATCCAGCTGCTCCTTATAACTCAAACCATCAAGTCCTGGTAGCATCCTAGTAAATCTTTTCTGCACTCTTTCTAGTTTAATAATATCCTTTCTATAATAGGGTGACCAGAACTGTACACAGTATTCCAAGTGCGGTCTTACCAATGTTTTGTATGACTTCACAAAGACGTCCCAACTCTTGTATTCAATGTTCTGACCAATGAAACCAAGCATGCCGAATGCCTTCTTCACCACTCTGTCCACCTGTGACTCCACTTTCAAGGAGCTATGAACATGTACTGCTCGATCTCTTTGTTCTATAACTCTCTCCACCATTAACTGAGTAAGTCCTGCCCTGGTTCAATCTACCAAAATGCATCACTCGCATTTATCTAAATTAAATTCCATATGCCATTCGTCAGTCCACTGGCCCAATTGATCAAGATCCCATTGCAATCCTAGATAACCTTCTTCACTGTCCACTATGCCACCAATCTTGGTGTCATCTGCAAACTTACTAACCATGCCTCCTATGTTCTTGTCCAAATGTATATAGAATTTGAAAGAATGAAACAAAGTAACTTTGATAAGTGGACAAGAGCATTGAAAATAGACCAGACATTCTTCAAGAAACAGTTACTTTGGAAGAGTTTAAAAATTCACTTCCCGAAGTAGCAAGAACTCACCTGGACGAGCAGAGGGTTAAAGCTGTGTGATTGGCAGCAGAAATGGCAGATGATTATGAGTCAGTTCATAAATCAAGGTCTGGGTTTCATTTTGAATCATTTTGAATCTGTGAGGGATAGAAACTGGGGAAAAGAGAAATGCTCAGGTGGTAAAGGCAAAGGGGATCGGTCATTATGTCATCTTTCGCTATCTAGGCGGCACCTCTTCCTTTGCCACTCTGTTCATTATTTTGAAAAGTTAAAAGAGAAAATGCTGAAAAATCTCAGCAGGTCTGGCAGCATCTATGAGGAGAGAAAAGAGCTGACATTCTGAGTCCAGATGACCCTTTGTCAAAATATTTTTGAAAAGTTGGACACTTTGAAATATTTATTTTCCAAACTTGATCACCTTGTAACCATATCCCTGTAGTGATGATTAGGTCTAAACCATTTATTTCCTTTTGTGTCATTGGTTCAAACAATCAGATGAAAAGTCTTTAATTTAATTTTTTACTACCATTCCCTGTATGGACCTTGCTTACTGCTACACTATTATTGTTTGACTCTCTGAGCGCCCCCTTCCCCGTACCACTCTGCTTGTTTTTACCCACATCACTACATTGTTCAATTGTTACATTTCACTTTGGATTTCTAATTCTCCTTTTGTCTGAATACTCGACACCTCTGCCTCGTTACTTCAAAGGCCTATCTTCAACTCGACTTATATCGCTGGCCAGGACGCTGCTCCAGGCATGGTTTAAGTTGAGCCCATCCCAATGATTCACCTCTTTTTTGCCTCATTCATGGTCCCACTACCTCCATGAATGTCATCCCCTCCTTGAAAGAATCAGAGAATCCCTACAGAGCAGAAAGAGGCCACTCGGCCCATCAAGCCTGCACTGACAATAATCCCACCCAGGTTCTATCCCCGTAAACTCACACATCCACCCTGCTAATCCTCCTGACACTAAGTAGCAATTTAGCATGCCCAATTAACTTAACCTGCACATCTTTGGACTGTGGGACTGTGGGAGGAAGCCGGAGGATAACCCCACGCTCCCCCCCCCCCCCTCCCCACCACCCCACGCACCCTTCCCCTCTTCTGCTGTATAGGCGGCACAGAGGCACAGTAGTTAGCATTGCTGCCTCACAGCTCCAGGGACCCAGGTTTAATTCCAGCCTTGGGTGGCTGTCTGTGTGGAGTTTGCACGTTCTCCCCATGTCTGTACGGGTTTTCTCCGGGTGCTGCAGTTTCCTCCCACAGTCCAAAGATGTGCTGGTTAGGTGCATTGACCATGTTAAATTGTCCCTCCGTGTCCAAAGATGTATAAATTAGGGAGATTAGCAGGGTAAATATAGTGGGGTTATGAGGATAGGACCTGGGTAAGATGCTCTGTCAGAAAGTTGATGCAGACCCAATCGATCCAATAGCCTCTTTGTGCAATGTAGGGATTCTGTGATTCGTGTGGTGTGAATTATCGTCTTAGCAACTAGTCAGGCCACTCTTCCCTTTGATTTTAGCAATGATACTCAGGTTTTTCAAGGTTATATACAGTTAGCCGTTTGGATGAGGCAGAGGTTTTGACTGTGATTATTCCACAAAACCATTGTATTCCACAGTTCACAGAATTTGACCCCACAGTATGAACAATAATCCAGGTGCCCGTGGTCTGATGTGTTGCTGTAACTCTTGGCCATGGGCTCCACCTGCTCTGAATTAGTTAATGTTTTCACAGTTAGGCCTCACTGACCTTCTTGTTTTGCAAATACACTCAGACTCTCGGTCTATTCGACTGCAGAACATGATGGATAAATTGGCCAAGTCTCTTGTTGTGAAGCAGCAACCAGTCTCTCAGCTTGATGAGAGTGAGGGCCCTGGGAAGAAAGTGCAGCAAGGTAGCCGTTAATTCACTTGGTGGTTTCCCATTCATGGTAGGAGAATCCGGCCAAGAAACCTTCTTGTTCTGGTGCTCTTTCTCGCTCTTTAGCTCTCTTTCTCTCTCTTTCTCTCTCTCTTCAGTTACCATGCCCAAAAGGGTATTGGCAAACAAATTGCTCTGGAGGTGTAGATCACCTTAGTTGGTGGTACACTCATCCATTTTGTGATGATCTTTAGAAACATTGGGGGTGATTCTCCAAGCAGGGCAGCTGGCCAGGAGACTCAAGCGGAGGCCGTGTAACGGGCTTCCCGCTGGACGCCACGGACTCCACACGTCTCTGGCCACTGGATTTCTGGCATCTTCAGCTGCACGTTTAAATGAATATTCAAATATAAACTGAATCTCCGGGCCCACTAGTGTCACCCCCCCTTCTGGCCAAGGGAACATGGCCAGAGGATGTGAGGGGCCAGAGCAGGGGCGGGGCCTCTGGGGGGGGAGAGATCGTATTCATAGAAGAGTCCACTGAACTCATCACTGCTTCCCAAATACCCCATCACTAATCCTCCCACATAGTGCAGCAACTGGGATGAGATTTTACACTCTCCTTCCCATCCTATTCACTCCTGTATGGTTTACAAAAGCTCCCCACTAGCGGGAGTGTAGTGGGGGGGGGGGGGGGGGGGGTGGATTGAATCCCTTCTGGAGGTGAGGAGTAAGGGCAAGTGCCCCCTGGGCATTGCCAGCTTGGTAGTGCCAGCCTGGACCCCTGGCACTGCCCAAGGGGCAAAGTGGCAATGCCCAGGGGGCACCATGGCACTGTCCACCAGGCATTGGGCAGTGCCTAGGGGTCATGGCAGAGCAGGGATGGGTCCAGAGCAGGGATGGGTCCAGAGTCGGGGTGGGCCTCGGGGTGAGATTGGTGGGAGATTGGTGGGAGTGGGGGAATTGCGCTGCCACTCTGCGTTCGGCGGTGACAGAAGGAGCGAGGCCAGCGATTGGGGCTGTCCATCGGGGTGAGGGTGGGGGAGGGTCAGGACTGCAGGGGAGGGGCATTCGCGGCCACCAATGGGGGGGCATGGAATTGGGAGATTGGGACTGCCAGGAGGCTCGGGAGAGATTGAGGCTGGCTGAGGTGGGGAGGAGGGTTGGGGCTTGCCCGGAGACATCCGGGGGGACAGCGATTGGGACATGGGAGGGGAGTCGCAAGGCCGGCAATGCAGGTCGCAGGGCTGGCGAGCGATTGGAAGGCTGGCAGTGCGGGGCCACTGTGCATATACCGATCTCAGCACTGACAGGTGGGCACAAGCGCAATGGCCCGCTCAGCGCTATGTTGGAGTGATTCACGCCAGTGCACTCTGCAGTGCACAGAGTGTGGGAGATTCATTTTGAAACTTCCGCTGAAAACCAATGTGATTTATTCCAGTTTTACACAAATTTTTTTGGGAGAATCCCACCCATTGTTCTTTATCTACCTCCATCTCTTTCCCCATCAGTCTTTCCAATCAGACTGTCTAAATCATGCTTTCTTGTTATCGTCCCAAGAAATTCCAACTGTTTCTTCCTGATGTTGGTCAGCAGAGTTATCATAGAATCCCAACATTGCAGAAGGAGCCCATTCTGCCCATCGATTCTGCAGTGACTCTCTGGCAGAGCACCTTACTCAGGCAAACCCCCTTACCTTATCCCCATAACCCCACATATTTACCCCACTGGTCCCCTAACCCACACATCCCGAGCTGACAAAGGGTCATCTAGACTCAAAACATTGGCTCTATTCTCTTCCCACAGATGCTGTCAGACCTGTTGAGACTTTCCAGAATGTTCTGTTTTTGTTCACCTCACAGTCACCCAAGGCCGTAATCACTCCCAGGTCCCTGGCGCTGTGAGGCAGCGGTGCTAACTACTGTGACACCGTACTGCCCGAGTTCTTTTGTCCTCAGATTTTACCAGCACCTCTTCATTGATAGAGTGACTTGTCCAAGATCTCTTCATTATTCATCTCAAAACCATTTAGAATGGAGATAAGGAGACATTTATTTACCCAAAGAGTGGTGAGTCTGTGGAATTCATTACCACAGGGAGCAATTGTTGCCAGAACATTGAATGTATTCAAGAGGTGGCTAGATGTTGCCCTTGGGGTGAACAGGATCAAAGGTTACGGGGAGAAAGCAGGATTAGATTATTGAGTTGAATGATCAGCTATGATCATGATAAATGGCGGAGCAGGCTCGAAGGGCCGAATGGCCTCCTCCTGCTCCAACCTTCCATGTTTCTATGTAAAACCACAACTCTGCAGCCTCAATTCTTCCCTGCTTTGCTTCAGTGATTGTCTGATGCTCACTCCCATGTGTCAAAATTGTAGCTTTCATTTGGTCTGGTGCAACAGGTAGACGTTCAAGATATTGGGCGGGATTTCCTGCTCCCGCCCAACCCATGACCGGAAATTCCAGCCCGTGGTCAACTGAACTTTTGCTTGTTCTTCAAAACATCCGTCCCACCCATGACGATTCCTGTGGCTGGCAAACGGGATTGGAAGATTTAGAACACTGACAGATCCACCGTTCTTCAAATCATCCATACCGTGTATTATGTGATTCTCGGATCTTACATTCCCAAGTGCTGGAATATCGGAGGCTGCACCATGTGAGAGTCACTCAGCCATGTAAACACTGGCAGCTGGAATCAATCCAAATATCATGGGCTCAATCGGCCAACTAACTCGATGTGAAACTCTGAAGGTCGTTTTCAGACAGAAAGTCCTTTATCTTGTTGTGTGGAAGAGAGTCTCAGGATATAGACATTCCTGTGAGGGCTACCTAGCACAATTCGATTGTTATGGACCTCCATTGTGTTAGAAATTCTCTCCGGCCTCTGAAATATTCAATGTATGCAGAGTTTTGGAACATATGATAGGGACATTTGCTTTTCCCCCAAAGAGCATGGAAATCAGTTTTTTTTTATTCATTCGTGGCACTTGGGCATGTTTGGCCAGCCAGCATTTATTGCCTATCCCTAGTTGCCTGAGGGCAATTGGGAGTCAACCACATTGCTGTGGCTTTGGAGTCACATGTAGGCCAGACCAGATATGAACGCAGATTTCCTTCCCTAAAGGGAATAAATGAACCAGATGGGTTTTTCCGACAATCAACATCAGTAGATTCTTAATTCCAGATTTTTTTTATTGAATTCAAATTCCACCATCTGCCGTGGCGGGATTCGAACCCAGGTCCCTTGAACATTAGCTGAGCCTCTGGATTAATAGTCTAGCGATAATATCACTCGGCCATCACCTCCCCCGGTTTTTGAGCTATGCTACTAAACTCCCAATTCTTTACATCTCAATCCCTACAGATGTGGCTCCTGGTGGGAGATTGCAACAGCAGAATTACCTTGCAAATTTTCTTTGAGACTGAACTTTTTATATTCATGTCAGGTGTTAGAAAGTAATGAAACTGAACCAAGTCCAGGAAACCAGTGCTTTATGCAATATCTGCCTCAAAGGTGAAGTTGATGAAGAACATATTGATATGCTTAGTCTGAAAGGACTATTTTAATTGGGATGACAAAAGCTAACTTGGGTAAATATAAATGCTGCTGGCTCTCCCTATTCGGAAGTTCCGTTGCTTCTACCAATTAATTCCACATGGAAATTGCAATGCTGGACTCGTGTAGACACAAGCCTGCTGACATTATCATCCTTAAATACTCAGTGAAAAGGTCATGAAAAGTTCCCGGATTTCTGAGACAAGACTGTCTGTAAGTGTAGCATTACAAAGCCATTTGTCTGTTGTATAGTGCATTTGCTTCTATGTAGTTAAAGCTCAAGGAAATAAACTTATTTGCGATTTTAGCCTGAATTGTATGACGTGACAGCATCATGATTTCCAGTGAAGAGTGGACTGAGTAGCAGCTGTGTAATGTGAGATACCAAATATTATGGGGGAAGGCTCATTGCTGATCTGTGGCTATTTCTGTTCACAATAACAACACGCATTTATATAGTACCTTAAAGTAGTAAAATGTCACAAGGTGCTTTGCAAAAGTATTATCAAACAACATTTTACACTGAGCAATATAGAAACATAGAAAACTACAGCACAAAACAGGCCCTTCGGCCCCACAAGTTGTGCCGAACATATCCCTACCTTTTAGGCCTACCTATAACCCTCCATCCTATTAAGTCCCATGTACTCATCCAGGAGTCTCTTAAAAGACCCTATTGAGTTTGCTTCCACCACCACTGACAGCAGCCAATTCCACTCGCCCACCACCCTCTGTGTGAAAAACTTCCCCCTAACATTTCCCCTGTACCTACACCCCAGCACCTTAAACCTGTGTCCTCTCATAGCAGCCATTTCCACCTTGGGAAAAAGCCTCTGAGAGTCCACCCGATCTATGCCTCTCAACATCTTATATACCTCTATTAGGTCTCCTCTCATCCTACGTCTCTCCAAGGAGAAAAGACCGAGCTCCCTCAGCCTATCCTCATAAGGCATGCCACTCAATCCAGGCAACATCCTTGTAATTCTCCTCTGCACCCTTTCAATCTTTTCCACATCCTTCCTGTAATAAGGCGACCAGAACTGAGCGCAGTACTCCAAGTGGGGTCTGATGAGGGTCTTATATAGCTGCATCATTATCCCCAGACTCCTAAACTCAATCCCTCGATTGATAAAGGCCAGCACACCATACGCCTTCTTCACCACCTCCTCCACCTGCGGGGCCGATTTTAGAGTTCTATGGACCCGGACCCCAAGGTCCTTCTGATCCTCTACAGTACTAAGAGTCTTTCCCTTTATATTGTACTCCTTCATCCCATTCGACCTGCCAAAATGGACCACTACGCATTTATCTGGGTTGAAGTCCATCTGCCACTTCTCCGCCCAGTCTTGCATCCTATCTATGTCCCTCTGTAACTTCTGACATCCCTCCAGACTGGGGGGGAAGGTTCAGTAGAGATGTGCGGGAGAAGTTTTTTACACAGAGAGTGGTGGGGGGCCTGGAATGCACTGCCAAGTGAGCTGGTTGAGGCAGATCCGTTCGCGACATTTAAGACTTATCTGGATAGACACATGAACAGACAGGGAATAGAGGCATATAGACAGTTGGTCTCGAAAGGACAGCATGATTGGCTCAGGCTTGGTGGGCCGAAGGGCCGGTTCCTGTGCTGTACTGCTCTTTGATCTTTAATAGTAATCCCAAGGATGTTGACAGTGGGGATTTCAGTGATGGCAATTGAATGTCAAGGGGCAGTGGTTAGTTTGTCTCTTATTGGTATTGGTCATTGCCTGGCTTTTGTGTGGCGCGAATGTTACTTGTTACTTGTCAGCCCAAGCCTGGATATTGTCCAGATCTTGCTGCATTTGAACATGGACTGCTTCAGTATTTAAGGAATCGTGAATGGTGCCGAACGTTGTGCAATCACGGGCGGACATCTCCACTTCTGACTTTATGGCAGAGGGAAGGTCATTGATGAAGCAGCTGAAAATGGTTGGGCCTAGGACACTACCCTGAGGGATTCCTGCAGAGATGTCCTGGAGCTGAAATGACCTCCACAACCACAACCATCTTCCTATGTACCAGGTATGACTCCAACCAGTGGAGAGTTTGTCCCCTGATACCCATTGATTCCAGTTTCGCTAGGGCTCCTTGATGCCACACTCGGTCGAATGCGGCCTTGATGTCAAGGGCTGTCACTCTCACCTCACCTCTGGAATTCAGCTCTTTTGTCCATGTTTGAACTAAGGCTGTAATGAGGTCAGGAGCTGAGTGACCCTGGCGAAACCCAAACTGGGCGTCACTGAGCAGGTTATTACTGAGCAGGTGCTGCTTGATCGCACTGTTGATGACCCCTTCCACCACTTTACTGATGATCGAGAGTAGACTGATTGGGTGGTAATTGGCTGGGTTGGATTTGCCCTACTTTTTGTGTACAGGGCATACCTGAGCAATTTTCCACATTGTTGGGTAGATGCCAGTGTTGTAACTGCACTGGAAGAGTTTGGATAGGGGAGCGGCAAGTTCTGGAGCACAAGTCTTCAGTATTATTGCTGGAATGTTGCCAGGGTCCATTGCCTTTGCAGTATCCAGTGCCTCCAATTGTTTCTTGATATCAAATGGAGTGAATCAAATTGGCTGAAGACTGATCTCTGAGATGCTGGGGACCACTGGAGGAAGCCAAGATGGATCATCCACTCGGCACTTCTGGCTGAAGATTGCTGCGAATGCTTCAGCCTTATCTTTTGCACTGATGTGCTGGGCTCCTCCTTCATTGAGGATGGGGATATTTGTGGAGCCGCCTCCTCCAGTGAGTTGTTTAATTGTCCACCACCATTCACGACTGGATGTGGAAGGACTACAGAGCTTAGATCTGATCCATTGGTTGTGGGATCACTTGGCTCTGTCTATCACTTGCTGTTTATGCTGTTTGGCATGCAAGTAGTCCTGTGTTGTAGCTTTAACAGGTTGACACCTCATTTTTAGGTATGCCTGGTGCTGCTCCCAGCATGCCCTCCTGCACTCTCCATTGAACCAGGGTTGATCCCCTGTCTTGGTGGTAATGGCTGAGTGGGGGATATGCCAGGCCATGAGTTTGCAGATTGTGCTGGAGTACAATTCCGCTGCTGCTGACGGCCCACAGCGCCTCATGGATGCCCAGTCTTGAGTTGCTACATCTGTTCGAAGTCTGTCCCATTTAGCACGGTGATAGTGCCACACAACACGATGGAGGTTATTCTCATTGTGAAGGTGGGACTTTGCCTCCACAAGGACTGTGTGGTGGTCACTCTTAGCGATACTGTCAGCGACAGATGCATCTGCAGCCAGCAGATTGGTAAGGATGAGGTCAAGTATGTTTTTTCCTCTTGTTGGTTCCTTCACCATCTGCTGCAGACCCAGCCTGGCAGTTACATCCTTTAGGACCCAGGAGGTGAGTTAGTGGATTCAATCCTGGACCGGGGAGCGGCGCGGGCTTGGAGGGCCGAAGGGCCTGTTCCTGTGCTGTATTGTTCTTTGTTCTTTGTTCTTTGACCCAAGCAGCTCAATCAGTAATGCTGTTGCTGAGCCACTCTTGGTGGCAGACATTGAAATTCCACACCCAGAATACGTTTTGCGTCCTTGCCACCCTCAGTGCTTCCTCCAAGTGTTGTTCAACATGGAGGAATACTGATTCATCAGCCGAAGGAGGACGGCACGTGGTAACCTGAAGCCATGAGACTTCATGGAGCCAGAGTCAAATTTGAGGACTCCCAGGGCAACTCCCTCCTAACTGCATACCACTGTGCCTCTGATGGGTCTGCCTTGCCGGTAAGGCAGGACATATCCAGGGATGGTAATGGTGGCGTCTGGGGTGTTATCTGTAAGGTATGAAAGAATTCTGCGAGAATGTCTATGAGACAGATCTCCCAGTTTTGGCACTAGTCCCCAGTGTTCATAAGAAGAACTTTGCAGGGTCAACAGGGCCAGGTGGTCCATCCTATTTCATTTCATTGATATAACTGAGTGGCTCGCTGGACCATTTCAGAGGGCAGCTGACAGTCAGTCAAAAATAGAATGTGCAAACTCCACACAGACAATGACTCAAGCCGGGAATTGAACCCGGGTCCCTGGCGCTGTGAGGCAGCAGTGCCAACCACTTTGCCACGTTGCCGCCTGGTTAATGAATACATTCACCAAGTTCCCTGATGCCCCTTTGCCAGGAGAGTGGCCACCACAAAGGAAAGGGGAGCACCTTTGCAGGAACACAGAGGGCTGTTGGTATGAAAGTCATTTTGACAGAAGATGGGCCTGTCCTGACAACCATTTTGTAGGTGATATTTTGCATCTCGATCTCACGATCCGTCATCTATATTCCTCCCACTCCAGGTGGTACTTTCAGAACTGTCTCAGACATCACTTGCTTCTCAGCTAACTGTGTAAGGGATAAGCGACGTACTTCGTTCTTGCTTCTACCCCTCTATAATCCCCTGTAAATACCAATCTGTCACAAAGATTTACAATGTAAAATTGTCAATAACCATCTGGTTGTCTCCTGATTTCTGCTGACTTTGTGTTGTGCTGAACACAGAAACGGAATTCATAGAAATAGTTCAAAGTGCTGTGAGCATGGTGTAGAAAGTTTATTAAATTTATCACTTGTTGTACCTCTAAAATATGTTCGGTGATCTGACAACAAACATTTCTGCTGTAACTCTCTGAGATCTGTATGTAAATCCCTATTTTCTGAAACACATTATGAAAATACTTGATGCATACAAGAGTTTTATTCAGTATTATCATTTAAATGGGGGAGAACGATTCGAAAGTTGAAAAGGGTCTCTTTGTTCAAAAACCTTGGGGAACCCACTGAACCACCCCTGATGGAGCAGGTGAGCCCATAACAGCAGTTACATTGCATTGAAGGCTTTTACTGGGTGATTGAATGTACGGCTGTCAGTTAAACACCTTGAGGTGAAGGTTGAAGGGGCAAAGGTCATTGTGTGGCCTCCTGAGCTTTGATGGCAAAAGACTTGGGAACTTTAACAAAGTGTTAGGTGAAGCCACTCTATACCTGGCACAGTGCATTCTTATGAGGTGTTTCTGGCTGTTCTTAACCTGACTGCTCTGCTATGTTTGCCACCTCCTGACTCCCCAAAGCCTGTCCACCGTCGACAAAGCACAAGCCAAGAGTGATAGGAGGGGTACATGTAGAACAAGACACCAGTCCATCACAAGAGAATTATAAACCTCTTCTTTCAATCTAACATAGAATCATAGATTCCTACAGTGCAGAAAGAGGCCATTCGGCCCATCAAATCTGCACCGATTTCAATCCCACCCAGGCCCTATTCCCTTGCATTTACCCTGGCTAGTCCTGACACTAAGGGGCAATTTAGCATGGCCAATCCACCTAACCCGCAAATCTTTGGAGTGTGGGAGGAAACCGGAGACCCCGGAGGAAATCCACGCAGACACAGGGAGAATGTGCAGACTCCACACAGACAGTGACCCAAGCCGGGAATCGAACCTGGGTCCCTGGCGCTGTGAGGCAACAGTGCTAACCACTGTGCTACCGTGCCACCATTCTTTATTTCTCTAGTCTGGCATACCTGTAACTCCCAAGGGAATAAAATCTCCTTTGAACAGAATACGAAAGGTGGGAAATTTGGATATTTTGGATCACCCTTCAGTCTCTGGTGCCTCATGCTAGAAAAGACTGCAAACAGAAGCGGGAAGTGCAGCAAAAACTCAGCAGGTCCAACAGCATCTGTGGAGAGAGAATAGAGCCAACGGTTCGAGACTGGATGACTCTTCATCAGAAATGATTACCTCAGGAAAACAATGTTGACTTTGATGCAACCTGATTTGAGCATTTATGATTTTAAAAAGACATCCCAGAGAGACGTTTAATATTAACATAAGCAGTCGGCCTAGGAGAAATATTCCTTCAGCAAGAGGATCGTGTCGCATAGAGATTAGAATCTATGGCACGGAGACAGGCCCTTCGGCCCAAACTGGTCCTTGCCAACCAAAAAGCTCATCTAAGCTAACCCCATTTTGCCCCTTATCCCTCTAAACCTATAGAAGAAACTCTCTAAACCTTGGAGAATAGATAACCCAATGAGACAGTGGTTTGGAGGAGATTATAAATTTTAGGAGGGTGATGGTTAATGGTTGCAGAGAGGGAGAACGACTGAGATATATCTGAGGTAAAGTAAGATATGAAGTGCGTGACCACTAAACCTGGCTCAATGGATGGAGCCGGTTGTTCACGGTCCTATCCAGTTTGATCTTCCTCAGGACTAGTGGTATTATCGCTAGACTATTAATCCAGAAACTCAGCTAATGTTTTGGGAACCCAGGTTCGAATCCCGTCTCAGCAGATGGTGGGATTTGTATTAAATTTTTTAAAATGTCTGAAATTAAGAATCTGCTGACGGCCATGAAATCATTGTCGAAAAAACCCATCTGGTTCACTGATGTCCTTCAGGGAAGAAAATCTGCCATCCTTACCTGGTCTGGCCTACATGTAACTCCAGATCCAGGTTGTGGTTGTGACTCAACTGCCCTCTGAACAAGGGCAACTAGGGACGGGCAATAAAATGCCGGCCAGCTGGCGGTGCCCATGTCTCACGAATGAATAAGAAAAGTGCTGCCATGTGTTTGGCAGAGCCGACCCCCTCATTGGGCAATGGCGGGATATTCTGGGCCTGCCATTGTCAATGGGGTTTTCGGTTGAATGCACCCCTGGCCCCCGGGAAGCCCACGGCAGGAGTGCATATCGCCAGGGGAACCGGAAGACCCCGCCAGCATGAACGGTCGGAAAGTGTTGGCCATTCTCTCGAAAGGGAAAGTTAGGGCAAACAAATCCAGAGTTCCCTAAATAACAAAAGAAATCGAAATGAAGATCGAGAAGAAAAAGTGTGTTTGTGACGAGTGTCAGGTAGAAAATATAATTGGGAATCAGGCTGAATACCCAAGGTTCAGAGGGGAGATGAAAAAACAGATAAGAGAAGCAAAGAGAGAGCGTGAAAAGAGACTGACAGCTAAAAAGTGAATCCCAAATTTTCCATCGGCAAATAAATAGCAAAAGGATGGTAAAAAGATTTGTACATGGAGGCAGAGGGCAAAGCTGAAGTATTTTCATCTATCTTTACCAGATATCTACCTAGGCCATGGTGAAAGAAAAGGAAATTCAGACACTGGATGGGTTTAAAATTGATAAGGAGGAGGTATTGAAGAGGTTGTTCGTACTTAGCGCTGAAAAGGCATCGAAATGTATCTAAGGGCACTGAGGGAAGTAAGAGTGCAAATTGCAGAGGCACTGGCCAGCATTTTCCAGTTTCCTTAGATTGTATAACAAAATTAATGGACAAGTGTAGGTTAATGAAGGAGTGCCAGCATTGGATTTCTTAAGGGAAAATTATGTTTAACTTGCTTGCTGGAATTTTTTTGAAGAGGTAACAGAGGGTTAATGAGGATAATGCTGTTGATGTGGTTTACATGGACTTCCAAGAAGCGTTCGCCACATCGCTGCACAACACACAAGTAAGAAAAGTTCACTATAAAAGGAGCAGCAGCAACATGGACATGAAATTGGCTGATTAGCAGCAAACAGCACGGTGGCACTGTGGTTAGCACTGCTGCTTCACAGCGCCAGGGACTCGGGTTCAATTCCCAGCTCGGGTCACTGTCTGTGTGGAGTTTGCACGTTCTCCCCATATCTGCGTGGGTTTCCTCTGGATGCTCTGGTTTCCTCCCACAGTCTGAAAGGTGTGCTGGTTAGGGTGCATCAACCCGTACAGGCGCCGGAGTGTGGCGACTAGGGGAATTTCACAGTAATTTCATTGCAGTGTTAATGTAAGCCTTACTTGTGACAAATAAATAAACTTAAACAGTAAAAAGTGGTTAATGGATGTTTTTTGAGTTGGAGGAAGGTTTGTAGTGGAGATCCCCCGGGGGTCAGTGTTCGGACTTTTGTTTTTCCTGATATATACTAATAACCTAAACCTTGGTGTACAGGTTCACAATTTCAAAACTTGTGAATGATATAAAAGTTGGAATCATTTTGAACCATGAGGAGGACAGTGTAGAACTTTTAATGTACATAGACAAGTTGGTGGAGTGGGCAGATAGGTGGCAGGTGAAGTTCAATGTGGAGAAATATGATATATTTCGTAAGGAAGAACATAGACAATATAAAATAAGGGGTATAGTTCTAGAGGATGCTGGAGCTGAAGGACCTGGAACGTGTAGAGATCATTGAAGGTGGTAGGACAGGTTTGGAATGTGGTTAATAAAACACAGAGTATCCGAGGCTATATTAATAAGTCATGATGTGGAGATGCCGGCGTTGAACTGGGGTGAACACAGTAAGAGTTTTAACAACGCCAGGTTAAACAGGTTTCCTCTACCAAATAAACCTGTTGGATTTTAACCTGGTGTTGTTAAAACTCTTACTGTATAATAATAAGGACATAGAGTACAAGAGCAAGGAGGTTGTATTGAATTTATTGGGCCTCAGCTGGAGTGTTGTGTCCAGGTTTTGGGCACCAGACATTAGGAAGGGTAGTTAACGAAAGTGAAGAAAAGATTCACAAGAATGATGGTGGGGTGAGAAAGTTCAGTTATGAAGGTAGATTGGGGAGGGTGGCTCTGTTTTCCTTGGAGAAAAGAAGACTTAGAGGCGATTTGATAAAGATATTGAAAATCATGAGTTGTCTGGACAGAGGAGATAGGGAGAAACTAAGAACACTTGAGAATAGATCGAGAATGAGAAAGGCACAGATAAAAATAATTAGCAGAAGAAACAAAAGTGAAATTAGCCTATATTTTTCACCCAGAGAATGGTTAGGGTCTGGAATGCTCTGCCTGCTAGTGTTGTAGAAGCAGGTTCAAGTGAAGGGAATTAGATTGTTACCTGAAAAGGGAGAATGTGCAGTGGTACAGGGAGAAGGCGGGAGAATGGAGCTTGGTGAATTGCTCATTTGGAGAACCAGGACACGATGGGCTGAATGGCCTCCTTCTGTGCCATTACAATTCTGTGATTCTGTGAGTTATTTACTCTAGGGAGGCATCATAAATCCTGTGCTCATCCATAGACCCATTTTCCAAACAAAGACAAAGAACAATACATCACAGGAACAGGCCCTTCGGCCCTCCAGAGGGGCTATTGCACAATGATCAGGGGGAGGAGGAGGCCTGGCAGATTATTTTCCCTCCAGTGGTCAAGGGTGCTGAGGCCAACAGGGAATTTAAACATTCCAGTATTGGGGGAGCCTGTTCTTCAGGCTGCTGAATTGCTTGTACAAGACCTGTCAGCAACACAAGGGTTAACAGTGTTGCCTGGAGGCCACAGTGAAAGTAAATAGCTCCCCTCGGTCTGAAAGTAGTCGGAAATGAAAACCATATGCTTGCTTTGGACGTACTGTCTGCTCTGTTGAGCAACTGAATGGGAAGGTGGCGGGGGGGTGGGGGCGGCGGGGGGGGGGGGGGGGGGGGCGGGGGGGGGCGTGCGGGAAGCTGTCAGAGTGCGATTGCGCCATTTGGGTCTGCTCAGACTGACAGGACCCAATCACCATTAAGAGAAAGTGTGGGGTTGGCAGGGTGGGGGTGATGGAGGGTGGAGGGGGTAG
The DNA here is from genome assembly GCF_964213995.1 of Mustelus asterias. NCBI lineage: Eukaryota > Metazoa > Chordata > Chondrichthyes > Carcharhiniformes > Triakidae > Mustelus > Mustelus asterias. The sequence continues at coordinate 3,142,679 of NC_135827.1, forward strand.
GGGGGGGGGTGGGTGGTTGGTAATGGGTAGGGGGAGGAGGGTGGGGGGAGTACTGCTGTACTTCAACTGAGCTGGGCTGACCCAACATGAGGTCTTAACGGAAAACAGATGTGGAATGGAAATCAGGACAGTGAGACAGTGTCTACAAACTGCACCAGAAAATCCGGGGGAAAAAATTGCAAATGTGTTAGGATTGAATGGCATAATAGAAGCTTCATGTAGTGGTGTTTGTCGAAACGCATGGACAAAAGAACTCAGTATTTAAATACAGCTGGCTCACATGGTACAGCACGAACAACCTGTCTGAACAGCGTTTCATTTGCTTATCAAAGGCTCGCTCACAAAAGGAACATGCATCAAACAGTAGGGTGGGTGTTATATGAGCGCCTTCCCCTCTGTTAAATGCAGCGAGGCGCTCAGTAAAACAGAAAGCAACTTGTACTCTCAACTTCACCTCGCTGCCTGCCCTGTACCAGGCAAGGCTGAATATTTCCTGTGGTAATTTGGTCAGGGGTGGGGAAGACATTGGGCAGGGGACGGTCGCTTTGTGGAGATGAGTTGGGCAGAGAGGTGGGAGCATTGCAAACTTTCAACTCTGAGGGTGTACTGCTCACCTGCTGGCTGTTTCTAGCTGTGGAAGTCACAGGGGTCGGCGGGTGCGGAGGGGGGCGGGGGGGGGGGGGGGGGGGGGAGCGGAATGGTGTGTGGGTGAGGGCAGGAGGGGAGTGGGGGTGGGGAGTAGTGTGGTTGGGGCTGAAGCACTGTTCAGTGCCAGAGGTCTCACTCAGCCCTTTGGCAAAGTGGAAACACATGGAAACATTTCCCCAAATTGACTGACACCAGAATTACCCCGAGGTTTACCACAATTTTGATGCTGGTCTTTTCAATTTACACCAATGTTGTGTGAGAACCGCATTAGAATGATGTAAGAAGCTGGCGAAGCAAGCAGCGACTGAGGAAACTGTGAAATCTATACCATCTCCCGATTTCAGTACCTCTGTGTTTCAGAATCAGAGAATCATCTTTACTGATGTTCTGAGATATAAGGGTTACAATTAGTTTTAGACATTGTAAAGCGGGTGGTGTTGAGTAGGCGATCTGCCTCACAGCCCCGGATGTATTTTGTTCTGTGGCTTTGAAGGTAGTGACTATGGAATGAAGCAGTGAAACGCAGAACGATGTTTGCACTCCCACTAAAGGCTACATTTTGCCCTTAAAGGTCACTGTCAATTCTGCACATTTAGCATGTATAAGAATCACAAAACCCTACAGAGCAGAAGGAGGCCATTTGGTCCATTGAATTTGCATCGACCCTTTGACAGAGCAGCTCACTCAGGCCTACCTGCCCTATCCCTGAAACCCCACATATTTACCCCACTAATCCTCCTAACCTACATATTTTGGGACATGAAGGTGGAAACTCTACCACCTGGCCCCCCACAGAATTGACGCGGGCGAGGGGCGGACAATGAAATTTCTGGTCTCCGCTCAAGAAAGGCCATAAAATCTCACCCTAAGGATCAATTTAGCGTGGCTAATTCCCCTAACCTGCACAGCTTTGGATTGTGGGAGGAAACCGGAGCACCCGGAGGAAACCCACGCAGACACGGGGAGACTCCACACATTCACCCAGGCTGGGAATTGAACCCGGGACCCTGGCGCTGTGAGGCAGCAGTGCTAACCACTGTGCCACCAAATTGTGTATTATTTTTCTCTTAAATATAAAAGCTTATGATTCTGTAAATAAATTCTGAGAAATCAAAGAAATGCCACAGATCTCCGTAATAAAAAACCAAAAGGTGTTTATAAAATCTTGCTGCAGATAAGGTAAGGTGCTGGGTACAGGGACAGGAAAAAAGCAAGGAACAGGCCCTTTGGCCCACTGAATCTATGCTGACACATCTGGACCACTTTCTCCCGAGTGTGAATTTTCCCGACTCTGCACTCCTGACTTGTGAGTGAAAATTTTGGCCTTAGTCTTACACATGAGGATTGGCCAGTTTGTATTGGAATGCTGGAAAACCATTTGACTGAATAACATCAAATGCAAGAGAAAGATTGTGCATTTATATAGCACCTTTTGTGTTCTCAGGATGTCCCAAAGTGCTTCACTGCCGATGACGGCATTCGTCGTGTGACCAGTGCTGGTTTCTAATTGGCAAACATGGGCCTGAATTTCTCACCTCTCGTGAGCGTGGATTCGGTGAGCCCGGGAGTGGGCGTGAAACATGTTCCTGGATACAGTCATCCCCAGAGTGCAATTTCACACTGGCTGGCCAATCCGGTGTGAAACACACTCTGCGAAATGCTGAGCGCTGCCAGGGAGAGTGGGGAGAGGGCGGGGGGGGGGGAGGATGGGGAGAGAGTGGGGAGAGAGTGGGGGGAGGGCGGGGGGAGGGCGGGGAGAGAGCGGGGAGAGAGTGGGGGGAGGGCGGGGGGAGGATGGGGAGAGAGCAGGGAGAGAGTGGGGGGAGGGCGGGGGGGGAGGATGGGGAGAGAGCTGGGAGTGAGCAGGGAGAGAGTGGGGGGAGGGCGGGGGGAGGATGGGGAGAGAGCGGGGAGAGAGCAGGGAGAGAGTGGGGGGAGGATGGGGAGAGAGCGGGGAGAGAGTGGAGGGGAGGGTGGGGGGTGGATGGGGTGAGAGCGGGGAGAGAGCAGGGAGAGAGTGGGGGGAGGGTGGGGGGAGGATGGGGAGAGAGCGGGGAGAGAGCAGGGAGAGAGTGGGGGGAGGGCGGGGGGAGGATGGGGAGAGAGCGGGGAGAGAGTGGGGGGAGGGCGTGGGGGAGGATGGGGGAGAGCAGGGAGAGAGTGGGGGGAGAGCGGGGGGAGGATGGGGGAGAGCAGGGAGAGAGTGGGGGGAGAGCGGGGGGAGGATGGGGAGAGAGCAGGGAGAGAGTGGGGGGAGAGCGGGGGGAGGATGGGGAGAGAGCAGGGAGAGAGTGGGGGGAGAGCGGGGGGAGGATGGGGAGAGAGCGGGGAGAGAGCAGGGAGAGAGTGGGGGGAGGGCGGGGGGAGGATGGGGAGAGAGCAGGGAGAGAGTGGGGGGAGGATGGGGAGAGAGCGGGGAGAGAGTGGAGGGGAGGGCGGGGGGAGGATGGGGAGAGAGCGGGGAGAGAGCAGGGAGAGAGTGGGGGGAGGGTGGGGGGAGGATGAGGAGAGAGCGGGGAGAGAGTGGGGGGAGGGCGGGGGGAGGATGGGGGAGAGCAGGGAGAGAGTGGGGGGAGAGCGGGGGGAGGATGGGGGAGAGCAGGGAGAGAGTGGGGGGAGAGCGGGGGGAGGATGGGGAGAGAGCAGGGAGAGAGTGGGGGGAGAGCGGGGGGAGGATGGGGAGAGAGCAGGGAGAGAGTGGGGGGAGGGCGGGGGGAGGGCAGGGGGGAGGATGGGGGAGAGCAGGGAGAGAGTGGGGGGAGGGCAGGGGGAGGACGGACACCGAGAAAAGGGAGCATGTGGGTTGGCATTTCAAATGTGTTCCGTCAGGATGACAGCCTCAGGGTGAGCTGTGCCATAGAGCTGCAGGTCTGTGAAAGATAAATAACGATGCTAAAACAATGCCTCGGCAGCAGAATCATACACAGACCTCAGTCCCCAGACACATTTGTTAATTTTATTTCAGCCCTGACCTTTCACCCTGCCCTGGATCCAGGTTGCAGCTTAAATATAAAGGTCGTCTGGCCAATCAGCCAGCCCACCAACTGTAGAGGCAGACGGGCAACGTGAAATCCCAGATAATTGCTAGTTAATTGTTTTAAATTGCCTTCCTGATTCTCAGCGGTTTCCGACTCCTGCTCGGCATCCCCTGACTGGAATATCGCGCAAACACACAATGATGTCAGGATGCCCAATGTCTTTTCGCACAATTTCACCTGCTTCCGAGTCGGACTTTACACAAACGTACATTGGGTCAATTTACTGAGCCAAGCCTCACAGCTGGTTAATCTGCTTTGGGTGCTGCAGGGTGGGGAATAGATATAGAAACATAGAAACATAGAAAACTACAGCACAAAACAGGCCCTTCGACCCCACAAGTTGTGCCGAACAGATCCCTTCGTTTTAGGCCTACCTAGAAACCTCCATCCTATTAAGTCCCATGTACTCATCCAGGGGTCTCTTAAAAGACCCTCATTGGTCCACTGGAGCAAGCTGAGAGGGGTGATTGAAAAGCAGCAGTGCTGGTTAGAGATTAATTGGATTAATTGAATTGTTTATTTATTTAATTAGTCAGCTAGTGTGTGTATTTTTTTGGCCTTTACTTTAACAGCAGTTTTTCAAGTTTAAAGTGAAAACTAGAAGTGGGCAGCAAAGGAGTCTGGGAAGGGTTTTTATTTTAACTTTAAAAGTCAGTTACCTGGGTGGTTCCCCCTCAGTAGTAGTTTTTTTTTTCTCTCGGGCCCCTAGCCCTATAAATTGGTGCAGAGGAGATACCCGATCCTCTACACTGGTAGAGGATCCCACCCTTCCATCCTCCTCTAACCTAATTATAAGTGTGGGGAAGTTTTTTTGTTTTCTTTTTTTCTTGCTGGTAATGGCTTCAGGGATGGCAGTTCAGGCAGTATGCTGCATCTCCTGTGGGATGTATGTGGTGAGGAAATCCAGTAGTGTTTCAGGAGATTTTAGTTGTAAGAAGTGCATTAGATTGCAGCTTCTGGAGGAGCGTGTAAAGGAGCTGGAGGGGGAGGTAGAGGAACTCCGCATAATTCGGGAGGCGGAGGTGGAAGTTGATAGGAGTTATAGAGAAATAGTAACTCCTAGAAATGAGGCTTGGGTCAATGCCAGGAGGAGGGGTAAGAAGCAATCGGGAAGACAATCCCCTGGGGCGGTTCCCCTCCATAATAGGTTTTCGGTGCTGGAGGCTACAGTTGAGGAGGAATCAACTGAGCATAGAGAGCAGATCTCTGGGGGTGAGCCGAGTGAGAAAGCTCAGGTGGTTAGGGGCTGTAAAAGACTGGGCCTTGTGATTGGGGACTCCACAATTAAGGGGACAGATAGGAGGGTCGGAACTAAAGGTAGGGACTCAGGGTTGGTGTGTTGCCTACCAGGGGCTGGGGTCCGGGATGTGTCTGACAGGGTATTCAGGACTCTTAGGGGGGAGGGAGATAAACCACAAGTTATTGTACATGTGGGGACACACGACATAGGGAGGATAGGGGAAGGGGATATTAGGCAGGGATTTATGGAGTTGGGGTGGAAACTAAAGGCCAAGACTGACAGAGTGGTTATCTCTGGACTCTTGCCTGTACCACGGGATAGTTTAGAGAGGAATAGGGAGAGGGAAGGTTTGAATTCATGGCTGAGGGGATGGTGCAGGAGGGAGGGGTTCAGGTACTTAAGCAATTGGGGCTCGTACTGGGGAAGGTGTGACCTCTATGAGAAGGATGGTCTACACCTTAATCAGAAGGGGACCAATATCCTGGGGGGTAAATTTGCTAAGGCCATGCAGGGAGGTTTAAACTGATTCGGGGGGGGGGGAGGGATCCTGAGTAGTGGGGCTGAAAGTGAGGGATGCATGGATGGGGACTGCAATGCACGGCATTGCAGAGGTGGGGTGGAGCAGGGTTTGAAATGTGTATACTTCAATGCCAGGAGTATTCGCAATAAAGTGGGTGAACTTGCAGCGTGGATCAGTACCTGGGACTTCGATGTTGTGGCTATTTCAGAGACATGGATAGAGCAGGGGCAGGAATGGATGCTGCAGGTCCCGGGGTTCAAATGTTTTAGTCGAAGTAGGGAAGGAGGTAGAAGAGGGGGAGGGGTAGCATTATTGGTCAGAGATTGTATCACAGTGTCAGAGAGGAGGTTTGATGAGGACTTATCTGTTGAGGTAGTATGGGCGGAGATTAGAAATAGGAGAGGAGAGGTCACCCTGTTGGGAGTCTTTTATAGACCTCCTAAAAGTTCTAGAGAGGTTGAGGAAAGGATTGCGGAGTCAATCCTGCTTAGGAGTGAAAGTAATAGGGCAATTGTTATGGGGGATTTTAACTTGACTAATATTGACTGGAATTGTTATAGCTCTAGCTCGTTAGAGGGGTCAGTTTTTGTTCAAAGCGTGCAGGAAGGTTTTTTGACTCAGTATGTAGACAGGCCAACTAGAGGTGAGGCTATATTGGATCTGGTGCTGGGAAATGAGCCAGACCAGGTGCTAGACTTGGAAGTTGGTGTGCATTTTGGTGATAGTGACCACAATTCGGTTACGTTCACCTTAGTGATGGAAAGGGATAGGCATGAACCTCGGGCCAGTGGTTTTAGCTGGGGGAAGGGTAATTATGAGGCTATTAGGAGAGAATTAGGAAACATAGGTTGGACTAGGAGATTACAGGGACTGGGAACGTCCGACATGTGGAGTTTTTTCAAGGAGCAGCTACTGCGAGTCTGTGATAGGTATGTCCCTGTCAGGCAAGGAGGAATTGGTAGGGCTAGGGAACCGTGGTGCACCAAAAAAGTTTCTTTGTTGGTTAAAAAGAAAAAGGAGGCTTATGTTCGGATGAGACGTGAGCACTCGGGTAGTGCACTAGAAAGCTTTAGATTGGCTAAGAGGGAGTTGAAGAGCGAGCTTAGAAGGGCTAAAAGGGGACATGAGAAGACTTTGGCGGATAGGGTTAAAGAGAATCCTAAGGCGTTCTATAGGTATGTCAAGAACAGAAGGTTGGTTAGGGCAAGTTTAGGGCCAGTTATAGATGGCAGAGGGAAGTTATGTGTGGAACCGGAGGAGATTGGTGAAGCATTGAACCAATATTTCTCTTCGGTGTTCACGCAAGGGGACATGAATATAGCTGAGGAGGACACTGGGTTGCAAGGGAGTGGAATAGACAGTATTACAGTTGATAAGGAGGATGTGCAGGATATTCTGGAGGGTCTGAAAATAGATAAATCCCCTGGTCCGGATGGGATTTATCCAAGGATTCTCTGGGAGGCAAGAGAAGTGATTGCAGAGCCTCTGGCTCTGATCTTCAGGTCGTCGTTGGCCTCTGGTATAGTACCAGAAGATTGGAGGTTAGCGAATGTTGTCCCATTGTTTAAGAAGGGGAACAGAGACTTCCCCGGGAATTATAGACCGGTGAGTCTCACTTCTGTTGTCGGCAAGATGTTGGAAAAAATTATAAGGGATAGGATTTATAGTTATTTGGAGAGTAATGAATTGATAGGTGATAGTCAGCATGGTTTTGTGGCAGGTAGGTCGTGCCTTACTAACCTTATTGAGTTTTTTGAGAAAGTGACCAAGGAGGTGGATGGGGGCAAGGCAGTGGACGTGGTATATATGGATTTTAGTAAGGCGTTTGATAAGGTTCACCATGGTAGGCTTCTGCAGAAAATGCAGATGTATGGGATTGGGGGTGATCTAGGAAATTGGATCAGGAATTGGCTAGCGGATAGGAAACAGAGGGTGGTGGTTGATAGTAAATATTCATCATGGAGTGCGGTTACAAGTGGTGTACCTCAGGGATCTGTTTTGGGGCCACTGCTGTTTGTAATATTTATTAATGATCTGGATGAGGGTATAGTTGGGTGGATTAGCAAATTTGCTGATGACACCAAAGTCGGTGGTGTGGTAGACAGTGAGGAAGGGTGTCGTAGTTTGCAGGAAGACTTAGACAGGTTGCAAAGTTGGGCCGAGAGGTGGCGGATGGAGTTTAATGCGGAGAAGTGTGAGGTAATTCACTTTGGTAGGAATAACAGATGTGTTGAGTATAGGGCTAACGGGAGGACTTTGAATAGTGTGGAGGAGCAGAGGGATCTAGGTGTATGTGTGCATAGATCCCTGAAAGTTGGGAATCAAGTAGATAAGGTTGTTAAGAAGGCATATGGTGTCTTGGCGTTTATTGGTAGGGGGATTGAATTTAGGAGTCGTAGCGTTATGTTGCAACTGTACACAACTCTGGTGCGGCCGCACTTGGAGTACTGTGTGCAGTTCTGGTCCCCACATTACAGGAAGGATGTGGAGGCTTTGGAGAGGGTGCAGAGGAGGTTTACCAGGATGTTGCCTGGTATGGAGGGGAGATCCTATGAGGAGAGGCTGAGGGATTTGGATTGTTTTCGCTGGAAAGGCGGCGGCTAAGAGGGGATCTTATTGAAACTTATAAGATGATTAGAGGTTTAGATAGGGTGGATAGTGATAGCCTTTTTCCTCTGATGGAGAAATCCAGCACGAGGGGGCATGGCTTTAAATTGAGGGGGGGTAGTTATAGAACCGATGTCAGGGGTAGGTTCTTTACCCAGAGGATGGTGAGGGATTGGAATGCCCTGCCAGCATCAGTAGTAAATGCGCCTAGTTTGGGGGCGTTTAAGAGATCCGTAGATAGGTTCATGGACGAAAAGAAATTGGTTTAGGTTGGAGGGTCACAGTTTTTTTTTTAACTGGTCGGTGCAACATCGTGGGCCGAAGGGCCTGTTCTGCGCTGTAATGTTCTATGTTCTATGTTCTATGAGTTCGCCTCCACCACCACTGACGGCAGCCGATTCCACTCGCCCACTACCCTCTGTGTGAAAAACTTCCCCCTAACATTTCCCCTGTACCTACCCCCCAGCACCTTAAACCTGTGTCCTCTCGTAGCAGCCATTTCCACCCTGGGAAAAAGCCTCTGAGAGTCCACCCGATCTATGCCTCTCAACATCTTGTATACCTCCATTAGGTCTCCTCTCATCCTACGTCTCTCCAAGGAGAAAAGACCGAGCTCCCTCAGCCTATCCTCATAAGGCATGCCACTGAATCCGGCAACATCCTTGTAAATCTCCTCTGCACCCTTTCAATCTTTTCCACATCCTTCCTGTAATGAGGCGACCAGAACTGAGCACAAGTGGGGTCTGACGAGGGTCTTATATAGCTGCATCATTATCCCCGGACTCCTAAACTCAATCCCTCGACTGTTAAAGGCCAGCACACCATACGCCTTCTTAACCACCTCCTCCACCTGCGGGGCCGATTTTAGAGTCCTATGGACCCGGACCCCAAGGTCCTTCTGATCCTCTACAGTACTAAGAGTCTTTCCCTTCATATTGTACTCCTTCATCCCATTCGACCTGCCAAAATGGACCACGACGCATTTATCTGGGTTGATATTGGCCAAGTCCCTCGGAGAACTTTCTACAGTTCTTCCAGTTGTGGCACGGTATTCTTTGGGGGTGATTTTGAGGCTGCGGGAATGGCGGTGCAAGCTCAAAATCCGGGAAGCATAATTCACACTGGTGAATTTCTGAGTTCCGATCTTCCCGGCTCTCACTGGCGGAGTGACGAGAAACATGCTGTGGGACCAAAGGACGCTATTTTTAATATGTTAGCATCATTCGTGAGGGCTCTCTCCAGGATTACCGTCCTCACTGGATATTCAGCGGGCACCAGCGTGATGTTATGTCAGCACCACTTACAACAGGTTCACCTCGATGTGAACCTGTTGTGTGGATCTCCCAGGGGCATAAAGGTGAGTATAGCTCCCCCCCCCACCCCACCCCACCAGGGAGAGGGACACGGCCAGGCAATGGCCTGGCAATGCCGCCTGGCACTGTCTCTTGGCAATGCCCCTGGCACTGCCCCTTGGCGGAGGGGGAAGGGCCAATGATCGGGGGTGGGGGTGGGGAGGGGGGGAGGGGAGGGGAGGGGAGGGGAGGGGAGGGGGGGCAATGATTGGTGGAAAGGAAGGAAGGGGTGATGATTTGAGGGATGGGGGAGGATGGAGAAGTGTTGACTCTGATCAGAGATGGGGAGGGGAGGGAAGGGAAGGGGAGCCCCTGAGACTTCTGTGGTGGGCTGGCGATGGGAGATTTATTCCTGCTCTGATTGGGGCACCCTTTAAAGATGGCACCTGATCTCAGTGCAGCCGGGTTTTGCTGGCGTGTGAGGCCCTGCCCCCTGTATGACGCGTGAAACATTTTTTTAGGCAGAGAGTCGTAAGACCTGGGGAGAAACATGTCAGTTTTCTTGCTGGAAACAACACTGCCATTTTTAGGTAAGATATTTATACCTGTATTTGTATAAATCACCTGTTTAACCTGAATGAAATGCGGCACTCCCTTAAAATTGAATTGATGCCTGGATCATGTGCTCAAGTCTTTGGGCTTTAACACTAACGTTCCTCGGTCAGACTGCGAATACTAGCCAAGGATGATACTTCTCAGGGAAGCAACTAGACCTTGTTGTTGTTGGGAAGCAGGCCGAGTCGTCACATAGCAGAAGGACAATGGAATGGAAGGATATGTTAATAAGTGTTGATGAACTAAATGTGAGGAGGGTATAAGCACTGACACAATGTTTGAGCTGAGCGGTCTGTTCCAATGCTGTAGAATTCTTTGTAGATGGAGAGAAATGGAACCAGATCCCTCACTATTCATGGCTTGACATTTGTGGATTTTGAACTATTCTGTAAACCTCATGCAAATTGGAAATCAGTCTGTTTGCAATCGGTCAGGGCCTATGGACAGGATTTTACGGCCTTGCTCGTCTTAAAACCGTAAAACCCCACCCGAGATCAACGGATCTTTCCGTGTTCCGCCCCTCACCCACTCCGATTTCCGTGGCGGACGGGGCGATAGAATTTTGCCCAATATGTCAGTGACCCAAAGCCGATCTTTGCCACCTTTTCACTGGGATAGACATCTCATCATTATGCATGAGTAACAGTTTCATTATTGGACTGTAGCCATCACAGTCAGGGTGAGTGCTGCTGGGAGCCATATACTGAACACAACAGCACTGGTGTTGGCTCTTGAGGTTCAAGTTTGATTCTTACCCTAAGGGGACAAATCTGTCCCCTCCTCCTCAGCAGCTGCACTGATCACTCGGGTGGGCCAGGGTAATTTCATCTCAGGGGACGGAAGTTCAAAGCAACAACTTTGTCCATGTTTGTCACAGATTGCCACAAATTCAATACTCTGACTGGAAAGACTGGCAGTGTGGGAATGGGGAGGTCACACAGGCAGTTAGGTTTCTGATGCTGCAGGCAGATCGAACTGGTTTATAAATAACAGAATTTGCTTCACATTGATTGCTTTTTTTCGTAAAATAGTCAATTGGGACCTCAGAGAGAGATAAGACAACCTCAAACACATTTCACTTTGTCAGCAAAGAACTGCTGACAGACTGGATAAGATGGTGCAATAAGAACTGTTCCAAGATGCCTGGGAACACCACCACCTGGAGTTTCCCCTTCAAGTCACAGACCATCCTCCACTGCACAGGGATTGCAGCGGATCAAGAAAGCAGCTAACCACCATCTTCTGAAGGGAAATTAGGGATGGGTAATAAATACTGGCCCAGCCACCAGTACCCACATCCCATAGATGAATAAAAAAACAGAGTCAGTAGAACACAAAGTGAAGGTTTTCCATAACTGAAGACCAACTGAGGTTGAGAAAGGATTAATTCTAATGGGAAACTTGACAACTCCTCTACTTGCTTTGAGTGGATTGGGGAGCTCTAGATAGAGACCCTTTCATCGGGGCTAATGATTGTAGAATGTCTTGGGGGAGGAATGGAAGAATTATTGAGCAGCGCAAAAGTGATCAGAGGGATAGAAACCATGTACGGGCAACAAATAGTGTGTCTAAATAAGGATTAGGAATTGGCTCAGGCTTACTGCTGTATTGATCTTTGTTCTTTAGTATCTTAACATCAGGTCTTTGTAGCTGGCAACGTGATGTTGATTTTTCTTATACGATGTGGGCATCCCTGTCAAGTCTAGCATTCATTGGCCATCTCTAATTGACCTGGTAAAGGTGATATGAAGCTCACTTCTCATTGGGTAACCTTGTTCCATATGGCTGCATTAATTCTATCACCATCGCAACTGGAACAAGCTCCCACCAGTGCACAGGGAGCTGAGACTCCAGGGTACTTGCTGAATGGGCACTTACCTGTTGGAGGAAGGTGTGTGGGAGAGGTTTCATTCCGGATTATAAATGGGAACAGGCGGGAGAAGTGCCAAGTGGGCACACTGTAACATCAAGGCTTCCCACTTGGCAGCTTTGGCATTTGCAGTTTGGGAAAACCTGAGACTTTGGGAGAGGTTTTAATTCCTTCCACTTGGCAGAATGGAGTGGTCACGAAGTTGAACAAGAGGAGGTGAACTGACTGCTCCATTCGCCATCCACTGCCATTTGGACTAGGGATTTCCACTGTGTGACCAGGCATCTCGAGACTGGGCAACACCCTGGTGAACCTTCTTTGCACTCTCTCTAAAGCTTCCATGTCCTTCTGGTAGTGTGGTGACCAGAACTACATGCAATACTCCAAATGCAGTATGTTAATGTTCCTAAGTGTTCTGTCATTTACAGTATAATTCACACCTAAATTTGATCCTCCAAAATGCATCACCTCGCATTTGTCTGGATTAAACTCCATCTGCCATTTCTGTGCCCATGTCTCCAATCTGTCTATATCCCGTTGTATCCTCTGACAATCCCCGGCACTATCAGCAACTCCACCAATCTTTGTGTCATCTGCAAACTTACTAATCAGACCACCAATGTTTTCCCCCAAATCATTTATATATACTATAAACAACAGGGGTCCCAGCACTGATCCCTGCGGAACACCACTAGCTACAGATTTCCATTCTGAAAAACACCCTTCCACCGCTACTCTCTGTCTTCTATCACCAAGTAAGAAGTTTAACAATACCAGGTTAAAGTCCAACTGGTTTATTTGGTAGCAAAAGCCACACTTTTGGCTTTTGCTACCAAATAAACCTGTTGGACTTTAACCTGGTGTTGTTAAACTTCTTACTGTGTTTACCCCAGTCCAACGCCGGCATCTCCACATCATTCTATCACCAAGCCAGTTCTGTATCCATCTAGCCAGCCCATCCCGAATTCCATGTGATTTTAGTTTTTGTACCAGTCTACTATGTGGGACCTCATCAAACACCTTACTAAAGTCCATATAAACTACATCCACAGCCCTTCCCTCATCAATTTCTTTTGTCACCTCTTCAAAAACCTCAATCACGTTGGTGGGACATGATCTTCCCCGTACAAACCATGCTGCCTGTTACTAACTAGTCCATTTTCCTCCAAATGTCCCATATCCTGTCCTTCAGTATCTTCTCCAAAAGCTTCTACACCACCAACATCAGGCCCACTGGTCTGTAATTTCCTGGATTATTCCTGCTTCCATTCTTAAACAAGGGAACAACATTGGCTGTTCTCCAGTCATCTGGAACCTCACCTGTGGTCAAAGAGGATGTGAAGATATCTAAGGCCACAACTATTTCTCCCCTTGCCTCCCGCAGTAACCTGGGATAGATCTCACCTGGCCCCGGGGACTTGTCTATCTTAATGCAATTTAGGATCCTCAACACTTCCTCCTTTGATATATTGACATTCTCTAGAGCGTTCACACACCTATCCTTGACCTCAACATCCATCATGTACTTCTCCTTGGTTAGTACCGATACAAAGTACTCATTAAGGATCTCACCAGTTCCTGTGGCTCCACGCATAACTTCCCTTCATTGTCCTTGAGTGGGCCTACTCTTTCTCTTGCTACCCTCTTCATTCTAATATATGCATAAAAAGCCTTGGGATTCTCCTTGACCCTGTTTGCTAAAGACATTTCGTGGCACCTTTTAGCCCTCCGAATTCCATGTTTAAGTTCCTTCCTACTTTCACTGTACCCCTCAAGGACTTCATCAGATGCCTAGACCTATCATATGCCTTCTTTTTCTTTTTGGCTAAGCTTACAATTTCCCTTGCCTTTCCCGGTAGGCAAGGCTTCTGGGTCACTCACTGCTGAGCACCTCACAACTGAAGGTCCACAGCAGGCGGAGGCAGGAACGTCCCAGGGAACTGGCACTTGGAGGGATGCTGGATCCCAAGACCCTGCTGAGCCCCTTGCCAATGATGTGCCCCTGGGCCCGGGCGTCCCACAGCTGCTGGAGCTGCAAAGACAGAGTCACGAGTATCAAGAAGGGATGACAGCAGCCCTCATCAGATGATAAGGCTGACTGGAAAAGCCTTCTATCTGGGGAGATGGTGCCGTCACTCCAGCGCACCGAGGCCAACACTGCGATGGGGCGAACACAATGCAGATGTTGGTGCAAGCGAGGACTCCATGACAGGACATGTCTGCACCATTGCTCAGCTCATGACCTCCATGTCTGAAGGGTGAGCTCCAGGGTGCCGGGTTTTGACTGCACAGTGCAGGCACTGGTGGGAATCAAAAACAAAGAACAGAACAGCACAGGAACAGGCCCTTCGGCCCACCACGTCTGTGCTGACACAGATGCCTCTCTAATCTAATATTTTCTTGCCTCCACATGGTCCATATCCCTCTATTTCCTGCCTATTCATGTATCTATCCAGAAGCCTCTTGAATGTTGCTATAGAATCTGCTTCCACCACCTCCTCCGGCAGCGCATTCCAGCCTTTCACCACCCAGAGTGTGAAAAACTTGCCCCTTATATCTCTTTTAAACTTTCCCTCTCTCACTTTCACCCTTTCCAATGCATCAACGTCCTTCTGGTAGGGTGGCGACCAGAATTGTACACAATACTCCACTTGCGGCCTAACCAAAGTCTTACATAGCTGCAACTTAATTTTCCAATTCCTATACTCAAAGCCCCGACTGATGAAGGCCAGCATGCCATACGCCTTCTTGACCACTTTAGTTGCCACTTTCAGGGAACTGTGGATTTGCACACCGAGATCCCTCTGTATGCTAATATTCCTAAGGGCTCTACCATTTACTGTATACATTCCTTCTGCAGTGGACCTTCCAAATCGCATCACCTTACATTTGTCCGGATTAAATTCCATCTGCTATCTTTCGGCCCAGGTCTCCAGCTGATTTATATCCTGCTGCATCCTCTGATAACCCTCCTCACTATCCGCTACTCCCACAATTTTTGTATCATCTGCAAATTTACTAATCAAATCACCTACATTTCCCTCCAAATCATTTATATATATTACAAACAACAGAGGCCCCAGCACTGATCCTTGTAGAACGCTGCTTGTCACAGACCTCCAGTTAGAAAAGTGCCCTTCCTCTGTTACTCTCTGCTTTCCAAGCCCAAGCTAGTTCTGTATCTATCTTACCACTTCACCTCGGATTCCATGTGACTTCACCTTCTCTATCAGCTTGCCATGACAAACCCTATCGAAGGCTTTATTAAAGTCCATGTATACAACATCCACTGCCCTGCCCTGGTCAATTTCTCTTCTCACTTCCTCAAAGAGTTTGATCAAGTTTGTGGACACGACCTCCCCTTCACAAAACCATGCTGCTTATCATTAATAAGCCTATTCTCTTCCAGATGTGAGTACATCCTGTGTCGAAGAATCTTCTCCAATAATTTCCCCACCACTGATGTAAGGCTCACAGGCTGTAATTTCCCAGATTGTCTCTTCTGCCTTTCTTAAACAGAGGAACAATGTTAGCTACTCTCCAATCCTCTGGTACCTCGCCCGTGGCTAAAAAGGATACAAAGATTTTGGCCAAGGCTCAGCAATTCTTTCCCTTGCACCTCTCAGTATTCTGGGATAGACCCCATCTGGCTCTGGGACCTTGGCCATCTTCATGTTTTTCAAAACCACAATACCTCATCCCTTTTTATCTCAATATGTCAACATCCTCCTTTCTACACTCCCCATCCACCACTTCCTTCTCCTTTGTGAATAATGATGCAAAGTACTCATTAAGGACCTTACCCACCTCATCTGGCTCCGCACACAAATTCCCTCCACTGCCCTTGAAGGGCCTACCCTTTCCTTAGCTACTCTCTTCCTCCTTATATATGCATAAAAAGCTTTGGGATTCTCCTTAATCCTGCCTGCCAAGGACATTTCATGGCCCCTTTTAGCCCTCTTAAGTCCCTGTTTAAGCATTTTCCTGCTCTCTTTGTACTCCTCAAGAGCCTTAGAGTCATAGAGGTTTACAGCATGGAAACAGGTCCTTCAGCCCAACTTCTCTATGCAGCCAAGTTTTTACCACTAAGCTAGTCCCAATTGCCGCATTTGACCCATTTCCCAGTATGTCCATCTTACCCATGTAACTATCTAAATGCTTTTTAAAAGACAAAATTGTATCCACCTCTACTACTGCTTCTGGCAGCTTGTTCCAGATACTCACCACCCTCTGAATGAAAACATTGCCCCTCTGGATCCTTTTGTATCTTTCCCCATCACCTTAAACAATGCCCTCTAGTTTTAGACTCCCCTACCTTTGGGAGAAGTTGTTGACTATCTACCTTATCTATGCCTCTCATTATTCTATAGACCTCTATAAGATTACCCCTAAGCTTCATACACTCCAGGGAAAAAAGATATAAAAACAGCCTCTCCTTATAACTCAAACCATGAAGTCCTGGTAGCATCCTAGTAAATGTTTTCTGCACTCTTTCTAGTTTAATAATATTCTTTCTATAAAAGAGTGAATAGAACTGCACACAGTATTCCAAGTGTAGCCTTAGCTGTTTCTTGTACAACTTCAACAAGCCTTACCTGTTTTCAGTTTCCAAAAATTTATATATGCCTCCTTTTTTTTCACTGAGCTCACAATCTCTCTTGTCATCCAGGGTTCCCGAAGCTTGCCATCTTTATCCTTCATTTTTATAGGGACATACTGGTACTGAATTATTAACAACTGACTTTTGAAAGACTCCCAGATATCAGATATAGAATTACCCTCGAACAGCCGTCCCCATTCCCTAGCTCTTGCCTAATACTGTCATAGTTAGCCTTCCCCCAGTTTAGTACTTTTACTCTGGGACTACTTTTATCCTTCTCTACATGTATTTTGAAATTTATAGAATTGTGATCACTGTTCCCAAAATGGTCCCCACTGAGACATCAATCACCTGTCCGGGTTCGTTTCCCAGAGCCAGATCTAAGATAGCCTCTTCCTGAGTCGGACTATCTACATATTTCCTCAAGAATCACTCTTGGACACACTGAACAAACTCTATGTTGGGGAAGTTAAAATCGCCCATCACAACAACCCTGTTGTTTTTACACCTTCCCATAATCTGCTGACACACCAGTTCCTCCACTTCACGCTGGCTGTTGGGAGATCTGTAGTACAACCCCAACAGTGACTGCACCACTCCTGTTCCTGAGTTCTACCCATATGGATAAAAGCTTTGACAAAAGGTCATCTGGACTCGAAACGTCAGCACTTTTCTCTTCTTACAGATGCTGCCAGACCTGCTGAGATTTTCCAGCATCTTCTCTCTTGGTTTGGCACACCACATCTAGGGCGGCACGGTAGCACAGTGGTTAGCACTGCTGCTTCATAGCTCCAGGGTCCCGGGTTCGATTCCTGGCTCAGGTCACTGTCTGTGTGGAGTTTGCATATTCTCTTCGTGTCTGCGTGGGTTTCCTCCAGGTGCTCTGGTTTCCTCCCACAGTCCAAAGATGTGTGGGTTAGGTTGATTGGCCATGTTAAAAATTACCCCTTAGTGTCCTGAGATGTGTAGGTTAGAGAGATTAGTGGGTAAATATGTGGGGGTAGGGCCTGGGTGGAATTGTGGTCGGTGCAGACTCGATGGGCCGAATGGCCTCCTTCTGCACTGTAGGGTTTCTATGATTCTACCCATATGGCCTCACTATCTGATCCCACTAAGGTGTCCTCCCTCTGTTTAGCTGTGACCATTCTCCCTAATCAGTAAAGCAACACCCCCACCTCTTTTGTCACCCTCTCTATTTCGCCTGAAGCATCAAAATCCTGGAATGCTAAGCTGCCAGTCCTGCCCTTCTTTCATCCAAGACTCCATAATTACCACAACATTATAGTTCCATGTAGTAATCCAAGCTTTAAATTCATCCGCCTTACCTGTCATACTCCTTGCGTTAAAACAAACACACCTCAGACCATCTGTCCTGTCATGTTTTGTACGCTCTCCCTGTGTTTTAGTTCATGAATCCGCAAGTGTCAGCACCAGAGGACGGCGGGGCTTCTGGACCTCACTCCAGCTGCCCCTCCATCCTATGGAGGACCACAAGGACTCCCGGAACCTGAAGGAAAGAGGATCGGCAGGAGTGCAGCCTGGGGTCCTCCAGCCAGGGGACCCTAAACCTATCTGATGCCTCTCTGTGAGTGACATGCCTCTAGCCCCAGGCACTGAGGAGGGCAGCCGTACTGACCGAAAGGAAACCTGGACCCACAAGGTTCGAGTTCCCCAGGGGACGCTTGTCAAGGTCATCTCAAGCAGAAGTGCGTGGAAGTCAACAGGCTGCATCAACCTCAGCTGTGGATCCCGGGGTTACACCTAGATGTGGTGTGAAGGCGAGGAAGGTGAAGAAACCGGAGACTCAGTGGGCACAGGTGAATATAGGCGCTACTGTAGATAGGTCACCATTATGTTTTGAACGTTTGGCATTAAATTTCATTTCATTCACCCACAGAGCCCCCACTCTGCCTGTCTGTGCCACCAAGCTTGGGGTAGCCAGCACACCCTCCCGGAGCCTCATTCCTGTGGAGTGTGAGCATGGCAGTGCGATGTTCCTCCTACACCAGTGATGCAGTGAGGGGGCGCTGCGGCAGGCATGCCTCCCCACCCTCCGGATCCCATTCCCCAACCCCCATCCATGGAAGTGCGAACTCCCTCCTCCCCCCCTCCAACAAAACGCACCCCTCTCATGTCTAACAGTGTTCTCCAGCAATCCCGAGGCCAGGGGTTGTCGAGGTGCTGCCAGGCTGCCCACCTCGGCTGTAAGATGGATGTGAACACCAGGACCCCTGACTTGGTGGGCTTGTCGTAGTTGTCACTGGGTTTCTGAGCCCTGTGATAAGTCCATCCGATGGCAGGCTGTGTTAACCTCTCTGTCAGGCAGGAGTCAGACACCTCGCTGAGGATGAGAGGAGCATCGCTCTGTCCTCAATGCAAGTCATAGAATCATAGAAACCCTACAGTGCAGAAGGAGGCCATTCGGCCCATCGAGTCTGCACCGACCACAATCCCACCCAGGCCCTACCCCCACATATTTACCCGCTAATCCCTCTAACCTACACATCCCAGGACTCTAAGGGGCAATTTTTAACCTGGCCAATCAACCTAACCCGCACATCTTTCTCCCACAGAGTCCGGCCAATGGCTTCAGTGCCCTGCCCATGACGCCAGGGAACAGCCCGGGAGCACACTGCTGGCACCACTTCACTGCTGAGATGTTAGTCCCCATGGTCGGAGAACGAGTCGAGCCTTGGTCCTGCTCATCCCCAAAGCGAGAGGCTATGAGGCCATTCCTAGCATGTCAGCCCAGTCAGGTCCTGTCCACTGCCCGGGTTCTTCCGCCTCCTCCCCTGCGTGCTCACCCTCACCGCCCTCTTCGACATCCGAGGAGATGTGGCGTTCCTCCATCTCTTCCAGGTCCATGTGGTCTCCCCTCTGCAGCGCCAACTTGTGGAGAGCACAGCACACTGCAATGATGTGGGAGACCCCTGGGGATGCATTGTAGCGCTCCCCCTGACTGGTTCAAGCACCGGAACCACATCTTCAGCAGGCCAATCACCTGCTCCACCAGCGTGAGCCTCATTGTAACGGGTTTCTGCTGGTGTTTGTGATCTCTGCACTGACGTCATCAACGACCCCCTGAGTAAATACCCCCTGTCTCCGAGATGCCATCCCTCCAGACGCCGCTCTCCCTCAAAGACGGCTGGGGTCTGAGAGCACCCCATGTAGCTGTCATGGACGCTCCTGGGAAACGGGCACACACGCACAGGAAGCGCACCGTGTGGTCACTGGCGAGCTGCTCATTGAGGGAGGAGAATACATTGGGGTTCATGAATGGCACTGAGTGGGATCCTGGAGCGGGCAGGGCCATGTGGGTGCAGTTAGTCAAACCTTGCACCTGGGGTAAGCCGGCTAAGCGGGCAAACCCCTGGTCCTGGCATCTTGGCTCGCCTGGTCCTGGTCCAAGTTGATGTACATATGAGCCCTCACATAAAGGGCAGCTGTAACCTCCCAGATGCAGTTGTGTGTGGCCGACTGGAAGATGCCACACAGGTGGCATGCCCTGGAATCAGCCAATCACACAGAAATTCAGAGCGGCTGTGAGTTTAAGGGCCACAGGCAGTGGGTGTCCTCCCATTCCGTGTGGTGCCAGCTCCTGCAGGGTCTGGCGGAGGTGGTCCACCATCCCCTGGGACAGACGCAGTTTTCTATGGCACTGAACCTCGGACACCTGCAGTTACGATGACCGATTTTGGAATATCCTCGGCCGGTACCTACACATCGCGGAGCCGGAGCAGAGACAGGCCCAGCCTCTCCCTCCTCCGCAGGGCACTGGTCCTGGCCAGGTGCTGTGTAACGTTGGTGTCTCTGCCACTGCCCTGTGCCAATCAGCAGGACAGCCAGCCCACAGACCCCATGATCCTCCAGACCATGCCCTGTAAAGAAGAGAAAGTCACAGTGCGCTGTAAGGCTTTGTGAGAGAGACCCTCCTCTCTCAATTCCTCGAGGATTATAACCCAATGGCAGCACTCAGTCGGTGCCTCAACACCATCCCTCACACCTACCTCTCGGACATTGTAGCCACATCTCCTCATTGATCCCTCTCAACTCCAGCAGGATGCAGCACATGGACCCACCAGGGTCTCAGGGGCACCAAACACCCGCATTCCCCCAGCCCCCAAGACCCCCCAAAGAAACCAGGTGTCACGCTAGAGGGCAGTCGAGTGGCTACATGTGACCAGTGTTTACATCCTGATGGGGGACCTTGCCGATGCCCCCATCCTGACCTCGATTGGGGCGTGTGATGATAGACATCACCATCACACCTTGCATAGGGGGCACATCAGTGTTATACAAAGAGCAAAGAACAATACAGCACAGGAACAGGCCCTTCGGCCCACCAAGCCTGCGCCAATCATGTTGTCCTTTCTAGACGACCACCTGTATCCCTCTATTCCCTTCCTGTTCATGTGTCTATCCAGATAAGTCTTAAATGTCGCTTAAGTATCTGCCTCAACCACCTCACTTGGCAGTGCATTCCAGACCCCCACCACCCTCTGTAAAAAAAAACTTCCCCACACATCTCCACTAAACCTTTCCCTCTTGAACTTGTGCCCCGTTGTAAAAGTTTCCAACTGTTCACCTTATCTAGGTCTCTCATAATTTTATAAATTCTATCAGCCCCTCAGCCTTCATCTTTCCAGGGAGAACAATCCCTGTTTATTCAATCTCTCCTCAGAGCTAATACCCTCCATACCAGGCAACATCCTTTTCTGTACTCCCTCCAAAGCCTCCACATCCTTCTGGTAGTGTGTTGACCAGGACTGGACACAATATTCCAAATGTGGCCTGACCAATGTTTTATATAACTATAACATAATTTGCCAACTTTTATACTTGATGCCCTGGCCAATGAGAGCAAGCGTGCCATAGGCTTCCTTCACCTTTTCCACCTGTGCTGCCATTTTTAAGGATCTGAGGACCTGTACTCCCAGATCTCTCTGTGTGTCGATGCTCTTGATGGTTCTGCCATTTATTTTGTAGCTTTCACCTGAATTGGATCTATCAAAATGCATCACCTCGCATTTGTCCAGATTAAATTCCATCTGCCATTTTTCCGCCCAACTTTCCAGCCTATTTGTATCCTGCTGTATTCTCTGACCGTCTTCATCACTATCCGCAACTCCACCAATCTTAGTATCATCCGCAAACTTGCTAATCAGACCAGCTACGTTTTCTTCCAAGTCATTTATATACATTACAAACAACAGAGGTCCCAGCACTGATCCCTGAGGAACACCACTAGTCACAGACCTCCAATCAGAAAAACACCCTTCCACCGCTACCCTCTGTCTTCTGTGACCAAGCCAGTTCTGAATCCATCTAGCTAGTTCACCCTTGATCCCATGTGATTTAACCTTTTGCACCAACCTGCCATGAGGGACCTTGTCAAATGCTTTACTAAAGTCCATGTAGATGACATCCACGGCCCTTCCCTCGTCAATCATTTTTGTCACCTCCTCAAAAAACTCAATCAAATTAGTGATTCATGACCTCATACGAAACCATGCTGTCTAGCGCTAATAAGACCATTCAGTTCTAAATGTGTCTAGATCCTATCCCTAAGAATCTTCTCCAACAATTTCATTATCACTGACGTTAAGCTCACTGGCCTATAATTACCCGGGTTACCCTTGCTAACTTTCTTAAATAACGGGACAACGTTGGCTATCCTCCAATCCTCTGGGATCTCACCTGTGGCCAACGAGGAAACAAAGATTCCTGATAGAGGTCCAGCAATTTCCTCTCTTGTCTCCCTCTGTAATCTGGGATAGATGCCATCTGGGCCTGGGGATTTGCTTGCCTTAATGCTTTTTAATTCACCTAACACTTCCTCATAATGATGACTTGCTCCAGAGGATTTACATAACCCTCCGAGACACCATCAATCAATGTGTCCCTCTCCTTTGTGAACACCGATGCAAAATACTCATTAAGGATCTCACCCACTTCCCTTATTTTGTGTGGTGTTGCAGCATTACTGGGAATGTCAGCTCAATGCCTGGGACATCGGCTTGCAAAGGGTTAAAAGTTGGCCTCCACCAAGCGACAGTGCTGTTTGGCTGCACACCATTTTGTGGCACAATCACAGTGAGGGGAGGCCGGGGTGGCTGTTCAGCCCAGTGTCTGCCTCTTGTGGCAGACCAGGCAAAGCTGAATGGTGAGGCCAGCAATTAGCATATCCAGCTCGTTCCCAGAAGGCACCCTGTTTCTCCCGGGTCACAGGAGGTGCTGAGCTGAGCAGAGTTCACCCATTGAGATTTACCGTCACACGCTAGGGGCCGAGAAGATCAGAATTTGGAATCTCGCCGGTGCGTATTGTGGTTTACGAGTCTCTCTGGATTTTGAGTGCGCACCGTTATTCCCACGGGTGAAGAGCACAGCCTCAAAATCACCCCCTTATCATTTAAACTGCCTAACCAGACAAAACAAACCCCGGGAAGTCTCGATCTGTTCAGTAAAACCCGCCGTTACACCGCTGAATATCTGGTTTCTGTTCTCAGAGAAGCCTATGAACTCCCTTGGGCTCCATATTTTGAGTCATTACCAACACAGTCTCTTCCCCCAGTGATTGTAACTCCCTCTTCCTAATTCATTCCCAGTCAGATTAACCTCTGGGGCACCTGATATCATGCTGTTTAGGTCCAAATGTCAGTGCCATTGGCTGATATAATCTACCCTCTTCATCACTAAGCTCACAGGTCTTCAGCCTTCAATACAATTCACCGTGGGGGTGGGTATGAGGCAGGGCCGAAGGCTGCTCGTGGGAATGTCAACCAACAGAAATAGAATTATACGTGACACAAAACTCAGCTAACACTCCATGGAGACACATGGGTCAATCTCACAAGCAAATCGGAAGTAGATCTTGAAGAAGGATTGAGTTAACTGATAAGGAAAGGTTTATCAATGGAATGTTCCCTTTAAAATTGTTGAGCATGGATGTTTTTCTTCCAATATTACTTTGCATGGCCTTGCACGCTCATCAATTAGCAGGTAATGAGGCCTTTGTGATACTTTCCAGGTTGTGCATCTGCATATCCACAGATATGCAGATGCACAAAAATAGCATATGGAACAATGTGTTCTTCAGAGGGAAGTCCCAGGAGAACATTGGTCACAGGTTAACCTAACCAACACATCTTGGGACATCAAGGGGCAATTTAGCATGGCCAATCCTCTAACCCACTCATCTATAGACTGTGGGAGGAAACCGGAGCACCCGGAGGAAACCCACGCAGACACAGGGAGAATGTGCAGACTCCACACAGACAGTGACCCAAGTCAGGAATTGAACCTGGGCCCCTGGCGCTATGAGACAGCAGTGCTAACCACTGTACCACCATGATGCTCCACTCAGTCAGTCTAGTTTCATCTGGGGTGGTGACTACTTTCAGTAGCTATAACAATGA
This sequence comes from Mustelus asterias, assembly GCF_964213995.1. NCBI lineage: Eukaryota > Metazoa > Chordata > Chondrichthyes > Carcharhiniformes > Triakidae > Mustelus > Mustelus asterias. Next base: position 3,166,524 of record NC_135827.1, read on the forward strand.
GGCATAGTTTTGGGACAGACTGGACAATGGGTCTCAAGTTTCATCTCAGTCACTTATCCTTGCAAGAACTTATGTGAGCCACAGAATTCTTTAAGATCATTGTTATTGTTCAGGGCATCTGATTCATCTAAGCCACGTGAAATTCCTCCTGCTGAACATCCCTGATTTTGATCACTTCACCATTGGTCGATGTGCCTTCACTTTGTAGGCCCAAAGCCCTACACTCCCCACCACTCGACCTTATCTACAGAAGTGGTCAGTGTCATATTTTGTTTTATAATGTTCATATGAAGCAGTTTGGGATATTTTATTAAGTGCAAGGCACTATATAAATACAAGTTATTTGTGTTGCAGTTTATACCAGTCCTCCTCCTTTATCGAGGTTCCAATAGGGTCATAGAGAGCCAACTGGACAGTCACTGGGAGGAGGTCAGAGATAAAGTGCATTATTTTGACAAATAAAAATATTCACCTCATTTTTCTGTTCTTTGATGTGTAGATATGACTGATAGTAATGTAGCTACAGTTTAAGTTCCTTTGTCGTTGGGTAATTTTGCCTGATACACAGGGCCATAGGTTCTACTCCAGTGTGGCTCTCGTTCTGATTTCCTCTATTTTCACTGTTTAATTTTTGGCCAATTTGTGCGATTCTGGTTGGACCAAAACCATTTATTTTCAGAGGCTTAGACCTTGTTCTGCAAACATAGCTGAAAGGTTTTGGTTAGGACACACTGAGTTACAGTTCTTGTGGTCACTTTTATATTTAAAACAAAGCAATGCCAGCATGGACCCACATTTTGGAATCAGAAACCAGCACACTGAGCCAGAAATCGGCGCAGAGCTGCCTAATGTGTTCAAGATGTAGTTTAAATGCAATTTAAGTAGCATTAGCAGGCCCGGGACCGAAATCTCCAGGCCTGCAAGTCTCTCCCCCACCATCAGGAATTTTTCACTCCAGTGAGGTTTACAATAGCTCCCCACTTGCGGGAGCTGCCGGCTCGATCCCACTGGAGTGAAGGGGGGGGGCAATCCCTTGGCAATGCCAGCCTGGACCCCTGGCACTGCCCAAGGGGCACCTTGGCACTGCTCAGTGGGCATCAGGCAGTGCCAAGGGGGGCAGGGCCTAATGGGGGGCCCCGCTGCCACTCTGCACTTTGGGCTGAGTGACAGAGGGAGGGAGGCCAGTGATCGGGGCTGGGTATTGGGGTGGAAGGGGTATTATTGCTTGTGTGATATTTAGTTGCAGTATTATTACTGTAGTGGCTGTCTCTCTGTTATTGCTGGAGTGGGTGTAGAGAGGTCAGGGCTCAGGCAGCAATCTTTGTCTAATTTTAGCACGGCTGATATTGAATGTGTGTATTATTTCTCATTGTAGGATATTATCGATGTGGTCGGGAGTTGGCAGCATCCCCAGTCTGAGCCTGACATTGGATATGGGAACAGAGTCTGAGAAACAGTCCCACATTCAGCCAGAACTAACATGTGGTCTTTGGAAATCAGGCAGGGATAGAGCTGGAAAGGCAGCAGTAACACAACAGAGGTTTCTGTGGCATTCCACAGCTTCACTGCTCAAACGTGAAACAGAAACAATGAACGAAAAATGAACAAAAACCAGCAAATGTTCTATTTTTGTATTCTAACTTCAGGTCTGTGGATATTCCAGTCATGTTTGGATGAATCAACTGTGATGACCAAGCTATCACAGATCCCTCCTTGACCAAATATTTTGTTTCTTCTCCTGGGACTTCCCTCTGAAGAACACATTGTTCCATATGCTATTTTTAACAAATTGGCTAATGTATTTGGATGAAATTACCATTCTGGCCACTTCAGTCCGTCATTAATCTTTGGGGGACTTTCTTTTCACCCTGGCTTCTCATAACTTCACAAACAGATCTGTTCTTTCAGGTCCTCTTTCATTTTCAACTGGTCCACTCCTGAGCAATATTTTAGGATGAAGTCATGGAGCTGTACAAACAGCCTGGGACCCAGAGGAATGAAGATTCTTGCCCATATCCAGATCCTGTGCACATTCCTGCTCTACCCTTGTTGGTTTGCAAAGATCAGCCCCAGTCTTTGCAAAAAAAAATCTTAACAGAACCACAAAGCGGGGAGGTGATGGCCTAGTGGCATTATCATCGATTATTAATCCAGAAACTCAGCTAAAGTTCTGGAGACCTGTGTTCGAATCCCGCCAAGACAGGTGATGGAATTTGAATTCAGTAAAATTGTGGGGAAAAAAAGTGTCTGATGATAACCATGAAACCATTGCCGAATGTCAGAAAAACCCATCTGGTTCACTAATGTCCTTTCGGGAAGGAAACCTGCCAGCCTTACCTGGTCTGTGACTCCAGAGCCACAGCAATGTGGTTGACTCTTAACTGCCCTTTGCAATGGCCTAGCAAGTCATTTAATTCAAGGGCAACTAGGGATGGGCAATAAATGTTGGCCAGCCAGCGACGCCCATGTCCCACGAATTTAGTTACAAAATTCCTGGCCAATTTGTAATTACATAGCACCTGCAATGGAGGAAAGCATTCCTTGAGGACACTGAAAAAGAGTTAGCAGATAGCTAGGAGCAGTGTGGAAAGGGCAATGTCAGCCATTTGTCTAAGCTTTTGCAAGCAGGGTGTGGAGAAGAGGAGCATTGAGGCCTAGCGGTAAGAAATTTGAAGAGCAGGAATTTAAATCAAAGTGTTCAAAATCAGCCAAGGCTCCTCATTAATCCAGTTGGGGTGGGAAGGGGGAATGAGTACATACCCAGAGAGTGCCAGCCTAAAGCAGGACTGAGTTTCCAGTTCCTGGACTTCTTGATCTCCATGGGCTACAATTCAGATATGCTGATTGGACCCTTGGCCTGAGAGTAGTTTGTCCGACCTCTGTCCATTGATTTCATCCACTGATGGTAATTGTAACGGGTACAATGGACTAAAATGCCTCCTCCTGTGCGGTACACTGCTGAAGTCAATATACCGTCAACTGTGAGGGAAATCTTTGAAGGTCTTTGAGAGATGTAATGAATGAACAAATATAATTAGTTAAAGGAAAAGGAACATGGACCCAAGACAAAAAAGATCATCTTTAACTTAGCTCCCAGTGACTAGGTATCTGGTTAGATAAGAATAAGATATAAATCTGAAGAGGGTTAGAAGGCATTTATTTTTTATTTATTTGTGTCACAAGTCACATTAACGCTGCAATGAAGTTACTGTGAAAATCGACTAGTCGCCACACTCCAGTGTATGTTCGGGTACACTGAGAGAGAATTTATCATGGCCAATACACCTAACCAGCACATCTTTCGGACTGTGGGAGGAAACCAGAGGAAACCCACACAGACACAGGAAGAACATGCAGACTCCGCACAGACAATGACCCCAGCCAGAAATCGAACCCTGGTCCCTGGCGTTGTGAGGCAGCAGTGCTAACCACTGTGCCACTGTGCTGCCCTTATCAGAATATGCATAGGAAATGCAATCCTTTCCCTTTTACCACATCCCTGTGCAGTGGCCTTCCAGTGATTATGTCACACTTGTTTCAGTTTAGTACATTGCTTCCAGGCTCTCCTCCATAGCGGGGAGACCACATGTAGATTGGGACGCTGCTTTGCGAAATACTTCTATTCAGTCTGAAAGGGGGATCCCAGGCTTCCGGTGGCTTGGTATTTAAATTTTCTGTTCCACATCCACTCTGACCTCTGTCTTCCTCCAACATTGTTCCGATTATGAAGCTCCATGTAAACTCGAGGAACTGCACCTCACCCTTTGATTCACCACCTCACAGCCTTCTAAATTCAATGTTGCTTTTAACCCCCTCCCCCCTTTCCCTACCACAGCACTTGCTTAAAACCCGATATGCCTCTCACCTTCTCCAGCCCTGATGGAAGGTCCTTGACCTGAAACGTGAATTTTGTTTCACTCTTCACTGATGCTGCCCAACCTACAATCTGTCAGAATGTGCCCAGTGTTGGTCACCTGATCATCGGAAGGTCACTGAATGGATACAGAAGCGAGCAGTAGGGATGATTCCAGAAGGTTGGGAATGGAGAGACTAAGGAAATAACTGTGGGCAGTGACCTCCTGTGAGGTACTGATCGAGTGTTCAGATTGTAAAGAAAACTGACTGAATTGATTCCAACAATTATTGGTTATATTGAAGTATTCAAACGTCAGAAGACAAATAAAAAATATCAGAAATTAGGAGAAGGATAGAAAATCAGACAATCATTGAATAATAATTTAGTCAAGAGTTATCAGAGCTATAAAATAACTTAGCAAGAAAGCGAGAGGAACAGGTTTAAGAGACAACTTTTAAGTTTAAGAGAGGCGTACTTGGAGTATTGTGTACAGTTTTGGTCACCTTGTTATACGAAAAGCATTGACAAACAGGAAAGAGTGCAAATAAGATTTATGAGGATGTTGCTGGGACTAGTGGGCCTGAGTTATAGGGAGAGGTTGGCTAGGACTTTATTCATTGGAACATAGGAGAATGAAGTGTATTATTGAGGTGTATAAAATCAGGAGGAGCATAGATAGGGTGAACGCACGTAGTCTTTTCCCAGGGAAGGGGAATTGAAAACGAGAGGACATAGGTTTAAGGTGGGAGGGAAAAGATTTAAAAGGGACCCGGGGGAGCAAGTTCTTCACGCAGAGAATGGTGTGGATATGGAATGAATTGCCAGAGAAAGTGACTGAGGCAGTTTCAATGGCAATATTTAAAAAGTATTTGGATAAGTAAATGGATGGGAAAGGATCAGAGGGATATGGGCCAAACGCAGGTAATTGGGGCTAGCTGGAAGGGCACCATAGTCGGTATGGACTGGTTGGGCCGAAGGGCCTTTTTCTGAGCTATATTTCTCTATGACTCTATAACTCCAGATATGGTTCTGACGAGCAGCTGAGGAGACATGTAAAAGAGTGAAATCTATCCACAGAAGAATCTCCGAATCCCTACAGTGCAGAAGGAGGTCATTTGGTCCATCGAGTTTGCACCAACCACAATCCCACCCAGGCTCTATTCCCATAACACCACAGCTAATCCCCCTGACACGAAGAGGCAATTTACCATGGTCAATCCACCTAACCCGCACATCTTTGAACTGTGTGAGGAAACTAGAGCATCCAGAGGAAACCCACGCACATATGGGAAGAATGTGCAAACACCACACAGACAGTCACCCAAGGCTGGAATCGAACCCAGGTCCCTGGCACTGTGAAGCAGGGGGGCTAACCACTGTGCCAACGGGCCGCCTGATGCTAAATCTTGTTGGATTCTACTCCTAACTTGCCTCGGCGCTGCTGCCTCACTGCGCCAGGGACCTGGGTTCGATTCCAGCCTTGGATGACTGTCTGTGTGGAGTTTGCACATTCTCCCCATGTCTGCATGGGTTTCCTCCGGGTGCTCCGGTTTCCTCTCTCAGTCCAAAGATGTGCAGGTTAGACTGATTGGCTATGCTAAATTTCCCCTTAGAGTCAGGGGGCTAGCTAGGGTAAATACATGGCATTATGGAGATGGGCCTTGGTGGGATTGTTGACGCTGCAGGCTCAATCGGCCGACTGGCCTCCTTCTGATCTGTAGGAATTCTATGATTCTATTCCATATTCTGTGATGTCCCAGGTTAATGGAAGCAGCCTTTAATGCATGTGACCAGTTTTTGTGACTGTATTATTTACACAAAGAACACAGACAGCTTTCAGTAAAAGTTGCTTTCAAATTCAAACGGCACTGTAGCTACCCTTGATGTTCAGTGTAGCTCTAACACATCTGCAATCTCAATAAAAATTCTTCAGATCTATAAATAACATTCACTGATGCTAAATCACTGGGAACAGGCACACTGCTGTAAGCCTGGTTGCTTTTTAATTAGCCATTGGCTCCATCTGTACATAAATTAGAATTTAATTTATTCATTCTTTGGTTAACAATTATTAATTTATAGCAGAATAGATCAAGAAATAAAAAAGGGTAGTAATGAAATAAGGATAGGAAGACTAAAGTGAAAGAACATTGATTGAATAAAGAATAATAAGTCTCAGGAAAAATTGGTGAGAGAGAATAGGGAATTAAAGAAAAAAATGAAACTGGTGAGTTTGGGAGCAAATCAACCATCAGATCCATAAGACCATAAGATATAGGAGCAGAATTAGGCCATTCGGCCCATCAAGTCTGCTCTGCCATCCAATCATGGTTGATATGATTCTCATCCCCATTCTCCTGCCTTCTCCCCATAATCCTAGATCCCCTTATTAATGAAGAACCTATCTAACTCTGTCTTAAAGACACTCAATGACCTGGCCTCTACAACCCTCTGTGGCAATAAATGTCAAGCTCAAGATGGGGTGCAACGTCCCATCTAGTCAGCTTGGATCTTGATTGGATCTTGGATCTTGTGGGGACTGTGAATTGGATTCAATTTGAAATTAGCTTTTGAGGCAAGAGTTGTGATTGCCTGGTCCACTCTAAGCATTACCTTTGTAACTTTAAGGATGGAGCAAAAAAATTAAAAAAAAACAAATGTTGTAAGACACATCACAGATGTAATGAAACAAGCATACGCTGTGTAAGGGAAATATTGGGAAGCGTGTCCTAACCTTTGTCAAGAAGATGGATTTTAACAGATGTCAGAAGAGTTTGGAAGTCTGGAACATGGGGTTTAGCTGGCTGAAAGCACAATGGCCAAGGGAAGATTGCAGGGGAGTGAGTGAAGAGAACTTTGGAGTGAATTTTAGACTTAAAGAAGATTACAGAGATTGGGAGGGACGAGTCCGTGGACAGACTTAGACATGAGGTTAAGGATGTTAGATTTGAGAAGCGACTGTAGCTCCGGTGTTGGGCAGTCAGGACATGGAGAATTTTCCAGCATCCCCGCGGCATGTTTTCTGACAGTGGAGTCGGCTCACTGTTGGCCATCGGCAGTATCTCCTGGTCCCGCCGATGTTTATGGCGTTGTGCATGGCCCACCTATCCCGCCGCCAGCAGACTCACCATGTTGGTGGGGAGGGGAGAGAGGGGGGGGTTGCCTTTGCCAGAATGGGAAGATCCCCCTGGCAGGAAGGGCCAGCAAATCCTGCCCATGATGTGGAATAGGATATGGGCAATAACGATTTGGATGAATTGATGTTTGTTGAGGGTGGAGGTCAGGACAGGGTTAGAGTAGCCCTGTTTGAGGGTGACAAAGGGATAGAACATAGAACATTACAGCGCAGTACAGGCCCTTCGGCCCTCAATGTTGCGCTGACCTGTGAAACCAATCTAAAGCCCATCTAACCTACACTATTCCAATATCATCCATATGTTTATCCGATAACCATTTGAATGCTCTTAATGTTGACGAGTCCACCACTGCTGCAGGCAGGGCATTCCATGCCCTTACTACTCTCTGAGTAAAGAACCTACCTCTGACATCTGTCCTATATCTCTCACCCCTCAATTTAAAGCTATGTCCCCTCATGCTAGCCATCACCATCTGAGGAAAAAGGCTCTCACTGTCCACCCTATCTAATCCTCTGATCATCTTGTATGCCTCTATTAAGTCACCTCTTAACCTTCTTTTCTCTAACGAAAACAGCCTCAAGTCGCTCAGCCTTTCCTCATAAGACCTTCCCACCATACCAGGCAACATCCTGGTAAATCTCCTCTGCACCCTTTCCAATGCTTCCACATCCTTCCTATAATGCGGCGACCAGAACTGTACGCAATACTCCAAGTGCGGCCGCACCAGAGTTTTGTACAGTTGCAGCATGACATCATGGCTCCGAAACTCAATGATGGATGAGGTTTTGGCAATTCATGGACTGAAGTAATTTTCCCATTAAAGAAAATCTGTAATGAATTCAAGACCGGCGGGTAACAGCGAGTGAGTGTATAGGACAGGGTTGGCTCCTTCAGTTTGTAGCACCTTTGACTGAGTCACTCGGTTCCAGATTCAAGTTTCACTCCAGGGCTAGAGCACAAAAATCAAGGCTGACACATACTCCACCTCAGTAATGAAGGAGTGCTGTACCTTCTTTCGGGTGAGGTTATAGATTCATAGAGGTTTTACAACTCCAAAAGAGACCCTTTGGTCCATCATGTCTGCACCAGCCATCATGGCATCCATCTATTCTAACCCCTATTTCCGGCACTTGGTCTGAAGCCTTTATGCTGTGGCGTTTCAAGTCTCATCTAAATGCTTCTTAAATGTTGTGAGGGTTCCCGCCTCTATCGCACTTCAGGCAGTGAGTTCCAGATTCCCACTGCCCTCGAGGTGAAAAACATTTTCCTCAAATCCTCTCCAAATCTCCAGCCCCTTGCCTTAAATCTCCACCCATGATTATTGATCCCTCAGCTCAGGGGAAAGTTAAAGCGAGATGCTGTCTGTCTGATCAGGTGGATGTGAACGATCCCATGACACTATTCTGAAAAAGAGCAGGGGAGTTATCCCCAGTTTTCTGACCAGTAATATATTAGCATCAACATTACCAGAAACAAAATCTGCACATTATCACGTTGTTGTTTGTGGGAGCTTGCTGTGTACAAACTGGCTGCTGCATCTTTTAAATGACAACAGTGACTACTTTCTGGCTGTTAAACACTTGGAGATGTCCGATGGTCATAAAAAGTGCGATATAATTGCAAATGTCTCTTTTCTAAAGAAGTCTTGAATTGGTACCAAATGCAGCTAGATGAAATTTGGGGTGATATTAAAGAGATTCATTAAAATAGGGGCACTGAGGTGTGCGTGATTTCAATAGCAGTGTGGCTGGAAAACTGCTATTACAAGTGAGAGAGCAAGATTACACTCGTGCCTGCCCAGAGTGTGTAGTTAGGTTGAAAGTTGCCTGCAGCTCCTGGTTAATGTGCGAGGGCTGGGTCTGACTGCAGGAAGTTCCAGGCAATAACCACCAGGGGTCCCTAGGCAACTGGCAGACGTGGTGTTTAGGTTGATGAGAGGAACAGGAAATGTTGCTCTTTGAGTGCGAGGCATTGTGGGTGTCAACTATAGTGTCCATGGTACCTACAATGATTTAAATTAGGTCCAGAGTATGCAGGAAGGCAGTGTTGATATAAAACAGGGATTGGGAGACCTTTACCTGAAAAGTGATCAATGTTTGTAATAATGGGCCATATTCTCTGACCTTGGCTGCAGCTGGGATTCTCCAGTCCCGCTGCAGTGAATGGAGATTTGGCTAAGCCCCAAATTCTCCATTCTTGCTGGCACAGCGGCGGGGCGTGAACAGCTGGAGAATTCCAGCCAATCTGTTAGACAATCAGGGAATGGAGACAGGGATAACTGTACCCTGATCCAGGAACAGGAGGATTTGGGTCGAGTTTCCACCTTACACAAAACCCTGAATTCATCTTCCATTGCAGTGGAAGTTAACATGTGACCTGAAGCCAGCGATTTGTTTAAGAAGGGTAGCAAGAATAATCCACGTAATTACAGGCCGGTGAGCCTTACATCAGTGGTAGGGAAATTATTGGAGAGGATTCTTCGAGACAGGATTTACTCCTACTTGGAAATAAGTGGACGTATTAGTGAGAGGCAACATGGTTTTGTGAAGGGGAGGTCGTGCCTCACTAACTTGATCGGGTTTTTTGAGGAAGTGACAAAGATGTTTGATGAGGATAGGGCAGTGGATGTTGTCTACATGGACTTCAGTAAGGCCTTTGACAAGGTCCCTCATGGCAGACTGGTGTAGAAGGTGAAGTCGCATGGGATCAGAGGTGAGCTGGCAAGGTGGATGCAGAACTGGCTCAGTCATAGAAGACAGAGGGTAGCAGTGAAAGGGTGCGTTTCTGAATGGAGGGCTGTGATAAATGGCGTTCCTCAGGGATCAGTGTTGGGACTTTTGCTGTTTGTAATATATATAAATGATTGAGAGGAAAATGTAACTGGATTGATTAGTAAGTTTGTGGATGACACAAAGGTTGGTGGATTTGCGGATGGTGATGAGGGCCATCAGAGGTTACAACAGGATATAGATCGGTTGGAGACTTGGGCGGAGAGATGGCAGATGGAGTTTAATCTGGACAAATGTGAGGTAATGCATTTTGGAAGGTCTAATATAGATGGGAAATATACAGTAAATGGCAGAACCCTTAAGAGTATTGATAGGCAAAGGGATCTGGGTGTACAGATACACAGGTCACTGAAAGTGACAACGCAGGTTGAGAAGATAGTCAAGAAGGCATATGGCATGCTTGCCTTCATCGGCTGGGGCATTGAGTTTAAAAATTGGCAAGTCATGTTGCAGCTTTATAGAATCTTAGTTAGGCCGCACTTGGAATATAGTGTTCAATTCTGGTCACCACACTACCAGAAGGATGTGGAGGCTTTGGAGAGGGTGCAGAAAAGATTTACCAGGATGTTGCCTGGTATGGAGGGCATTAGCTATGAGGAGAGGTTGGAGAAACTTGGTTTGTTCTCACTAGAATGACAGAGGTTGAGGGACGACCTGATAGAAGTCTACAAGATTATGAGGGGCATGGACAGAGTGGATAGCCAGAAGCTTTTTCGCAGATTGGAAGAGTCAATTACTAGGGGGCATAGGTTTAAGTGCAAGGAGCAGGTTTAAAGGAGATGTACGAAGCAAGTTTTTTACACAGAGGGTGGTGGGTGCCTGGAACTCGCTGCCTGGGGAGGTAGTGGAAGCAGATACGATAGTGACATTTAAGGGGTGTTTTGACAAGTACATGAATGGGCGGCACGGTAGCACAGTGGTCAGCACTGCTGCTTTGCAGCTCCAGGGACCTGGGTTCGATTCCCGGCTTGGGTCACTGTCTAGTGTGGAGTTTGCACATTCTCCTCGTGTCTGCGTGGGTTTCCTCCGGGTGCTCCGGTTTCCTCCCACTGACCAAAGATGTGCGGGTTAGGTTGATTGGCCATGCTAAAAAAAAATTGCCCCTTAGTGTCCTGAGATGTGTAGGTTAGAGGGATTAGTGGGTAAAATATGTAGGGATATGGGGGTAGGGCCTGGGTGGGATTGTGGTCGGTGCAGACTCGATGGGCCGAATGGCCTCTTTCTGTACTGTAGGATTTCTATGATTTCTATGATGAATAGGATGGGAATGGAGGGATATGGTCCCCGGAACGTTAGGGGGTTTTAGTTCAGTCGGGCAGCATGGTCGGTGCAGGCTTGGAGGGCCGAAGGGCCTGTTCCTGTGCTGTAATTTTCTTTGTTCTTTGTATTCAGGGTAAAATCAAGCCCAGAAAGACCAGTTTGTTCTGTTTGTACTGTGGATGTTTGCTGGGTGCTATGGATATTAGGGAGTTGAGTCGAGTCCAGTTTTCTTATCACAGAATCATCGGTTGTGGAGGTTGGGTCTGTTTCCGTGATTTGATGAGATATCCCAGACCGGTTTCCTGAGCTGGTCTGTTACTTGTCCAATCAGAAGGATCTGATTCAGCATAATTCTAATCATATTCCCGGTAAAAAAAATATAGATAACGGAAAATGTAGGTTCCAGAGAAAGATATTGGACGAGAAATGAACTAATGCCATGTGACATGAAAGGGAACCTTGTCTAAATTAATTGGTTGGAAAAGTAACAGATCAAGCAGAGACACACAGTGGGGGAAACACTGGAATTGGACATCAATATCCAATGCAATATTCAGTAATACTGAGGAGCAAAATTAAGGGAAATGTTTCTTCTGCCTTAGAAATTGAGTTGGAAGCCATTTTAGCTGGTTGTCCGAACCAAAAAGAATTTGTGTTTATAATTTGCCTCTTCCGACAGGAGTTGGTGGTACGGGGCAGGGTGGATATAGGAAGGATGTTCCCGATGGTGGGGGTGTCCAGAACCAGGGGTCAGAGTCTGAGGATACAGGGTAGACCATTTTTAAGTTTATTTTTTTTATTAGTGTCACAAGTAGGCTTACATAACACTGCAATGAAGTTACTGTGAAAATCCTCTAGTCGCCACACTCCAGCGCCTCTTCGTGTACACTGAGGGAAAATTTAGCATGATCAATGCACCTAACCAACATGTCCTTCGGACAGTGGGAGGAAACCGGAGCACCCAGAGGAAACCCACAAAGACTTGGGGAGAACATGCCGACTCCGCACAGTCACCAAAGCCGGGAATTGAATCCAGGTCCCTGGCGCTGTGAGGCAGCAGTGCTAACCACTGGTGTGCTGCTGTGCTTTAGGACAGAGATGAGGAGACTTGTCTTAACCCAGAGAGTGATGAGCCTGTGGAATTCACTACCGCAGAAAGCAGTTGATGCCAAAACATATGTTTTCAAGAAGCAGTTGGATATAGTTCTTGGGGTGAATGGGATCAAAGGATATGAGGGGAAGGCAGGATCAGTCATGATCATAATGAATGTTGGAGCAGACTTGAAGGGCCGAATGGCCTCTTCCTGCTCTCATTTCCTATGCTTCTATATTACCATGGACCCCGTTGTTCAGGAATTATATTTATAATTCAGTATGAGTGCATTAGGCAAATGTAACAGGCGCCTGTTACCAAAATCAGCAGGGACTGGCAGGAAGATTCTGAAGGGCTCTCCTTTGGACGGGGCCCGCCCGAGGCTTTTTGCCAAGTGCGCCTGGCATTATCTCCTCCCCCCCACACTCCACTTCCCCAGAGCTCTTCACCAGACTCACCCATCAAAGCCGCCCCATGATCCCTACCATGCTTATCAGGGGAGGCCAAGATGACATTGGGTTTTGTTTTAGGATGTGGAATGGCAAAGCAGACATAGTTGGGGAAATTGAATCTATTACAGATTTTAAAAGGACAGTGGATTATTATTTGAGAAGGAAAGATGTAGTTGAGTTTCATCGAATCCCTACAGTGCAGGAGGCCATTCGATCCATCAAGTCTGCACTGACCACAATCCCACCCAAACCCTGCTAATCCCATTGACACTGAGGGGCAATTTAGCATGGCCAATCAACCTAACCCACACATATTTGGACTGTGGGAGGAAACTGGAGCACCAGAGGAAACCCACGCAGACACGGGGAGAATGTGCAAACTCCACACAGAAATCATAGAAACCCTACAGTGCAGAAGGAGGCCATTCGGCCCATCGAGTCTGCACCGACCACAATCCCACCCAGGCCCTATCCCTACATATTTTACCCACTAATCCCTCTAACCTACGCATTCCAGGACACTAAGGGGCAATTTAACATGGCCAATCAACCTAACCCGCACATCTTTGGACTGTGGGAGGAAACCGGAGCACCCGGAGGAAACCCACGCAGACATGAGGAGAATGTGCAAACTCCACACAGACAGTGACCCGAGCATCGAACCCGGGACCCTGGAGCTGTGAAGCAGCAGTGCTAACCACTGTGCCATCGTGCCGAGCAGAGGGATGGCCCTCAGGGAACTGTTGGGTCTTGTCCACAAGCAAGAGGCCAAATGATCTTTTAATGTGCTGTAAAATTCTATAAAGTCAGGAAAAAGAATGAAGGGGAGTGATGAAGAAAGGCAGAAATGGATTTGCTCTCTCTGCTCAGGGCATGGCAATCAATTAATTTTGAAGTGTCATCGCTGTTATGATGCAGCCAATTCGTGCACAGCTTTTGTTCTGTGACCACTTTGGGGTGAATAACCTTAAGTCAATTTTATTTGAAAGGTGGAAGAGCAATAAGCTGGAAGTTAGTTCTGAGAAGCGAATCTTTGCTACGTGTTGTAGTCTGGGCCTTTCACACTACTGGGAATATAGGAACAGGAAGTGATCACTTGGCCCCTCAAACATGAATCAAATCTGATTTACAATTAAGAATAGATAATATATTAAGCAGCAAGTTGAGAAGATGGCCAACATGCATGATAAAAATATGGGTACAGAATTGCCAATTTTACAGTTGGGACAATAAATTCACATCCAGAATCCTACAAAAGCTATGTAGCAACCAGTTGAGGTGACGGGGATGTGTTAGGAATCAAGGTTCTATGAAGCTATTAACACAAAAGAACAACAGTGAGGCATAAACAAGGACAATTCAGATCCATTCCAGCTCCTATTGCATCCCAGTGCAACTCACCTGAGGAAGGAGCAGCGCTCCAGAAGCTCGTGATTCCAAATAAACCCGTGGGACTTTAACCCCAGTCCAATGCCGGCATTTCCACTTCTTTGGAAGGGGCAGTATCTTAAAAAAGAAAGGGGGATGTTTTAATATGTCTTTAAAAGATTGCAGCATGCCATCACTGGAAGGAAGACTGTCATGCAATCCAGTTTTAGTTTCACTTTTGCTTTCAGTAGATCACACATGCACAGCTCTGATGTCTTCAAGTTTCATGCCTCCGTATATATGTTCACATGTACCTAGTCTTAATGAAGGAACCACAATGTGTTTGCACGATACTTCCTCAATTATATCATTGTAAAAGAACAACAGGCCCTGTGCTACCTTGTCATACCTAGTCCAAAGTTTTTTTCCATCTGACAGTCAAGAAATACATGTCCATATATATTCCCAATGAGTGGGAACTATATCGTTATCAGGAGGCGGGCATTGTGGGTCACAGATATTGTGCAATTTTGTTCCTAACACTGGGTGAACAATCAGCAAACACCCTCCAAGCTGCATTAGTGATTTTATTGATCCACTTTGGCACATGTCTCTGGATTATTGCCAGAATAGATTTTCTCATCAAGCTCATCACTTCTGTTTTCAAACTACATTCAGTGCAAATTCCAGACTGAGTTCAAATACAAGTATCGCTTCTGAACTGTTAAATCTTCCATTGAGTTTGCTGTTTTTTGCAATGCATTTGCCTTCATTATAGATGTGCTTTGATTCGCTGTACGAATCACATGGAATCATAGAATCATAGAGTCCCTGCAGTGCGGAAGGAGGCCATTTGGTCCATCAAGTCTGTACCGACTCTCCAAAAGGGCATCTTACCCAGGCCCACCACCTCTCCCCATCACTGTAAGCCTGCGCATTTACCATGGCTAATCCACCCAACCCACACATCCCTGGACACTAAGGGGCAATTTAGCATGGCCAATCCATCTAATATACACATCTTTGGACTTCATTTGTGTGGAGTTTGCAAACTATGACTGTAGCATGATAATCTGCATCTCTCTTTTCCTTCTCCCCTATGTACTTTATGAACAATATGCTTTGTCTGTATAGTGCGCAAGAAACAACACTTTTCTCTATCTCCCAGTAGACATGACAATAATAAATCAAATCAAATCAAATGCTCCCTGTGTCTGCATGGGTTTAATCCGGGTGCTCTGGCTTCCGCCCACAGTCCAAAGATGTGCAGCTTAGGTTGATTGGCCATGGTAAGTATGTGGATTGCGGGGATAGAGCGGGGGAGAGGGCCTGGGTAAGACACTCTGAGAGTCGGTGCAGACTGGATGGGTTGAATGGCCTCCTTCTGCACTGTAGGGATTCTATGATTGGCTGATGTCCTTTGAACAGTGACACTTCTGATGAAGCAATTAGCTCAATAATTTGGAATGTAGCTAATATAACTAATGCAATTGATATACCTCTACTGGCAGCCTAGAAACTGCTGCTAATAATGTTCATGGATATATACTTAAAGTATGTGAATGGCATTTCTCAGCCTGCTCTCTGATTCCAGGCATCAACCCATTTGCGTTAGGTGAACTGTAACAGAATGAAGGATATGTAGGTGCCAACAATAATTTTGAGCTTCATGTCCCAAACAACTTACAAAATACTGGCTGGGTTCTTGGGTGGTATTATGGTCTGGAGCCATTATAAATAGGACTGGGGTACATTGCAATATTTTACTCCAGTGTGACTCAATAGTGGCGCTTTGTTCTAGCTGAGGGGAATATCAAATACTTACAACACTCACCAAGAGCTGAGACTTGTAAATGTCAACCTTTTCATCAGGATTTGTAGAGTTGTTTTGTTCATTCTAGAATTAAGAGCAGGGTTGTGACATTTTGACTGAACTATATCATTTTGGAAAAGAAATTCAAGTTTAACAGGATTAGGTCCATGACACAATGGGCAGGATTTATCAGGGTCTGTGTGACCCCGATGTCAGGGCTGAATGGGGGGTCCTGAGCCCACACTTGCCGGCAACAATTCTACAAAGGCGGCCTCCTAATTGGCCATCTCCCAGCCCACTGTTCAGCTGAGGAGGGCAGGGTTGAGATGCTGGGAGCACAATCAGATGGCCGGCAACTCTGAGAGTTGGAAAAGCCCACCCGAGAGAAGGAGCTGAGGCAGGTCAGAGATCATGAGGGTGTCTCTACAGGGCAGGGCCCTGAGAGGGATAAGTAAAATAATTGATACACGGAGAGGGCAAGCAGCCAGGACTCCAGCTCCAGCGACACCAAAGCCTCAGAGAGGCCAACTCCAGGGAGCCAATAGCCACTCCACATAGCAGAGGACCACTGTGCCATCCCAATAATGTCAGCGGGTTGGGAAGATCACCATTAATAGGACCTTGAATTATTGAAATTGGCAGCCCTCCTTTGTTCATCCAATTCTATCCCAGTGACAAGACTCCATTGGGGAGCTGTTCCAATGTGATGTCAGCTTGCCACCCGAACCACACTCATTTATAACTATTTATTGATAAATAATATATCATTTTAGAAAGGAAATTCAAGTTGAACAGGATTAGGTCCATTACACAATGGGCAGGGTTTATCAGGGTCAGTGTGACCCCGATGTCAGGGCTGAAAGGGGGGTCCTGAGCCCACACTTGCCGGCAGCAATTCTACCAAAGGCGGCCTCCTAATTGGCCATCTCCCAGCCCACTGTTCAGCTGAGGAGGGTGGGCAGGGTTAAGATGCTGGGAGCACAGCCAGATGGCCAGCAATTCTGAGAGTTAGGTAGCCCAGTGGGCCAGAAGACATCAGTGGGAGCCGTTTAGCGGGCTCCCCCCTGGGCGCCACGGCCCTCCACATGTCTCTGGGGCCCTGATTTCTTGTCATCAGCTCTGCACTGGAAATCAGCGCAGAGCTGATTTAAATATTTAAATCATGATGTTAATATCATTAAATATCAGTCTCTCCCCCACCCCCCCTCTCCCCCCCCCCCCAACACCCACTGGCCAGGAGTGGTTCACTCCAGCAGGGTTTACAACAGCTCCTCACTCACGGGGAGCTGGCTGCCCAGTCCCGCTGGAGTGAAGAGAGTCTAGGGAGGACCCCCAGGAAGTCGGGGGTAAGAGGAGTGCCCCATGAGCATTGCCTGCCAACTGCCCAAGAGGCAAAGTGGCAGTGTCCAAGGGGCACCTTGGCACTGCCCACCAGCACTCTGCAGTGCTCAGAGTGTGGGTGATTCATTTTGAAAATCCCGCTGAAAAAACCAACTCCCGTTTTTACGTGAATTCGGCACTTAGAATTTCTTTGGGAGAATCCTGGCCAATGACATTGATCTACAGTCATACACAGATCACACACTCAGCTACAATCACACACTGAGCTGTGATGATACTGTGCCTTTAAGAAATGTATTTGTGTCATGTTTCTTGTGAAGGAGATGTTAAGATTCAACTCTGTTTAAATGGTGCCGATTTGTCTGCTCCAGGCAGCTCAACTGCTGAGAATGCAGAAGGATAATTGCTCCTGGTTATTGGGGTGTTTGTTTTCATCTGAGTTAATGCAGTTTTGTTATTTTTTTGGGTTGTCCCTTGGGGTTTCAGAGTGGGGTATCATTAGGTTGATTGACAAGATCAAGTCTGTGCTAATGGGAGAAGAAAAAGGCAGGCAGTTTCTGCTTGTATTGGCCAAGAGCAGGAGCTCTTTTCTCTCTCTCTTTGGCGATTGAAGTCTGGGACCTAAGGAGGGGGTGCAGAGGAGATTCACTAGGTTGATTCCGGAGTTGAGACGGTTGGCTTATGAGGAGAGACTGCGTAGACTGGGGCTATACTCACTGGAATTCAGAAGAATGAGGGGAGATCTTATAGAAACATATAAGATTATGAAGGGAATAGAAAGATAGAAGCAACAAAGTTGTTTCCACTGGTGGGTGAAACTAGAACTAGAGGGCATAGCCTCAAAACAAGGGGAAGCAGATTTAGGACTGAGTTGAGGAGGAACTTCTTCATGCAAAGGGTTGTGAATCTGTGGAATTCCCTGCCCAGTGAAGCAGTTGAGGCTACCTCATTGAATGTTTTTAAGGCAAAGATAGATAAATTTTTGAACAGTAAAGGAATTAAGGGTGATGGTGAGCGGGCAAGTAAATGGAGCTGACTCCACAAAAAGATCAGCCATGATCTTATTGAATGGCGGAACAGGCTCGAGGGGTCAGATGGCCTACTCCTGCTCCTAGTTCTTATCTTCTTATGACCTGCAAGAAAATAGGTATCTCTCTACGGAGGTGTTCTGGAAGTTTGAGGACTAGCAGCCCCCACATCAGCATGGAAGCCTGTTGTTTGCTAACTGATTTTGAGGAATTTACGTCTTTGAGGAATATTGCTTAAATTGAAACTAATAGAAATAGAATAACAGTTAAGAATTTATCATGTTTAAGTATTTTGATTGGTAAAAGTTATGCTAATTCTTTTTATTTTGGTGAAACAGTATTGTTAAATAACATTTGTTTTGGTAAAAGCTTCCTCATGAGTCAATTGAATCAGACCTGGAGAGAAACATTTTATCCTCACACTAATGTCAAAATCAAAGATAGTTGGGGTCTAATCTAACTTCATAATATACGTTGGAGTTTCTGAATCTGGTCCTTAATAATATTGGGGGCTCTTGTGGGATTAAAAATGATAATTCTTTGTTTGGTTTAGGATTATTGAACTCAAAGACAGTGGATGTTGAGTATTGGTGTTGCAATCGATTAGTTTAAATATGGAATGCCTTGTGGAATAATAACTCTTTCAGCAGCTAAAGTTTTCCTGGATGTTGAAGAAGTCACTCGAGGTGGTTTACAAAAGGAAGTTAAATCAAAACTTTTAGAATTAGCAAACGAGCTGCAGTTGATGTTACCTGAAGGGGTGAGGAAAGTGGAGACAATTGCAGTGACAGCTGAGCATTTAAAACGCCAGAAACACTGGAATTGGCTCGAATTCAATTACAAATGAAACGGCTTAGTTTAGAAGAAAAAGAAAGAGAGAAAGGATCAAAAGCAAAAGAGACAGAGGCAATTGGAGAAGAAAAAGAATAGTGGGCGGCATGGTAGCACAATGGTCAGCACTGCTGCCTCACAACACTAGGGACCCGGGTTCAATTCTGGCCTCGGGTGACTGTCTGTGTAGCGTTTGCATTTCCCCCTGTATCTGCGTGGGATTCCTCTGGGTGCTCCGGGTTTTTTTATTCATTTATGGGACATGGGTGTCACAGCATTCATTGCCCATCCCTAATTGCCCTTGAGAAGGTGGTGGTGAGCTGCATTCTTGAAACGCTGCAGTCCATGTTCTGTGGGTTGATCCACAATGCTGCTAGGGAGGGTATTCCAGGATTTTGACCCAGTGACTGTGAAGGAATGGTGATATATTTCCAAGTCAAGATGGTGAGTGGCTTGGAGGGGAACTTGCAGCTGGCGGTGTTCCCATGTATCTGATGTCCTTGTCCTTCTAGATGGAAGTGGTTGTGGGTTTGGAAGGTGCTGTCTAAGGATCTTTGGTGAATTGCTGCAGTGCATCTTGTAGATAGCACACACTGCTGCTACTGAGCGTCGGTGGTGGAGGCAGTGAATGTTTGTGGATGAGGTGCCAATCAAGCGGGGCTGCTTTGTCCTAGATGGTGTCGAGCTTCTTGAGTGTTGTTGGAGCTGCACCCATCCAGGCAAGTGAGGAATATTCCATCACACTCCTGACTTGTGCCTTGTAGATGGTGGATAGTTTTTAGGGAGTCAGGAGGTGAGTTACCTGCCACAGTATTCCTAGCCTCTAACCTGCTCTTGTAGCCATTGTGTTTATGTGGCGAGTCCAGTTGAGTTTCAGGTCAATGGTAACCCCAGGGATGTTGACAGTAGGGGATTCAGTGATGGTTACACCATTGAATATCAAGGGACGGTGGTTAGAGTGTCTCTTAATGGTGATGGTCATTGTCTGACATTTGTGTGGCACGAATGTTACTTGCCACTTGTCAGCCCAAGCCTGGATATTGTCCAAATCTTGTTGCATTTGAACATGGACTGCTTCAATGTCGGAGGAGTCGCAAATGGTGCTGTACCTCCAGAATCCAAAGATGCATAGGTTAGGTGGATTATCCATGGTAAATTGCTACTTCGTATCAAGGGGATTAGCAGGGTAAATACGTGGGGTTCCGGGGTTAGAGCCTGGGTGGGATTGTTGTCAGTGCAGGCTCGATGGCCTCTTTCTGCATTGTAGGGATTCTATGAATAGCTCTGGCAGAACAAAAAGAAAAAGAGTGGAGACAGTTTGAATTGCAATTAAGAGAGAGAATTAGAACTTCAGGAACTGGAAAGACAATTTGAATTTGAAATGATTGAAGTGCAAATGCGTAAAATTGCAAGATTGGCAGCAGAAATGGCAGATGATTATAAATTAGTTCATAAATCAAGGTTTGGGTTTCAACATCAATTTCAGTCTGTGAGGGATAGAAACTGGGGAAAGAGAAATGCTCAGGTGGTAAAGGCAAAGGGGATCTCATTGGAGACAGCAAGAATAGTTTGACTCAGGTTGAAAAGGAAACATGATGGTGAAAGAGAAATAAAACGCCTCAGATGATTTCGTTGCAATAAAGTTGGACACACAAAGTTGCAGGATTGGTGGCTTAAGAAAAGCATTGGGAAGACAGATGTGGTAAAACAAGGTAACTCAGTGGGGTTGTGGAAGTGGTAAAGGAAACCATAGTTGAAGCTAAAGAGGTACAAAAGAATGTACATCTTGGTCAGGGGTTGGTTTGATAAGCGAGTGCCAGATCTCTTGGAAGAATTTACCTGTGTGAGTAAAGTTTACTCGTGTACCTGGAGAAGTAGGTAAAGAAGATAAGAATTAAAGAGATACGGAAGCAAGTCAATCTTTAATGGTGAGAGATGAGGAGATATGTAGTTCAGAAGGAGTATTGGCAGAAAAGATGGTGTAATGTGGAATTCATGGTGGAAAGAGTAAGTGTTCCATTATATAAGGTAAGATTGGAGAGTCCGGCAAAAAGCGGTGAAATGGTGGTGGGAGTATCTTTTCCAGGAATACAGTTTATCCTGGGTAATGATACAACTGGACTGCAGGTGGGAGCGATGCATACTGTGGTTGAACAGCCAGTGGAAAATCAAATAACTGAGGTGTTGCAGAAAGTATATTCTGGGATTTTTCCTGACTGTGTGGTAACAAGATCACAAAGTCAGAGGTTGAACCAGGAGGAGAAGTCAAAGAATTAAGATAAGGAGTTCCATTCGCAGAACTTTTTGACCAGATGATTGAGAAAGAACAAGAACAGGTGGAAGATGAAGCAGATATCTTTAGTTCAGGGAAGTCGGCAGAATTGCAACAGAAAGATGTAGAGATAAAGCCGTTGTATCAGAAAGCATACACAGAAGAAGAATCTGAGTGTGTACCTGAGTGTTATTACATTCAAAATAATGCCTTAATGAAGATGTGGAGACCTTTAAGTATTCAGGCGGGTTAAAAATGTGCAGAAGTTCATCAAGTTGTATTACCGGTGGGTTATAAAAAGGAGGCATTGCGGGTAATGCATAAGGTTCCAGTAGGAGGTCATTTAGAAGTGAGGAAATCTCAAGCAAAAATACAAAAACATTTTTATTGGCCTGGACTGCAGAAAAGATGTGGTTAAATTTTGCCGTCCATGTTACATAACAGGTAATAGGGAAACCTCAAGCAGCAATCAAACCGTTCTCTTAATACCCCTTCTGGCATTTGAGGAACCTTTTCCAAAGGTACTAATTGATTGCAGAAAGCATTTCCTGGGAGTTTTCCTGACTTGTAGTAACAAGATCACAAAGCCACCGATTGAGACAGGAGAAATTAAAGAATAAAGAAAACGAGGTTGAAGTTCAGTTATCAGAAACGATTTTTGATCAGACGGTTGAGAAAGAACAAGAACAGGTGGAGAACAATGTGGATATTTAGTTCAGGGCACCTCCCTGAAATGAAAAGTGGAAATCAACATCTATTGGCTTTAATGGATATGTCTACTAGGTTTCCAGAGGCCATTCCATTACACATTATTACAGCTAAAAGGATTCTAGAGGAGTTACTTACATTTTTTACTAGATACAGACTACCCACAGAAATACAGTCAGATCAAGGATCAAATTTTACATGGAAGTTATTCAGGGAGGTTATGGATTGCTTATGAGTAAAACAATTTAAATCAATTGCGTACCATTCAGAATTGCAGAGAGTGTTAGAATGGTGGCAACAAACTTTAAAGACCATGTTGAGGGCCTACTGTCAACATTATCCAGAGGATTGGGATAAAGGAATTCCATTTGTACTTTTTGCAATCAGGGTGCACTTAATAAATCATCTAAATTTAGTTCTTTCAAATTAATTTTTGGTCATGAGATAAGAGGACCACTTAAATTAATCAAGGAGAAATTGGTGAGTCAGCGCTCTGAGACTACTGTTGGACTGTGTGTCAAACTTTAGGGAGAGATTAACTAGAGCTGGTGAGTTGGCTGGACAGCATTTAGAAGTGGCTCAATATGTGTTGGAAAAAGAAATGGATCAAAAATGGAAAATTTGTAGTTTAGCTAGTGTGGAGAAACTACCAGTGTGTGTGAACCTTTAAAAGCAAGGTTTAGTGGACTTTATCCAATTGAAAGGAAATTGAGGGAGGTGAATTATTTGATAAGACCACCAGATACAATCAAGGCACAGATGTGCCATGTTAACATGCTCAAACGGTATTTTGTTAGAGAAGAAAAGCAGAACCAGGATGTGTTAGATGTTACAACTCAGAGTGAAGAAATAAATCCAGATGATTCTGAATGTGACATGATGTACATGTAAGAAATGCTTTCCCAATTAAGTGTTATTCATATAGACTTAATCAGCACAAGTTGGCACAGGTTCAGAAGGAGAAGTTGATTATTCAGTCTGAGATGCAGCAGCTGAAAATCTCGATCAAACATTACAAAGTGAATAGTTAACAAACTACAATGAATGGAAGCAGATGAGTGAAATGCAAAACTGAAGGCAGAAAAAGAGAACAATGATATAAATAAGTGTGCAGGTGCGGAGACAGATGCAAGAAAACTTGTTTGATTTGAAGCCTGTTCTTGAATTATTGAAATTAACTGAATATAAACTGCAGGGCTGTCAAAAACAGCTCATCATCTGAGTAGAAAAATGTAGATCGATCAGTTGTCATGTGTGATGGAGATTGAGGAGCAATAGTTGCTGCTGCAGATAAAAGAAAAGAACAATGATGTGAAGTGGAACTGTTTGATGAAACTGTACCATCATTCAAAATGAACTGCTGGGATAAGGAATCTATGATGTGGAGATGCCGGCGTTGGACTGGGGTAAACACAGTAAGAAGTTTAACAACACCAGGTTAAAGTCCAACAGGTTTATTTGGTGTGGCTTTTGTGGCTTGTGTGGCTTTTGCTACCAAATAAACCTGTTGGACTTTAACCTGGTGTTGTTAAACTTCTTACTGTAATAAGGAATCTATACAGCCTGTACAGACATTGCTATCTAGAGAAAGGGTACTGTTCATAGCTGATGTTCAAGTATATTGTGATGGTTTTTGCAACAGCATAATTGCCACAGTGATCGCAATTCCTGACACCAAAAATGTCAATCTGCTATGAGTCTTTGCCAAAGAACCTGCAGAAATGATGAAGGAGATCCAGAACAAAGGAACTGATAAACTATCTTGGAACAGAAAGATATGCCATTGGAGATGCAGGAAAGAATTTTGAACGCACCATTTTGCAACAGAAGGTGGAGTTTAGTATGCCTGATAGAGGAACAAAGGTCAGTTAACAAGAAAGGGGACAGAGATAAAGTGACCTTTCTGGATGGCCCTGACCACACAGATGCAGGTGAAGTTGAGAAAGGGACAGGTTCTCTTTGGCAAAGACTGTGAGCAGCTCAACTTTCTGGAAAAAGATTACTTCATTGGGATATTTCGAGACTCTGAAAACTGTTTGCACTGAGCCAAAAGAAATGACAGAACGAAACCAAAACTGAAGTGGTTTGCATCAGTTTGCAATGAATGTAAAGTTTTATCCTCCTGATCCTGCCAAATTCTCAGAGGATATTACCACAATTAATTAACAATCACGAGAATGGAATCAAGCTTGGACTTGGAATCAAAGCAGGATCTTGAACTGAAGGAGGTTTATGTAAAGAAAGAGGAAGTTTCTCAACAATAGCAGCATGTTGAGAAAAGCAGGAAGAAAGAACCTGATTGCAGATGCTTCTTCACAACTTTGATGAAAGAAGAAGGAAGATTCAATGGTGGAAGAAAAGGACTGAACAGGACGATAGTACTGTTATATTTGCATGTTTCAATGTAATAAGATATATATAGTGCTAGTATTGTGAAACTAGACGTTTTGAAAAATGAAGCCATCTTTGCATAGTGATGGTTCATTTTTTAAGGGGGAGATGTGATGATACTGTGCCTTTAAGAAATGTGTTTGTGTCATGTTTCTTGTGAAGGAGATGTTAAGATTCAACTTTATTTAACCGGTGTCCCTTTGTCTGCTCCAGGCAGTCCACCTGCTGAGAATGCAGACGAATAATTGCTCCTAGTTATTCATCGAATCATAGAATCCGTCTAGTGCAGAAGGAGGCCATTGTCCCATCAGGCCTGCACCGACAACAATCCCACCCAGGCCCTATCCCTGTAACTCCTGTAAACCTTGTAGTCCAATTCTATTCCTGACATTCATTCATTAATCATTTGTTATCCTGCCAATCCATCAATTCCATCATCTGGTTCATTTTGTGACTTGATTTGTGCCAATAGGATTCTTGCTTAGTTTGTGTAAGATGTTTTCACCCTCTTTGCCTTGAGTTGAGGCTGTCACCTTGTGACTCTGGCCTGTCCATGGGCTGCTCCATAGAGTTATCAATCCCTAATGTTCTGTAAGACTGAACTGCTCACCTCATTCAGTGAATGGATACATTGTCAACTTCCTGATGATAACTTGCCTTGATAGTGTAGTGAAGATTTACACTGGAACATTATCAAATAAAATCTGCATGTAAGGAAATATTAAGCTAGATTGACCATAAGTTTGGTCAAAGAATGAGGTTTTTAGGTCATAAAGCAGAAGAGAAAGGTAGAGGAAACAAGAGAGATTTAGAGAGGGAATTCTAGAGTTTCGAGCCCAGGTAGTTGAAGGCCCTACCACTAATTGTGGAGCGCTGGGAATCAGATGTACAGGAGGTCAGAAGGTAGCGGGACAGGTGAATAACGTGTTTTAGAAGCCATATGGTGTACTTATCTTTATTAGCCGAGGCACTGAGTTCAACAGCAGGGAGGTTATGCTGGAACTGTGAGTACTGTGTGCAGTTCTGGAATCCACATTATAGAAGGGATAAAGTTTATTTGTTTGTCACAAGTAGGCTTACATTAACACTGCAATGAATTTACTGTGAAAACCCCCTTGACGCCACACTCTGGCGCCTGTTCGGGTACACTGAGGGAGAATTTAGCATGGCCAGTGCACCTAACCAGCTTGCCTTCAGACTGTGGAAGAAAACCAGAGCACCCAGAGGGAACTCACTCAGAAACAGGGAGAACGTGCAAACTCCACACAGACAATGACCCATGGCGGGAATTGAACCCAGGTCCCTGGCACTGTGAGGCAGCAGTGCTAGCCACTGTGCTGCCCCTATGTGATAATACTGGGTGTGATAGCATTGTAAAGGGTGCAGAGAAGATTTACCAGGATGTTGCCTGGGCTGTAGAGTTTTAGTTATGAAGCGAGATTGGATAGACTGGGGTTGTTTTCCTTGGAGCAGAGAAAACTGAGGGGGAAAGATTGAGATGTAGAAAATTATGAGGGGCATTGATAGAGTAGCCAGGAAGAAACTTTCTCCTTGATGGAGGGATCAATGACCAGGGGGAAAAGATTTAAGGTAAGGGGCAGGAGATTTAGAGGGATGCGAGGGTGGTGGGAGTCTGGAACTCACTGACTGAAAGAGTGGTGGAGACAGAGACCCTCATGATATTGAAGAAGTATTTAGATGTGTACTTGTGATGCCAAGGCATACAAGGCCAAGTGCTGAAAAATGGGATTAGAATAGTTAGGTGCTTGATCGGAGTCTTTGATCAGAGCAGATGAGATGGGCCAAAAGACCATTTTTCTGTGCTGTAGACCTCCATGACTCTTGGGAATTGGAGGAATGCAGAAATCTTAGCGGGGCTGGAGGAGGTGATAGAAAGAGAGAGGACTGAGGCCATGGAGGGATTTAGAAATGGGGAAGAGATTTTTTATTTAAGTCATTGATGGATGAGAGCCAATGGAGGTCAGAAGGCACAGGGGTGATAGGTGAGTGTGTGATTAGATAGGGGCTGCAGAGTTTTGAATGAACTCCATATATGAGTGAGGATGATGGGAAACTGTCCAGCAAAGCATTGGAATAATCAAGAGGAGGAAGCAAAGATACAGATGAGGGCTTTGACACAGCTGAATTGATGCTGGTGTATGGGCTGAAGGCTAAAGCTGTTGCTGTGGTCAAGCGAATAGTTTCCTGTAACACACAAGTGTCGTTCAATGTAAACAGGAAAATCCACAAAGCTGTGTAACTCCGAGAAACTGGAATCATCTGGCTCCTGCGGTCCGCTAAGGGTTAACTTTCTGTTAGCGATAAATTCTGATGTTTGGACTGAGGTTCCAGACCCATTGATCAGCCTGTTACTGCCTTTAATTACTACACATTTACTGCCTCAATAATATTCACAGCTGCTCGCAAGATGGGCCACACAAATGGTCAGAAAGGGCCAGCCACCATTAATGAGGAGGACTCAGCATGAGGACCTCCCTCAAAGTGGGAGCCTGTAGGCATTTCGTGAGAATGATCCTTTTTTACTGAATAAATGTCTTCATTTCAACTCCTTTGCCTCATTGTGAGTGGAAGGGGATCGACCTTAGAAAATCATGGATGATAATGTGTCATCAGCCCATTTTACATCACAGATTAAATTAACTGAAACTTAAAATCCATTGCACAAAGTCACAATCTGCTGCACCATGTAGTAATCGACTGTCTTCACTATCCATATCACACTGATAACTCACATTAATAATCTTTCAGTAGCCATGTTGTAACACGAGGTTGCTGTATCTCGCGGTTTACCTGACTGTGGAGATACACAAGACTTGCCCAGAGGTAGCATCGCCCCCTCTCTCTGAAGGCAAACTGCCCGCTACTCAATGTTTTGCCCATGACAGCCTCCATTCTCAGGCTACTTTTACCATTCATCAGTACAAAGTTCACTTGGTCAGTCTACTGCCCTTTCCCCACAGCCAAAAATATAAATTGGTGGAGGGAATCTTGCTTAGATCATGAATGCTTGCAGTTGGCCCCATGACCCTACGAGAGTTCCTCATTGGCCCTCCCGAGCAGGATATTAGTAGAGACATGGGTGGATCCTTCAGCTTCCTGCATTCGCGTTTGGTGGGAGCTCTCACTCCGGAGTTAAGCTCGGGTTTTCCATCCTGATTGGAAACATTCCTGGCGAGGTCATCACACATGACCTCAGCCCCAACTGCCCTGCTATTTGTTGTCCAACTCATTCATCCTCAAACTTCCTGGCCTGATCACCAGTTGGAACAGACTTTCCACTACATAGCCATCTTGAACAAGAGCTATATTCCCCATGTTTAATACATTGATTGCTAGCGAACAGAAGGATTGAAAAATGCCGGCAGGCCCAATTTATAATACGCCTCTGACTTTGCTTCTTGGTTTCCTTTCAGGAGAAAATAATCTTCAATACCCCAAGACGTCAGGGCAATTCTGGAGTGTTGGTAACCATACGCGTCACTCCCTTTATTTCACATGGTTCTGAATTTCATTCCCAGATTCATATCCAGATTCTGATGGTATCTGCAATCAATCCTAGATCCAAAACAGCAGAGATTGTATTAACGCTGGACTCCATGCGGAATGAGTGAGAACCAGAGACAAATCCAGAAGAACAATGTGATTGGGGGAAGTCCAACCAAACAATGGAGTGTTGGTTCTTGTTGTATTTCTCTCAGGTGAAAAAGGCCAGTTTTCTCTCCACATTTTAGCACATTCTGCCACAAAAAGGTGGGCATGCTTCATGCCGTCATGTAGAGAGGCGGGTCCTTGACACGCTGGCAGAGCCTGGCAGCACTGAGATCGGGGGCACCATGTTCACAGGGTGCCCCAATCAAAGCAAAATGTATCCTCTTCCATCTCTCCCACCCCACCAGGGGGGTCTCAGCCCACCCCCCCACGTCCCCGTGATCAGAGCCGGCATTTCTCTACCCCGCATCCCCCCAACACAACCTGAACAGTGCTGGCACCCCAACCTCTACCCCCTGAACATCAAACCCCTTTCCCCTCTACCCTCACCCACACAGCCATCGCCTGCACCCCTCTCCACCCCATCGCTGACATTCCCATCTGCAACATCTGTCCCGCCCAACATCACGTATAAATGAATCCTCCCACCAGCCTCACCCATGAGGCCACTAGCTGGCAATGTCTCTCCCCCCAGGGGCTGTACTCGCCTTTACCCCCCCGCTCCCCGCCCCCCAAGGATCCTGGTTTGAAAATTTTGACTTGATTTGATTTATTATTGTCACCTGTATTAGTATACAGTGAAAAGTATTGTTTCTTGCATGCTATACAGACAAAACATACCGTTCATAGAGAAGGAAAGGAGAGTGTGTAGAATGTAATGTTATAGTTATAGCTAGAGAAAGATCAACTTAATGTGAGATAGGTCCATTCAAAAGTCTGACAGCAGCAGGGAAGAAGCTGTTCTTGAGTCGGTTGGTACGTAACCTCAGACTTTTGTATCTTTTTCCCGACGGAAGAAGGTGGAAGAGAGAATGTCCGGGGCAAATATGGCAGGAGTTCAATATCTGGCGGGGGTGGGGAGGAGGGGAGTGGTCTTTATTTATATGGAAATATGTTTAAATGTATGTAATAGGCATGAACCTGATTACATCACCGGCCAGATTTGCAACTTCCTGTTTCGCCAGATGCTGAGCTCATGCCGCAGATCCTCGTAAGCGGTGAGCACGGGCTCAGGATCCCACCCATTGTTTGTGGGAGTGAGTTTCAGTAAATGAGAGTGCAAGGAAATAGTGAGGCAGACGAACAGAGTGAAAGAGACAGCGAGGAATCCCAGCAGAAAGAAGCAGAGACCAATTTGAAGGTGGCCTTTCCTGGAAGAGAAAAGTGACAATGAATTAAACAAAATCCTGAGAGAAAATTGGAAAGAAAATCAATGTTTTACTTCAGGTTTGCTGGCATGCGCAGGATTTGGCTTTGGTTGGGATTGATTCTGTTGATCCGGAGGAGGGATCTCGGTTTATGTTATCCCGGGAACAGTGTGCAAACCTATCGATGGAGTTGTCACTTGGAGTGAATCAAACATTTCAAAGTCAGCCAGGGTTCAAGCCCAGGAATTTCAAACTGAAAGCTGGTCTGATTGTAATTGGACCTTAAACCCCCCTCACGGCAGTAAAACCTCTTGTAGCAAATATCCAGTAACAGTTTATTGACAGAGTTTAGCCTCATTCCCTTTATTGAGCTCTGGGGCTTTGGATGCAGAAATTGGATCTGAATATAATACTCCAGAGACTCAAGTAGCGACAGTACCTAACAACGCACATCAGTAACGGCAACATGCAGCCTTTCAGCGCTGCTGGCCAACAGAGAGAGGAGACGGATATAACATGGGTTAGTGAGAAGACCTTGTAGCTGTGCAGAGTTGGATCGCGGATGGTGCTGCCCCTTCAGGAAGTCAGGCAATGGGGGTGTGACAGTGCGAGCGGTGTTGACATCTGTGACTGGATTTTCCGTTCGGAGCAGGATCCAATCTTTGGTACATTCACCCGACACACTTTATGCAGAATTGCCCAATCACTGACCAAAGGCTCACATTTGTATTAGGGGATTGGGCAATCTCTTGATGTTGAAGGGCCAATAGGGGATGTCGGATCAATGGCGGAGCTGCAGCCTGCACAGTCAGTCTGAGAGAGCAATCCTTTGTCAGTCAGAAAGGGGTTCACGCCATGAATGTTCAGATAGTTTGTCAGCAGAGCTCCCAGATTCTGCAGGTCTGTGCACAGTACCCGGGCAGCTCCCACCATGTTTACATACTGTGCCCCTCACAAATACCGAGGCTGTTCACTGCTCCATCTCATGCCAATGGATGATTGATTGGGGACAAGGGGTATCCGTTGAAGAGGTGGCTGATGATGCCTGTCAGGCACCCAAGGACCCAAGAGGTGAAGGAAAGGTACAACTGCTGCCATGTACCCACACGGGCGGTGGTGGAGAGGACCATGGGGGCTGATGAAGATAAAGTTTCAATGCCTGGGCCGATCGGGAGCATCCCGCATTATCCGCCTGAATGAGTCTGGCTCTGTTGTCTGCTGTGCTCTTCACCACCTTGCTCTGTCCAGGGGGTATCAACCTTTATTACTGAGGTCATTGGCTCATGGAATGGTTAAGTGTGGGGTGTTCGGAATCATAGAATCCCTACAGTACACAGAAGGAGGCCATTCGGCCCCATCGAGCCTGCACCAACAGCAATCCCACCCAAGCCCAATCCCCTTACTATTGCATTTACCCTGCTAATCCCCCTGATACTAAGAGTCAATTTAGCATGGCCAAT
Source organism: Mustelus asterias (assembly GCF_964213995.1). NCBI lineage: Eukaryota > Metazoa > Chordata > Chondrichthyes > Carcharhiniformes > Triakidae > Mustelus > Mustelus asterias. The sequence goes on from NC_135827.1 coordinate 3,197,200, forward strand.
CAACCTAACCTGCATGTTATTGGAGTGTGGGAGGAAACCGGAGCACCTGGAGGAAACCCACGCAGACACGGAGAGAACCTCTGGACCAGGAAGTCGCTGATGCTGCACCCGCCTCAGACGAGGACACCCCCACCGACTCGGATGCAGATCCCGGGCAGCCAGAAGGTGAGGACAAGGGAGCTGAAGTCAGGAATCTTCAGGGGGGCCAGGACGGCGAGAAGGTCCTGATTCAGCGGTTTGTCAGCTAGACTGGCACGCTCTGTTTTCCCCCAGAGATCATGGGCACCACCCCCATCCCGTGGCACGGCACGGTGGCACAGTGGTTAGCACTGAGGCCTCACAGTGCCAAGGACCTGGGTTAAATTCCGGCCTCAGGCCACTGTCTGCGTGGAGTTTGAACATTCTCCTCGTGTTTGCATGGGTTTCATCCGGTGCTGCGGTTTCCTCCCACACTCCAATAATCGGCGTGTTAGGTTGATTGGCCATGCTAAATTGACCTTCAGTATCAAGGGGATTAGCAAGGTAAATGCACGTAGTAACGGGGATAGGGCCTGGGTGGGATTGCTGTCGGTGCAGGCTCGATGGGCCAAATGGCCTCTTTCTGTGTACTGCAGGGATTCTATGATCCCAAACACCCCACACTTAACCACTCCATAAGCCAATTACCTCAGTAATAAAGGTTGATACCCTTTGACGCCTCTCCACATGCACTGATGGGGCTGATACCAATTGAACACACAGGACACCGCTGGCTATCTGGACATGTTTCACACCGGCTGCCACTTCATCAGTGGGTTCGTGTCCAATGGCGGCCCTGTGTGAAGTTTAAAGGCAGCATCCAGAGACCCCGAAACATTTATGGATACAGGATGTCCAGTGCTGGGAGACACAACAAGCGGGACGAAGAGTTCCTGCAGTCAGTAAGCCCCTCGCTTTTTGGATGACTATTCACGAACCCTGGTGGAGGCTGTCACAGGCACTGACCACAGGCGGTCACTGCTAGTGTGGGAGAAGGATGCAACACCCAGTCTCCCAGATGGGTGACCATCCTTCATTGGTGAGCAGGGAGGTCCTCACAATGGGGGGGAGGGGAGCGAGCTGACTGCCATCTCTGGGCTCCTCTCATGGTGTCCTGGATGGGGGCAGCAGCCCCTCCAACTCTCTGCCAGTCAGCACTACGCCATCCTCAGAGTCCACAGAAACTGAGGAGTGCCCAGCCTTGTCACTGAGCGTACCCTCTTAAGCAGGGCCTACTCAGATACCGCCATCCAGAGGGACTGCCGAGGTTATCTACGCCGACTGGGCACCACAGTCCACAACCTGTCTCTGATGCCGCTGTCAATGAGGGCAAGGTAGCAAGGTGTAGCATCGACTGATGTAAGCTGAAGACACCGTGAGCACAGCAATGGGTTTGCACGGCTGGCTGGTGTTGTTTAACATCACGTACTTATGTCAGTTCAGAGTGGATGTTTTTTGTTTTTTCATTTAAATATCATGAAGAAATGACTACTTTGCTCACAAGCTCTGAGGGTGCTGTGTATTCGATGGGTTTTGAGGGCGCTATGTATTCGATGGGTTTTGAGGGTGCTGTGTATTCGATGGGTTTTGAGGGCGCTGTGTATTCGATGGGTTTTGAGGGTGCTGTGTATTCGATGGGTTTTGACTTGATCACTTCCTGATGAAAGACATCTGGGACAGTAAACGTTATTACTGAGGCAGTGATGTGATTGGGCTCAGGGAATGGTTTTGTGTGAGATGTTTGGGAATGAGCTGGTGTTCTTGGTCACAGACTGAAGACAGGCCTTGGCAACCTAGCTGAAGGAACGCTGAGTCAAGGCCTCCCTTGGGGGGGGGGGGGGGTCGATTCTCCCAAAAGTGCTGAATAGGCGGGAAAATTGTTCTGGATCACGACTGTTTTTTCAGTGCAGATTCAGACCCGAATCTCCGCACTCTGTGCACTGCAGAGGTCACAATCGTGAATCTCATTAAAACCCAGGGGGCGGGGCCTATTCGCGCCGGAGTCTGACAGCTCTGGAACTCTGCGCATACGCAGTGGCTCCGATTTGTCAGACTCTCCGTTTGCTGGCCAGCCCACTCACTGGCCCCGCAGTGCTGCCCCTCCAGCCCCCCCCAACCCCCCACGGCCCATTCGCGGCCCCACGACAATTCTTGAGCCAGCCCTGACCCCCCCGTCCCAGACTGCACCGATGTCCAGCCCCCTGCACCCAGCAGTGGTGATTCCCCCACCCCCCTCACCCCAGAAGACCCCTCCCACCACCGCCGGGCCCCCTGGCAGGAGACAGACCCCCCCGCCCCACCCCCCCCCCTCCCCGGGAGGTAGGCCCCCCTCGGCAGACCACCATTTCTCCAGCCCGCTCCGATTGCTAGCATCCCTCCAGCTCAGACTGATCCCCATGCAGAGTGGCAGCGGGACCCCTCACTCCCACTGATCATCCCGTAGGCCCCGCGCACAATAGCCCCTGACCCCGTGGCACTGCCCAATTCACGATGGGCAATGCCAAGGTGCCCCATGGGCATTTGCCACTTGGGCAGTGCCGGGGGCACAAGCTGGCACTGCCAGGGTGCGCATGCCCAGGGGGCACCACCCCCCCTGCTGCCCGACCCCCTGGGGGCCCCAATTGCCCTCCTTCACTCCAACAAGGTCTCCCACTAGCTCCCCGAACATGGGGAGCCACTCTAAACCCCGCCAGAGTGAAGTACTCCTGGCAGGGTGGGAGAAGCTATCGGGCCTGGCACGTTCTGTGCCGAGCCTGATAATTACATGTAAAATATATTTGAAATACATTTTTAAAAGACTAAAATCACTTACCTCTCTTAACGCCGTTTTCCAGCGCGGTCCCAATGGCGACTGTTCTCCGGCTCTGGGAGACGCGCATGTGTCGGGAATGCATTTGCAAATCCAACAAAATGGCCGACACGCGCAATTCCCAACCCGACCCACCAGAAACTTTGCGGGTCATGATGAGAGAATCGGAGCTCTGGTGTCCCGGCCTCCCTGAGGGCTCCTCATTTCAACCTCTTCACCTTCACCATCTGCCTGCCCAGGTTCTGCACCTGAGTCTTCATTGGCTTCCTCCTCTGAGGTAGATGTACCTTCCTCAGTGTCCTCCTGGTCCACTGGTGCCCCCCTGGAGAGAACAAAATTATACAGAGCACAGCAGGCAACAGTGGTGAATAACATTCACTCTGGTGGATACTGCAGGTGACCCCCAAGAGCAGTCCAGGCATTGGAATCTCATCTTCAGCAGACCTATTGTCCTCTCCACCACTGCCCTTGTGGAAACATGGCAATGAGTGTATCTCTGCCCAGTCTCTGCCCTTCGAAGCCTGAGAGGCATCTCAGCCACCTCTTCAACAATACTCCTTGTCACCCAGCAACCATCCATCAAGCTGAGCTGGAACCATCAGTGGCCTTGGTATTTGTGTTTGGCACAGTATGTAAGCCGGGTACTGCGCACAGACTTGCAGAATCTGGGAGCTGTGCTCATAAACTATCTGAATATTCATGGAGTGAACCCCCTTCCTGTTGATAAAGGCACCCGACTGGTCAGCTGGTACCTTGATGCCCATATTGTGCACTCAATGGCACCCTGGATGTGGAGACTCTGCAATCGCGGGGGGGCCTCTGTTCTGTTCAGTCTGGCTGACTCAGTCCGTCCTGAAATGAAGGAATGTTCTCACCAGCCTGAACAGAGCGTCCGTCACCAGCTCAGCACAGCTGTGCGCAGCTGACTGGGAGACTGCACAAAGATCACCCACTGAGCCCCAGAAAGATCCGGGGGCATGAATGTTAATGGCCTCAGTGACCTTCCGAGCCACAGGCATTGGACGTCCACCCGCACAATTGGATGCTGTCTCTGGCCCATCATCTGGCAAATGGTCAGGAGGGCTTTCCTGAAACCTGGAGCCTTGTGCAGTCCTGGGCCTCCATCATGTTGAGGTAGTTGGATCACTGCCTGCACACCCTGGTAGCTGGTCAGTGGCGTCTTCTGCGGGGACAACCTCCTTGCTGGCCCTGAGTGCCCTGTACCTGCGTCTCTTTGAGGTGATGCCTTTGCCTCCTGTCTTTCCCTCAGAGGAGATAACTACCTCCTGCTGAGTAGATCAGTTAATCTATTGACGAAACATGACAGTGAATGTGCAGTTCCTCATCGGGGTATCAAGCTTCCTCCTGAATTCCCGATTGCTGTTATCAGTGACTATCTTATATTTATGGTGATCAGTTATGGTTTCCACTACAAGTGGAAACATTTTGTCTACTGTGTCAAACTATTTTGTAAGCTGAAATCAGGTCACCCGCAGCCTGAATTTCTTTCATCTGTAACCTGTAATAAGCAGAGTCATTCAGTGAAAGGCACAGAAGAGTAAATAATTCCAAGTAAATGCATTTTAAAAAAAATGGTGCGAGGGGTTTATTGATGGACTGAAAACGTTGGTGTGGTGATTGCACTGGGGGAGGTACAGAGGAGATTCACCAGGTGTTGCCCGGGATGGAGCATTTGAGTTATATGGAGAGACTGGATAGACTTGGATTGTTTTCTCTAGAGCAGAGAAGCCTGAGGGAGGACATGATTGAGGTGTATAAGATTATGAGGGGTATGGACAGGGTGAGTAGGGAGCAGCTGCTCCCCTTGGTTCAGGGGTCAGCCACGAGGGGGTATAGATTTCTGAAGGGCCTTTTCTGCGCTGTAATTCTATGATATCTATAGTGATGGTTATATTTAAGTGTCCTTTACAGGCAGTGAGCCAACATCACATGAGTGATGTAAGCGTTGAGGATTATAGCTCCAAGCATCGTTCTTGCTCAGAGAATGGACAATCCGTTGAGTGCATTGCAACATCAACTCTCAGTGCCTTTCTGGGCATAACTGGCTGCACCATGTCCACCCCTGCCACCCAGACCCATCAGGAATCCTTGGGGCCAGTGGCTGGTGAGTTGCGCTGCAGCAGCAACGACTGAACACCAGGCTGTGCCATCACTCAATGCACCAGGCATAGAGAGGTGAAAGCAGCACAAAGACTGCCTTGTTTCATCGGCAGTTCTCTCCCGGGGACGCAAGCATTTCTATTCAGGGAATCATCGTGTGGTCGGTCCTTTTGGGAGTGAGAAACTCTCTGTTCCTCGCAGAGCCACAGCCCTCACAGTGTAAACAGAATTCAAAGGAATGAAAATAATTGGCGACCATCCTTTTGCTGGGGCAGAGCCGCTCAGAGTCTAATCGCAGAGAGAGTCCCTTGTGGCTCATTGCTCTTCTTGAACCAACAAGCAGTGACTGCCTAGCCTTGCAGTCATAGCTCGCTATGTTCAGTTAAACTGCCCAGCTGTGTTTACTGGGAACATTCTCATTATAGTTCCTGTTCCAGCAAAGGAAATTTAAACTTCTTTTTCCCCATCATATTGCAAAGCTGCAGTTGAATAGTGGAAGGGGAGTGTCTTAAAGGGTCTACACATGGTTCAGACACACACACACACACACACAATGGACCAATTGACTCCCTTCTGTGTTTTAAACTGTGGTCCGTTGCATCCATCACTGTCCTATTGATGAGTGGAATATCGAGTTCCCAATCTTCAAGCAACGTTGAAACAGGAATCCAGGGCAAAGGGACTTGTTTCACCTCCCGAGGATTGATATGTGTGGGGCTTTGCGTTCACATTGTAAATTCCAGCTTACTGTTTCTGGAGGCACACTGAAGCTTCACACTTTACAACCTGAACACGCAATGAGTGTCACTGAGCTGTGAACCCCGCTTGTCACTTCTCACGACTCAACAACCTGAGATATTGCTTCTTGGGCAGCACAGTGGCACAATGGTTAGCACTGCTGCCTCACAGCGCCAGGGACCCAGGTTCAATTCCGGTCTTGGGTCACTGCCTGTGTGGAGTTTGCACATTCTCCCCATGTCTGCGTGGGTTTCCTCCGGGTGCTCCAGTTTCCTCCCACAGTCCAAAAATGTGCAGATTAGGTTGATTGGCCATGCTAAATTGACCCTTAATGTCAGGGGAACTAGCTAGGGTAAATATGTGGGGTTAGGGGGGATAGAGCGTGGGTGGGATTGTGGTCAGTGTAGACTTGGTGGGCCGAATGGTCTCATTCTGCATTGTAGATTCTATGAAATAAGTGCTGATGAAGTCAGGTTTAGGGAATATTAACTATGCTCATCATGGATCTTTTCTCACTGCACATCAGTCTTGATAGAGCACTGCCCCTTCTAATACTCAGGCCTGGGGCATACTGCCTCCCTGTGAACCTGTGACCCTGAGGCCTTAGGAATGTCAGAATTTTCATTCAGTGCCTTCCCAACCCTAGATTGTGGAGGTCTTGTGGCGCAGTGGGTAATGTCCTTACCTCTGAGCCAGGAAATCTGTGCTTGATTCCCACCCCAGGACTTGATATCCAAATCAAACAATCCAGCCTGATTTTTTTAAATAGAATCCTCACATTGCAGAAGGAGGCCATTCGGCCCATTGAGTCTGCACCGATAACGATCCCACCCAGGCCTATCGCCGTAACCCCACATATTTACCCCGCTAATCCCTCTAACCTACGCATCCCGGGACACTAAGGGGCAAGTTAGTGTGGCCAATGCACCTAACCAGCACATCTTTGGAGTGTGGGAGGAAACTGGAGCACCTGGAGGAAACCCACGCAGACACGGGGAGAACGTGCGGACTCTGCACAAACAGTGAACCAAGCCGAGAATCGAACCCAGATCCCTGGAGCTATGTGGTAGAAGTGCTAACCACTGTGCCACGGTGCCACCCCTTTGTAAAGCCAGACATGCTCTCCAGCATAGACACAATCCTGGAACTCCTGCTCTTGACCCGGCACCAACCAATCTGGGGATGGGGCAGGGGGTGGAGGGTTGGGGAGGGGGGGAGGTGCTGGAGAATGTGCAGCTGTCTTCAAACAGATGAAAATTCTGCTGGTGGGATATCCAAAATGTGACTTTTGAGGAGAAGCTTTAAGAATGCCAGTGTTATTTGGAGAGGTGGGGTAACCTTTCAGATAGTTCAAGGGGCACTTTTGGGATTGATCAGATGCCCTTTGTGAAAGGTCAAGTGTTCTTCGGGATTGTTAAACTCAACTATGAATGTGCTTAAAAATTGGATGAATGCCTTGGAACGGTCAAGCTGTCCAAGGATTTCAATCTCTTGGCCTCTAAATGTTTAAAGAAACATTCTGCATTTAAAAAAAACAGTGCTTGCTATTTCAGTCTATCTGTTGACATTAGCCTGAGGGTTATCATTATAGGATTTGATCTGCATGACTGATTTCACAACATATCATTATCGCAGTGGGGTGCCTGTCAGTACAGTTTGATTGCAAGCTCCGAGTAGTTATAAAGTCTTTGTTGTGAGGCTATCCTTTTTTTAATAAGGGATTTGAATGGAATGTTTGTCTTTGTAAGGGATTATGTAGTTGAAGGAATCTAGTGAATGGCTTTTTATGAATGTGTGTGGTTTTTAAATCAAGTCTACAATAGACACTTAGAACTTTATTTTATTTCATCTCAACATGGATCCTGAGATCTTCCCAAGGTGGGTCAGTTGGCATGGTTGACATAATTTTAAAGGGTGGAGGGAGGATGGGGGAATTGGGTTGGCATGATTTGTCAGTAAATTGACATGGGGCTATAATGTGGTACGGGTGTAGATACAGAGGTATGAGGTGACATGAGGTCATGTGGATGGGCCATGGGGAATGTATGGCCGGAGTGGGGGGGGGTCGGTGTGGGGGAGGGGTGTGAATGCTGAGGGCTGTGAGTGCTGAGGGCTGGAGGCCACACCTGGAGTACTGTGTACAGTTTTGGTCTCCTTACTTGAGAAAGGATATACTGGCACTGGAGGTGATGCAGAAGAGATTCACTAGGTTGATTCCAGAGTTGGCTTATGAGGAGAGACTGTATAGACTGGGGCTATACTCATTAGAATTCAGAAAAATTAGGGGAGATCTTATAGAAACATATAAGATTATGAAGGGAATAGATAAGATAGAAGCAGGGAAGTTGTTTCCATTGGCGGGTGAAACTAGAACTAGGGGGCATAGCCTCAAAATAAGGGGAAGCAGATTTAGGACTGAGTTGAGGAGGAACTTGTTCACACAAAGCGTTGTGAATCTCTGAAATTCCTTGCCCAGTGAAGCAATTTTCAAGGCAAAGATAGATAAATTTTTGAACAGTGAAGGAATTAAGGGCTATGGTGAGTGGATGGGTAAGTGGAGCCGAGCCAACGAAAAGATCAGCCATGATCTTATTGAATGGCGGAGCAGGCTCAAGGGGCCAGATGGCCCCTTGAACCGGTAGAAATAGCAGAGGTACTCAATGAATACTTTGCTTCAGTATTCACAGTGGAAAAGGATCTTGGTAGTTGCAGTGCAGACTTGCAGTGGACTGAGAAGATTGAGGATGTGGGCATTAGGAAAGAGGATGTGTTGGAGCTGTTGAAAAGCATCAAGTTAGATAAATCGCCGGGACCGGATGGGATGTACCCCAGGTTACTGTGGGAGGCGAGGGAAGAGATTAGTGATCCTCTGGCGATGATCTTTGCGTCGTCAATGGAGACGGGAGAGGTTCCAGAGGATTGGAGGATGGCGGATGTGGTTCCGTTATTCAAGAAAGGGAGAAGAGATAGCCCAGGAAATTATAGACCGGTGAGTCTAACCTCAGTGGTAGGTAAGTTGATGGAGAAGATCCTGAAAGGAACAGTATGATCAGAAGTAGCCAGCACGGCTTTGTCCGAGGCAGATCATGCCTTACGAGCCTGATTGAGTTTTTTGAAGATGTGACTAGACACTTAGACGGGGGAAGAGCGGTAGATGTAGTGTATATGGATTTCAGCAAGGCGTTTGATAAGGTGCCCCATGCAAGGCTTATGGAGAATGTGAAGGGGCATGGGATACAAGGGGATGTTGCTTTGTGGATTCAGAACTGGCTTGCCCACAGAAGGCAAAGAGTCGTTGTAGATGGGTCTTTTTCAGAGTGGAGGTCCGTCACCAGTGGAGTGCCCCAGGGATCTGTTCTGGGACCCTTGCTCTTTGTGATTTTTATAAATGACCTGGATGAGAAAGTGGAAGGATGGGTTGGCAAGTTTGCTGATGATACAAAGGTTGGAGATGTTGTGGATAGTCTGGAGGGATGTCAGCAGTTGCAACGAGACATAGGTAAGATGCAAGACTGGGCGGAGAAGTGGCAGATGGACTTCAACCCAGATAAGTGTGTGGTGGTTCATTTTGGCAGGTCGAATAGGATGGAAGAATATAATATTAAGGGTAAGACGCTTGGCAGTCTGGAAGAACAGAGGGATCTTGGGGTCCGGGTTCATAGGACGCTCAAAGCGGCGTCGCAGGTAGAGGCTGTGGTTAAGAAGGCGTATGGAATACTGGCCTTCATAAGAACATAAGAACATAAGAAATAGGAGCAGGAGTAGGCCATCTAGCCCCTCGAGCCTGCCCCGCCATTCAACAAGATCATGGCTGATCCGAAGCGAATCAGTTCCACTTACCCGCCTGCTCCCCATATCCCTTAATTCCCTTATCGATCAGAAATTTGCATTTATTAACAGGGGGTTTGAGTTTAAGAGCCGTGGGGTTATGCTGCAACTGTACAGGACCTTGGTGAGACCACATTTGGAATATTGTGTGCAGTTCTGGTCACCTCACTATAAGAAGGATGTGGAAGCATTGGAGAGAGTGCAGAGGAGATTTACCCAGGATGCTGCCTGGTTTGGAGGATAGGTCTTATGAGGAAAGGTTGCGGGAGCTAGGGCTTTTCTCTTCAGAGCAGAGGAGGATGAGAGGGGACTTAATAGAGGTTTATAAGATGATAAGGGGGATAGATAGAGTGGACGTTCAGAGACTATTTCCTCGGGTGAATGTAGCTGTTACTAGGGGCATAACTATAAGGTTCATGTTGGGAGATATAGGAAGGATGTCCGAGGTAGGTTCTTTACTCAGAGAGTGGTTGGGGTGTGGAATGGACTGCCTGCTGTGATAGTGGAGTCGGACACTTTAGGAACTTCCAAGCGGTTATTGGATAGGCACATGGAGCACACCAGAATGATAGGGAGTGGGATAGTTTGATCTTGGTTTCGGACAAAGCTCGGTACAACATCGAGGGCCGAAGGGCCTGTACTGTGTTGTACTGTTCTATGTTCTATGTTCTTTGCAAATCTATCTACCCGTGATTTAAACATATTCAACGAGGAAGCCTCCACCACTTCAATGGGCAGAGAATTCCAGAGATTCACTACCCTCTGAGAGAAGAAGTTCCCCCTCAACTCTGTTCTGAACCGGCCCCCACTTATTTTGAGGCTGTGCCCTCTAATTCTGGTTTCCGTTCTAAGCGGAAAGAATCTCTCTACCTTTGCCCTAGTCAGCCCCTTCATTATCTTATATGTCTCTATAAGATCACCCCTCAGCCTTCTAAACTCCAACGAGTACAGACCCAATCTGTTCAATCTCTCCTCATAAGCTACACCCTTCATCTCTGGTATCAACCTGGTGAACCTTCTCTGCACTCCCTCCAAGGCCAATATATCCTTCCGCAAATAAGGGGACCAAAACTGCACACAGTACTCCAGTTGCGGCCTCACCAGTGCCTTGTACAGTTGCAGCAAGACCTCCCTGCTTTTATAATCTATCCCCCTCGTGATAAAGGCCAACATTCCATTCGCCTTCTTGATCACCTGCTGCACCTGCAGACTGAGTTTTTGCGATTCGTGCACAAGGACCCCCAGGTCCCTCTGCACAGTAGCATGATGTAATTTTTCTCCATTTAAATAATATTCCAATTTACTATTATTTCTTCCAAAGTGGATAACCTCATATTTGCTAACGTTATATTCCATCTGCCAGATCCTCGCCCACTCGCTCAGCCTATCCAAATCTCTCTGCAGACTTTCCGTGTCCTCCACGCAATTCACTTTCCCACTCCTCTTCGTGTTATCAGCAAACTTTGATACCCGACACTCAGTCCCCTCCTCCAGATCATCTATGTAGATGGTAAATAGTTGAGGCCCCAGCACCGATCCCTGCGGCACGCCACTGGTCACCAACTGCCAACCAGAAAAGCACCCATTTATTCCAACTCTCTGCTTCCTGTTAGATAGCCAATCCCCAATCCACGCCAACACCTTACCCCCAACTCCGTGTACCCCAATCTTCTGCAACAACCTTTTGTGAGGCACCTTATAGAATAGAATTCATCAATAGAGGAATTGAGTTCAGAAATCGGGAGATAATGCTGCAGCTGTATAGGACCCTGGTCAGACCCCACCTGGAGTACTGTGCCCAGTTCTGGTCAGCTCATTACAAAAAGGATGTGGAAGCCATAGAAAGTGTGCAGAGGAGATTTACGAGGATGTTGCCGGGATTAAGTGGTATGCCTTATGAGGATAGGTTGAGAGAGCTAGGTCTATTCTCCTTGGAGAGGCGAAGGATGAGAGGTGACCTGATAGAGGTGTATAAGATGTTGACAGGTATTGATAGAGTGGATTCTCAGAGGCTTTTACCCAGGGCTGAAATGGTTGTCACGAGAGGCCACAGGTTTAGGGTGCTGGGGAGTAGGTATAGAGGAGATGTTAGGGTAAGTTTTTCACTCAGAGGGTGGTGGGTGCGTGGAATCGGCTGCCGGTAGTGGTGGTGGAAGTGGATTTGATTGGGTCTTTTAAGAGTCTTTTGGATAGGTTCATGGAGGTTAGTAAGATAGAGGGTTATAGGTGAGCCTAGAAGGTAAGGAAATTGTTCGGCGCAACTTGTGGGCCGAAGAGCCTGTTTGTGCTGTAGCTTTTCTATGTTCTCTATGTTCTATGGCCTACTCCTACTCCTAGTTCTTATGTTCTTATGTTAATGTTTTCTTATTTTCTTCCATTCTCCCCGTGCCTGCGTGGGTTTCCTCTGGGTGCTCCGGTTTCCTCCCACACTCCAAAGGTGTGTAGGTTAGGGGGATTGGCACTATAAATGCGTGGGATTATGAGGATAGGGCAGGAGGTGGGTCTGGGTAAGATGCTGAGCCAATGCAGATTCTACGGGCTGAATGGCCTCCTTCTGCACTGTAGGGATTCTATGATTCTAAGCCCCACATTTCTTGCCTGGAGTCCTTCTTTAATACTGCAGGAGCCAAGCCATGTCCCCTTTCCTGTGGCACTGGTTGCTCTATTCCAGTACGTTTAAAGTCCCATTGCATTTAGAGAGGCTATGGAGAGAAGGTAAGTGTGCAAAATAAGAGGGTGATGGGATAGGATGGCAAGTATGTGCATGAGGGAGTAGAGTGGGTAAGATGTGTCTTTTGATTTGATTTATTATTGTCATATGTATTGGGATACAATGAAAAGTATTGTTTCTTGTGCACTATCCAGACAAAACATACTGTACTTAAAGTACATAGGGGAGTAGGAAAGTAGACGGTGAAGAGTACAGTGTTACAGTCATTGCTCGGGTAGAAAAAGATCAACTTAATATGTGGTAAGTCCATTCAAAAGTCTGATGGCAGCAGGGGAGAAGCTGTTCTTAAGTCGGTTGGTACGTGACCTCAGACTTTTGTATCTTTTTCCTGATGGAAGAAGGTGGAAGGGAATATGTCCGGGATGTGTGGGGTCCTTGATTTTGCTGGCTGTTTTCCCGAGGCAGGGGGAGCTGTAGATAGAGTCAACGGCTGGGAGTCTGGTTTACCTGATGGATTGGGCATCATTCACAACCCTTTGTAGATACTTGTGGTCCTGTTCAGAGCAGGAGCCATACCAAGCTGTGACACATCCGGAAAGAATGCTTTCTATGGTGCATCTGTAAAAACTGGTGAGAGTCGTACTGGCGACATACTGAATTTCCTTCGCCTCCTGAGAAAGCAGAGGCATTGGTGGGCTTTCTTAACTATAGCGTCAGCATGGAGGGACCATAGTGGAGTTGTCAGGGGTGTTTGGGAGTCAGAGAGTGGTTGGGTAGAGGGTTAGTCAGGTGGGGTGTCTTTCGGTCAGTGGCGTATTCGGTCAGTTGGACTGTGGCTGGGGGGTGGTCGAGGTAGTCAGGTTGGAGGGGTAGTTGGGTGGGGGGGTCATTGGCAAATTGGCAGGGTCTAGTTGGGTTATGAGGAAATCTGTGAGTCAGGGTAAACTGGAGATGTAGTCAGACTGAGGGTTGGGGGGATCGCAGGGATCGTTGGGTTGGGGAGTATTTGTGGAATTTGGAGGTTTGGGTCAAGGATTATAACCATCCAGAAGTTGAAAGTTCTGGGGCAATATTCTGGGATCAGAGTTCAAATCCCAACAAGGCAGCCGGTGGAATTTAAACTCAATTTTCTAATTAAAAAATCTGGAATTGAAAGCTGGTTTCAATCATGTTGACCATGAAACCACTGGATTATCGTAAAGAAAACATTGTTTTCGCTCATGTCCTTACCCAGTCTGGCCCACGTGTGACTCCAAACCCACAGCAACATGGCTGACTCTTACCTGCCCTCTGAACTGTTGGAGCAAGACACTCGGTTCAAGGACAATTAGGGATGAGCAACAAATGTTTACCGAGCCAGTGATACCCACATCCCATGAAAGAATAAAAAAACATATCAATGAAGTGGCTACAGATGCAATAGCCTATATTGTGAGGTCAGTTACACACAATCTGTGGCACAGCAAAGCTTCCAAATGAACAATAATCAACTTTCAGCTGCACAGTATATAACTGGAAAGCTGCGGATCAGTGCTCCACTGGGGAAATGTGCATGTTAACTCTTCAGTGTTACAACTTGTAGCTTCATTTAAATAAGTTCTACCTTTTATATAAATCCTTCAAATCCCTTGCCTAATAACTCCAGTCTGTATCGTATACTGCGTACCTCCGTGAAACACATCTCTATGAACGAAGCTGCTTCCCCATTTCCGAAGGCCCCCCTCCCTCCATTTTGTCAAAGTGCTTTAGCTCATTGCATGATGGGAACTGTGTAAACGCGAGTTAACCAAAAGATCCGGCAGCTCTGAGCTCGGGACATCACCGAGTTCAGCTGTGAAAGAATCACGCTGAGAGTAGCAGCGAGTGTGCAGTGCCTATGGAACTGAGCCCAACAATAGGAGAGAGTCTTTACAGGAGGAGAAACATCCCAGAAAAAATGTTTTAAAAGTGTCATTCTGGAGAAAAAAAAACCACACCTCACAGCGCAGCCAAGTGCAAGAGCTGGAGAGGCCAAGGAAAATTTGCTCTCTTTTTGTTAGAATAGAATCCCTACAGTGCAGAAGGAGGCCATTTGGCCCATCGAGTCTGCACAGACAACAATCCCACCCAGGCCCTATCCCCGTAACCCCACATTATTTATCCCTCTAACCTATGTATCCCGGGACACTGAGAGACAATTTTAGCATGGCCAATCAACCTAACCCGCACATCTTTGGACTGTGAGAGGAAGCCGGAGCACCCAGAGAAACCTTTCCAACAGAGTATATCTACTTACAATACAATCTTTGTTTGTTATCCCTTCTTCTCTATCTCAAGTCTCTGACTTTATGGGCGGGATTTTCCGGTTGCGCTGCCCCAAAGCTGGAAAATCCCTCCCAAGGTCGACAGACCTTTACATGGTCCACCCCACCTTCCCTCCCGGGCCGCAATGATTTCTGTGGCGGGCGGGATGGGAAAATTCCACCCAATAATTTCAGACAGTTCTTCCATGTCTCGCTCTGTCATACGTAGAGGAATGGTACTCTGTGTTTCTGGTACTTGTTAATGTGCATTTGATTCATTCTTGCACTCCTTCAAGTTGTGTTTCTCTTTATTAACAACCCATCTCCGTTTGTCCTCTTCCTTCTGAAGGGAATGGGCACTCTGTTCATTCCTAGAGTGGACTGGGATTTTCTTTTTCCATGCTGCTGCCATGTTCTTGCTGGACCGACATCTTCTGCAAACGGAACCTTAATTTCCACTTGTTTCAACATTTTAGAACAAAGAACAAAGAAAATTACAGCACAAGAACAGGCCCTTTGACCCTCCAAGCCTGCACCGACCATGCTGCCCGACTGAACTAAAAACCCCTACCCTTCCGGGGACCATATCCCTCTATTCCCATCCTATTCATGTATTTTAGCCAAACATTTGCTTGCTGCTTTATTTTCAGATTGTTTTGCAAGCTTATGAATCTTTCATTCCACCCATTGTTTCTCAATGTGTCTGAGACATCCAATGTCTTTTCTTCTTCTGCTGCCTTGTGCCTCAGCATCCAGTTCACATTTTCTGATCTTATTTCTGCCTTTTCTTTGTCTGGAGCAGGACTTTGTCCTTGTTTTCATTCAGCTGATTCCTCAGCTCTTCAGTGGCACGGTGGGTGGCACACTGGTTAGCACTGCTGCCTCACAGCGCCAGGAACCTGGGCTCAATTCTAGCCTTGGGTAATTGTCTGTGTGGAGTTTGCACATTCTCCCCATGTCTGCGTGGGTTTCCTCCGGATGCTCTGGTATCCTTCCACAGTACAAAGATATGTGGGTTAGGTTGGTTGGCCACGCTAAATTAACCTTTAGTGTTAGGAAGACTAGCTAGGGTCAATACGTGGGGTGGCGGGGATAGGACCTGGGTGTAATTGTGGTTGGTGCAGACTAAATGGGCCGAATGGCCTCCATCTGCACTGTAGGGGTTTGATTATTCTTCTGCTGCTTGTCTTTTCT
Source organism: Mustelus asterias (assembly GCF_964213995.1). Classification (NCBI taxonomy): domain Eukaryota; kingdom Metazoa; phylum Chordata; class Chondrichthyes; order Carcharhiniformes; family Triakidae; genus Mustelus; species Mustelus asterias. Next base: position 3,212,861 of record NC_135827.1, read on the forward strand.
GCTAACTGGTTCTTCAGTTTGTTTAGAGTGAGGTTGAATTCACTTTGCTTCTCTTTGTAATTTTATGGTGGATTTTACCTGAGGGATTCCAGTAGCATGTGAAGGTTCTTCACAGATTTTCCTTTTCTTTGTGAAGTTTGCTTGCTTCGCTTTGACTTTTCCTGTCATTCAGTGAAGTCCCCTCGAGTTTCCTCTGCTGAGCTTCCATTCTGCTGGCCACGGTCCTCATTTCTTCTTGTTGCTGAAGGGTGACGCATTCTTTTTTGCCTTTGAACTTGAAGGAAAATCAGCTGTTCTATCAACTATTCATTTTCTTGTTGACCACTTGCCAACTCACTCTGGACTTCAGTGCATCCTTTTGCTGCAACTGCTAGTTCCAACGCAGCTTTTTCTAAAGTGATATTTAACATCCTTTGAGGCTCCTCGTGTATTTTCATGGCTATATATTCAAGATCGTTTTCAGCAATTGCAATTTCTCTGCAGGCCTTTTCTGCCAACTGTTTTTGCCAGGCTGTACATCTAGTTGGATTTTCCCAACTCTTGCTCTGATTTGCGAAATGCTACTCCCTCCTGGTCCCGTTGTGCCTTCTCTGAAATTTGTTTGTTCAAATCTTGAACAGCAAAAGTCAACCCACAGAAAGTGACTGGCCCAGACAAGGTACTCGGACAAGCACTCAGATCTTGCGTGGACCAGCTAGCGGGGATATTCGCAGACATCCTTAACTTCTTTTTACAACAATCTAAGGTCCCTATCTGCTTCAAGAAGATGACCATCATCCCGGTATCAAAGAAAAGCCAGGCAGCGTGCATTAATGACTATCGTCCGGTGGCTCTGACATCCATCACTATGAAATGCTTCGAAAGGCTAGTCATGACACAAATCAATTCTGGCCTCTCGGATTGCCTGGATCCACTACAGTTCGCCTACTGCCGCAACAGGCCCACAGCAGACGCCATTTCCCTGGCCCTGCACTCAACCCTGGAACACCTAGACACCTATGTCAAACTCCTATTTATTGACTCCAGCTCAGCCTTCAACACCATTATTCCTTCAGAACTCATCTTCAAACTCTGTGGCCTGGGCCTCGGCTCCTCCCTCTGTGACTGGATCCTAGATTTCCTAACACACAGACCGCAATCAGTAAGGATAGGCAACAACACCACCTCCACGATCATCCTCAACACTGGTGCCCCACAAGGCTGTGTCCTCAGCCCCCTACTATACTCCTTTTCACCTATGACTGTGTGGCCAAACTCCACTCCAACTCAATTTTCAAGTCTGCTGATGACATCACCGTCGTGGGTCGGATCTCAAACAATGATAAGATGGAATTTAGGAAAGAGATAGAGAACCTGGTGAACTGGTGCGGTGACATTAATCTCTCCCTCAATGTCAACAAAACGAAAGAGTCATCGACTTCAGGAAGCATAGTGGAATCTGCATCAACAGGGACAAAGTGGAAATGGTCAAGAGCTTCAAGTTTCTAGGCATCCAGATAACCAACAACCTATCATGGTCCCTCCACACCGACACTCTCGTTAAGAAAGCCCATCAACGTCTCTACTTTCTCAAGAGGCTAAGGAAATTTGGTATGTTTGCCACAACTCTCAACAACTTTTACAGATGCACCATAGGAAACATTCTTTCTGGTTGGTATGGCTCCTGCTCTGTCCTAGACTGCAAGAAACTACAAAGGGTCGAGAATGAAGCCCAGTCCATCATGCAAACCAGCTTCCCACCCATTGACTCTGTCTGCACTCCTGCTGCCTCAGAAAAGCAACCAGCATAATCAAGGACCCTGGACATTCTCTCTTCCACCTTCTTTCATCGGGAAAAAGGTACAAACGTCTGAGGACACGTACCAACCAACTCAAGAACAGCTTCTTCCCTGCTGCCATCAGACTTTGAATAGATCTACCTCACATTAAGTTGATCTTTCTCTACACCCTAGCTATGACTGTAACACTACACTCTGCACTCTCTCCTTTCCTTCTCTGTGAATGGTATGCTTTGTCTGTACAGCGCACAAGAAACAATACCTTTCACTGTATATTAATACATGTGACAATAATAAATCAAATCAGATCAGCTTGGTTCATTGGAGATTTCAGTTTATCATGTGTTTTCAGCTGGAATCTCGTGCTTCAAATCTTCCAGTTCAGCTCTGATGCAAGCATTTTCCTGTAGAAAAACGTCATTTACTTTTTGCATGTTTTATCTCTTTTGGGTTACCTCAGATAGCTCTCCTTCATTCAAAGCCATCTGCTCACTCTGCACTTCCATCCACTGTTGCAGTTTGAGTACCATTTCAGTAGTTTTCAAATAACTCCATTTTAAAGCTCTATTTTGGCTACTTCTCAGACTTTCTTTCTTCTGCATTTCATTGCACTGACATGGTGACTAACCATCTTGTGGTTTACTTGAATGTTGCCTGCCCCCTCACCCCCACCCCACCCCCTCCCCCCGCCCCCTCCACCCTGCGGGGTCTTTTGTTTCTCTCTCTCTGGTCTCTTCTAGTTCTCTGTCCATGACTGTTTTTTTCCTCCTTGTAGTTACAGCTTTAAATGTCATTGTCCCTTTAAGGTGATCTGTGCAGTAACCACTTTCTTCACTCAGGTTGTGTTTAGCTTGTGGATTTCTCTCTGTGGTTCTCCCGCAGTTTTTCAGAATCTCCACCATCCCTGCCTTTACTTTTGAACTTTAATTTAAAAAACCGCAGCAATTTCTTCTCTCGCCTCTCAGTAATTCAATTTCAAGGCGTCTTTCTTTTCTTTCATCCTGCAGGTGTTTTTTTGGTTTCTCTGTGAGTGTCACGAGCTTTTCCAATTCTGACAGGCTCTCTGGAGTTTGGCCAGTTAGTTTTCGTCGGCAAATTTCATGAGCAACATGGTGGCAGTGGTCCCCTCACAGCGACAGAGACCAGAGTTCAATTCTGTCCTTGGGTGACTGTCTGTGTGCACTATGGTTCAATGAGTCTGCACATTCTCCTGGTTTCCTCCAGGTGCTCCAGTTGCCTACCACAATCCCAAGATGTGCAGGTTAGGTGGATTGGCCATGCTAAATCACCCTTTAGTGTCTAAAAATGTGTTGGTCACGGGGATTAGCCAAGGTAAATACGTGGGGTTATGGGGATAGAGAGGAGGGCCTGGGTGGGATGCCCTTTCAGAGAGTCAGTGCAGACCCAATGGACCAAATGTCCTCTTTCTGCACTTTATGGATTCAATGTCACTCAGGATCTTGCTTCCTTCTTTGTGTCTGTTTTACCCACTGTGGTGAACCATAGATGGTTAACACTATGGGTACTGAACCATAGATGGTTAGCACTATGGGTACTTGTACATATGTTACTGTTGTCACTGTTGGGGTTAGGGTTGGGGTGTTCTACCTGTTGGTATTGTTCTGTGGTACACTCCGGTTGGCTCCGCCTACCTGTAGGAGTATAAAGGTCACTGCACTGCCGGGTGACCCTTTAGTCTGGGATTGTATTGTATATAGTGTGCTCCATTCTTGTTACTAATAAAAGCCTTTATTTCCCGGGTACGATCCAGCCTCCCGAGTGATTTAATCGTGCATCAATTTTATTAGTAACAATTTTGGTTAAAAAAAAACCATGGAGCAAATGTTGAAACCCGATCGGCTTACCTTAGATCCACGTGCGGCAGGAGCGTCGAACACTTTCGACCATTGGTTGAAGTGTTTTCAAGACTATATCGATGCCTCAACAGCCATTCAAAACGACGCCGATAGACTGCGGGTCCTCCACACAAGGGAAAGCGACACCGTATACTCATCAATCCGCGATGCCCAAGACTACAAAGGGGCCATCGAACTACTTAAGAAACTGTACAACAAACCGCCAAACGAGATCCATGCTCGACACCTTCTAGCCACTCGACGGCGGCAGCCCGGTGAAACGACGGGACAGCACCTGCGCGAACTTCAGCAGCTAGCCAGAGCCTGCAATTGCAAGCCAGTGTCGGCGACCCAGTATACTAACGATTTGATCCGAGATGCGTTTGTGGCGGGAATCGGCTCATCCTATATTCACCTGCAGCTGCTAGAGCAAGGTAACTTAGACCTAGCTAAGACGGTGGAATTGGCTGACACGATGGAAACGGCCTCCAGAAGTCTAGAAACTTACCCCACCGACCACGTGGGAACATCGTGGCAAGTACAGCCACCGACTCAACTCTACCCAACGGCTCCGCGAAACTGCGCGATCGTGCTTTCAACCTCGGACCTGACGACGGCGGCAGCTCCAGGAGGCCCGCGGTGCTATTTCTGTGGATTGGCGAAACACCCTCGGCAGCGATGTCCGGCCAGAACGGTATTTTGCTCCGCGTGTGGGAAGAAAGGGCACTATGCCAAAGTGTGCAGAGCTAAACCACCCTCGAAGCCGAGCAGTGCGGCGTGTGATTCTCCAGAATCTGTCTCCTTGTCTCCGGCTTCATCGAGGTCTTCCACCACGTGCGATTCACGAGCGCCGCCATTCCTGATGACGACGACGCAAGACACGTGCGACCTGCGGGTGCCGCCACTTTCAGCGCCACCGACCACGTGCGATCCATGGGCGCAGCCATTTTGGTCGGCACCGACCGCAGACGACCAGCAGGGGTCATCATCATCAACCATCTCAGCTGCCTGCAGTTGCACTCAAGACTCAACGGTGGCGTCAATCATCCTGGACCAGGCCAAGCCTCACAGACTCGACAAGTCCATGATGGGCATAGAGGTAAATGGACGCCTAATACATTGTCTGTTTGACAGCAGGAGCACGGAGAGTTTCATTCATCCTGACACCGTGAAACGGTGTGGTCTCCAAGTACAGACTGTCAGACAGACAATTTCGATGGCGTCGAGGTCCCGATCTGTTACCGTTCTTGGGAGCTGCGTGGTCAACCTAACGGTGCGGGGCACAGTTTATGAGAACTTCAGGCTCCTCGTGTTACCGCACCTTTGTGCTCCGTTACTCCTGGGACTAGACTTTATGGTCCACCTGAGGAGTGTAACCCTGCAGTACGATGGGCCACTCCCTCCACTTTCAGTGGGAGAACAGCAGCCTCCAAACTGCCCAGCATGCTCCACGTGCAGTCTCTCGACACTCAGAATCACCCCGGCATCTTTATTTGAGAATCTCGTGCCAGGCTGCAAGCCCATCGCAACTAAGAGCAGGCGTTACAGCGCTGAGGATCGGATCTTTATTCGATCTGAGATTCAGCGGCTCCTCAGGGAAGGGATCATTCAACCTAGCACTAGCCCATGGAGAGCACAAGTCGTGGTGGTTAAAACTGGAGACAAACCCCGGATGGTCATAGACTATAGTCAGACCATTAATAGATACACGCAGCTGGACGCGTATCCTCTCCCGTGCATTTCTGACATGGTCAACCAGATTGCGCAGTACCGGGTGTTCTCCACCATTGACTTGAAGTCAGCTTACCACCAGCTCCCCATTCGCCCAGAGGACCGAAAATATACGGCCTTTGAGGTGGATGGTCGTCTCTACCACTTCTTAAGGGTCCCCTTTGGCGTCACGAATGGGGTCTCGGTCTTCCAGCGTGCAATGGGCCGAATGGTAGACCAAAATGGGCTACGGGCTACCTTCCCGTACCTGGACAACGTCACTATCTGCGGCCATGACCAGCAGGACCTGAATCTGACCTATAACAGGGAGAAGTATGTATTTAGCAAGCGCCGCCTAGCAATTCTCGGATACGTGGTGGAGAACGGGGTCCTTGGCCCTGATCCAGACCGTATGCGTCCCCTCCTTGAACTTCCCCTACCCACTAGCATCAAAGCACTCTTTTCGTATTATGCACAGTGGGTTCCCAATTATGCGGACAAAGCCCGTCCGCTCATAAAGTCTACCTCTTTTCCCCTGGCAGCAGAGGCTCGCTTAGTCTTTGAAGGGATAAAAGCTGACATTGCGAAAGCCACGATGCACGCTGTCGATGAGTCCATCCCCTTTCAGGTGGAGAGTGATGCATCTGATTTCGCCCTGGCCGCCACACTTAACCAGGCGGGCAGGCCCGTCGCCTTTTTCTCTCGCACCCTCCAAGGCCCTGAAATTCGGCACTCCGCGATGGAAAAAGAGGCTCAGGCCATTGTGGAGGCCGTCCGGCATTGGCGCCATTACTTGGCTGGAAAACGATTCACCCTGCTCACGGACCAGCGGTCTGTGGCGTTCATGTTCAACAACACGTTACGGGGCAAGATCAAAAATGATAAAATCTTGAGGTGGAGAATCGAACTCTCCACCTACAACTATGATATCATGTACCGTCCGGTGAAGCTCAATGAGCCCTCAGATGCCCTGTCGCGTGGAACATGTGCCAGTGTGCAGGAGGATCGGTTACAGGCCCTCCACAATGATCTCTGCCATCCGGGGATCACTCAGCTCTTCCATTTCGTAAAGGCCCGGAATCTACCCTACTCAGTAGAGGATGTCAGGTCAATAACCCGAAGCTGCCAGGTATGTGCTGAATGCAAGCCGCACTTCTACCGACCTGACAGGGCACACCTCATTAAGGCCACTCGCCCTTTTGAAAGACTGAGTGTGGATTTCAAGGGCCCCCTTCCTTCGACAGATCGGAATGTGTACTTTCTCAACGTGATTGACGAGTACTCCCGATTCCCTTTTGCCATTCCCTGTTCAGACATGGACCGCTGCCACGGTTATCAAAGCATTGCGGGATCTTTTCACCCTGTTTGGTTACCCCAGCTATATCCACAGTGATAGGGGCTCGTCGTTTATGAGTGACGACTTGAGGCAATACCTGCTCTCAAAAGGGATTGCCTCAAGTAGAACTACGAGTAACAACCCCAGGGGTAACGGGCAGGTTGAAAGAGAAAATGCTACAGTCTGGAAGGCTGTCTTACTGGCGTTGAGGTCTAAGGGTCTTCCAGTCTCCTGTTGGCAAGAGGTACTTTCTGATGCGCTCCATTCAATCCGGTCCCTCCTGTGTACGGCAACCAACGCTACCCCACATGAGCGGATGTTTACCTTCCCTGGGAAGTCTTCCTCTGGGACCTCACTGCTGTCTTGGTTGACGTACTCAGGACCTGTCCTCCTGCGGCGGCATGTTAGGACCCGCAAGTGCGACCCTTTGGTTGAACATGTCCATCTCCTCCACGCCAACCCTCAATATGCCTATGTAGCTTATCCTGACAGGCGAGAGGACACGGTCTCTATTCGAGATCTGGCTTAGACAGGGGACTTGGAAACCCCTGTCGCTCCCGCACCCCTGATTAGGGACCCCTTGACCTTTATCTCCCCTCCTGACACGGCGCGGGCAGTATCGGGACCACCACTTAATCCTCTTACTCCCGTGTACAGCTTGCCTGAGTCCAGGAGATTGTCGCCACCTCGTGGTCCACCTGTCCGTGAGGAACTGGAGGAGTCACTGGACACCGCCTTGGAGAGAGAGTCATCACGGTTACCAGAACCGGCGCTACCGCCAGTGTTGAGGAGGTCGCAGAGACGGTGCAGCCCTCCGATATGACTGAACTTGTGAATATATGGACAGTTCATACTGGCCTTTGTTTTAAAGGAGGGGTGAATGTGGTGAACCATAGATGGTTACCACTATGGGTACTGAACCATAGATGGTCAGCACTATGGGTACTTGTACATATGTTACTGTTGTCACTGTTGGGGTTAGGGTTGGGGTGTTCTACCTGTTGGTATTGTTCTGTGGTACACTCCGGTTGGCTCCGCCTACCTGTCGGAGTATAAAGGTCACTGCACTGCCGGGTGACCCTTTAGTCTGGGATTGTATTGTTATATAGTGTGCTCCATTCTTGTTACTAATAAAAGCCTTTATTTCCCGGGTACGATCCAGCCTCCCGAGTGATTTAATCGTGTATCACCCACTTGTCTGTGAGATCTGATTTTTGTTATTTACTGGGCGTCGCTCAGAGCCTTGCAATCATTTGTGTTTTTGCTCTCCCGTCTTTGTAATCTGATCAGGTGTTTTACTCTGAGTCACTCGAGGGTCCCGCAATGGACTTCCACTCACTCTGATGGATTCCTCAATTTCTCTGTCTGTGGCAAAGCTTCTTCAACTTTTTATTGATTTTTTTCTTCTTAGGTGCATGTCTGTCTGGTCTGGCTTCAGCTGCTTTTAATTTCATATCTTGGGATTCTGTTCTGGTTAAATAGTTTAAAATGCCGCCTTCCATATCAGCACTGATTACCAAGTTGCGTTAGGATGCCTTCACTGACATGGTTCCTTTTCGAAGCGATCACCACTCCTGTTGTGTTATGGTGTTACTGTTGGTGGCACGGTGGCACAGTGGTTAGCACTGCTGCCTCACAGCGCCAGGGACCCGGGTTCAATTCCAGCCTCAAGTCAGTGTGGTGTGTGTGTGCGTGTGTGTGTGTGTGCGCGCACATTCTCCCCGTGCCTGTGTGGGTTTCTTCCAGGTGCTGCGGTTTCCTCCCACACTCCAAAGATGTGCGGGTTAGGTGGATTTGCCATGCTAAATTGACCCTAGTGTCAGGGGGATTACCGGGGTAAATGGTGAAGTTACGGGAATAGGGCCTAGGTCGGATTGTAGTTGGTGCAGACTCGTAGGATTCTATGATTCACCGCTGAACGCTATGTTACATTATGGATCCTTTGAGCTGTCTCATTTATGAGATGTTGACGTTTGTCTGTTAAAATATGAACAGTTTATTGTTCATCTTTAACTATTAGATCCAGCATATTATCATGCATGGTGCTGCTTCCTTTGGGTTGCTTCCAATGTGTTTTCTCTGTGTCTTTTACCATGTGATTCTACTCATCATACTGTGGGTGATGCAATTCGAGTCCCACATTAACCCTTGCTCTGCCAAGCAACTTTTCATTACAATGCCATGCAGGCATATATTCCAACAACTAATGATCTGAACCGTAACTGGACCAGCCATATAAATACTGTGGCTACAAGAGAATGTCAGAGGCTGGGAATTATATGGTGAGTAACTCACCTCCTGACTTCCCAAAACCTGCCACCATCCTGAAGGCACAAGTCAAGAACGTGATGGGATAGTCTTCGCTTGCCTGGATGAGTGAAGTTCCAACAATACTCAAAAAGCTCAGTACCATTCTGATCAAAGAAGCCCACTTGATTGACATACAGCACCACCTAAAACATTCACTCCCTCCATTGCTGACACACAGTGGCAGCACCATGTACCAGCCACAAGATGCACTGCAGTAACTCAAGGCTTCTACCACTTAACAGATAAGGGCAACAGGTTCACACAAACACCATGACCTCCAAGTCACCTTCCTGACTTGGAAATATATTGCCATTCTTTTACTGTCGCTGGGTCAAAATCCTAGAACTCCCTCGCTAACAGTGCTGTGGATGAACCTGTACCACAGGGACTACAGCGGGTTCATGAAGATGGCGACAGATATTGCTCTTCTTAATGATGCCTACATCCCAACAAACAAATAAAAAGAAAACAAAAGCTCAGCATCTGGAGTGGGAAAGGAACCTCATAATTTCAGGACTGAATGTGAAAGGAGCAGCATTGAATCTGGGGAGTGTGATGAGGTTTTTAAACTTTGGAACTTGCGGCTGGAGAGTAACAACACAACACTGTGATACAGAACTGGAATCACAGCCAGAATGTGCACAGAATAACCAGCCTGGCTAACGCCCAGAGGATAAACAGGACAGACCTCACAAGCGACACAGAGTGTGCACTGGACTGACTCTGGGCACAAGTGTAATGCTGGAACCGCTTCAGGAGCAGAATCCAGTTTCCTGAGAGTTACAGAGATCTGATCCACCTGCCAAACAATCACATTCCACTGCCTGAACTAGAATTGACTGATAAACACCAGACACGCATAAATCAAACACACAAACAACTCATTTTTTGTTGGACCGAGTTATTTATAACGATCTGGGGACAAGGTCACCCGAGGTGGTTTTTTTCAGTGCCTAATGAATATGTTTTGCTGCGGTTGATGTCATGACATTGATTGTCTTCCGTCCAGGCAGAGTTGTTATGGGACATCAATGGTAAGAGGAAGCTGGCGGGAGCTGGTGTTAATGTGTCTGTTTCTGTTTCACTGCCCCACTGTGATTAAGATGTTTCCTGACTTCTCACAGAGTGACTGACATTGACCTAGTTCAGAGTGTTGGTGAGCAATGGGCTGGAGCCAGGCCAGGCTGTCGACTCTGAGTTACAGCAACACGCAGAACTGTAATGATTTCTTCATTGTACTTCTCACTCGTTAATTGTGTATTACTAATTGTCCTGTGTTTGCTAAGAATTACTGATTCAGTTATGGAGTGCTAGTCATTGGACTAATTGAAAATTATATGCTCATAAAAGCAACATTAACAGTGAACTGAGTTTTTATTACATTCAAAGCTTGATGGCTGATACTGAGAGGGATCCAAAAATATTATTATCTCATTATAATTCCACAACATGGTCATGAAACATCTGGCACACCTGACCAGCAACTCGAGTGGTTGTAAGTGAGCCCCACAGGCCAGATAGACAGTTCCATATTGTAATATCTTGTAAAGACAGGCAACCACTAAGTGGATTAATGTTTGAATGGTTTATTAAGGTGAGTAACTGTGTAGAGAGAGTGATATAAACTCTACCGAACTCTATCACTCCAGAATCCTAACTGCAAAGAAAACCCACGCTGGGCTCCAGGATTCACACACTCTGGCTCGATTGTCCAAACAGATCACATGACCCCGCAAGGCCTTGCCTTTTAAAGGGACATGCTACCACACACATCTTTTGGATTGAAGAAAGCCTTGCATTTGTATAGCACCTTTCACAACCCCAGGATATCCTGAAGTGCCTTATAGCTAATGAAATCCTTTTTTAAGTGCAGTCACCGTTGCAATGTCGGAAACGTGACAATAATTTTGCACACAGTAAGTGCCAGGCAATGCGATAATGATCAAATCTTCCGTTTTTTCAGTCTTGTTTTTCTAAGGTACAGGCCAGCGGTGAGAACTCACCTGCACTTCTTCAGGTGGTAGCCTGAGAACTGTTACAGCAGCAGAGCCACAGCTTAATGTCTGATCTGAAAAACGGTGCCTCTGACAGCACAGCACTCCCTCCATACTGACCTAGATATCTGCTCAAGCCTCCGGACTAGGATTGAAACCAATGACCTTTCACTCGTACAGTTTTCTCTGAGCCATTTAGCCAGGGTGGAGAACATCAGATCAGATTGCTAATCGGCGTCTTGTAACCCCAGCTTGCGAGTGCATGTGGCTCTGGTGCCCACAGTTTTGAAGATTGTGTTGACATTATTTGTTTGTTAGAATTGGACACATGGGTTAGAGTGTAGGTGTTAAACCTTGTTCTGTGTAGAGCTTAGACGCAATGCACAATGACACATCTGGTGTTAAGGCTTTCTGTGGTTGTGAGAACTATTTGTTAAACCAATACTTAACATGAAATGCTCAAATTTGTTCCATTCGCTCAATTAATTTCTCCTATTTAACAATGATAATAACTGGAGGAAGCGAAGAGTAAATCAGGAGTTGAGGCTAAAACATTGTCTGATTTCAAGAAGAAATTAGATATTGCTCTTGGGGCTAAAGAGATCAAGAGATATGGGGGGAAGGGGGGATCAGGCCATTGAGTTGGATGATCAGCCATGATCATAATGGATGTCGGAGCAGGCTCGAAGGGCCGAATGGCCTACTCCTGCTCCGAGGCTTTCAGGGGATCCCACAGAATGGATGTTAAGTGCATTCTGTGGTGCAACATCAGAAGACCACAATACAGAAGGTTCAAAACCATTTGAGTAGATTTAGAGGACTCAGTGATACCAGCTGCAGGGTGGGTGTATGAACATCTCGCTGACCTAGATCCCAAGCAGGAATAGAGGAAACAAACAAATCTCCATTTATCTTTCATTCCCTCTGATGTTCCTAACTGCTTTCTGGCGAATGATGCAGTGTTTGCAGTCAGTGTTGTAATGTCGTATTTGTGGCAGCCAATTAACACTCAGCGAGCTCCCATAAACATCAGAGCGAGGAAAACACCACATGAGAAAAATCAACCGTGCCGGAAGCTTCTATCCTCAGGAGTACTTTCCAAAATATTGGCCTTTTAAAGGAGCAGTTCGGACATTTTGTAGCACTGCCTTGCATGGCATGTCCAATCTCTGCAGACATCGGAGGTAACTTTAACTTGATAAAAGCAAAATATTGCGGATGCTGGAATCTGAAACCAAAAAAGAAAACACTGGAAAATCTCAGCAGGTCTGACAGCCTCTGTAAGGAGAGAAAAGAGCTGATGTTTTAAGTCCAGATGACCCTTTGTCAAAGCTTGGTATTCACAGGAGATAATGGTACAGGAACAGGATAGTAACAGGGTGGTAATAGAACAAAACCGGGTGGGATTGGAAAGTAAGGGGGTGATAATGACCTCAAATTGGGATGGATTCACTGTTCCCGTAGACTCAAAGATCTGGCAGCAGCTCTTTTTGCAAGTGCCTATCAGTCAGTGTGAAATTTGGGATGCTATGATGCTATTTCAGACAGAGCTGCTCAGTGCAAATATCACATGCCAGTCACTGCAAACTCTCATAGAATCATAGAGTCCCTCCAGTACAGAAAGAGGCCATTTAGCCCATCGAGTCTGCACCGACCACAATCCCACGCAGGCCCTACCCCCATATCCCTACATATTTTACCCACTAATCCCTCTAACCTATGCATCTCAGGACACTAAGGGGCAATTTTTAGCATGGCCAATCAACCTAACCCGCACATCTTTGGACTGTGGGAGGAAACCGGAGCACCCAGAGGAAACCCACGTAGGCACGAGGAGAACGTGCAAACTCCACACAGACAGTGACCCAAGCTGGGAATCGAACCCAGGTCCCTAGAGCTGTGAAGCAGCAGTGCTAACCACTGTGCTACCGTGCCGCCCAAGTCAGGATTGGCGTGGGGGTGAATAAGCTCCAAGGAAGCCAGACTCGCTTAGGGCCTAAACAATTTGGGCTTGTTGACATAGGGGAGGCAATGGCCTAGTAGCATTACCGCTAGACTATTAATCCAGAAATTCAGCTCATGTTCTGGGGACCTGGGTTCGAATCCCACCACGGCAGATGGTGGAATTTGAATTCCATAAAAAATATCTGGAATTAAGAATCTACTGATGACCATGAAGCCATTGCCGATTGTCAGAAAAACCCATCTGGTTCACTAATGTCATTTAGGGAAGGAAATCTGCCATCCTTACCTGGTCTGGCCCACATGTGACTCCAGAGCCACAACAATGTGGCTGACTCTCAACTGCCATCTGAAATGGCCTAGCAAGCCACTTAGTTCAAGGGCAACGAGGGATGGACATTAAATGCTGGCCAGCCAGTGACACCCAGGTCCAACGAATTAATAAAAAAATCTCCACTCCCCCTCCCTCAGCTGTGATCAATAGGATCATTCCTCCAATTACTGCACTCCACCAGATATCTGACCAATAGCTAAAGTCTACCCAATTATCCCTTCTGACTTCTGATCATCCGGACCTGCTATACTGCACACACATTCCTAAATCGCCGGTGCCTCACCCTCTCCAGGCATTGCCAAGAGAGCTTTCCCCTTCGATCAGGCTAAGACGAGCAGCCCAGCTTGCAAGCTATGTGAGCGGAGGGATTGCTGGAGATCCTGATTTGCCCTGGTTTGGACAGATGGTCTTGCTGTTTGACTCAGGGAAAGGAAAGAAAAGGTGAATCCAGCAACGTTCCTCAGTGACGTCACATTTCCTCTCAGTCAGTAATAGGGAGAGCACCCTGGGGATATGTTGAGGTGATCAGATTATTCACCAACACAACACAGACACAATGCAACAATGAGGAGAAGTGTGAGTAACAACATCGGCATCCTGACCTTAGGCTCTCTTCCCCTTTTTGTAAAGTCTTCATTCATAGTGGAGACTACAGAAAACTGAGCCAAGAGTTGCAAGCGTCAAAAATTACTGAATGAAGGCTTAATCCATTCATAGAAAGTCCCTTTGTGCATTATGTGAACAGAGAGGGATCTTTTCATTCATAATATAACAGGTCTCCCATGACATGGCTCAGGGAGTTGGTATTTCCCAACAGGATGTCCAATCAACTGGTGAATATCTTATTGATCGCACAAGGACCTAGAAATCTGAATGCGGCCATTCCTGGGCATGTCAGGGATGTATCGGATCAATCGCTGCATCTGAAATGGAAACAGAATGCTCGGCAAGCCAGGCAAGAGAGAGAAAGTGAACAATTCCAGTTGATTTAAACAGCAGCCACAATAGCAGTGACTGTGGTTTGTTTAAATCGAATCCACATGTCCTGTTACTGCCCCCACCATTGCTAATCGGGCGCTGAACACATCTCCATATCAATGAATGTGTTGACCTGACCCTCTGAATATCGCGTCTTATTCCCATTTCCTCTGTGTGGCGGGGAGTGGTCCTGGTTATATTTCCCACCCCCGCCCAGTGCGAAAATTCAGAGTCCGGAGATAAGAGGCCTCACAGCAACATTGGGACAGCTTCCTCTCAGTATGAGATACACCCCCTGTCAATCCAGCCTCACCCCTCGATGAATTGAAGGAGTGACATTTGGAGGGTGGCAGAAACTGACTGATGCTGCCTTCTCAGACATGCCCTCCTCGGAACATCTCATGATGCAATTTGGCAAAGAAAGGGGCTAGAAGCTTGGGCACACAACTGGAGATCTAATGCTACTTCTGGGAACGTGGTGTATGTTGACTGATTCCTGCATAGCTCGTGTGACTGTGCAGAGGATGATAAATGTCCCGTAACTTCAGGGGGTGAGGAGATCATCGAGGCAGATGTGGAAGGAGATGAGTCAGGGGCAACAGGCAGGAACCGTCTGCCCAAGACATGGTTCTCACTGTCTGAGTGCTCAGTCATTGTCCACAGCTTTCTCAGGTGAATCATCAGCTAGGGCACCAAAGGACATCTCTTCTCACCCAATCGCCAGCCATGCACGTTACAGGGAGATTCAGAGATCTGTGCAATGGATAACTACCCCATTATAAAAGCAGCATGGTCACTCACTGGATGCAAATATTCACCGATATGATGCACTGTCGGGGGTCACTGCATGTTGAGTTTAAATAAGGGACTCGAAGAGGCTACGTGTGTCAGACAACTCTCTAGATGATGGGGAATAGCGGAATCCTGCCTAACCCGGGATGCCTCTGCTCTTTTCTGACAATAAGTAATGATATATACTCACTCCTCACAGAGTGTGGAATCAGAGGGGTTCCCGAGGGCAGATTTACACTGAGAATTGTAAAATGTGACTGATACCCCCTGGGGCAGCCTGGAATGTTCCAGTAACATGAAAATTAAACATTGCTGTGAGCCTGGCTGTCACGGGGAAGGCAGTCCTGCCTCTGCCGAGAGATCAGAGACTCCCTTCCACTAGGTCACCGATCACTTTCACAATCTCCTTGGTAAAAAGCAGCTTCCTCACGCACTGGCCTCAGGACCCTGCAGAGCCTGACTCGATAGGCCCCACTGCTGTGAACCCTCCTCACTCTCCTCACTGTCCTCACCTTCCTCACCCTCCTCACCCTCCTCACCCTCCTCACCCCCTCACCCTCCTCACCCTCTTCACCCCCTCACTCTCCTCACCCTCCTCACCCTCCTCACCCTCCTCACCCCCTCACCCTCCTCACCCTCCTCACCCCCTCACCCTCCTCACCCCCCCTCACCTCCTCACCCTCCTCACCCTCTTCACCCTCCTCACTCCTCTCACTCTCACAACCTCCTCCCCTCCTGTCCCTCACTTTCCTGGCCCTCTCTCCTCCAGTAGCAGATTCTGTGCCTGACCTCTTCTCCTCTCCATCCTCCTTCAGCTCAAGGGGACCCTGAGCAAGATCCCAAAGACCCGACATTGTCCTTATCTGGATAATCCCCATCAAGTATCTGGTATGATCCAGTGCCATTGTATTGCCTCTTTCTGCTGATCTCAAGTAACCAGTAACCAGTCAAAGCTGAACATGGTTTTTAAGCGAAAACCACAATCGTCATCAATAATTCCTTTGTTCAGCTTCTTGTTGCCCGGTGAGTTTAACGATAATGCTCGCCAGCAAAATGGCCGTTGATCTTTTTAATGAGAATTAGGAGCCAAATTAATTGGTAACCAGAGCTTAATCATCATCGGGGCAGCCCTTACTATTGGGCACTCCTTGGAAAAGTAGTAACTCCTTTACCAAGATGGCATCTTGCAGTAGATGTGAGTTCTTTGGCCACTTCTTATACAAAGAACAAAAAAAGTACAGCACAGGAACAGGCCCTTCGGCCCTCCAAGCTCGTGCCAATCATGATGCCCGAACGAAACTAAAACAAAACCTTCTGCCCTTACTCGGTCCATACCCCTCTATTCCCTCCCTATTCATGTACCTATCCAGATGCCTCTTAAATGTTGCTAATATGCCTGCTTCCACCATCTCCTCTGGCAGCGCGTTCCAGACACCCACCCCTCTCTGCATGAAAAAACTTCCCCTGCACATCTCCCTTAAACTTTCCCCCTCTCACCTTGAACCTGTGCCCCCTTGTAATTGACACTTCCACCCTGGGAAAAAGCCTCTGACTATCCACCCTGTCTGTGCCTCTCATAATTTTGTAGACCTCTATCAGGTCTCCCCTCAGCCTCCGTTTTTCCAGTGAAAACAATCCTAGTTTATTCAACCTCTCCTCACAGCCAACACCCTCGAGACCAGGCAACATCCTGGTGAACATTCTTTACACTCTCTCCAAAACTTCAACGTCCTTCTGATAGTGTGGTGACCAGAACTGCACACAGTACTCCAAATGCGGCCTAACCACAACATGATTTCCCAACTCTTACACTCAGTCCCCTGGCTGATGAAGGCAAGCATGCCATATGCTTTCTTAGTCACCTTGGCCACCTGCCTTTCCACTTTTATGTTTAAGTTTATTTATTAGTCACAAGTAGGCTTACATTAACACTGCAATGAAGTTACTGTGAAAATTCCCTTGTCGCCGCACTCCAGTGCCTGTTCAGGTACACTGAGGGAGAATTTAGCATGGCCAATGCACCTAACCAGCACACGCTTTGGACTGTGGGAGGAAACTGGAGCACCCGGAGGAAACCCACGCAGACATGGGGAGAACGTGCAGACTCCACACAGACAGTGACCCAAGTCGGGAATCAAACCCGGGTCCCTGGCGCTGTGAGGCAGCAGTGCTAACCACTGTGCCACTCTGCGACCCCACTATGCTCTCTAAGGCCAAACTGCTTCAGTGGGGAATATAGCCCCCAAATATTATCATCCTGTTTGAGGCAATTCTCACAGTTTATTCACAAACATTCCTCACCGAACCAACACAGTCGGGGGGAAGAAACAAATGAAGAGATCATGGCTTTCTGCGGATCCTTGTTGTATGTAAAATGACCTTGACTTTCTATAAATAATAACACAGTAAATAACTTTGCGAAATACTTTGAAATGTTGCACAGACTGGACAAGAGGTCTTTCTTTCATTACTAACAGCCATATGCTTTAATTTTGAATCCAAGATGTATTTAAAAATATAATCTGCAGTTGGGATGCTGACAATCAGTGCCACTGGTCTCTGCAATCTCTAAGCTTGACGCAATACTTTATTTAGGTTGCATTCAGTGATATTTGCAGCTTGATGTATCATTTCCCTATTGTTTGTGCAGTGGCCGTGACCTCGTGGACCTGGATGTATTTATAATTCCCTGCCTTTCCTCTGGGTAAGGTGTGTTTGTGCAGACGTGCTGTGCAGTCGCTTTCCTGTGCGTTGGGAGTTTAGTCTTTGGCCACTTGTTGCTTCCGTTCTTTCCTGCTGGTGATGCTGGGAGCTGCAGTGCTGAGGCACAGTCAGTCGCTTATTCATCCATTGGAGGGCAGATCCATCTGAATGAGCTCGGAAGCCAGATTGCTTGTTCATTATCCAAACGATCAATCCTTTGAGCCTGCTCCACCATTCAATAAGATCTGATTGATCTGAGAGATAGATAGAATCCCTACAGTGCAGAAGGAGGCCATTCAGCCCATCGAGCTGCACTGACAACAATCCCATCCAGGTCCTATCCCTGTAATCCCACATATTTACCGTGCTAATCCCCCTAACCTATACATCTTGAGACACTAAGGGGCAATTTAGCGTGGCCAATCAACCTAACACGCACATCTTTGGACTGTGGGAGGAAACCGGAGCATCAGGAGGAAACCCACACAGACATGGGGAGAACGCGCAAACGCCACACATACAGTCACCCGAGGCTGGAATTGAACCCGGGTCCCTGGCGCTGTTCGGCAGCAGTGCTAAGCAATGTGCCACCATGCCTCCCACTGGAAACTCTCCAAAAGCTGTTGCCCAAATACCTCAATTCAACCAGACTGCATTCTCCCCGTATTCCTTAATTCCGCTCATACCAAAAGTTCAGCTGCCCCTCTCTCCTGAATACAATCACTGAACACCCACAGCTGTCTGCAGAATTTCAAAGATTCACAACCCTTTGAGTGAAGACATTTCTTCTCATCACTGTCATAAGTGTCATGTGTGGCTCAGTTGCTCACACGGTCTCCTCTGCATTGCAAGGTTTTGGGTTCAAGTCCCATTCCAGGAATTGAGTACAAAGATCACGGCTGATAATCCAGAGCAGGACTGAGGGAATGCTACAATGTTCGGATGAGATGTTAAACTGAGGTGCTCAGCCTGCTCATCATAATCAAGTAAATATCCCATGGCACGGTGGCACAGTGGTTAGTGCTGTTGCCTCACATCACCAGGGACCCGGGTTTGATTCCAGCTTTGGGTCACCGGCCGGAGCTCTACCACTTCGTTGGCCATGGAATCGGCGCGGGCAAGGGTCCGACAACGGAAATCTCCGTTGATCTCGGGTGGGAATTTCCAGTCTCACAGAGCTAGGTCCTAAAATTCCGCCCATTGTCTGTGTGGAGTTTGCACCTTCTCCCCATGTCTGTATGGGTTTCCTCCAGCTGCTCCGGTTTTCTCCCACACTCCAAAGAAGTGCAGGTTGGGTCGATTGGCCATGCGACATTGCCCTTTAGTGTCCAAAGATAAATAGGTTAGGGGGATTAGTGGGGTAAATATGTGGGGTTATGGGGTAAGCCTGGGTAAGGGGCAGTGTGGATTCGATGGGTCAAATGGCCTCCTTCTGCACTGTAGGGATTCTATGATTGTCCGAGTTTTCCTTCCTTTGATCCTTCAATCAAAATCATAAAAACAGACAATCTGACCATTATCACGTTGCTATTTTTGGGAGATTTCTGTGTGTAAGTTGGTTATTGGATTTCCAACATTGTACCTGTGGCTATACTTTAAAAATATTTCATCAACAGTAAAGCAATTTGAGAGATTCAGTGGTCGTGAAAAGCTCTAAATAAAGGCCAGGTTATATTTTTTAAAAAACCAATCAGTTATTATGAGACAGTGATCCGTAACTCTGACCTCCTGAGCTGCAGGAAACATCCTCCCAGAATCTCCCCTGTCTATCTCCTTAAGAATTTCATATGCTTCAATTAGATCACCTCTTATTGTCTACTCACCCTCTCCTCATTCCAGGAATCTGTCCATCGTTACACTCCCTTCAAAGCAAGAATATCCTTCCTTAGGTAGAGACCAAAATTCCATTCTTATTCCAAAGAACAAAGAAAAGTACAGCACAGGAACAGGCCCTTCGGCCCTCCAAGCATGTGCCGATCATGATGCCCTAACTAAACTAAAAAAAACCTTCTGCCCTTACTCAGCCCGTATCCCTCTATTCCCTCCCTATTCATGTACCCATCGTAAATGTTGCTAATGTGCTTGCTTCCACCACCTTCACTGGCAGCGCATTCCAGGCACTCACCACTCTCTGTGTGAAAAATGTCTCCCGCACATCTCTTAAACGTTTCCTCTCTCACCTTGAACCTGTGTCCCCTTCCACCCTTGGAAAAATCCTCTGATTATCCACCCTGTCTGTGCCTCTCATAATTTTGTAGACCTCTATCAGGTCTCCCCTCAGCCTCCGTCTTTCCAGTGAAAACAATCCTAGTTTATTCAGCCTCTCCTCCTAGTCAACACTCTCGAGACCAGGCAACATCCTGGTGAACCTTCTTTGCACTCTCTCCAAAGCTTCCATGTCCTTCTGGTCGTGTGGTGACCAGAACGCCACACAATACTCCAAATGTGGCCGAACCAAGGTTTTGATTAGCCGCAACATGATTTCCCAACTCTTGTACTCAATGCCCTGGCTGATGAAGCATGCCATATGCCTTCTTAATCACCTTGGCCACCTGTGTTGCTACTTTTAGGGAACTGTGGACCTGCACGCCCAGATCCCTCTGTATGTTAATGTTCCTAAGGGTTCTGCCATTTACAGTATACCTAAATTTGATCCTCCAAAATGCATTTGTCTGGATTAAACTCCATTTGCCTATTCTATGCCCAAGTCTCCAATCTATCTTTATCCTGTTGTATCCTCTGACAATCCCCGGCACTATCAGCAACTCCACCAATCTTTGTGTCTTCCGCAAGCTCACTAATCAGACCACCCACACTTTCCTCCAGATCATCATGCTACGAACAACAGAGGTCCCAGCATTGATCCCCGCAAGACACCACTAGCTACAGATCTCCATTTTGAAAAACACCCTTCCACCGCTACTCTCTGTTTTCTATAACCAAGTAAGAAGTCTCACAACACCAGGTTAAAGTCCAACAGGTTTATTTGGTAGCAAAAGCCATTAGCTTTCGGAGCGCTTGCTGCTCCTTCGTCAGGTGAGTGGGAGTTCTGTTCACAAACAGGGCATATAAAGACACAAACTCAATTTACAAAATAATGGTTGGAATGCGAGTCTTTACAGGTAATCAAGTCTCAAAGGTACAGACAATGTGAGTGGAGAGAGCGTTAAGCACAGGTTAAAGAGATGTGTATTGTCTCCAAACAGGACAGTTAGTGAGATTTTGCAAGCCCAGGCAAGTCGTGGGGGTTACAGATAGTGTGACATGAACCCAAGATCCCGGTTGAGGCCGTCCTCATGTGTGCGGAACTTGGCTATCAGTCTCTGCTCAGCGACTCTGCGCTGTCGTGTGTCGTGAAGGCCGCCTTGGAGAACGCTTACCCGAAGAACAGAGGCTGAATGCTTGTGACTGCTGAAGTGTTCCCCAACAGGAAGAGAACACTCTTGCCTGGTGATTGTCGAGCGGTGTTCATTCATCCGTTGTCGTAGCGTCTGCATGGTCTCCCCAATGTACCATGCCTCGGGACATCCTTTCCTGCAGCGTATCAGGTAGACAACATTGGCCGAGTTGCAAGAGTATGTACCGTGTACCTGGTGGATAGTGTTCTCACCATGTCGATGATCTGGCACATCTTGCAGAGGTTGCTGTGGCAGGGTTGTGTGGTGTCGTGGTCACTGTTCGCCTGAAGGCTGCGGACAATGATCTGTCTGAGGTTGTGCGGTTGTTTGAAGGTAAGAAGTGGGGGTGTGGGGATGGCCTTGGCGAGATGTTCGTCTTCATCAATGACATGTTGAAGGCTCTGGAGAAGATGTCGTAGCTTCTCCCCTCTGGGGGAAGTACCTGGACGACGAAGGGTACTCTGTCCACCGTGTCCCCCGTGTTTGTCTTCTGAGGAGGTCGGTGTGGCTTTTCGCTGTGGCGCGTCGGAACTGTCGATCGATGAGTCAAGCGCCATATCCTGTTCTTATGAGGGTGTCTTTCAGCGTCTGGAGGTGTCTGTTGCGATCCTCCTCATCCGAGCAGATCCTGTGTATACGGAGGGCTTGTCCATTGGGGATGGATTGTTTAACGTGTTTTGAGTGAAAGCTGGAGAAGTGGAGCATCGTGAGGTTATCTGTGGGCTTGCGGTACAGTGAGGTGCTGAGGTGACCGTCCTTAATGGAGATGCGTGTGTCCAAGAATGCAACCGATTCCGGAGAGTATTTCATGGTGAGTCTGATGGTGGGATGGAACTTGTTGATGTCATCATAGAGTTGTTTCAGTGATTGTTCACCATGAGTCCAAAGGAAGAAAATGTCATCGATGTATAGCATCGGTTGAAGGTCCTGTGCGGTGAAGAAGTCTTGTTCGAACCTGTGCATGAAGATGTTGGCATATTGAGGTGCGAATTTGGTCCCCATGGCTGTTCCGTGTGTCTGGATGAAGAACTGGTTGTTGAAGGTTAAGACATTGTGGTCCAGGATGAAGCGGATGAGATGTAAAATTGCATCTGGAAACTGGCAGTTGTTGGTGCTGAGCACTGATTGATACGTCATTTCCCAATACCAAGTCTAGTTCCGTCCCCTCCCTCCTTGGTTGGATTGTCAACATACTGAATCAAAAAGCCCTCCTGGTCACATCTAACAAATTGCAGTCCCCTGGCTCCCAGGGAATCCCAGTCAATATGGGGGGAAGTTAAAGTCGTCCACCACAACTACGCTTCTTTTTTCAAACCTTTCCATTAACTGACTACACAACTGCTCCTCTGTCTCCTGCGGGCTGTTGGGAGGTCTATAGTACACTCCCAACATTGTGATTTCACCCTTCCTATTCCTTGCTCTACCCATAATGCTTCACTACAAGATCCCTCCAATGTCTCCTTCCTCAACACAGATTTAATGTGTTCCCGAATCAGCAATGTAACTCCCCCACCCCTTTTGTTTCCCCTTCTGTCCCGTCTAAAACAACGATATCCGGGAATGTTAAGCTGCCAGTCCTGTCCCTCCTTTAACCATGTCTCCGTAATTGCAATTACTTCATAATTCCATGCAGTAATCCAGGCTCTCAGTTCACCTGTTTCACCTGTTATACTTCTTGCATTGAAGCAAATGCACTCCAGACCTCCAGTCCCGCTGAGCCCCGTGGCTTCCCTCCTCCTGCTCTTACTCTGCGCTGCGTTTATCTCAATCTCACTTTTTTCCACAGTCCCTACACTTACTGGCCTGCTGTTCCGGTTCCCAGCCCCCTGCTATACTAGTTTAAACCCTCCCAAACAGCACGAGCAAACCTCCCACCCAGGATATTGGTGCCCACTAGTTCAGGTGCTACCCATCCTTGTACAAGTCCCACCTTCCCCAGAAGACATTCCAGTGATTCCTATATCTAAAGCCCTCCCTCCTCCACCAGTTCTTTAGCCACGTGAAATCTCAGGTTGGTGAGTGTTCAGCGCCCATCATCCTGAGAGTCAGAGCGCAAACCATCCCCGCTGTTCACGACAATTAGATTGGCCGACAGCTCTCCAACCCGTCCAGACACAGCACTGCAGCACTGTCTAAGTCCCGGAACCGCACTTCATAAGTACTAGGGGTCCCATGAGTAATGGGGTTGGGAGGGTGGGGGATGCCCTAGGGAATTGGGAGGGTGGTGATCTTGGTGTCAGGGTTAGATCGGGGGTGTGGAGGGGGAGGGAGGGCTGGAGCTCGCAGGTCCCTGAGGAGGGGGCACCCCAAATCTGAAGAGGTCTTCATGTTAAGAACATAAGAACATAAGAAATAGGAGCAGGAGTAGGCCATCTAGCCCCTCGAGCCTGCCCCGCCATTCAATAAGATCATGGCTGATCTGACGTGGATCAGTACCACTTACCCGCCTGATCCCCATAACCCTTAATTCCCTTACCGATCAGGAATCCATCCATCCGCGCTTTAAACTATTCAGCGAGGTAGCCTCCACCACCTCAGTGGGCAGAGAATTCCAGAGATTCACCACCCTCTGGGAGAAGAAGTTCCTCCTCAACTCTGTCTTAAACCGACCCCCCTTTATTTTGAGGCTGTGTCCTCTAGTTTTAACTTCCTTACTAAGTGGAAAGAATCTCTCCGCCTCCACCCTATCCAGCCCCCGCATTATCTTATAAGTCTCCATAAGATCCCCCCTCATCCTTCTAAACTCCAACGAGTACAAACCCAATCTCCTCAGCCTCTCCTCATAATCCAAACCCCTCATCTCCGGTATCAACCTGGTGAACCTTCTCTGCACTCCCTCCAATGCCAATATATCCTTCCTCATATAAGGGGACCAATACTGCACACAGTATTCCAGCTGCGGCCTCACCAATGCCCTGTACAGGTGCATCAAGACATCCCTGCTTTTATATTCTATCCCCCTCGCAATATAGGCCAACATCCCATTTGCCTTCTTGATCACCTGTTGTACCTGCAGACTGGGCTTTTGCGTCTCATGCACAAGGACCCCCAGGTCCCTTTGCACGGTAGCATGTTTTAATTTGTTTCCATTGAGATAGTAATCCCATTTGTTATTATTTCCTCCAAAGTGTATAACCTCGCATTTATCAACGTTATACTCCATTTGCCATATCCTCGCCCACTCACTCAGTCTGTCCAAATCTCTCTGCAGATCTTCTCCGTCCTCCACACGATTCACTTTTCCACTTATCTTTGTGTCGTCTGCAAACTTCGTTACCCTACACTCCTTCCCCTCCTCCAGATCATCTATATAAATGGTAAATAGTTGCGGCCCGAGTACCGATCCCTGCGGCACGCCACTAGTTACCTTCCTCCAACCGGAAAAACACCCATTTATTCCGACTCTTTGCTTCCTGTCGGATAGCCAGTCCCCAATCCACTTTAACACACTACCCCCAACTCAGTGTGCCCTAATCTTCTTCAGCAGCCTTTTATGGGGCACCTTATCAAACGCCTTTTGGAAATCCAAAAACACCGCATCCACCGGTTCTCCTCCATCAACCGCCCTAGTCACATCTTCATAAAAATCCAACATGTTCATCAAGCACGACTTTCCCCTCATGAATCCATGCTGCGTCTGATTGATCGAACCATTTCTATCCAGATGCCCTGCTATCTCCTCTTTAATAATGGATTCCAGCATTTTCCCTACTACAGACGTTAAGCTGACCGGCCTATAGTTACCCGCCTTTTGTCTCCTTCCTTTTTTAAACAGCGGCGTAACATTAGCCGTTTTCCAATCAACCGGCACTACCCCAGAATGCAACGAGTTTTGATAAATAATCACTAACGCATCCACTATTACCTCTGACATTTCTTTCAATACCCTGGGATGCATTCCATCTGGACCCGGGGACTTGTCCACTTTCAGTCCCATTAGTCTACCCAGCACTGCCTCTCTGGTAACATTAATTGTATTAAGTATTTCTCCTGCTGCCAACCCTCTATCGTTAATATTTGGCAAACTATTTGTGTCCTCCACCGTGAAGACCGACACAAAAAACTTATTTAAAGACTCAGCCATATCCTCATTTCCCACTATTAATTCCCCCCTCTTGTCCTCCAAGGGTCCAACATTCACTCTAGCCACTCTATTCCTTTTTATATATTTATAAAAACTTTTACTATCATTTTTTATATTAGTTGCTAGCCTAGCTTCATAGTCTATCCTTCCTTTCTTTATCGCTTTCTTAGTCTCTCTTTGTTGTTTCTTAAATTTTTCCCAATCACTTGTTTCTCCACTATTTTTGGCCACTCTGTACGCAGCTGTTTTTATTTTAATACTCTCCTTTATTTCCTTCGTTATCCACGGCTGGTTCTCCCTTTTCTTACAATCCTTGTTTTTTGCTGGAATATATTTTTGCTGAGAACTGAAAAGGATCTCCTTAAAAATCCTCCACTGTTCCTCAGCTATCCTACCTGCCAGCCTGCTCTCCCAGTCTACCTTAGCCAATTCATCCCTCATCCTATCATATTTCCCTCTGTTCAAACAGAGGACACTGGTTTGGGACCAAACTTTCTCCTCTTCCATCTGAATCAGAAATTCGACCATATTGTGGTCACTAGACCCAAGAGGGTCCTTCACAATAAGTTCCTTAATTCTACCTACCTCGTTACACAATACCAGATCCAAAATAGCTCGTTCCCTCGTCGGTTCCGTAACATGCTGTTCAAGGAAACTATCCCGACAGCATTCTAAGAACTCTTCCTCCATTCCACCCTTACCGACTTGAGTCTGCCAGTCAATGTGCATGTTGAAGTCCCCCATGATTATTGCCGTTCCGTTTTTACACGCATCCCTTATCTGCTTGTTTATAGCCCTCCCTACCTCAACATTATTATTTAGGGGCCTATATACCACACCTACTAGTGTCTTTCTCCCTCTACTATTCCTCATCTCTACCCATAATGATTCCACGTTTTGTTCCTCAGAGCCTATGTCCTCCCTCAGTACTACCCTGATATTATCTCTTATTAATAGCGTGACCCCACCACCTTTTCCTTCCTGTCTATTCTTCCTAAACGCCTGATACCCCTGGATATTCATCTCCCAGTCCTGGTCACCTTTCAGCCACGTTTCTGTAATGGCCACCAGATCGTACCCACTTGTGCTGATTTGCACCATCAACTCATTTACCTTGTTCCGAATGCTTCGTGCATTCAGGCAAAGTGTCCTTATTCCAGCTTTTATCTGGACTCGCTTTGATGAGTCGCGAACACCCTCTCCCTCTCCTCCCTTATCTAAATTACCGCCTTCATTCACTTGCGCCCTCTCCTCTACCATTAATTTTGTAATTCCCCTTACCCCTGCATCCTCCCCCCCATCAATTAGTTCCTTGATCCTAGTCAACTCTTCTAGCTCCCCTCCCCCTACTGAGGCCCCTACTGATGGAAATGGAGATTTCTAACTTTTTCATTTCCCCATCATGCCCCATTGGCACCTGCCAACCCAAATATTGAGGCTGGCTGAGAAAAAGCCCCAAAGTGATCATTAAGTGGCTGCTTAAGGGTCTTAATAGGTGCAAGGGCGGGCTTCCCACCCGAGAACCTGCCTGCTCCACCATGAAATTGCATCAGGCAAGCGGGATTCCAGAGGGAATCCTGTCCATGAATTGTTCGCTCATCCCACTGCTCCCCACCCCGCCCCATCTCAGACCTTGCTGGAGGAGGAGGGAATGTAAAACTCTGGCCCTGGTGTGAACTCTCCAAAGCCCTGTACAATTGTAGAAGACTTGTTTACTATCATACTCCATCACCTGTGTAATAAAGGCTGGTATAAAATTTGCTTTTCTAATTATTTGCTACAACTGCATATTAACCTTTTGTGATTCATAGAAACTAGAAGCAGGAGGGGGCCAATCAGCCCTTCGAGCCTTCTCCACCATTCATCGCGATCATGGCTGATTCAGCTACAAGGTTACTCAGCTCCCTCTAGATAAAAGCCTTTCCCAATTTCTCATTGTTTGAAAAATATTCTGCTTTTATTATTTTTCCTTCCAAAGTGGACAATTTCACACTTCCCCACGAGTCATGTTGTTGCCCACATACCGAACCTGTCCATACTGTATAAGATCTGAGGGGGCTGGATGAGGCAGATGCACAGAGGATGCTTGTTCTTGTGAAGAATCTGGAACTAGGGGTCTCAGTTTAAATCTCAAGGGGCTCTGGAGATGAGGAGGAATTTTTTGCCCTCCGAGGGCCATTACTCTTTGGAAATCGTTTCCGCCGAGAGCAATCGAGGCCGGGTCATTGAATGTCATCAGGACTGAATTGGACAGATTTTTGATTGACAAGGAATCGATTAAATCTGGCAGGGGGTGAAGTGGGGCAGGCAGGAAAATAGAGTGAAGGCCACAATTAGATCAGCCATGGTCTTATTGAATGGAGGAGCAGGTTCATTGGGCCGAATGCCCCACTCCTGCTCCTATTTCTTATAACTTTGTGATCTATATCCCTTTGCAGCTCCTTTACATCCTCATCAAAGCTCACTTTCCCAGTGAACCATGTATCAACAGCAAACATAGACTCAGTCTCCTCATTGACACTAATTATAAATTATTGATCCCCAAGCACTGATACTTGCACTACCTCACGAGTTAAAATCTGCCAAACTGAAAATGACTCATTTATCCAAAGGTGGTATAGTGGTAATGTCGCTGGACTAGTAACCCTGGCGTCCAGGTTAATACTCTGGGGGCACAAGTTCAATTCCCATCATGGCAGCTAGTGGAACTTAAATTCAATTAATAAATCTGAAGTATAAAGCCCCTCTGAGTAATAGTGAATATGAAGCTGGTTCATCTGGTTCATTTATGTCCTTGATGGGCCTGGTCTGGCCTACATATGACTCCAGATCCACAGCCAGTGAGTGAGACACTCAGTCCGGGGGAAATTAGGAATGAGTAATAAACGCTGGCCTTGCCAGTGGCACCCACATCCCGTGGAACAACAAAAACATACTTGCTGCCTCCCATCAATTAACTAATCTCCAATCCACATTAATACATTAACCTCAATCCCATAATCCCTACTTTTGTGCAATAACTTCTTGTGCAGCATCTTATCAAACATTTTTTGATTTGATTTATTATTGTCACATGTATTAGTATACAGTGAAAAGCATTGTTTCTTGCACGTTATACAGACAAAGCATACCGTTCATAAGGAAAGAAAGGGGAGAGTTCAGAATGTAGTGTTACAGTCATAGCTAGGGTGTAGAGAAAGATCAACTTAATGCAAGGTAGGTCCATTCAAAAGTCTGACAGCAGCAGACGTGACCTCAGACTTTTGTATCTTTTTCCCGATGGAAGAAGGTGGAAGGGAGAATGTCCGGCTGCATGAGGTCCTTAATTATGCTGGCTGCTTTGCCGAGGCAGCGGGAAGTGTAGACAGAGTCAATGGGTGGAAGGCTGGTTTGCGCGATGGACTGGGGTTCATTCACGACCTTTGTAGTTTTTGAAATTCCAAAAGCATTGCAATGACTGTTTGCTCTTTTTCCTATCCTACTGATTACAACTTCAGCAAATATTAATAAACTTGTTAAGCGTGAGCAGTGAAGAGAGCCCCGCTCCTCATCCCTATGGGACCATCAGTGATCAGTAACTGAAGAAGTTAGACAAAGGACTCTTCCCTCAGGATCTCCTGCAGTGGAGTCACAGGAATGTCATAGCTGTCTCCTGACAACCACAACCTTTCCATGGAAGGTACCTTTGGTCATGGGAGCCTGCATCTTGCAGAGTGGTGTCCCTCGATCCATTTTCTTTATTTTATTCATTCATGGGACATGGGCATCGCTGGCTGGCCAGCATTTATTGCCCATCTTGAGTTGCCCTTGAACTGAGTGGCTAGCTAGACCAGTTCAGAGGCAATGGAGAGCCAGATGAGGTTCTCCGATAATCGACAATGATTTCATGGTCATCAGTAGATTCTTAATTCCAGATATTTTTATTGAATTCAAATTCCACCATCTGTCATGGTGGGATTCGAACACGGGTCCCCAGAACTTTAGTTGCGTTTCTAGATTAATAGTATAACCAATTGTCTCTCTCTAATGGAGAGACATGCCAATGGCCCTTTGTAGATTATGGTTAATTACTCCTTTGCATTAACATGGACTTTGGCAACTGGAGCGTTTTAGTCTGACCCCCCACATTGATTGTAGTTTTGTTATGGTTCCTTAGTTTCACACTGACTTGATATTGAGGACAGCTACTTACGCCTCCCTTCTGGAATGTTTGGTTCAAGGCTATGATGGAGTCTGCAGCCAGTTGGGTCGAGCCACACCGAAACTGAGCATTAATAATCAGGGAATTGGTTCACTTGTGTTGTTACTCCATCTCCATCAACACAGACGTTGCTAGGGACATCTTTCTGACATGCCTGTGGACCCGAAAGGAGAATACTCCCTCAGGGGGTAGTAACATTCTCACTTAGGAATGAAAACGTAATCCTAATATCTTGGTGGTTTTGTAGATTGAGCTAAGATCTTTAGGGAAATGTACTGGAATGATCCAAATGTTATTCCCACAGGTACACATCAGAAAGCAGATCCTTTCACCATGTAGTCTTGAGCTGAACAAAAACCCAACTGAAAACACTGATGAGATCCAAAAACAATGCAGATTTCAAGCCCCTTCTGTACAATATTCACAAAGCACAGTTCCACAGCTGGTGTTTTGAACACTGCAGTGTTGGAGGATAGATTGTTGGACAACAGGACAGATGATCCAAGGATCAGAGTCTGACTAACGTACTGTCTCCCAGGATCTTCAGAACAGGAAACAAAATGGGGGGAATCTGGATAATACTTCAGAACAGGTGACAAACCGACTGATACTCAAATGGCATCAGAAAGGGAAAAACCAGTAGAATTTCATTGCATCATGCAACATAGAATGAGGCCATTCAGCCCATTATGCCTTTGTCACCTCTTTGAAAGAGCTAGCCAATTAACCTCACATCCACCTAACCTCTCCTTAACCCTGGAGGCACTTTTATCATGCTTAATGTATAGGATTTGTTCTAAGTTTGAAGGATCGAAATGGATGTTGGGATGGGTGAATGGAGAGTTTCACGCTTTGCAGTGGGATGACCCCTGACCCATTCTCTCATCATTGTTTGCTCTGGCAGTGGAGGTTGGAGCCATTGGGCATCATCAGCTGGACTCCTGTCATAATGCGTGGATGTGTGGGTAGCTGGATCCTCACAGCTGCAAACACACTGACACCAGATAAAGCTTCAGCTCACCTGAGAGTTGGAGGCCTGTTTTGGAGCATGCTGTGAAAAATTATTCTTTATCTGACAGAGACATTTGACATCTGCTGCACAAAAGTCAACAGATGTTTCCCAGCCTCCAAACTGACAGACCTTTGAGATGACCTTGTCCAATAACTTTCTTTCCCTTTCATCATTTGGACAAATGGCCTTGGAAGCTTCAAATCAGCGCAGTGTTTTCTTTGGCCCAGCACACAAGGAACATGACCCAGAAACAGGCCAAACTAATCCAACATGAGATGAATCACCAAAAACAGACCAAACTAATCCATCCTGTATGGCAAATAAGCATAGAGCTTTAATACTTTGTTTATCCTTGTGATACGTGTATGAATAATTTTCCATTCACCAGCAGTCTGCATTTTAGAGGGTTTTTAAATTCCTTCCCCTGATGGGAGCGTTGCTGGCTAGACCAGCATTTATTGCCCATCCTTAGTTGCCATCGGAAAGGTGGCGGTGAGCAAGCGGCTGCTGTAGGTACACCCACAGTGCTGTTAGGGAGGGAGTTCCAGGATTTTGACCCAGCGGCTGTGAAGGAACGGTGACATATTCCCAAGTTAGCATAATGAGTGGCTTGGAGGAGAACTTTCAGATGGTGGTGGTCCCATATGTCGGCTGTCCTTGTCCACCCAGGTGACAGAGGGGCACGTTTGAAAGCTGCTATCGAAGGAGCCTCAGTGAGTTCCCAAACGAATGGGTACAGAAAGAGGCAATTCACTTCATCGTTCATTCTGAGAGAGCCAACAAATAGTCCAATGCCCCTGCTGTTCCTCAGAACTCTCAAAATTTTCCTCTTCAAGTTTGAATCCAATTTTCTTTTAAACATTTTTATGGAATCTGCTTCCACTGCCCTTCCACATAGAACATTTCAGATCAGCTTTGGGACAGCGCGGTGGCACTGCTGCCTCACAGCTCCAGGGACCTGGGTTCAATTCCCGGCTTGGGTCAGTGTCTGTGTGGAGTTTGCACGTTCTCCCCGTGTCTGCATGGGTTTCCTCCGGGTGCTCCGGCTTCCTCCAAAGATGTGCAGGTTAGGTTGATTGTCCATGCTAAATTGCCCCTTAATGTCCCGGGATTAGTGGGGTAAATATGTGGGGTGATGGGGATAGGGCCTGGGTGGGATTGTGGTTGGTGCAGACTCGATGGGTCGAATGGCCTCCTTCTGCACTGTAGGGATTCTATGATCACAGCAGCTTATTGAGCCAAAGAAAACTTCTCCTCATCTCCTCTCATCCTGGTACCGCTCGAGTAAATCTCCTTTGCACCCTCTCCAAGAGCTGGTTAAAAAAGGAAAAATAAGGAAATGAATTGTATTTACAGAAAAATCTCCAAAAGAAAATACCAGACTGCCCAATGAGAAACATCTGCCTTATGCTGTACATTAGCATTTGAGAATTCTAGAATGATAACAGTACAAAAGCAGGCCATTCAGCCCATCATATCCATGTCAGATCTTTGCAAGAGAAGCTCAGTGAGTTCCACTCCCCCATCTTCTCCCTGTAGTCCAACACTTTTAAAAATCTTTAGATAACTAATCATTTCCCTTTTGAAAGCCACAGTTGAATCAACCTCCACCGCACTCTCAGGCAGTGCATTCCAATCCGAACCACTTTCTGCCTCAGTAAAACTTTACTTCCTGTTCTTTACCAATCACCTTAAACTGGTGTCTTCTACCCTTCTGCCAATCAGATTAGTTTCTCCCAATCCAATCTGTCGGAAAATCCTCATGGATTTCAACACCTCCACCAATCTCCTCTCAACCTTCCCTTCTCTCAAGATAACGGTAGCACAGTGGTTAGCACTGCTGCTTCACAGCGCCAGGGACCTGGGTTCGATTCCCAGCTTGGGTCACTATCTGTGTGGAGTTTGCACATTCTCCTCGTGTCTGCGTGGGTTTCCTCCGGGTGCTCAGGCTTCCTCCCACAGTCCAAAGATGTGCAGGTTAGGTTGATTGCCCAGGTTAAAATTGCCCTTAGTGTCCTGAGATGCGTAGGTTAGAGGGATTAGTGGGTAAATATGTAGGGATATGGAGGTAGGGCCTGGGTGGGATTGTGGTCGGTGCAGACTCGATGGGCCGAATGGCCTCTTTCTGTGCTGCAGGGTTTCTATGATTCGAAGATTCTATGATAACAGCCCCAGCTTCTCCAATCTATCCACGTAATGATGTCTCTCTCATACTTGAAACCATTCATATAAATCCTTTCTGCTCCCTTTTCATAGAATCCTTACAGTACAGAATGAGACCATTCGGCCCATCAATTCTGCACCGATTCTCCGACAGAGCATCTTACTCAGACCCTATCCTCGTAATCCTTCGTGTTTACCCTGCTAATCCTCCTAACCTACACATCGTGGGACACTCAGGGGCAATTTAACATGGCCAATCCATCTAACCTGCCTATCTTTGGGGTGTGGGAGGAACCTGGAGCACCCAGAGGAAACCCTCGCAGACATAAGAACATAAGAACATAAGAAATAGGAGCAGGAGTAGGCCATCTAGCCCCTCGAGCCTGCCCCGCCATTCAATAAGATCATGGCTGATCTGACGTGGATCAGTACCACTTACCCGCCTGATCCCCATAACCCTTAATTCCCTTACCGATCAGGAATCCATCCATCCGCGCTTTAAACATATTCAGCGAGGTAGCCTCCACCACCTCAGTGGGCAGAGAATTCCAGAGATTCACCACCCTCTGGGAGAAGAAGTTCCTCCTCAACTCTGTCTTAAACCGACCCCCCTTTATTTTGAGGCTGTGTCCTCTAGTTTTAACTTCCTTACTAAGTGGAAAGAATCTCTCCGCCTCCACCCTATCCAGCTCCCGCATTATCTTATAAGTCTCCATAAGATCCCCCCTCATCCTTCTAAACTCCAACGAGTACAAACCCAATCTCCTCAGCCTCTCCTCATAATCCAAACCCCTCATCTCCGGTATCAACCTGGTGAACCTTCTCTGCACTCCCTCCAATGCCAATATATCCTTCCTCATATAAGGGGACCAATACTGCACACAGTATTCCAGCTGCGGCCTCACCAATGCCCTGTACAGGTGCATCAAGACATCCCTGCTTTTATATTCTATCCCCCTCGCAATATAGGCCAACATCCCATTTGCCTTCTTGATCACCTGTTGTACCTGCAGACTGGGCTTTTGCGTCTCATGCACAAGGACCCCCAGGTCCCTTTGCACGGTAGCATGTTTTAATTTGTTTCCATTGAGATAGTAATCCCATTTGTTATTATTTCCTCCAAAGTGTATAACCTCGCATTTATCAACGTTATACTCCATTTGCCATATCCTCGCCCACTCACTCAGCCTGTCCAAATCTCTCTGCAGATCTTCTCCGTCCTCCACACGATTCACTTTTCCACTAATCTTTGTGTCGTCTGCAAACTTCGTTACCCTACACTCCGTCCCCTCCTCCAGATCATCTATATAAATGGTAAATAGTTGCGGCCCGAGTACCGATCCCTGCGGCACGCCACTAGTTACCTTCCTCCAACCGGAAAAACACCCATTTATTCCGACTCTTTGCTTCCTGTCGGATAGCCAGTCCCCAATCCACTTTAACACACTACCCCCAACTCCGTGTGCCCTAATCTTCTTCAGCAGCCTTTTATGGGGCACCTTATCAAACGCCTTTTGGAAATCCAAAAACACCGCATCCACCGGTTCTCCTCCATCAACCGCCCTAGTCACATCTTCATAAAAATCCAACATGTTCGTCAAGCACGACTTTCCCCTCATGAATCCATGCTGCGTCTGATTGATCGAACCATTTCTATCCAGATGCCCTGCTATCTCCTCTTTAATAATGGATTCCAGCATTTTCCCTACTATGGGGAGAACATACAAACTGCACACAGACAGTAATCCAAGGCTGGAATCGAACCTGGGTCCCTGGCACTGTGAGGCAGCAGTGCTAACCACTGTGCCACTGTGCCGCCTCCAATGTCTTCACATCCTTCCTGAAGTGTGGTGCCCAGAATTGGACACAGCACTGAAGCAAAGTTCAATAAATGTTCACCACAGATTCCTTGTTTTTTAGATTCTATTCTTCCACTAATGAAGCCCAGGATACCTTTCACCTTATCAACCTCTCCCTCAACCTGCTTGGCCACTTTCACTGATTTGTGCGTGTATGTCCCCAGGTAGCTCTGCTCCTGCACTTGTTTAGAATTGTAACTTTTTTTTGATATCACCTCTCCTCATATTCTTCCTACCAAAATGTATTGTTCACATGACTGTGTTAAATTTCTCCTGCCCATTCCAACACCTCATATTCTCTTGAAGTTTATCACCATCCTCATGACAGTTCACAACAATTCCAATTCTTTGGTTATCTGTAAATTTAGAAATTCTTCGCTGCACATCCATGTCTGGGTCATTAATATCGACCAAGAAAAGCAGTGGGCCTAATATGGGGACCTCCAGCATGAGAAACAGTGATCCATCACTACTATCTGTCCCCTGTCACTCAGCCAACTTCATATCCACGCTTACACTGGACTTTATTCCATGGATTTCAATGTTGCTGACAAGGCAGTTTGTGGCACTTTATCAAATGCCCTTTGGAAGTCCAGGTACACTACTTTGACCATATTACCCTCATTGACCCTCTCTGATACTTCACTGAACAACTCAATCAAGTTAGTTAAACACAATTTCCCTTTAACTAATCTGTGCTGGCTTTCCTTAAATAATCTACAATTGTGCAAGTGCCTTTATTTAGGTTTATCATTTCGAAGCACTTTCCCATCACTGTGGTTACGCTGGTTAGCCTGTGATTGTTGCATTTACACTCTTTGATCGAGGGGGTGTGATTTCTGCGTCTCCAATGCTCTGGATTGGAAGATTATAGAAGGTGCCTTTGTAGTTTCCACCCTTACTCCCCTCAATATCCTTGAAAGCCCTTCATCCAGTCCAGATAACTTATCAACTTTAATCCAGCCAACCTTTCCAATACTTCCTCTTTAGTCCATCCAGTGTCTCAACAATCTTCACTTCCAATATGATTTTGACAACAGCTACTTCCTTAATAAAAACAAATGCAAAGTATTAATTTAATACCTCAGCCAGTCCTCTGCCTCAATGTGGAAATGTCGTTCTTAGTCCCTAATTGGCTTCACTCCCCTTTTTGCCACCATTTTACGATTTATATGCCAATGGAAGACTTTTAGATTTTATTTTAGGTTATCTGCCAGTCTCTTCTCAGGCTCCCCTTTTGTCTGCTTTCATTTCCTTATTCAATTCCCATCTGAACCTTCTTTATTCAGCCTGTATTATGAACCTGACATCTTCACTGAGCTGTTATTGGAATATGCCACACAATTTAAACTCCCATGGATAGAATGGCGACGGGCTGGTCAGGAATAAAGACAAGGACCATAGGGATGTAGGAAGGGGAAGGGCATCTGCCGGCTGGACTAAACAGAACGCCACAATTAGGCTGCTGAAGGGGACCCGGGAAGCAGAATTGAACAGGAACATGATTTTGGTCATGCGCTGCTCCTCAGTTTTTCCAAGTAGTGGTTTATTTGCAGCTTTGTTGGGAAATCAAGGAGGTGCGAGATCAAAGCAACCTGAGGCAACTCAACCTGAAGGGGAGGCAGTGGCGCAGTGGTATTGTCACTAAACTGGCAATGGCGAGACTCAGAGCACAATCTGGGGACCCAGGCTCAAATTTCATCATGACAGATGGTGAAATTTGAATTAAAAGCCTAACGATGACCATGAAGCCATTGTCGGTTGTAATAAAAACCCATCTGGTTCACTAATGTCACTTAGGGAAGGAAATCTGCCATCCTTACCCGGTCTGGCCTCCAGAGCCGCTGCAATGTGGTTGACTCTCAGCTGCCCTCTGAAATGGATCACGTTTACAAGTTTCATGCCTCTAAAAAAATATTCTTTCCTATTCTTACAACCAAAGTGAACAACCTCACTTTTCCTTGCATCAGACTCCATCTACTACCTTGTAGCCCAGCCATTTAACCTGTCTATATCTCTTTGCAGCTCCTTTGTGTCCTCCTCACCTAGCTTTGTATCATCACCAAACCTGGATACATTCTGTGGAGTGGCACTCGCAGCCACATTGCCTCTCTGCTCCACGCTACTCACTCTGAAATGTGGTCACACCTTTCTCGCACAAACTTCTGACTCAGTCCAGGTGAAAATGGTGCAGTGAAACAGGTTGCTGAGGCCTTCTGTCGAGGGCAGCTGAGTTGGAGGTAAGACTGACATGTGCCCATTTTTATGGCACTAGCTGCCACAAAGCAGGTAAATTTAAAGAGGGAGGCAATATGAGAAACCAAGGAGAATGCAAGTGTGTAAGAATGGGGAGGGGGCTTAGGGTGAGTCCAGCAGGGTGGGGAGGGGGGGCAATATGGAGGTCAGGGGGTAATCAGTGGGGAGTGATCGGTTGGGACATGGTCAGTAGGGGGGGGGATCAGTTGATCAAGAGCTGGTAAGTGGGGAGGCTATCAGGTTGTCAGTTGTGGGGGCTGTTCAATGGGGGGGGTATCAGTGGTGCAGTTACTGAGGGGATGTTCAGTGGGGATCATCAGGGATTGGGTGGGGAGTGAGGAACTTGAGTTTCCTAGGGAGGGTTAGGATAGTCGAGGATTCCAGTTGGATATTGGAGGGCATGGAGGGATAGTGGGGGGGCGGGGTGGGGGGGCGGGGTGGGTCACATGAAGGGTCAGGGTGCAGGAGTATTCCTGTGGGGAGTTGAAGGAGTCAGCATTATTGTATTATTGTCATCGGGGAGTTTTAAGTGGTTTTAATTCTTTTAACTTTTCTGGGTAATTATTGCTGTAAGATAGTTGTAACCATTGGAAGTCTTAAATTGTACTTTTGGATCTTTCCCAGCATAGGACAATTGTCTAACGGACGTTTGAACTTCCTGGACTAATTCAATTCAATCCTTACCGTGGGACTTCCCGGGGATGGGTCTCCCAGCATATCTTTGGTGGGGCCCCAGCGTGCGATGCTCCAGAGATCAACAGTTATGGGTCATTATTCCCAGTCTCTTCATCTAAGTCATTCATTTATATTGGAAGTAGTTGAGGATCCAGCATTGATCATTGTGACGCAGCACGGGACACAACTTGTGAACTTGAAAATTTCTGATTGATCCCTGCTCTCTGCTTATCCTGCCCATCAACCAATCCTCTATCTATTCTAGGATATCACCTCCAACTCCATGAGCCCATAACTTGTAGATTTACCTCATCAAATTGACTTTAGCAATCTAAGTATACTACTTCTACTGGCTCCCCTTTATCTATCCCCTGCTGTAATGATTTTCTAAGTGTATTGTTAACACTAGTTTGGTCGTTGATTCCAGCATTTTCCTGATGGTTGATGTCAGGCTAACTGGCCTGCAGTTCCCTGTTCTCTCTCTCTCTCTCCCTTCTTTCTTGAATAGTATGGTACATTTGCTAACCTTCAACCTGGGCCCATTGCAGAAGCTGCCAGCGATGCTCACGTCCCATGAAATAATTTTTAAAAACTTGTTGGTGGCCTTTTGCTGTATATATGTACATATATATATATGTATATTTATCATTATAAGCCTCTTCTTTTAATCTAATGCTATCCTTAACTTTCTTAGTAAGCAAAGGGTGAATCTTTCTTTGAGTTTTTGTTTCACAAGTAGGCCTTTCCACTGAATTGTTTCTTTAAATAGTTTCCATTGCTTATGTCCCACCATGCATTTTACTTGATTTTGCCAATCCACAGCCAGCTTTCCCCTCTGCCTATGTAATTGGCTTTGTTTAACTTCAAGATTCTTGCAATTGTAATATGTCTAACGGCATTGTAGGGCAGCCCACAGCACGTGGACTGCAGCGATCCAAGAAGGTGGCTCACCACCACCTTCCCAAGGGCAACCAGGGATGGGCAATAAATGTTGTGATGTGGAGATGCCGGCGTTGGACTGGGGTAAACACAGTAAGAAGTTTAACAACACCAGGTTAAAGTCCAACAGGTTTATTTGGTAGCAAAAGCCACACAAGCTTTCGAGGCTCTGAGCCCCTTCTTCAGGTGAGTGGGAATTCTGTTCACAAACAGAATTCCCACTCACCTGAAGAAGGGGCTCAGAGCCTCGAAAGCTTGTGTGGCTTTTGCTACCAAATAAACCTGTTGGACTTTAACCTGGTGTTGTTAAACTTCTTACAATAAATGTTGACCAACCAGCAAGGCCCATGTCCCACAATGATTTTTTAAAAAATGTCACTTTTAAACTTGATATGGAATTTAATTGCATTATGGTTGCTATTTCCCAGGGAATCTTTTGCTATAAGATGACTAATTAACCCTGCCTCATTAAACAATAGCAGGACAATATGAGGCATTGAGTCACCACCAGGGATCGAAACCAATGCCGGCACTGTAGCCTTACATGGGGTTTTCAATGCTTTGTGACCCTGAAAGTGTGGTTCATGCAGCGTTTCAAATGTAGCTTGGAAATGAATGTTAAAGAAAGCAGTTATTGTTTCTTGTAAGTCTGTGGGAAGCCAGGTGAAGCAGACTGAAAATGTTTGCACCGATTGCTCTACACAATTTGTATCACAAAAACCACAAGTGTTGCAGATGATACCGCACCCTGCCCTGCGAGCAGCAAGACTCAATCTAATCCGTTGAATGTCTGATTCCTGCAAAATAGATAAGACAGGTCCCTCTGCACCAAATCAGACAACACAACCTGACCT
This sequence comes from Mustelus asterias, assembly GCF_964213995.1. Classification (NCBI taxonomy): domain Eukaryota; kingdom Metazoa; phylum Chordata; class Chondrichthyes; order Carcharhiniformes; family Triakidae; genus Mustelus; species Mustelus asterias. Next base: position 3,252,055 of record NC_135827.1, read on the forward strand.
TTTTCTTAAAGCAGCAACCGCTGCACTTATTGAGATCTTTCTGATTTTGATGGAAGTGATGAAGAAAGCCAATTATCATGAATGTAGTTATCAATGTTGCTCTACACACGGTCCGAGGGAAATTTCGCTGTCTGAACTTGCTGCTTTTCCAGTAGATGTCAGGTCAGACACACAGTGCATCTGCACAGGTTAATTCCCCACTGGATAAGGATTAATAATCCATTTGAAACTGGCTCCAGCTCACCTTCCGTCACTTACATTTGCTGTCTCTATCACAAGAATTTGACACACATCAGATCATTCAGCATCCATAAACACCCATAACTCTTGAAGCCAGTCAGTGTATGTATTCATCAGGTAACTAACAGAAACACAATTAGCCACGAAAGTCCTTTTTATTATCCTTTAGAAGTGAAGTCAGCTTTTCTTTTTGCAAAGGGCCTCAGTTATAATTCACTGGTGGGATTGTGTACCAGGTATGAAGGCACAGACTGACAGAATGAGTCAACATAATTACACATCCTTATGTGCTGTTACCATTTCACATCAATGCTTCACATATAATGAATTGCTTTGAAGTACAGTCAGTGTTTTTTTCTGGGGGAAAATGTGAGCTATTTTGAACATAGCAATGGTCCACAATCAGCCAGCCAAATTGTTTCTGGATATAGTTGAATGAGGGAACAATGATGCTCAGACCTTCAGGGGAACTCCATTCTCTTCAAATATCGATATGGGATACCTTGGTTTGTTTTATTCTTTCATGGGATGTGGATGTCACTGGAATGGTTACTATTTATTGCCCATCCATAATTACCCTTGAACTAAGTGGCTTGCTTGGCCATTTCAGAGGGTAGTTAAGATTTAACTAAGTTGCTGTGTGTCTGGAGTTACATGAGGAACTCCAACAACACTCAAGAAGCTTGACACCATCCAGGACAAACCAGCCCGCTTGATTGACACCACATCTACAAACATCCACTCCCTCCACCACCGACGCTCAGTAGCAGCAGTGTGTACTATCTACAAGATGCACTGCAGCAATTCACCAAAGATCCTTAGACAGCACCTTCCAAACCCATGATGACTTCCATCTAGAAGGACAAGGGCAGCAAATACATGGGAACACCATAGCCTTCAAGCTTCCCTCCAAGCCACTCACCAGCCTGACTTGGAAATATATCACTGTTCCTTCACAGTCACTGGGTCTAAATCCTGGAATTCCGTCTTTAACGGCATTGTGGATCAACCCACAGAACATGGACTGCAGCGATTCGAGAAGGCAGCTCACCACCACCTTCTCAAGGGCAACTAGAGATGGGCAATAAATGCTGGCCAGCCAGCGACACCCATGTCCCACAAATGAATTAAAAAACATGTAGGCCAGACCAGGTAAGGAAGGCAGATTTTCTTCCCTAAAAGACATGAGTGAACCAGATAGATTTTTATAACAATTGATGATAGTGACCCGATTTACTCATTGATTTCAAGTTCCGTCAGTTGCTGTGATCAGATTTGAACCTATGTCCTCAGAGCATCAGCCTGGGTCTCTGCATTACCAGTCCAGTGACATTACTACTCTGCCCTCATCTCCCACTTGTGAAGCACAGATTGGGCCTTGGTTTAACATCTCCCTTGAAGGATGGAATGTATTAATAAAGCCATGCCAATCTGTAATATGTGCTCAAGAATTGATGGGAATATGAGTGCAGCAACTGAGTTGAGTTTACAGTTGGCTCATAGTGACCTCTGATGTGCGGCATTTTTACTCATGATGACAGTGAGCACTGATACCTTTGTACTGATTGAGATGTCTCTTTGAACACCCCCTGAGTTAAATGGACGATATAGTCAGGGTGTGAGAAAGCTGTTAGCAATCATCTAGAAACATCAGCCAGATATGAAAGAGCTTCTTCTCGATCACCCCCATCATGTTTCTATGAATTTTTCAGGCAAGGTGGCACCGTGGTTTGCACTGCTGCCTTGCAATACCAGGGACCCAGGTTCGATTCCAGCCTTGGAATCGAACAAGTTTGCATGTTCGCCCCGTGTCTGTGTGGGTTTCCTCCGGGTGCTCTGGTTTCCTCCCACAGTCCAAAGATGTGCTGGTTAGGTTGATTGGCCGTGCTAAATTGACCCTAGTGTCAGGGGATTAGCAGAGTAAATATGTGGGGTTATGGGAATAGGGCCTGTGTGGGATTGTGGTTGGTGCAGACTCGATGGGCCAAATGGCCTCCTTCTGCACTGTAGGGATTCTATGATTCTAAGGCTATCTTTCAGTTTCTCAACCCATATTTCCCGGGCAGTGGGGTGAGGAGGGAAGGCGCTAACTTGCTGTGGTGGGCCGCATAATGGGACCTGTAGGTGGAGGGTCACAAAGCAGTCACATTGCATCTCACTCGCGATACGCATGGTGATTATTTTGGATTCCATCTTGTTTGTGAGGTCGGGGTGTCACCAGCAAATGTGAGCAGGCGTCTGCTCCCCACCATAACCTATCCAGCACTCTGGTCAGGCTCTGAAATGCTTTCGTTCAGACAGGCAGTTGTGTAATTTGCCCAATTTCCCTCTTATTTCACGCTACAAACTCACAGAGAACCCATTTGCAATGAATCTTCAGAGGAAATGTGACATCGTGGTACATTTCCATTTGCTCGAACTACTGCTTTTCCTTTTTAAAAAAAATGCTACCATAGTGAAACTCTTCAGATCTTGCAGGTCACATGGTCACTGAGGCCGATTCTCCCCATCGCGGAATAATAATGGTGTGACTGCAACAATAATTTGCATTTAACAAAGGTTTTTGTCACAAAGTATTCCGCAGAGTTACAATGCAATAAAATAAATATGGGATCTGTTAAAAGAGAGTACCAAAATGTTGATCAAATCGATAAAATTCAAGAATAGTCTTCAAGAAGGAGCAAGATGTGAAGAGATGGAAAGGTTTAGGCAGGGAATTCCAGAGCTTAAGGCTTAGACAGCTTATATCATGGCTGCCACTTGTGGGGCAAAGCCAGAGGGGAGTGCACAGCAGACCAGAATTAGGGAGGTGAACACTTCTGAGTGAGTTTTAGGGCTAGAGGACGTTTCACAGATGGGGAGGGGTGAAACCAAGGAGTGATGTGAACAAGAGGATGAGAATTTGGGATTTGAGGCATCGGTGGACTGGAAGCCAAAAGTAGGCCAGTGAACATGAATGGTGGGTGAATGAGACTTTCTGGCTTGGATGAAACAGTGTGGTAAACATTCAGATTACGTAAGAGTTGGTGTGCATCTGCATAAGCTGTGGTGTCTCAATCCACAGTCGAATAATGTCTCAATCCACGGCCGTGTGACATAAATACACTTCGCATGATTGACCCCTGAGTTGACATTTATAATTTCATAGAATCATAGAAACCCTACAGTACAGAAAGAGGCCATTCAGCCCATCGAGTCTGCACCGACCACAATCCCACCCAGGCCCTACCCCCATATCCCTACATATTTACCCACTAATCCCTCTAACCTACGCATCTCAGGACACTAAGGGCAATTTTTAGCATGGCCAATCAACCTAACCCGCACATCTTTGGACTGTGGGAGGAAACCAGAGCACCCGGAGGAAACCCACGCAGACACGAGGAGAATGTGCAAACTCCACACAGACAGTGACCCAAGCCGGGAATCGAACCCAGGTCCCTGTGCTACCGTGCCGCCCCTAAGATAATGAAAGGAACAATTTAATGAGGAGGAAGTTTTCTATAGTGTAAATTTGCCCAGTATTAGGGTGGCTCCCTTGTTAATATGTGGAACCGATCGTGAGCTAGCCACAAAATTATTCACCTGCTCAAATGCATGTCCAGGATTTTTTTTTGCCAAGATTCCTTCTTCATTTTTTGAATTGTTCCTTTAGTTCAATTTGTGTGTTTCTATTTCAATAATTGATTGGTTGAGCCATCTATTTGCATTAATGATAATGTGCGGATTTTTTTTGGAGTAAAATGCTTTATATGATTGTGAAATAATGAGGATTCTTTCAATGCAAACAGTCAAGTAATTTTGGTTCATGTGCTGACAAAGTCTCTGATTAACTTCTACATCATAGCTTCTACCTTGATACATTTCTCCCTCTCTGTTCTTTTTTCTTTACTTGGATGTTGTGGTGGTTGCACCTTCTTTATCAAACAACTTAGAAGATTCTTTTTACACCTGGTTTCCGACTCCTTCACCTGCTTTGCTTTCAAATGCTGGATAGTTTGTTGCTGATGTGCAGGAACTGATTTGGGAGAAGGTTTCTCTGGAACCACAGTATTCGGTATGATGCACTCCTGGCAAATGTTAATTTTTTCACAGTTAACTCTTGATTCTTGTGTGGCCACCAAGTAATGTTGAGGATTATTGTTTTCAACCATTGACAGCAAGCACCTTGATACAGGATTCTTCAGATGTGACCATTTCTAACTTGAAGTCATTCAGCAATCCATTTTGCACCATACAACTCTTCCCCAAGTGGCCACAGCTCTTTCGGGACGCAGGAAGTTATACACAGCTCCTCTCATCAGATACTTGGACACCTGCTCCTTGATCTGGATTTTATTCTTGAGAGCGGCCTGTCGAGGGGGATTTGGAAAGGTTCACAGAACCCAGTTATATTAGTAAAAGGCAAGAAGTTTCTTTTTGGTTTTCTGTCACTTGATTTTCATTTCTGGAGCAAACAAAGAAGGAAAGGTGAAGATTGTGGAACCCTTGTCAAGGACTGACAATCCTGGCAGTATTTGGCATTCCACTTTATTGCATAATTGGGTTAATTGTTTAGGGAACCTCCCAACGTACCACTGTTATTTCACTTCGACACCCAGTGAACTGAATGAATACACATGCATAGTGCAATTATTTGCATAAGGTCCCCCTTCTCAGCCCATAGGTCCAGTTTGTCCCATTAGTCATAGAGTCAGAGAATCTCGACAGTGCAGAAAGAGGCTATTTGGCCTATCGAGTCTGCACCGACCACAATCCCACCCAGACCCTATCCCCATATCCCTATATATTTACCCACTAATCCCTCTAGCCTACACATCTTGGGATACTAAGGGGCAATTTAGCACGGCCAATCAACCTAACCCGTACATCTTTGGACTGTGGGAGGAAACCGGAGCACCCAGAGAAAACCCACGCAGACACGGGGAGAATGTGCAAACTCCACACAGACAGTGACCCAAGCCGGGAATCGAACCCAGGTCCCTGGAGCTGTGAAGCAGCAGTGCTAACCACTGTGCTACCGTGCCGCCCGAACCACTGTGCTACCATGCTGCCCGTCATGCCGCCCGTCATTAGTCATCCAATGTTGTGTCATATTATAGTCCCTGGTCTAACCAGAATTAAATGATCGAACACTCAAATTACACTTTTTCCTGTTACTAATAGACACACCACGGCGGTAAATCAACAAGGTCTCCACATAATTTCTTTTTTTTAATTTCTCCGTTCCTTCTGCTGTGCTTGACATGCCTTCGACTAACCCAAACACAGCAATGGGAATGTTAGCCAAACTTTGCAATTTGAGACTGGGCCCATCATTCATCCGCTTCATAAAGACTTCAGCCTAATACGACACACTTAGAAAGAACATAGATAAAGGCTATCATATCACCAAAAGATGTATGGACAAAGTAAAGCAGTGACAATCTCCATTTGATTAGTCACCAGTTCTAGTGATCTACAGAAGACAGAAACTCTCCAGCTGCGTCACTTCTCACCAGCAGTCTAGACACACCGATCCTTCAACCTCCTTATTGAAGCAGAGATGTACTTGCATTGGAAGTAGTTCAGGGACGGTTCACTAAATTGATTCCTGGGATGAAGTGGTTGTCTTATATTAAACTTTGAGCAGGTTGAGTGTATATGCATTGGACTTTAGAAGAATGAGAGGTGATCTTATTGAAACGTATAAGATTCTGAGGGGGCCTGACAAGGCAGATGCTGAGTGGATGTTTCCTCTCATAGGGGGATCTAGAACAAGGGGGGACAATTTAAAATGAAGTGGTCTCCTATTTAAGATAGCGATGAGGAGGATGTTTTTCTCTCAGTGGGTTTCTAATCTGTAGAATTCTCTTCCGCAGAGGCCACTGGAGGCTGGGCCATTAAGCATCATTGAGGATGACCTGAACAGATTTTAGGTCCACAAGGGGACCGAAGGTTATGTGGGGCAGACAAGAAAGTGGGGTTAAGGTCACAGTTGGTTCAGCCATGATCTTATTGAATGGTGGAGAAGGATCGAAGGACCAAATGACCTCCTGCTCCTATTTTCTATTATTTTTGCATATCCGGTGTGCTTCACTCTTCATCTCTATCTTCCAATTCTGTGTGTGATTCTCCCACCATCTCTACTCCTTCACTATAACCCAAAGTCCATCTTCAACCCCTTTCTTTTAATACATTCGCCCTCCATCTCTATCTTTTGCTCCTTTATTATGGGTGCTTACCTTTCCATTCCCTCCCCTTCAGTTTTTTTTATCTTTATTTCATCTAGCTTTCTGTGATTGTCCCAATTTTTGTCTCTTTTGCTTTTTTTTCACATCTGTTTTAAAGTTAGATCTCTAGCAGTTCAATCTGTAAAATTAAGTTAAAGTTTATTTATCAGTCACAAGTAAGGCTTACATTAACACTGCAATGAAGTTACTGTCAAATTCCCTTAGTCGTCACACTCCGGCACCTGTTCGAATCAATGTACCTAACCCACACGTCTTTCGGACTGTGGGAGGAAACTGGAGCACCCGGAGGAAACCCACATAGACACGGGGAGAACGTGCAAACTCCACACAGACAGTGACCCAAGCCAGGAATTGAACCCGGGTCCATGGAGCTGTGAGGCAGCAGTGCCAACCACTGTGCGAACCATTCTGCAATATTACACTTTTTTTCATATATTTAAAGGGAAGAGATTTAAATTCCACGATAGCTCGATCACATCTTTTGATTACTTCCTTTGACAGATTTCTTGAAAGATTTCTTGACAGATTTCTTCACAGTTCTTTTACAGTTCTTTGGACAGTTCCAACAAGCTTGACAGTTCCAATGAGTTTGTGCACTTTATACCCACATTCATGTCTGCTTTTCATAATCCTAAAAGCCACCTTATCTCTCCCATAGGACATCTGACTTCTGCTAAAGCTGCCCTGGACCATATTCAAAAGGGAACCATACCTTTCCAAAAAGATACCCTTAGCTCTCCAAAGCACTCCAGTACATGTGGACCACTTACCAGGTTTAATGTGCCCAAGTCATGTTATGATATCCGCACTTTAACATCTGCAGTTGCCTCCATGAAGAACAGATGTGCTATTTAGAACCTGTTCCCATTCTCCCACAAAAATTGGTAGGAGCCGGATTCAGAGGTGAGCCTTCTGGATTTGTGCATCCGCAGCCATTTATATTAAGATGTAAAGTCCATCGACATGGAAATTCAGGCCAAAGAGACTGTAAAGGGAAACAGATAGGTTAATAATGGGCAACAAGTAGAAAAATGTCAGGTTGTCTACTTTGACAGGAAGAATAGGAAAGCAGCATATTATTTCAATGGAGAGAGCCTGCAGAATCCTGCAGTGCAGAGGGATCTGGGTGTCTGGGTACATGAATGACAATAATTGGTGTAATAACTTGAGGCGACTGGATGTGGCAAGCAATTAACTAAAGGATTTATTGATAAGAAGAATTATATACAACAAAGGGCTCAACAGCACAACTAATACAGGTCCTAACAACACCCTGACTCCAACTGCACCCCTCCAGCCCTGGGACTGCCCGTCCTCTCTCCCCATTGGCCCAGCCCAGTCATGTGGCCCGTGAAGGATCGCTCCTTGAAGGGGCCACGCTAGCACAGTTGATATGCAGATACAGCAAGTAATTAGGAAAGCAAATGGAATGTTGGCCTTTATTTCAAAGGGGATTGAATGTTAAAGTAGAGAAGTCTTGTTACATCTGTACAGGACATTGGTGGGACTGGAGTACTGTGCACAGTTTTGGTCCTTACTTAAGGAGGGACACATTTGCATTAGGGGCAGTTGAGGGAAGGTTCACTAGACTGATTCCTGGGAGGAAGGGTTTGTTTTTAAAGGGAAGATTGAGAAGGTTGAGTCGATACTGATTGGCGTTTAAATGAGTGAAAGAGGGTCTTATTGAAACATAAAATATCCCAAGAGGAATTGAGGGTGAATCCTGAGAGGATGTTTCCTCTCTGGGGGAATCTAGAATTATGTTCATGGTTTCAGAATAAGGGGCTCCCATTTAAGACAAAGGTGAGGAGGAATTTCTTCTGTCAGAGGGTCGTTCGTCTTTGGAATTCTCCTCTGTAGAGAGCGGTGGATTTGGGTCATTGAACATATTGAAGACTGAATTAGGCAGGATTATGGGGGACAGGCAGGAAAGTGAAGTTAAGGTCACCGTCAGATCAGTCATGATGTTATGAAACAGCAGGCAGCACGGTGGCACAGTGGTTAGCACTGCTGCCTCAAAGCGCCAGGGACCCGGGTTCGATTCCGGCCTCAGGTTTCTGTCTGTGCGGAGTTTGCACGTTCTCCCCGTGTCTGCATGGGTTTCCTCCGGGTGCTCTGGTTTCCTCCCACAGTCCCAGTGACGTGCTGGTTAGGTGCATTGGCCATGCTAAATTCTCCCTCAGTGTACCCAAACGGGCACCAGAGTTTGTCAACTGGGGGATTTTCACAGTAGCTTCATTGCAGTATTAATGTAAGCCTAATTATGACAGTAATAAATAAACTTCAAACAGAGCAAGCTCAATGGGCCAAAGGGCTTACTCCTGCTCCTATTTCTTATGATATTATTGATGTTCACTACCCAATATATAATATGGTGAAATGTGGAAGCATAGCTCTAGGTAGTTGCTTTATCGCTGGAACTGACTCAGTATTACTGGCATGTATTGAGTGATGGGCGTCACGGTAGCACAGTGGTTAGCACTGCTGCTTCACAGCTCCAGGGACCTGGGTTCGATTCCCGGCTTGGGTCACTGTCTGTGTGGAGTTTGCACATTCTCCTCGTGTCTGCGTGGGTTTCTTCCGGGTGCTCCGGTTTCCTCCCACAGTCCAAAGATGTGCAGGTTAGGTTGATTGGCCAGGTTAAAAATTGCCCCTTAGAGTCCTGAGATGCATAGGTTAGAGGGATTAGCGGGTAAAAATATGTGGGGGTAGGGCCTGGGTGGGATTGTGGTTGGTGCAGACTCGATGGGCCGAATGGCCTCCTTCTGCACTGTAGGGTTTCTATGATTTCTATGATTATCCATTCTCTCAGCATTACTTACATAGCAAGTGGAACTGTACATGAGTGGGCCCTCCTGAGGAATCTCATCTGGATATTTCCCTGCAGCAGAATGGTTTGGAGTGGTTCCGTCAGAGATCCTTCTCTTTAGAAACCTTTTGACAACAAGTAGGAAATTCCTATTTACAAACATTCCTTACTGTCCCGGCGTCAGAGAGTCTCAGATTAATCAAGTTCAGGGTTTAGTGCGGAATTGTTTATTTGCTGATCCTCAAGTTGAGGAATGAAGCCTGGTGAAAGATTGACTAATCTGGGCATCTATTCTCTTGGAAAGAGAAAGCTCAGGCAGAATACGATGGAAGTGTTTAAGATTATTTTTAACAGTCAGTTTTCCTGCCACGTACTGAGTGTCAGCACAATCTTTACAGAGGTAAGAGAGACAAAAAAAATCAGAAATATGGGTGGAAACTTTTAAACAAAACAGACTATGGACACAGGTGACGGAACAAGGAATATTAATGAGTTTGAAGAAGGAATGCAACAGGTTTTGTTAACCAATTGATCTGAGAGTTAGTGGAATACACCAACGGTATGGCACACTGGGCTAAATGGGCTGAAGATCATCTCCTAAGAACAAAGAAGAGTACAGTAAGAAGTCTCACAACACCAGGTTAAAGTCCAACAGGTTTATTTGGAATCATGAACTTGTGGAGCGCTGTTCCTTCATCAGGTATTTCATCATCATTCACTTGATGAAGGAGCAGCGCTCCGAAAGCCCGTGTTTCTAAATAAATCTGTTGGACTTTAACCTGGTGTTGTGGGACTTATTACTGTGCCCAACCCAGTCCAATGCCGGCATCTCCACATCAAAGAACAGTACAGCACAGGAGCAGGCCCTTCGGCTCACCAAGTCTGTGCTTCCTCCCACACTCCAAAGATGTGCCGATTTTGTGGATAGGCCATGCTAAATGTCCCCTAGTGTCCCACTTAAGGGGATTATAGAGTAAATATTTTGGGTTACAGGGATGGGGCCTGGGTAAGATACTCCAGCAGAGAGTGGGTGCAGACTTGATGGGCTGAATGGTGGCCTCCTTCTCACTGTATGGGCTCTCTGATAGCACAGGAAGTCTCTCTGATTGGATAGGGGTCAGATATTGTTGACTTTGACAGTTGTGTAAATTGGACAATATCAGATGCCTTCCCTTCAATGTTATGCACCATCCTCCATTTTCATTCCATTGCCTTCAATATTGCTGTCAATTCAATTCCATCCATTTTACAACATGTTTGCAATCATAGTTTCTGAGCTGAGGTGCAACTGGAGATATGTTATCTCATCCAGAATATCGTTAGCCCACAGCCAAAGCAAGTTTGTGAAGTGGGTGACCATTGTGAAGGGAGGCGGATGGAACTCAAGACAATGAGAAGATTCCCTCAGATTGTTGGATGGACAAAATATTTAATTCAGAATTCTTATGGCAACAAATCAGAGGGTACTGACTAGGAATAACACCACAGCATCATGGAACAAGTGGTTGCCAATAGAAGTGAAACATATGGGCGGCATGGTGGCACAGTGGTTAGCACTGCTGCCTCACAGCACCAGGGACCTGGGTTCAATTCCCGGCTTGGATCACTGTCCGTGTGAAGTTTGCACATTCTTCCCGTGTCTGTGTGGGTTTTCTCTGGGTGCTCCAGTTTCCTCTGGGTGTTCCAGTTTCCTCCCACAGTCCAAAGATGTGTGGGTTAGGTGGATTGGCCATGATAAATTGCTCCTTAGTGCCAGGGGGACTAGCTGGGGTAAATGAATGGGGTTGTGGGGATAGAGCCTGGGTGGGATTGTGCTCTGTGCAGTCTCGATGGGCCAAGTGGCCTCCGACTGCACTGTAGGATTCTATGACTCTATAAGAACATAAGAACTAGGAGCAGGAGTAGGCCATCTGGCCCCTCGAGCCTGCTCCGCCATTCAATAAAATTATGGCTGATTTTTTTGTGGACTCAGCTCCACTTACCCGCCAATCACCATAACCCTTCATTCCTTTACTGTTCAAAAATCTATCTATCTTTGCCTTAAAAACATTCAACGAGGTAGCCTCAACTGCTTCACTGGGCAGGGAATTCCACAGATTCACAACCCTTTGGGTGAAGAAGTTCCTCCTCAACTCAGTCCTACATCTGCTCCCCCTTATTTTGAGGCTATGCCCCCTCGTTCTAGTTTCACTCGCGAGTGGAAACAACCCACCGCCTCTATCTAATCTGTTCCCTTCTATGTTTCAATCAGATCCCCCCCTCATAAGCCAACCCTCTCAACTCTGGAATCAACCTAGTGGATCTCCCCTGCACATATACCTGCACAAACTAAGTGCAGAAATATAGCAGGAATAGAGAATTCCAGAGACGAAGGATTCAATAAACATTGGTGAATTTTGAAGTGTCTTAGGTTCTAGATTCTGAAACTATTAGTCGCAGAGTATGAAGCGAAATCAGAGAGAAACTAACAGAGGCTTCGACCGCAGTCATTTGTCATTGCTGAATATGAGAATGAAAGCAGAATATTGTGGAGATGCCAATATAACAGTTCTGTTCAAGAGTAGAGAAGGAGGCTTAAACTGTGTTAATAGAGAACTGTCATCTTAGCATCATTAATCTTTTGGAAACCATTATACAGGGTCAGATTTTAATGTTCACTTTGAAAGGCATGGAATAATCAAGAACAGTCAGCATGGGGAACATCAAACCACATCTGTCAATGATAATCTTTCTTTTCGAGAATGTATACAGGTTCGAATGGGAATACATTGGATACTCGGTATTGAAATATTTTAAAAATGTGATAGGAGACTTGTTGATAAAAGAAAGATGCAGATCATTAAATGTGACAGTATTGATAAGAAGTTAGTAAATGGACAGAAAACGAAGAGCAGTGGTTAATATTTTGAACCAGAGATAAGTTAACAATGACCTTCCCCAGGGATGAATGATGGGGCCATTATTTTTAATGCGTGAAGGATCTTAACTCAGGAGTAGGGATGAGAATCTGAAAGTGACATAAAATACGGGACATGATTAACAGGAAAGAGCTTGTGCTTTCAGGAGGAAATTTGGTTGGTGATTGGGCAGAAAAATGTCAGGGTAAATTTAACTTAACCAAAAGAAACTGGGTGGTGAATTTTCCCATTCTGCCTGCCACGGGAATCGTAGCGGGAGAAGGGCAGACCATGGAAAGGACCCTTGACCTTGGGTGGGATTTTCCAGTTTCGGGGTGAGTGTGGCCGGAAAATCCTGCCCTGGCAGAGAGGAATTCACAGAAGCTCCACAGTGCAGAAGGAGGCCATTTGGCCCATCGGACCTGCACTGACTCTCCGACAGAGCATCTTACCCAGGCCCTATCCCAGTATTCCCCACGTATTTTTACCACTACCCCCCCCCCCCCCTAACCTACACATCTTGGGACACAATGAGGCAATTTAGCATGGCCAGTCAACCTAACCTTCACATCTTTGGACTGAGCACCCGGAGAAAACCCACGCAGACATGGGGAGAATGTGCAAACGCCACAGAGAGTGGCCCAAGCCGGGAATTGAGCTCGGGTCCCTGACGCTGTAGGCAGCAGTGTTAACCACTGTGCTACACATTAAACGCAAGAGCAGAGAGATGCGATGATTTTGATCCACCAATCCATAAAGGTGAAGACAATTTGATAAAACTTCAAATAAAGAAGCATATGGGAACTTTAGATTGATAGATAATGGCATGGAATCCAAAAGCAAATGACAAATGATAATTACCCGATAGATATGATTGCTAGGGCCAGGGTTCCAATATCAATCTGCTCTCTCTGTTCACGTTTTTGTTTCCAGCTCAGGTCTGGGTGTGTTTTTTGGGTGAATCTGCCTCAGTTTCCCTTCACTTACTGCTGTGCCAATTCAAAAATTCAACAAATTGGACCAGGGATGTAACAGCACACATTGTTTAGGGTTTGGGGATCACAGGGTAGTGATCGAGGCCAGCAGTCCAGAGGATCAGCATCTCACCACATCTCCTACAAGCACCCAACTGGAAACCACCCAAACATAAGAACATAAGAACATAAGAAATAGGAGCAGGAGTAGGCCATCTAGCCCCTCGAGCCTGCCCCGCCATTCAATAAGATCATGGCTGATCTGACGTGGATCAGTACCACTTACCCGCCTGATCCCCATAACCCTTAATTCCCTTACCGATCAGGAATCCATCCATCCGCGCTTTAAACATATTCAGCGAGGTAGCCTCCACCACCTCAGTGGGCAGAGAATTCCAGAGATTCACCACCCTCTGGGAGAAGAAGTTCCTCCTCAACTCTGTCTTAAACCGACCCCCCTTTATTTTGAGGCTGTGTCCTCTAGTTTTAACTTCCTTACTAAGTGGAAAGAATCTCTTTAAGCCAAACATGGAAGAACAAAGCTTAGAAAATCTGTGTCAATTTGTCCAATTTTGGGTGTCTTATTTTGTGCGGGAATTTCAAAGCCAAAGTAAGGTTTTTATTTATTTGTACGTGGGATGAGGACATCACTGGCAAGGCAAACATTTGCTAACTGTCCTGAATTGCCCTTTCAAAGCAAAGAGCCAATCACATTGCTGTGTGTCTGAAATGACATGTCGGCCAGATCGTGTAAGGACAGCAGATTTCCTTCCCTAAAGGTCTTTCATGAAAATCGACAATAGTTTTATGGTCACCATTATGGGCCCTGGGCCCTGCGATTGCAGGGAGGGGGGGAGCTAGTTGAGGCTGTCTGCAGTAGCAGGGGCCTGACAGCTCTCACTCTCTCTGTCAGACCCCTGCTAATGTTAATGCGCATGTGCAGCATCAGAGGTCTGCATACGTGCACTACCTCCCTCTACAGGCTGTCTGATGGGTTAAGCCCTGCCCACAGCCCCTCTGGCTGGAAACTGACTAGCCCATCTTTTCAGAGACAGAGTGCATAATATTAGGCATATGTGTGTGGGTGTGTATTTATGCAAGTGCCTGTGTGTGGGTGTGTATGTAGGCGAGTGCCTGCGTGTGCGTGTGTGTGCGTGTGTGTGTGCGCGTGGGTGTGTGTGTGTGTGCATGTGTGTGGGGGTGTGTGTGTGTCTGTGTGCATGTGTGTGGGGGTGTGTGTGTGTCTGTGTGCATGAGTGTGCATGTGTGTGTGCATGTGTATGCGTGTGCATGTGTGTGTCTGTGTGCATGTGTGTGTGCATGTGTATGCGTGTGCATGTGTATGCGTGTGCATGTGTGTGTGTCTGTGTGCATGTGTGTGTGTGTGTGCGTGTGCGTGGGTGGGTGTGTGTGTGTGCATGTGTGTGGGGGTGTGTGTGTGTCTGTGTGCATGTGTGTGCATGTGTGTGTGTGTGCATGTGTGTGTGTCTGCGTGCATGTGTGTGCATGTGTGTGTGTGCGTGTGTATGCGTGTGCATGTGTGTGTGGGTATGTGCAGGGGAAGATCTCAAACCAGCTTTACACCAGATGCGTGCTTTGTAAATGTAAACGTGTTTGTTATTGACATGAAATGTGCTGGTTTGCTGATCTATTGTTGATCTTCTGATTAAACTTGCAGCACATTTGTCCCAATTCCAAAGTTGCAATGTTGTCAAAAAAAAACTTTTCTTTGAAGAAAACACCATTTAGACAATCCAAAAATACCAGGACTCTCAACTGTGACCACAACCCAGAGTGCCTGAATGCTGTTTTTAAAACTCACGCTCTGTTAGACATGGGTAACACCTGCAGTGCCCACACTTAAACAAACTTAGTTGCACTAAACCTTTATTTAGCTTTTAAACTCACATTCTGTATTCGGAATTCCCCCTGCACCGTCCTTCCACACCCTCCCCCTCCCCACACCCCCAGCCTTCCATTCCAAATTATAGCTGCTATTAATGGTATTTTATGACGTCACTCGGGCAAGACTCATAAAATCTCGCCTGTGGCCAACGGAGAATTCCGTTCTCCGAGCCCGATTCCAGGGCGGGCGTTGCTGTAAGATTCCGGCATATGTGTCTACATCTTTCTCTTCCTTTAAGATACTGCTTAAAAACCATACTCACATACTGGCATTGACCTGATGGGCTGAATGGCCTCCTGCCATGGCATAACTAGAGTCATAGAGTTAAAGTCGTAGAGTTCTACAGCACAGAAAAGGCCCTTTGGCCCATCGCTTCTGTGTCAGTCAAACACAATTAGCTGGCTATTCTAATCCCATTTTCCAGCATTTTGATCCATAGCCTTGTGTGCCTTGGCATTGCAAGTGCTCATCAAAATACTTCTTAAATGTTATGAGGGTCTCACCCTATAAGGCAGACTCTATGACCTGTCTTAATGTCTTCTTGAATGGGTCAGTTTCAGACTATGTTTGATAACATTGCCAGGAAACTGTGTTGAGACAGTTTACTGTGTGAAAGGTGATTTATCAACTCAAGTAGTAATTGATAATAGCTTCAGTATTTGATGTGGAGTCAGTGTATTGCTTGGGGTGTACATAGCAGCAGCTTCGCAATCCTGGCTTCAATGGTAAATTGGAGGTGAATTACCTCCAATTCTGTCGGGGTAATCCAAGGGGGAGACATCAGCGGAGGCCATTTCGTGGGCTTCCCGCTGGGCTCCACGGCCTTCCCGTGTCTCCCAGGCCAGGATTTTGAGCGTCATCAGCTCTGCCCCGGAACTGGCCATGGAGCTGATTTCAATATTGAGATTAACATTTAAATGTCATTAACAGGCCTGGGACTGAAGTCTCCGGGTCCACTAGCGTCTCCCCCGCCCGCCAGGGGCGGTTCACTCTAGTGGGTTTGTTACTGCTCCCCACTAATGCGGAACAGGCGGCCAACCCGGCTGGAGGGAACGGAGGCCATTGAGGCTCCCCACGAGATCAGGGGTAAGGTGGGGGTACCCCCTGGGCAGTACCAACCTGACCCTCCGGCACTGCCCAAAGGGCAAACTGAAAGTGCCACCGGACATCGGGCAGTGCCAAGTGGGTGGGACCAGAGGGGGCCGGGGCCTAAAGGGGGGGCACCTATTGGGGACGATTTGGGGGGGTGGGGGGTCCCACTGCCACTCTGCACAGGGATCACGGGTGGAGGGAGGGAGGATGGCGATTGGGCTGACAATCAGTGAGGGGGTAGGGGTCAGGACTGCCGTTGGGAGAGGGGAGGGGGGGAGTTTGGGACTGTTGAGTGGGGGGGGGGGGGGGTGGGGGTGGATCGGGAAATTGGGGCTGGCTGGGTCTGGCCCAGAGAGTTCCGGGAGGCCAGTGTTCAGGGGGTGTGGGGATTGGAGAGGTAGCAATGGGGAGTCACAGGGCTGGCTAGCGATCGAGCTGGCCAGCGATCGGGAGGCCGGCAGTGCGGGGCTACTGCGCAGTGCTGATCTCAGCACTGACAGATCGGCACATGCACAGTGGCCCACTCAGCGCTATACTGCCGGCCTCTCCAACAGGAATAGGCCCTGCCCATGATTTTCAGTGGGAATCCCGTCAGAGCACTCTGCAGTGCACAGAGTGTGGGAGATTCATTCTGAAACTCCTGCTGAAATAACCAGCGGGAGTTACTGCCGTTTACACGCGAATTGGGGAATTTTTGAGAGAATCCCCAGATCTTTTGAAGCCAATCTGCAGAATATGAGAGGTGAATCCATCAGAATATGAAACCAATGAGATACAGTCAGTGGAGATAGTGTTTTTGTCTGCTCCTCTGCAGTCTGAATGGACTTGTTGGTGAGAGAGGTTTTTCCTTATCTACACAGGGGGCATGTGGGACAGTAAGTGGGTGAGATTTTAGGCTCTGTTTTTGGGCTCCAATGTGATTTGTTCAGTAATGATGGTGTTTGTCTGTGCCAATGCACTTCCGCGGTTAGCTGGCATATTTGAAACAAATAGAAACTTATTTTAACCTTGTTAATTACACCCCATGATTTTTAAAAATAACCTCAGACAAATAGTTCTGAATGCTGCTAACATTATTCCGCCATGCTGATAGAAAGGTGACATTGTTTGGGGAGCTGGTGCAAAACAGGCCATCGAATTCACAGCTGCACAAAACTAATTTCAAACCGTTTCTCAATCGGCAACATTCTCGCCTCTGAGTCAGACCGTGGAGGGCTCAGGTTTCAGTGCAGAGGCTGCAACGCATCCTCCTGGCTGACACTCCTGTGCAGTGCTGAGGGAGTGCTCCAGCGTTGGAGACGCTGCAGTGTTGGATGAGAAACTGAACCTGCAGCCCGCTCGGATGGCAGGGAAAGATCCCATTGCGCTATCTTGACCAGAATATATTCTTCAGCACCGTGTCACCAAAGCAGACAGTCTGGCTGTTCTCATGTTGCAGTGTCTGGGGGCTGCGTGTGCAACATGGCTGCCCTGTTTCCGTTATTATATCAGTGACCACACTTAATATCTATTTTAATTAGCTGTGAAAAATAGGGAACTGTCCTGAGTCGGTGACAGGCACGAGAGAAACGCATATGTGCATTTCCTTTCCATTTTTAGGATTTTTTTGGCACCACAAGAAGGAACCAAATCTGTCAATAAACCTTGTTGTGGATGTACTTTCAATAAATTTGGTGTGGTTACCACAGTGAGTGGGAATAATCATTGATCTAATGACGACATGCCTGAACAGACAGTAACTGACGAAAGGTTCAGTAGCAGTCTGAATGGACTTTTTGGTGAGAGAGGTTTTCCTTATCTACACAGAGGGGGCAGTAAGTGGGTGAGATTTTAAGCTGTGTTTTTGGGCTCCATATGATACGTTCAGTGATGATGGTGTTTGTCTGCGCCAACGCACCTCCGCGGTTAGCTGGCATATCTGAAACAAATAGAAACCATAGAAACCCTAAAGTACAGAAAGAGGCCGTTCGGCCCATCGAGTCTGCACCGACAACAATCCCACCCAGGCCCTATCCCCGTATCCCTACATATTTTACCTGCTAATCCCTCTAACCCTCATATTTACCCACTAGTCCCTCGAATCTACGCATCCTGGGACACTAAGGGCAATTTAGCGTGGCCAATCAACCTAACCCGCACATCTTTGGACTGTGGGAGGAAACCGGAGCACCCGGAGGAAACCCACGCAGACACGGGGAGAATGTGCAAACTCCACACAGACAGTGACCCAAGCCGGGAATCGAACCCAGGTCCCTGGAGCTGTGAAGCAGCAGTGCTAACCACTGTGCTACCGTGCCGCCCTATTTTAACCTCGTTAATTACACCCCATGGATTTTTAAAAATAACCCCAGACCAATAGAACAGGTGATAACTGTGCAAACACGTGTTGGATGTGGCAAACATTATTCTGCCATGCTGCTGGAAAGGGAAGCGGGCTCATGCTTTAGTTTCTCATTTGTCTCCAACGCTGGAGCACTCCCTCAGCACTGCACAGGAGTGTCAGCCAGGAGGATGCGTTGCAGCTTCTGCACTGAAACCTGAGCCCTCCACGGTCTGACTCAGAGGCGAGAATGTTGCCGATTGAGAATCGGTTTGAAATTAGTTTTGTGCAGCTATGAATTCGATGGTCTGATTTGCACAAAATTCAGGCATCGAGGTGGACAAGGCCCAAACATAACAAGGTCAGCCAGGGAGGAAGCAGAAACCAAGCGGCAGGCCAGGGTGCCAATGCTTCTGGTTGGCCTGTGGACCTTCTCCACCTACTTGCCCATGGGTTCAAGTGCAGCCAAATGCCAACCTACAGAAGTTTCTCCTCCCACCCGCCCACCACCTCCACCACTGCTCCACAACCCACACCCCAGCTGGTGGCCTGGCTGCGTTTCTCTGTTATTTGCTTTTTCTGCTTTTCTGCTTTTCTGCTTTTTCAAATAGTGAGAGGAGACCTTCTTGATGAAGAACCCTCCCAATTACCTCCCTTTCACTGCAGCCCCTCTGAAGGTAGAAGGCCTCTGATTGGCCCTTTAGCCTTGGGAGCCCACTGGTCACTCCTTATTGGACACGAAACCTGTCTCCACAGGAGTTGAGTGTGACAAGTGTAATGTGAAGCATTTTCCCACCGGCAATGAATTTGAGTCCAAAAACTATCCCAAATCCTAATTCCTATTCAACTGCTTAACTCACTCAAAACCGTACACAAATTAACATTGTGAACTGCAGCTCAGATACTCGAAATACTGACTGAGGTCTGGAATAGGCTGCATGACTTAACGAATTATAAAGTATAAATAGAGAGAGTACAGAGGAGGTTTACCAGGATGTTGCCTGGTATGGAGGGGCTTGGTTATGAGGAGAGATTGGGGAAACTGGGGTTGTTCTCCTTGGAAAGATGGAGGATGAGGGGAGACTTAATAGAGGTGTATAAAATTATGAAAGGCATAGATAGGGTGAACGGTGGAAAGCTTTTCCCCGGGTCGGTGGTGACGTTCACGAGGGGTCATAGGTTCAAGGTGAAGCGGGGGAGGTTTAACACAGATATCAGAAGGACATATTTTACACAGAGGGTCGTGGGGGCCTGGAATGTGTTGCCAGGCAAGGTGGTGGAGGCGGACACACTGGGAACGTTTAAGACTTATCTAGACAGCTATATGAACGGAGTGGGAATGGAGGGATACAAAAGAGTGGTCTAGTTAGGACCAGGGAGCGGCGCGGGCTAATTGTTCTTTGTTTCTCGTTTCAAGGCTTCATTATATGATCATCTTGCTGGTGCCAGTACAGAGCGAGACTGCGGATAGTTGGGAACCTGTCTCGGGGGCAGGGAATTCAGATGGTGTTCGTAAAGCAGAAGTGGAAATGAATAGGGTTGGGAAGCATTTTCTGATCAGGGCCAGTGTGATCTCCTGGACTCGTTTCGATCGCCACAGGGGGTCGGAGAGGAATTTCCCAGATTTTTTTTCCCCATATTGGCCCTGGGGTTTTCACTCTGGGTTTTCGCCTCTCCCTGGAGATCACATGGTCTGGAATGGGGGGGTGGGGGTGAGTTAATAGGTTGTGATGAACAAAGCATCGTAGCTGTGAGGGACAGCTCGGTGGATAGGATATTAGGATGTAGATAGGCTGGAAAATTGGGCGGGGATCCTGGATTCAGGATTCAATCCTGGACCGGGGAGCGGCGCGGGCTTGGAGGGCCGAAGGGCCTGTTCCTGTGCTGTATTGTTCTTTGTTCTTTGTTCTTATATGACAGCAGCGCACATATATGGATAGATATACGGTGTATCACAATCCTGTATGATATATAAATGTGGGTGGGCATTTTAGCCATGTGCTTTTTCCATTAAGCCTTGCCTGACTTAGGAGTCATGGCTCGCAGCATCTCAGGAGTCATGGGCAATGCCTAGCCAGGAGTCGGAACTCTTTTGATAAGTAAATTCAAATGGTGTTGACAACTTCATATGTTACAATATAATTTACAGCAAGTTAAAAATGTCTTTGATGCAGTGATCAATTATGGAGGTTTGTTAAGAAAAAGTAAGTTAACGTTAAATTGGCCAGCATGTGAAAGTTTTCAGATGCATTAGCGTACTTTACTGATGGATAAATTGCTCTTCTGCATTCAGCAGCATTGAGTTTCAAATTGAAATGTGCCAATTTCCCCCGTGATGTGATATTTTCTTTCATTGCACCAGAGGTCACCAGAGGTCATTGACATAGCTGTCAAGGGGACTGGGAGTTTTGTTTTGATTGATGGTTTTATGAGCAGTTAATAGGATTAGGTTTATGAATTGCTGTTTATTTATTTTGACAGTTTTATGAGCATCCCCAACTTTCTAATGTTATTTTAAGGCTCATGAGTTCTGTCTTATAAGTCAATATTATGTAAGTCGGCATGGGGCTATGGAGGTAGCATTTGAATAATGGAGGGGGTAGGGAGATATGCAGGGGCATGAGGTGGTTGGACGCGAGGACTAACATTCTTAACACTCCTGTACCGAACTGGGTCTATGTTCCTGTGATTAGGATAAGAAGTCTCACAACACCAGGTAAAGTCCAACAGGTTTATTTGGCAGCAAAAGCCACTAGCTTTCGGAGCGCTTGCTGCTCCTTCGTTAGTGATTAGAGGCAGACCTTCTAACCTGGCCACCTTGGTCTTCACCCAATGATTCTCACCTCAGAGGCAAATATTGGGACCAGATATATTTGGTGTTGCAGATTCAATCTATGATGAATCTGAATCACAATAATGGTCACAGGTGCTCACCTGTGAACAGGAATAAATTACATTCCAGCAGAGCGGCGATGCTGATTCACTGTTAGAACATAGAAACATAGAAAAACTACAGCACAAAACAGGCCCTTTGGCCCCACAAGTTGTGCCGAACATATCCCTACCTTTTAGGCCAACCTATAACCCTCCATCCTATTAAGTCCCATGTACTCATCCAGGAGTCTCTTAAAAGACCCTATTGAGTTTGCCTCCACCACCACTGACGGCAGCCGATTCCACTCGCCCACCACCCTCTGTGTGAAAAACTTCCCCCTAACATTTCCCCTGTACCTACCCCCCAGCACCTTAAAACTGTGTCCTCTTGTAGCAGCCATTTCCACCCTGGGAAAAAGCCTCTGAGAGTCCACCCGATCTATGCCTCTCAACATCTTATATACCTCTATTAGATCTCCTCTCATCCTACGTCTCTCCAAGGAGAAAAGACCGAGCTCCCTCAGCCTATCCTCATAAGGCATGCCACTCAATCCAGGCATAATCCTTGTAAATCTCCTCTGCACCCTTTCAATCTTTTCCACATCCTTCCTGTAATGAGGCGACCAGAACTGAGCACAGTACTCCAAGTGGGGTCTGGCGAGGGTCTTATATAGCTGCATCTTTATCCCCGGACTCCTAAACTCAATCCCTGTTGTGGGGAAGATTTGCATTGGGCGGTCAGTGCTTTCAAAAAGAGGATCTCAGTCAGACACCCTCTGTGTTCAAGTGAGGAGAGTGTGTGGAGGGTCAGTGAGGAGAGTGTGTGGAGGGTCAGTGAGGAGTGTGGAGAGTCAGTGAGGAGAGTGTGTGGAGGGTCAGTGAGGAGAGTGTGTGGAGGGTCAGTGAGGAGTGTGGAGAGTCAGTGAGGAGTGTGGAGAGTCAGTGAGGAGAGTGTGTGGAGGGTCAGTGAGGAGTGTGGAGAGTCAGTGAGGAGAGTGTGTGGAGGGTCAGTGAGGAGTGTGGAGAGTCAGTGAGGAGAGTGTGTGGAGGGTCAGTGAGGAGTGTGGAGGGTCAGTGAGGAGTGTGGAGAGTCAGTGAGGAGAGTGTGTGGAGGGTCAGTGAGGAGTGTCGAGGGTCAGTGAGGAGTGTGGAGGGTCAATGAGGAGTGTGGAGGGTCAGTGAGGAGTGTGTGTCGAGGATCAGTGAGGAGAGTGTGTCGAGGATCAGTGAGGAGAGTGTGTGGAGGGTCAGTGAGGAGTGTGGAGAGTCAGTGAGGAGAGTGTGTGGAGGGTCAGTGAGGAGAGTGTGTGGAGGGTCAGTGAGGAGAGTGTGTGGAGGGTCAGTGAGGAGAGTGTGTGGAGGGTCAGTGAGGAGTGTGTGTGGAGGGTCAGTGAGGAGAGTGTGTGGAGGGTCAGTGAGGAGAGTGTGTGGAGGGTCAGTGAGGAGAGTGTGTGGAGGGTCAGTGAGGAGAGTGTGTGGAGGGTCAGTGAGGAGTGTCGAGGGTCAGTGAGGAGTGTGGAGGGTCAGTGAGGAGTGTGTGTCGAGGATCAGTGAGGAGAGCGTGTCGAGGATCAGTGAGGAGAGTGTGTGGAGGGTGAATGAGGAGAGTGGAGGGTCAGTGAGGAGTGTCGAGGGTCAGTGAGGAGTGTCGAGGGTCAGTGAGGAGTGTGGAGGGTCAGTGAGGAGTGTGTGTCGAGGATCAGTGAGGAGAGTGTGTCGAGGATCAGTGAGGAGAGTGTGTGGAGGGTGAATGAGGAGAGTGGAGGGTCAGTGAGGAGTGTCGAGGGTCAGTGAGGAGTGTCGAGGGTCAGTGAGGAGTGTGGAGGGTCAGTGAGGAGTGTGTGTCGAGGATCAGTGAGGAGAGTGTGTGGAGGGTGAATGAGGAGAGTGGAGAGTCAGTGAGGAGTGTCGAGGGTCAGTGAGGAGTGTCGAGGGTCAGTGAGGAGTGTCGAGGGTCAGTGAGGAGTGTCGAGGATCAGTGAGGAGAGTGTGTGGAGGGTGAATGAGGAGAGTGGAGGGTCAGTGAGGAGTGTCGAGGATCAGTGAGGAGAGTGTGTGGAGGGTGAATGAGGAGAGTGGAGGGTCAGTGAGGAATGCACCAGGTTTTCCGACCAAGTTCCTGTTGTTTGCAGCACACAGTGAATAATATTTTGGACATAAGCTGTCAGTACCAAACAAAAAAAAATCAGGAGAGTGAAATAGGGCCCTTCGATAACCTTTTTAAATGTGTATTTGTAGATTCACGTACAACTGTCTGACCTTTGCAGAGTCAAGGTAACGCGAGCTTCAGCTGAAGCCAACTGTGGGGTTTTAAATTTGGATAATCTTGGAATTCACCCTCTGAACACAAGTAAAGGAAACAGAATTGTGTCGAATGCCCATTGTCCAATTACACACAAAAGATAAAGCAAATGGGACAGAGAGATATCAAAGGGTCAGCACATGTGACGGTTACATTCCCAAAGGCAAAAGACAATGGAGAATGGACTGCTCAGGGGCCTAGGATCAATCATCTCTCTGTGCTGTATGGTGATGGAGATAAGGTTGGAGGAAGGAAGTCTCCTTGTTCTGTGATGCAGGAGGCTTTGAATGGGCTTTAGGGTGTGGGCTAGCCTGGGATAAATCTGTATGCACGTCCATTCAGAAAACAAATTGCTCTATTTTCTGCTTTTGACAGTCTGGTATTGCAAAACATCCTCTGGCATCTGCCCAACCTGAACTCTTAGCACTCGCATCTGGGACAGATTCAATACAAAGCATAATCACACTCGCAGGGACTAAATGTGGTTTTAAACTACAAATTGACATAGAGCCAGATATTGTTTCAAAACTATTGCTGTTTCTATTCTAAGCAATGTGGTGCTCAGTCGGACAATTGCAGCTGCTGCCTGATAATATAGTGCAGCTCAGCCTGCAGAAATCTGTCTAGATCACGTGTTAAACCTCCCTCATAGCTAGAAGTAAGGTGCATTTATACAATGCCAGGGCATTGCAAGGTACTTCACAAGCTGGAAGTGTTGAATAGCATGCTCACTGCTGTTATGTAGGGAAACAGAGCAGTAAATTCACACACAGCAAGATCCCACAATGAAATGGCATGATCTTGCACAGAAGGGTGACCACCAAGTAGATTAATGAATGAACGGTTTATTAAGGTAAGTAACTATGTCGAGAGAGTGATATAAAGGCTGCTGTACTCCACAACGTGGAGATGCCGGGTGTTGGACTGGGGTAAGCACAGTAAGAAGTCTCACAACACCAGGTTAAAGTCCAACAGGTTTATTAACCTGTTTAACCAGGTTTAATAAACCTGTTGGACTTTAACCTGGTGCTGTGAGATTTCTTACTGTACTCCACAACTCCAGACTCCCAACAGCAAGGAAAATCCACGCTCTGATCTGATTGGCCAAATGTGTCACACGACCATCTGAGAACTTTCACCTTAAAGGGGCATGCCACCACATCCCTCCTTCTTTAAGTTCATGATTAATACATTTCAAAACAATTGAACTACTTACAATATTGTACAAAAATGGATCTCAAGCACAGTCCGTTATAAGGTAAGTCAGTCCGGGGACTTCCTGATCCTTTGGGAGTAATTCACTAGCAGGAGATCTGGCAGTGGACGTGGCTTTGGTTTGAACCTCCATGGGTGGTCTGATTTGTGAAGGTGCGTCAGTGTAGATAACTTTTCCAGTTCCCACTGGAACATTCGGGTTCTTCCTCAGGCTAGCTTTGCTGCTGTATTACTTTCATCTGAAGCTATTATCACTGACAGCCACACTAGGGACAGACTGCCCCACTGGCTCTGTCTGTGATTCTCTCCTGTTCAAATGGTGCGGGGGTCTCGTTACCCTTTTTCCTCAGGCATTTATTTCACACAACACTGGGCCTGTATTGGCTATGATTGTTCCAGGGATCCAGTTGGGGCCAGAACCATAATTGTTTCCATACACTATGTTGCTCACCTCAAGTGCCCTCTCTGTTTTGTCGGGTTGTAATGCTGCGTGTTCTGTTTTTCCTCCAGCCTCCCCACCAAATTTGGAAATACAAAATCCAACCTTCTGCGAACTGATTTGCCCATTAATAACTCGGAAAGTGTAACACCAGTAATGGCGTGAGTTGTTGTATGGGCAATCAGGAATCAGGCCAGGTTGGCTTGCGGGAGAGGCTGATGATTGCTTTTTTCATGGCAGCTTTGAATGTTTGGGTGGCTCTCTCAGCCAGTCCATTCGAAGCAGGGTCGGAGGATGGAGTTCATATACGTTGAACACCGTTGATTCTCATGAAATGCTGAAACTCTTCACTAGTGAAAGCAGTGCTGCTATCGGACACTCGCACCTCAGGCAAGCCATGGGTAGTTACTGTCTGTCACAACTTCTCAGCTGTTGCTGACAAGGCTGTGGACTTCATTTTGTGTGAGTCCAAACATTTGGAGTGCGTATCCATTATGAGCAGGAACGTGGGGCAGAATTCTCCGGCTGCGCGCTGGTCTAAAAGCTGGAAATTCCTGCCCGACTGTCAATGGGGTTTCACATTGTCCACAACCCGCCCGCTACGACTCCAGTGGCAGGCGGGATGGGAGAATTCCAGCCATGGTGCCCATGAATTGGCCCACAAAATTTGCCTCACTACTTATTAGTAATCCAGCTCCATGACTTTTAGCTTTATGCCTTTTGACAAAGGTCATCTGGACTCGAAACATCAGTTCTTTTCTCTGGTAGTCATGATGTGGAGATGCCGGCGTTGGACTGGGGTAAACACAGTAAGAAGTTTAACAACACCAGGTTAAAGTCCAACAGGTTTATTTGGTAGCAAAAGCCACACAAGCTTTCGGAGCTGCAAGCCCCTTCTTCAGGTGAGTGGGAATTCTGTTCACAAACAGAGCATATAAAGACACAGACTCAATTTACATGAATAATGGTTGGAATGCGAATACTTACAACTAATCAAGTCTTTAAGAACATGCTGTTTTGTTTCTGGTACAGATTACTCTTCCCTGCAGGGCAATAGAGCGGGAGAGATGGCTGTGGCTGGTAGTGTACCAGTGATGGTGTATCCCTTTACAGGCCCAGCTTGGTCCTTCTCCAGTGTCTCCTCTTGGACTTGTACTGATCTTGTAGCCGGTTTTCATGCGGATCCACTGTGGAATCGGCCGGTTCTGCTTCATTTTCGTAGCGAGGAATCGCTTCATCCTGAAGGTTTTGTGGGATGGCATGGCCGCACGTCCACTCCGGCAGGAGGGATCGGCCACAGACAGGCAGCGGAACCCCCCCCGACCAGAGGATGAGACGTCGCATCACACCCCCTCTCCTCCCCCCCGCCCCCGGGGATGATTGGTCACACCCACTCCCCTCCCACCGCCCCCCCCCCCCCTCAGAGGATGAGGCATCACACCCCCTCCCACCCACCACCCCCCCCCCCCCCCAGAGGATGAGATGTCACACCCCTCCCCTCCCACCGCTCCCCCCAGAGGTTGATACATCACACCCCCTCTCCTCCTACCCCCTCTCCTCCCACCCGCCCCCCCTCCCCCCCCCGACCAGAGGATGACCTGGGTCAGAGAGCCGTTGCAGTCTCTGACCCCGCTCTTCGGAGGCTGCAGCGGTGACTTCAGATTTTTATTCGGCAGGTCGATTACAGGATCGGGCCAGAAGACGGTAAAGTGGGATTTGGCGGCAGAGTTGGGGCGCGCGGTTCATTAAGTCGATTTAAATGCATGCTAATGCATTTAAATCGCCGGGCTGCCCAATTCGGGCGCGGGCTGGACTCGCGCCCGAATCGGGTGTCGGTAAAGCCGCGATCTGCTCGGATTCGGGTGCAGATCGCGTTAAAGGCCCGACGCCCAACTTTACCGCAATTTTGCGCCCGTTTTCAGGCACGGAGTTTTGGTAAAATCAAGCCCTATGTGTCGTTCTGATTAAACTTTGTGATGCTCCATCCAAGGTCAATCCTTCCAAAGAGGGGTTGCTGTCATCAGCAAATTTCTCTGGGTGGCTTTCTATCGCATCATCTGAGTTCTTCATAAATACAGTGAGGATTTGAAGTTTCAACACAGATGCTCGTGGGGCCAGCACTAACCATATCCTGCCAATCAGAATACCAGGCCATTATCCCTACTCTTAGTGTCCTATGGCTCAGCTAGTTTCCTAAACAGGCCAATCATTTGCCTTCAATTCCATGGGCTTTAGCTTTAGCAAGCTGCGTCTTATGAGGTATTTTCCCAAATACCATCTGGAAATCTATGTAAGTAATGCTCATATCCTGTGGTCCACTATTTGAGTCAATTCTTCAAAGAAACATTCAGGTTTATCAGACATGACCTACTCTTTCCAAATCCATTCTGCCTATCCCAGCTGAAAACATTCAAGTTCTTCAGTCATCCTATCATTAGTTATGCACTCTCGCACTTTCCCAATTGTTAGACAGACTGGTCTTTTATTCCCTTGTTTGCCTCTGACATCTCTCTTAAATATCAGAGTGACATGTACAATCTATCAATCTAAAGAAACAGTTCCTGAGTAGAGAAAACTTTGGAAGATTAGAGTTAATGCATCTATAATGTTCTCACTGACTCCCTTTAAATCCTACGGATGAAAACCCTCTGATCCTGAGGAGTTGTCACTCTTTAGTGCCATTATTTTCTTCGTTAGTATTTGATTGTTTATTGCCCAACGGCAAGAGGAGGTCGGAAAAGGAGCCCGAGAAATGAATATCAGTGATCCTGAGTCCAAGGACGAATCCAACCTTCCCGAAGCACCAGCCAAATGTGCAGACCCACAGAACCCATGATTCTTGATTAATAAGGGGATCAGGGGTTATGGGGAAAAGGCAGGAGAATGGGGATGAGAAACGTAGCAGCCATGATTGAATGGTGGAGCAGACTCGATGGGCCGAGTGGCCTAATTCTACTCCTATGTTTTATGGTCTTATCATAGGAACCCTACAGTGCAGAAGGAGGCCATTCGGCCCATCGAGTCTGCACCGACCACAATCCCACCCAGGCCCTACCCCTATATATTTACCCACTAATCCCTCTAACCTACGCATCTTAGGGTTCTAAGGGGCAATTTTTAACCTGGCCAATCAACCTAACCCGCACATCTTTGGACTGTGGGAGGAAACCGGAGCACCCGGAGGAAACCCACGCAGACACGAGGAGAATGTGCAAACTCCACACAGACAGTGACCCGAGCCGGGAATCGAACCCGGGACCCTGGAGCTGTGAAGCAGCAGTGCTAACCACTGCGCTACCATGCTGCCCCGCCCCGTTATGGTCTAACCCATGACCTGTGACACAGAGTTCCTTAGCTGGACAATCATACCCGTTAGTGAGTGATCACCAAGGAAGAAGAAGAAGAAGATTGTTTATCTGTTAATTTTGACAAGTTTCTGCCCCAATTCTAACTTAGTTCCTTTGGCATTGCTCTTATTCAGCAAATGCACCATTTTCTTTGTTGATGATATATTACTTTATCAGCCTAAGAGGCCTACATTCCTCCAGACCATTCTTTTCCTAATATACTTGTAAAAATCAGTGTTGATTGTTATATCCCTCACATGTCTCGTTTCATACTCCCTTCTGTAACTTTTGCTAGCTGTTTTGTCATCTGTTGTTGTTCCTTTGCTCCTTCGTATTCACTAGGATCTCCGCTATTTTTCTCTATCTTCACATATTCTTTTATTTCATTTACATATTGTTCCTTATCTCTTTAGTTATCCATAGTAATCTCTTTACCTTGTTGAACTCTTGCCCCTGAGTGATATAAACTTGCTCTGTATGATTTATTTGAACCTTATTGGGGTAGCACAGTGGTTAGCACTGCTGCCTCACCACGCCAGGGACCCAGGTTGATTCCCAACTTGGGTCACTGTCTGTGTGGAGTTTGCATGTTCTCCCCGTGTCTGCATGGGTTTCCTCCGGGTGCTCCGGTTTCCTCCCACAATCCAAAGATAAGCTTGTTAAAGTGGATTGTCCATGTTAAGTTGACCCTTAGTGTCAGGGGGACTAGTTAGGGTAAATGCAATGGGGTTATGAGGATAGGGCCTGAGTGGGATTGTAGTCGGTGCAGACTCGATGGGCCAAATGGCCTCCTTCTGCACTGTAAGGATTCTACGATATTCCATGATTATTTGAACAGCTCTGACAGATCCTCAATCATTTAACCATTAACATGTTTGTGCAGATTCTGTGGACAGTATCTGCCACAGTGGATTTAAGTTTTAGCTTCATCTAAATTTCAAATCACAGTCACTGATTCATGTTTCTCCATTTGAAACATGGCATTGCGTTTGATAATATTATGGTCATTGTAATTTGAATATTCACTATGAAAGCTGTGAACTGAATTTGCCTCATTAGAATCATAGAATCCTTACAGCGCAGAAGGAAGCCATTCGGCCCATCGAGTCTGCACCAACCACAATCCCACCCAGGCCCTATCCCCATAACCCCATGCATTTACCCTAGCTAGCCCCCCTGAAACTAAGGGGCAATTTAGCATGGCCAATACACCTAACCCGCACATCTTTGGACTGTGCCCACTCCCCAGGCTGGCAGGCAAGGCAAAAGCCACTTAACAGTCTTCCCTGTTTCACCATCGGCGGGGTGCTCTAAGTTGAAACGGTGGAGGGGTGGGGGGTTCCTCCTAATCATACACCTTGCCTAATGCAGCAACTCCTCCCAGCCACACCACCGTTCATCCCACCCCCCTGCATTTTCCCTCCCACATTTTCTCACCCAGGCTGCCCTTTTAAATGTGCCCTCCACCACCTTCCCTCGCCAGAGTGGCCCCAGAAACATCACACACTCACCAGCTTCTAATCCACGCTCAATGGCTCTTCAGTGTGGGGGACTGCCTGTAGGAAGTGCCAGGAAGTAACCATTGCTCCCAATGCACTGCCGGGACCAGAGAACCTTCCTTCCGTTTCAGTTCTCAGAGTTGGGACATCCTCCCAGATGTGGAGTGAAGTCCTGCCCTGAGTCAAATAAAGACTCAGTGACCATCAAATCAGCTCAGGGTGACCTGACCAAGTGGAGGTGGGGATGCCCTTACATTTTAAACCCAGAGGCAGGACATCACCTCCACCTAAATGCCATCCCCTTGTGGCAGAAATCTAACTTAGACACACGCAAGAGATTTATTGACTTCCTCGTTTGTGTGAGTCTGCTTGTCCAAAGCGAAATACAAGTTCAAATCCTCCATTTAAACTATGCATTTGCTGCATGCTTCTCTAATCTCTGTGATTGTACAATCTACCACTTCACACTGCCTCCCTGAGCGTCTGCTCACAATTCTCACTGCAGTTTTAAACCCTTTTCTTTTTTTATATTTTTTATATTCTACCCATAAGTTCTCTGCTATTTGCTTCCCATTTATTATAGTATCTCTGACCATTGAGGAGTTTTCATATTCAATCACTGAAACTGCTCAACCAATTCCCCAGTATCCCTACTGGACCTTATTACCTGGTGCACTTAGCTCCCATGTCAGAATGTCTTACAGACATGTATTAGTAATGACCACCATGTCATACACTCACAGTTGAATGTGCATCTACCATTCATTCAATTTGTCACTTATATTCTGCACATTTCTATGGCGAATGTTTAACACACTGTTATTAACCCCATTGATGTTCAATGCAAACACATTCCAAATCCCAAAAGAGAAACTTAGAACATCAGCCCTTAACTATTAATTTTTGTGATTTGGAAAAAAAAGTGTGAGGAAAGAGATGAAACCCGGTGAGGAAAGGATTCAATCATGTTGTAAATTATTTAAATAACTTATTAAAGACAGAAGAAAGGTAAAGTAAAGAACAACATTTACAATTATAGACAAAATGCTTACCCAGACAGTATACTTAAATTACTTCTAATCTAAATCTATCTACTTCCCTAAACTCTGAGAATACACCTTATCCAAAACAACGTCCCATAGGTTTTCACCCTATGAGCCAAATTCAGTAAATAATTACCACACAGGACCTGTAACCTCCTTTTGTGAACGTTTCTTCTGGTTTAGGGTAGAACGTATGGGGTCTGACACAAACAGACTTCTGGTACTTTTTCAAATGACATAACGGCTTGATTTTCTGAGAGAGCTGTGCTTTGTAACTGGGCATGGTTGTAATCTCGGTCCCTAGATGGCTATTCTCCATTTTGCTCAATAAAGTATCTGTCTCCCCCTGCTACTTGGCTAATCTGCATTGCACAAGTCCTCAGTGCAGCTAAATCCATATCAGTTTCTTTTTTACCCAATTCTTTACCTTTTCACCCAATTCTTTACCTTTTCTTTATCTTTAACCCTCCCCCATTTATTAGTTTAAAGTCCAGTGAACGCTCTATTTATCTTTTCCATCTCTGGTCCAAGCGCAGTACAGGTTGAGCCAATCCCAACAGTGCAAACTCTATCCTGTCCCAGGATTGGTACCATTGCCCCCCATGAAATGCAGCTTTTCTCTCCTTTGCCACTCCTTCAGGCACGTATTCAGCCCCCTGGTCTGTTTGCCCTCCATCCATTTGCGTGGGACCTGTCGAATGATCCAGAGATTATTGTGCTTCATGTCCCGTGCTTTAGTTTATCTCCTCATTCCTGGCACCCTCCAAACTGGACCTCTTCCTTAAAGTTTCCAGTGTTGCTAGTCCCCAAAAAGGACACAACAAGTGGATCTTCTCACTCCCATTCCAAGTTCTTTTCCCGTCGCGAGATGTCTGGAATCCTGATAATGGGCTGGTAAAACAACCTCTAAGCTCCCAGAGAGAATTCCCTTCACCTTCTTAGCTCAATAGTTCTTCAGGAAAAATACGTGTGGAAATTAACCATGAAAACCAAGGGGCTCGAAGGAGCATTGAAGGATCATTAGTGTGGAGTTGTTAGGAGATCCAGTGATCAAAGTTGTGGGAGATATTGAGATCAATTGGACCAAATGCCAGATGAGTGAATCCACACATCTGTGAATAGCTACAAGATTCAAAGTATTATTGGGCTCCCAAGATCCCCCAAGCATGTCCAGTGCAGGCTATGTGAAACTAGGAAGATACTCCAAATGTCATTCCCCAACTTCAGTATTCAATATTTCTGTACACTTCAGGCTTAACGAGGCCTCACTTTCACCAGTTTTGACTCTCACTGATAATATATGCCTTCATTTATCTACCTCTTGGTTTTCCTTTCCCTATATTTTTCTTCAAGTGCTGCGAATGTTTCACAACATTCCTGGGTTAGATATTGATGTTAAGAGTGAGTTTAACGCCCAGACAGGTGGCTGGTCACAAGGAATAAATATTAACTGATTTTCCTACATCAGGGTTCCCTGTGATTATCGGACGATGGGATGATTCCCTCTGCAGTCCATTTGCCCATCTAATGCCCAATCCAAATGATGTCATGTTCCGGTCGCTCTACCCTTCCAGGTTCTCTCCATCCTCCAGAGATCCATCTGCTTTCAAAAGTTAGATCCCTCTGCCCACCTCTGTGCTTCCTCCCACCCTCCACTCCCAGCTGCTTTAGATGCCTCTGCCCAATTTCAAACAACATTTGACCACAATTGCGGAATTCCTTGTCAACAGCTAAGTTGAGAGTGGATAATGATGTTCCGCACATGCTCTGCAAGTTGGAATGCGGTGTAATATCATCCAGTTACCTCCACATCACAACCATCTACAGCCTCAGCCAAGAAGCCACATGCGACACTGAATGAAATAACAACAGCTGAGGAACAGGTGGCAGGACATGGCCAGGCTTGGGTCCCTTCACATGCTGCATTTGTTAATTATTTGAATATATTAACCATTACTTCCCTTGACTGTTTTGGTTTAGTTTATGAAGCCTTATAAACTCAAATTCTATTTGAAAAGTGTATGCATACTGACAGGAAGTTCAAAGAGTGGTGATTGATGTATAATTTCCAATGGAACAATTAGTTTGCAGTAAAATGCCAGCCAGCTGCTGTACGGCTGTAAATTGTTACAATTTCTCTGGGTTTAATCGGCTGACTCTGCTTCAGATTATCATAGTTACTGAAGGGCTGCTGCCAGGAATTGGATTGCAAGCCATTGAAGTAAATTTTCCACTCTCACACACATAGGAACAGGAGTAAACCATTCAGCCCATCGAGCCTGATGCATCATTCAGTGAGATCATGGCTGATATGCAGCCTAACTCCGTATACCTGTCTTTGGCCCAAATCCCTCAATGCTTTCGCTTAACAAAAAATGTATCTATCTCAGATTTAAAGTCAACTGCTGTTTGTGGAAGAGAGTTCCAAACCTCTCTCACCCTTTATGGGTAGAAGTGCTTCGTAACATCTCTCCAGAACAGTCTGGCCCTCATTTTTAGACTATGCCCCATAGTTCTCGAGTCTCCAACCAGTGGAAATAGTTTGTCTACCCTGCCTTTTCCTGTTAATATCTTGAAGACTTCGATCAGATCATCCCTTAACCTTCTAAATTCTAGAAAGGACAGGTCTAATATGTCCAGTCTCTCCTCACAATTAAACACTTGAAGTCCAGGTCTCATTCTTGTAATCTCATTCCTGCAATCCCTCCAAGGCCAATATATTCTTCCTAAGGTGTGGTGCCCAGATCAGCTCACAGTGATTCCAAGTGGGCTCTAACCAGGTTTTTGTATGGCTGCAGCAAAACTTCTGCGTTCTTATGCTCCAGTGAAAAATCAAACTCAAAGGAATTGACAAACGACTGTGATGTGGATGTTGGAGATCTGAAATACAAACAGAAAATACTGGAAAAGCTCAGGAAGTCTGGCAGCATCTGTGGAGAGAGAAACAGTTAACGGGGTGGGATTCTCCAGCCATTCACGCCAGCGAGATTCTCCCCTCCCGCTGCAGTAAACGGAGATTTGGCTGAGTTCCAAAATCACCATTCAGTGCCAGGGGGCCCAAGCTGCCAATGCCAAGATGACAATGCCCAGGGGGCACACCCCCAACACCCAACCCTCTGGGGGACCTCAATTGTCTCCCTTCCCTCCAGCGGGGTCAGTCCGCCAGCTCCTCGCAAGTGGGGAGCTATACTAAACCCCGCTGGAGTGAAAGACACCTGGGGGGTGGAGACGAGAGGCTAGCAGGCCTGCAGACGTCAGTCCCGGGCCCACGAATAACATTTAAATTAGATTTTAATTACATGTTGGATTGATTAGGCCGCTCTGCCCCGATTTCTGGCACAGAGATAACAGTGCCAGAAATCCGGTGCTGGGAGACGCGCTGAGGCCATGGCGCCC
Organism: Mustelus asterias; assembly: GCF_964213995.1. Lineage (NCBI taxonomy): Eukaryota > Metazoa > Chordata > Chondrichthyes > Carcharhiniformes > Triakidae > Mustelus > Mustelus asterias. Next base: position 3,286,641 of record NC_135827.1, read on the forward strand.
AGCGGGGAGCTCACGAAACGGTGTCCACTAGAGTCTTCTGGCCCATTACGCTGCGCTACAAAAACAGCACAGCAGGGTGGGAGAATCGCCCCCTTTTGGAATAACATCCACACCAGCCCTATTCCAAAGATCGATGGATCAGATTTTAAGTGGCCTCTCTGGTGTACAATGTTACCTGGATAATATTCTAATTATAGGGCCCACTGAACAAGAGCACCTGAATAATTTAGAATCAACATTGGAACATCTTCACGCACATGGTCTGTGTATCAAGAAAGAAAAGTATGGCTTTTTTCAAATGTCACTCCAGTATTTGTTCACATTATCAACGGTAAAAACCTACATAAAGCACCTGGAATTGAAGCACCACTTCCAGTGAATGTGATAGCTTCGCAAGTTATGCCAAGGATTTGTTTTCTCTATAGAGTGCCTAGTATAAAGGGCATGACTGATGGTAAATGCCAAGCAGAATTCCAATCCCCTGAAGGAAACTTGAAACAACATTTATATTTGCAATTTGTATAGTATGAGGAGAGATTTGAAATCCAGAAGTGATGTTTCCAATTACTTGTGATCATATTATAATAAAGTAAAGGTTTATTAAGAAATAGGAAAAAAAGCAATAAATAAAATAGAATTGCACTTAAATAAGACAATGGCTTCATACAGTTCCAATATTTCTAAACGGTTCCAAACAATCTTAATTTAACTACCTTCAAAGCTAACTTCCCCATCTGTTCAGCAACAACTTATAGATCTATAAGAGTCCAGTCATTTTTCCCACACAGTGGGCAGGATTCTCCGGCCGCACTCGCCTCAAAACCAGAGAATCCTGCTGGAGGTCACTGGATTTTTGCATGATCCGCCAATGACCAACGCCCGTCCCCCCCCCCCCCCCCCCCCCGCCCCGCACCCCCCTCCCCTGCCGGCTACAATTCCCACGGCAGGCGTGATGGGAAAATTCCAGCCAGTGCCTTTAATTCTCTCTTGGGTTTTCCTCTGAGATTATCAACAGTTAGTTTTTCAGATCTGGTTTTGTTCACACCCCTTGTTGGGAGTTTGACCAGCGATTCCTGCTGTCTGCTGAGATCTAAAACATAGTTTTCAGAATCTCCTTAAATACTTTCTTTCCTTCTGATCTCCATTGTCTCACCCAGATTCTTTCGAACTGTCCTCTCACAGAATTGATTAACGTCATCACTTTACATCAGCTTTAAGAATTTAAAAGAAAAGTGAACTCATTTTATCCATACTTTTCAGATGACACCTTTCTTACACACCTTGCATATCTTCTCCTTAGAATCACAACAACCTATCCAAGTCTATTCCTGTCCTGTATCCATCCTTACTAAGTTACCTTATGTAGTCATTTGTTTCAAATCCTGCCAGGCTGATTACCAGATTAGATTCACACAGTCACTCTGTCCCTTGCTTTAATTACCACTCACATACCCCAGCAAGTTAAGAAATATGACACGAATATAACCAACAGAAAAATATTACAATTTAGAATCATAGAAACCCTACAGCATAGAAAGAGGCCATTTGGCCCATCGAATCTGCACCGACCACAGTCCCACCCAGGCCCTACCCCCAATCCCCTACATATTTTACCCACTAATCCCTCTAACCTACACATCTCAGGACACTAAGGGCAATTTTAGCATGGCCAATCAACCTAACCCGCACATCTTTGGACTGTGGGAGGAAACCGGAGCACCCGGAGGAAACCCACGCAGACTCGAGGAGAATGTGCAAACTCCACACAGACAGTGACCCGAGCCGGGAATCGAACCCAGGTCCCTGGAGCTGTGAAGCAGCAGTGCTAACCACTGTGCTACTGTGCCGCCCAAGAAATTTCTTGGAGTTTTCTGACAGGAGTTTTGAACAATAGGCTCACAGAAGCAAGCTAACAATTAACAGATGGAGGGTTCTCACACATGGCTACAATCACCTTGGTCAAGGTGTAATGTCTGTATACCCAGGGAGAAGCAGCCACCTGTGATCCTCCAGGATGCCCTTCACCTGGACGGGTTGGGCTGGGAATGCCATGTCATAATTGGCCAAAAAACATTGAAGAAACTAATGGAAAAATTGAATTTGCGAGATTTGGGAATGGGTAAATTCAACATATATTTCCAATTGTGATGAACATATAGAACAATAAGTGTACACTCATGCCACCAGTCTGCATTCAGTACTTTTACATTTTTCTAACCGTACCACTATGTCCAGATGTGGCCCTGACATTCGTAGCTGAGGGGGAGGCAGCCTGCTCGGGCGGCACGGTAGCACAGTGGTTAGCACGGCTGCTTCACAGCTCCAGGGACCTGGGTTCGATTCCCGGCTTGGGTCACTGTCTGTGTGGAGTTTGCACATTCTCCTCGTGTCTGCGTGGGTTTCCTCCGGGTGCTCCGGCTTCCTCCCACAGTCCAAAGATGTGCGGATTAGGTTAATTGGCCATGCTAAATTGCCCCTTAGTGTCCCGGGATGCGTAGGCTAGAGGGATTAGCGGGTAAATATGTAGGGATGTGGAGATTGGGCCTGGGTGGGATCTTGGTCGGTGCAGACTCGATGGGCCGAATGGCCTCTTTCTGCACTGTAGGGTTTCTATGATTTCTATGAACTGTTTCCCTTGATGACAGAGGTGAATCTGATGAGTCTGAGGCTTTGAAGGCCCCGGCCCGCTTAGGCACGGATGCCACCCTCCTTGGCCTGACTTGCTGGAGGTGATGCAGTCACTGACAGAGGGGAGGCGGAGCAGCAGGGTACCCTTCGAGTGTCTGGTGTCGATGTCGACAGGGAGTCCCAACTGGCGCTCCTCCCTGTTTATGTTCAATGGCCTCTCCCTTGAGTCTTCGAGGAGAAAGGACAGTGGGGAGAGGATCAGGTGCCCCAGCCCCCTCTCGCTTAGCCACTGCTGAATCGCACCCATGGCTACAGCAATAGAGTGCAGAATCGGCACAAACTGCTGGTCTTGGGGCTCCAAGCTGTCCAACACCCTTCCCATGGAGACTTCTATGAGCTTGCACGCTGGAGATATGATAGCAGATCCAATGTGGACAAACCTCCCCGTCACCAACCTTCTGTCTGTCTGTGGATATCTTTCGACCACGCTGCCTAATATTCCTCTGCCTGTCTCTGCATCTCCGGATCATAGAAACCCTACCATGCAGAAGGAGGCCATTCGGCCCCATCGAGCCTGCACTAACAACAATCCCACCCAGGCTCTATCCCCGTAACCCCATGTATTTACCCTGCTAGTCCCCCTGACACTAATGGTCAATTTAGCATGGCCAATCCACCTAACCTGCACATCTTTGGACTGTGGGAGGAAACCGGAGCACCCGGAGGAAACCCACGCAGACAAGGGGAGAACCCAGACAGACAGTCACCCAAGGCCAGAATTGAACCCGCGTCCCTGGCACTGTGAGGCAGCAGTGCTAACCACTTTAGGATTGAGTTCTCAGCCTAACCTCAGTTGTTGGCAAAATTCTAGAATCCATCGTTAAGGATGAGATTTCTAAATTCTTGGAAGTGCAGGGTCGGATTAAGACAAGTCAGCATGGATTTAGTAAGGGGAGGTCGTGCCTGACAAACCTGTTAGAGTTCTTTGAAGAGATAACAAATAGGTTAGACCAAGGAGAGCCAATGGATGTTATCTATCTTGACTTCCAAAAGGCCTTTGACAAGGTGCCTCACGGGAGACTGCTGAGTAAAATAAGGGCCCATGGTATTCGAGGCAAGGTACTAACATGGATTGACGATTGGCTGTCAGACAGAAGGCAGAGAGTTGGGATAAAAGGTTCTTTCTCAGAATGGCAACCGGTGACAAGTGGTGTCCCGCAGGTTTCAGTGTTGGGGCCACAGCTGTTCTCTTTATATATTAACGATCTAGATGACGGGACTGGGAGCATTCTGGCCAAGTTTGCCGATGATACAAAGATAGGTGGAGGGGCAGGTAGTATTGAGGAGGTGGGGAGGCTGCAGAAAGATTTAGACAGTTTAGGAGAGTGGTCCAAGAAGTGGCTGATGAAATTCAACGTGGGCAAGTGCGAGGTCGTACACTTTGGAAAAAAGAATAGAGGCATGGACTATTTTCTAAACGGTGACAAAATTCATAATGCTAAAGTGCAAAGGGACTTGGGAGTCCTAGTCCAGGATTCTCTAAAGGTAAACTTGCAGGTTGAGTCCGTAATTAAGAAAGCAAATGTAATGTTGTCATTTATCTCAAGAGGCTTGGAATACAAAAGCAGGGATGTACTTCTGAGGCTTTATAAAGCACTGGTTAGGCCCCATTTGGAGTACTGTGAGCAATTTTGGGCCCCACACCTCAGGAAGGACATACTGGCACTGGAGCGGGTCCAGCGGAGATTCACACGGATGATCCCAGGAATGGTAGGCCTGACATACGATGAACGTCTGAGGATCGTGGGATTATATTCATTGGAGTTTAGGAGGTTGAGGGGAGATCTGATAGAAACTTACAAGATAATGAACGGCTTAGATAGGATGGACGTAGGGAAGTTGTTTCCATTAACAGGGGAGACTAGGACGCGGGGGCACAGCCTTAGAATAAAAGGGAGTCACTTTAGAACAGAGATGAGGAGAAATTTCTTCAGCCAGAGAGTGGTGGGTCTGTGGAATTCATTGCCACAGAGGGCTGTGGAGGCCGAGACGTTGAGCGTCTTCAAGACAGAAATTGATAAATTCTTGATTTCTCGAGGAATTAAGGGCTATGGGGAGAGAGCGGGTAAATGGAGTTGAAATCAACCATGATTGAATGGTGGAGTGGACTCGATGGGCCGAATGGCCTTACTTCCGCTCCTATGTCTTATGGTCTTATGGTCTTATTATTCAGCAATTCTCTGCATCCCAGAGACCTCAGTTATCACTTCATCTGCCAACTTTGGACTCGTGTCTGTGAGCTGTTTACCAGAGTGTGAGCCTGAGCCTACTCTAGAATGTACACCCACCCAAGTGCGTGCATCAATGCTTTGCTTTTGCAGTATTTTGCTTTTGTGTAGCAGGTTAGGGAGACATGGGGACCCACTGTACATGATGAGTGGATTAAAACAATGTTCTGAGAGAAGAAAAATCAAACTCATAATTCAGGAAAGCAAAAAGAGGAAGTAATGATAAAGGGTAAAAGAAAGATGAATGAAGAGAATGACAGAAATAGTAGAAACAGAGAATGATAAAAAGGTGCAGAGATGAATGACAGAATTGAAATAGAAACCCCTGGAATATGAAAGGATGAATGCGTGGCTTAGAAAGACGTTTATTTCAGGTTACAGGAATCTGCTGGAAAAACTCTGTTAAAAATTCCTGGACACATGCTGACATTCAATTCTTAGTAGTCACACTCCGAGGATCATTTTTTCACGGATGCAGTAGATCAAGGTCCACAGAGGGGGGGAGAAGGGGAAGGGGGGGGGAGCAGTTTAGCTCAGTTGGCTGGATGGCTGGTTTGTGATGTGGAGCAATGCCAACAGCATCGGTTCAATTCCCACACTGGCTGAGGTTATACCTGAGGTGTGATGACCATCAGGTTAAATCACTGCCTGTTCTCTCCCAGAGGTGAAAGCAGACTATGGCGACTTTCTTTTCTCTAGATCTAGGCCTGTGGTTCCTCTCTCGAACAACATGTGGGCATCAGCTACACCAGTAAAACTGGAGAGCGGGGCAAGATTTGATCTAAGATTGCCTCAGGTTTAAATCCTTACGTGGACTCAGCCCTCTCTGGGTGAGATTTTATGGCCTCGCTCGGGTGAGACCGGAAGTTCCCACCTGAGGTCAATGGAGATTTCCGCTGTCAGACCCTCGCCACATTGATTCCATGGCGGGCGAGATGATAGAGTTCTGGCCCTATCTTTGAACTTTCCTCCAGCCCTACAACCTCCCAAGGTATCGATACTCCTCCAACGTTGGCCCTTGGAGTATTCCTGATTTTAATTGCTTCACCATTGGAGGCCATGCCTTCGACTACCTCGGCCCGAAACTCTGAAATTTCCGCCCTAAACATGTTAATTTCTTTACTTTTACCTTTCCTATTGGATACTTCGGGAATCCTGTGGGCAGAATTCTCCGGCCGCGCTGGTCTAAAAGCCGGAAATTCCCACCCGCCCGTCAATGGCGTTTCACATTCTCCGCAACCCGCCCGCTAAAATTCCAGTGGCAGGTGGGATGGGAGAATTCCGGTCCACATCTTTTGACAAAGCTTTTATTCATCAGGGCAGCACGGTAGCACAGTGGTTAGCACTGCTGCTTCACAGCTCCAGGGACCTGCATTCGATTCCCGGCTTGTCTGTGTGGAGTTTGCACGTTCTCCTCGTGTCTGCGTGGGTTTCCTCCGGGTGCTCCGGTTTCCTCCCACAGTCCAAAGATGTGCGAGTTAGGTTGATTGGCCATGCTAAAATTGTCCCTTAGTGTCCTGAGATGCGTAGGTGAGAGGGATTAGTGGGTAAATATATAGGGATGTGGGGGTGGGGCCTGGGTGGGATTGTGGTCAGTGCAGACTCGATGGGCCAAATGGCCTCTTTCTGCACTGTAGGGTATCTATGATCTATGATCTGTCAGAGTATCTCCTCATGTGGGTCAGTGTTATTTTTAATGCTTTTGTGAAGTGCTTTGGGGTTTTTTGTTAAAGGTGTTACATAAATGCAATATGATGTTGTTTACAAAGAATGAAAAGAGGGTGTGGCAGAGTTGGGTCCCAGTTCAGCTTCAATTATTCCAATTTCTTTTTGTTTGTGTTTGAGGTTTGATCATTAGTGGCAAGTTTAACATTTCTAACCCATCCCTTGCTGTCCTTCTGAAGGTGATGGTGAACCTTTCTGAGCTACTGCTTGGTAAAAAGGATTCCCGTAATGGTATCAGGGAGGGAGGTCTGGGACATTGAGCCAAGGAACTGTGATGTATTTCCAATTATATAAGAAAAGCAGAATATTGCGGTTGCTGGAAATATGACACAAAAACATAAAATGCTGGATGAACTGAGCAGGCAACTCAGCTTCTGTGGAGCGAGAAACAGAGTTAACATTCTGAGTCAGTATGACTCTTTTCCAGAGTGAAAGAGAGGGAGAAATGTGTTGGATTATATACTGTGTAAGGTGGGATGGAGCCGTGTAGAAGTTTAGTGATTGGTGGGAGCTATCTGTTTCCAGGGCCGGGATGGTGTATAAGTTGGAGGGGCTCTTGGAGGTACTGGCATTGCCAAACAGCTGGTATGCTTGTCCATGGTGGAGTCTACAGGTTTGGGAGGTTCTGTCAAAACAAGCTTGCTGAGTTATTCTATGGATTATACACACTGCTCTGCAGTGTGGAGTCCAGTGGCCAGTGTGCCAATCAAGGGGACATCCCCATCCTGTAAGATAATTAAGCTCTGTAGGTTTTGCTGCAGCTGAGATGAGCTGGGAATGTCCCATGATACTGCAAATTTTAACCATCAGAGCAATCAGCTGGCGCACTGTGCAATTTTACCAGCCTCAATCACACTATCTGTGCAGTATCTACACTGTTTCTGTGCGATATATACACTGTATCTGTGCAGTATCTACACTGTGTCTGTGCGATATATACACTGTATCTGTGCAGTATATACATTGTATCTGTGCAGTATATACACTGTGTCTATGCGATATATACACTGTATCTGTGCAGTATCTACACTGTGTCTGTGCAATATATACACTGTATCTGTGCAGTATCTACACTGTATCTGTGCAGTATATACACTGTGTCTATGCGATATATACACTGTATCTGTGCAGTATCTACACTGTGTCTGTGCAATATATACACTGTATCTGTGCAGTATCTACACTGTATCTGTGCAGTATATACACTGTATCTGTGCGATATATACACTGTATCTGTGCAGTATATACACTGTATCTGTGCGATATATACACTGTACCTGTGCAGTAAATACACTGTATCTGTGCAGTATCTACACTGTATCTGTGCGATATATACACTGTATCTGTGCGGTATATAAACTGTATCTGTGCGATATATACACTGTATCTGTGCAGTATCTACACTGTGTCTGTGCAGTATATACACTGTATCTATGTGGTTTCTACACTGTATCTGTGCAGTATATACACTGTATCTGTGCAGTATCTATACTGTATCTGTGCAGTATATACACTGTATCTGTGCAGTATATACACTGTATCTGTGCAGTATCTACACTGTATCTGTGCAGTATATACACTGTATCTGTGCAGTATATACACTGTATCTGTGCAGTATCTACACTGTATCTGTGCAGTATATACACTGTATCTGTGCAGTATATACACTGTATCTGTGCAGTATCTATACTGTATCTGTGCAGTATATACACTGTATCTGTGCAGTATATACACTGTATCTGTGCAGTATCTACACTGTATCTGTGCAGTATATACACTGTATCTGTGCAGTATATACACTGTATCTGTGCAGTATCTACACTGTATCTGTGCAGTATATACACTGTATCTATGTGGTTTCTACACTGTATCTGTGCAGTATATACACTGTATCTGTGCAGTATCTACACTGTATCTGTGCAGTATCTACACTGTATCTGTGCAGTATATACACTGTATCTGTGCAGTATCTACACTGTATCTGTGCAGTATCTACACTGTATCTGTGCAGTATATACACTGTATCTGTGCAGTATCTACACTGTATCTGTGCAGTATCTACACTGTATCTGTGCAGTATATACACTGTATCTGTGCAGTATATACACTGTATCTGTGCAGTATCTACACTGTATCTGTGCAGTATATACACTGTATCTGTGCAGTATCTACACTGTATCTGTGCAGTATCTACACTGTATCTGTGCAGTATATACACTGTATCTGTGCAGAGAGGCCTGGGAAAGTTTTTTGCCCAATAAATTTGGACGGGGAGGAAACCCGAGACATCACACGTGCAATGTCCCCCACCCTCCCCCCTCCTCTAACCTAAAAAGAAAAGGACGCGGAGTGAGAGCAGGTAAGCTTCTTTTTTCTCTCTTTCGTTTCTTAAAGGGGGTGAATGAATATCAGGTAAGCTCTTTCTTTCTTTTTCTTGTTTTATCCGCAAGTTACCTAGAGGGGATGGAAGGGAAGTCAGTGCAATGTTCCTCCTGCAGAATGTTTGAGGTGAGGGACGCCATCAGTGTCCCTGCTGATTTCATCTGTGGGAAGTGAACCCATCTCCTGCTCCTCAAAAACCGTGTTAGGAAACTGGGAGCTGGATGAACTTCGGATCATTCGGGAGGCAGAGGTGGTCATAGACAGAAGCTTTGGAGATGTAGGTACTCCGAAGAATGAAGATAGATGGGTGACGGTGAGAGGGGCTGGGAGGAGGCAGTCAGTGCTGGGATCCCCTGTGGTCATTCCCCTCGGCAACAAGTATACCGCTTTGGATACTGTTGAGGGGGACGACTGACCAGTGGTAAGCCGCAGTGACCGGATCTCCAGCGCTGAGTCCGCCCCTGTGGCTCAGAAGGGAGGGGGGAAGAGCAGGAGAGCAATAGTTATTGGGGACTCGATAGTTAGAAGGACAGATAGGAGGTTCTGTGGCAGTGAAAGAGACTCACGGATGGTATGTTGCCTCCCGGGTGCCAGGGTCCGTGACGTCTCGGACCGTGTTTTCAGGGTCCTCATGGGAGAGGGGGAACAGTCACAAGTCGTGGTACACATCAGTACCAACGACATAGGTAAGAGAAGGGACGGGGATTTAAAACAGGAATTCAGGGAGCTAGGGTGGAAGCTGAGAGCCAGGACAAACCATGTTGTCATCTCTGGTTTGTTGTGGGTGCCACGTGATAGCGAGTTGAGGAACAGGGAGAGAGTGCAGATAAACATGTGGCTGCAGGGATGGTGTAGGAGGGAGGGTTTCAGTTTCATGGATAATTGGAGCACATTCTGGGGAAGGTGGGACCTGTACAAACAGGACAGGTTGCACCTGAACCAGAGGGGCACCAATATCCTGGGAGGGAAATTTGCTACGGCTCTTCGGTGGGGTTTCAACTAATTTGTCAGGGGGATGGGAAAACGAGTAGTCCAGAAGCCAGTGTTGAGTGTTGTGAGGTACTGAGGAGGGTATCAAGGTTGCAGGAGTGTACCGGCAGACAGGAAGGTGGGTTGAACTGTGTCTACTTCAATTCAAGGAGCATCCGGAATAAGGTAGGTGAACTTGGAGCGTGGATTGGTACTTGGGACTACGATGTTGTGGCCATTACGGAGACATGGTTAGAACAGGGACAGGAATGGTTGTTGGAAGTCCCGGGGTATAGATGTTTCAGTAAGAGTAGGGAAGGTGGTAAAAGAGGTGGAGGAGTAGCGTTGTTATTCAAGGATAGTTTAACGGCTGCAGAAAGGCAGTTCGAGGGGGATCTGCCTACTGAGGTAACATGGGCTGAAGTTAGAAATAGGAAAGGAGCGGTCACGTTGTTGGGGGCTTTCTATAGGCCCCCAAATAATAATAGAGATGTGGACGGAGAAATTGCAAAGCAGATTATGGATAGGTGTGGAGGTTTGTGGAGGTGTGGAGGTCACAAGGTAGTTGTCATGGGTGACTTTCACTTTCCAAATATTGATTGGAACCTATATAGGCACGGTAGCACAGTGGTTAGCACTGCTGCTTCACAGCTCCAGGGTCCTGGGTTCGATTCCCGGCTTGGGTCACTGTCTGTGTGGAGTTTGCACATTCTCTTCGTGTCTGCGTGGGTTTCCTCCGGGTGCTCCGGTTTCCTCCCACAGTCCAAAGATGTGCGGGTTAGGTTGATTGGCCATGCTAAAAAATTGCCCCTTAGTGTCCGGAGATCCGTAGGTTAGAGGGATTAGCGGATAATATGTGTAGGGATATGGGAGTAGGGCCTGGGTGGGATTGTGGTCGGTGCAGACTTGATGGGCCGAATGGCCTGTTTCTGCACTGTAGGGTTTCTATGATTTCTATGATGATTTCTATGATATAGGTCGAATAGTTCGGATGGGGCAGTTTTTGTACAGTGTGTGCAGGAGGGTTTCCTGACACAATATGTGGATAGGCCGACAAGAGGTGGGGCCACATTGGATTTGGTACTGGGTAATGAACCGGGCCAAGTGTTAGATTTGTTTGTGGGAGAGCACTTTGGAGATAGTGACCACAATTTGGTGTCTTTCATTATTGCAATGGAGAGGGATAGGGCCATACGGCAGGGCAAGGTTTACAATTGGGAGAGGGGTAATTATGACGCGATTAGGCAGGAATTAGGGAGCATAAGATGGGAACAGAACCTGTCAGGGAAAGGCACAAATGAAAAGTGGAGCTTGTTTAAGGAACAAATACTGCGAGTCCTTGATAGGTATGTCCCTGTCAGGCAGGGAGGAAATGGCCAAGTGAGGGAACCATGGTTCACAAAAGAAATTGAATGTCTTGTCAAGAGGAAAAAGGAAGCGTATGTAAGGATGAGAAAATAAGGTTCAGTTGGGTCGCTTGAGGGTTACAAGGTAGCAAAGAATGAGCTAAAAAAAGGGCTTAAGAGAGTTAGGAGGGAGCATGAAAAGTCATTGGCAGGTCAGATCAAGGAAAACCCCAAGGCTTTTTACTCTTATGTGAGAAATAAAAGAATGACCAGGGTGAGGTTAGGGCCGGTCAAGGATAGGAGTGGGAACTTGTGCATGGAGCCAGAAGAGATAGGAAAGGCGATGAATGAATACTTTTCTTCAGTGTTCACCAAGGAGAGGGGCCATGTTTTTGAGGATGAGTGTGAGATACAGGCTGATAGGCTGGAAGAGGTTGATGTTCTGAGGGAAGACGTATTACCAATTTTGAAAAACCTGAGGGTCGATAAGTCCCCTGGGCCAGATGGGATATATCCTCGGATTCTTTGGGAGGTAAGGGATGAGATTGCAGAGCCTTTGGCTTTGATCTTTGGGTCCTTACTGTCCACAGGGATAGTGCCAGAGGACTGGAGAGTGGTGAACGTTGTTCCTCTGTTCAAGAAAGGAAATAGGAATGACCCTGGTAATTATAGGCTGGTTAGTCTTACTTTGGTGGTCGGTAAGTTAATGGAAAAGGTCCTGAGGGATAGGATTTACGACCATTTAGAAAGATGCAGCTTAATCCGGGATAGTCAACACGGATTCGTGAAGGGTAAGTCTTGCCTCACAAATTTGATTGAATTCTTTGAGGAGGTAACTAAGTGTGTAGATGAAGGTAGAGCAGTTGATGTCGTATACATGGATTTTAGGCGTTTGATAAGGTCTCCCATGGCCGGCTCATGAGGAAAGTAAGGAGCTGTGGGATAAAGGGAAATTTGGCCGATTGGATAAGTAACTGGCTATCTCATAGAAGACAGAGGGTGGTGGTGGATGGAAAATTTTCAGACTGGAGACCAGTTACCAGCAGTGTACCACAGGGATCAGTGTTGGGTCCTCTGCTATTTGTGATTTTTATCAATGACTTGGAGGAGGGGGCTGAAGGGTGGGGTCAGTAAATTTGCTGATGACACCAAGATTGGTGGAGTAGTGGATGAGGTGGAGGGCTGTTGTAGGCTGCAAAGAGACATTGATAGGATGCAGAGCTGGGCCGAAAAATGGCAGATGGAGTTTAACCCTGATAAGTGCGAGGTGATTCATTTTGGTAGGACAAATTTGAATGCAGATTACAGGGTCAACAGCCGGGTTCTGAGGAATGTGGAGGAACAGAGAGATCTTGGGGTTCATATCCACAGATCTCTGAAGGTTGCCACTCAAGTGGATAGAGCCGTGAAGAAGGCCTATAATGTGTTAGCGTTTATTAATGGGGGGTTTGAGTTTAAGAGCCGTGGGGTTATGCTGCAACTGTACAGGACCTTGGTGAGAGCACATTTGGAATATTGTGCGCAGTTCTGGTCACCTCACTATAAGAAGGATGTGGAAGCATTGGAGAGAGTGCAGAGGAGATTTACCAGGATGCTGCCTGGTTTGGAGGGTAGGTCTTATGAGGAAAGGTTGAGGGAGCTAGGGCTTTTCTCTTTAGAGCGGAGGAGGATGAGAGGCGAATTAATAGAGGTTTATAAGATGATGAGGAGGATAGATAGAATGGATATTCAGAGACTATTTCCTCGGGTGGATGTACCTGTCCTTAGGGGGCATAACTATAAGGTTCATGGAGGGAGATATAGGAGGGATGTCCGAGGTAGGTTCTTTATTCAGAGAGTGTTTGGGATGTGGAATGGACTGCGTGCTGTGATAGTGGAGTCGGACACTTTAGGAACTTTGAAGAGGTTATTGGATAGGCACATGGAGCACACCAGAATGATAGGGAATGGGATAGCTTGATCTGGGTTTCGGACACAGCTCAGCACAACATCGAGGGCCGAAGGGCCCGTACTATGCTGAACTGTTCTATGTTTTATATGCACTGTATCTGTGCAGTATATACGCTGTATCTATGCGATATATACACTGTATCTGTGCGGTATCTACGCTGTATCTGTACGGTATATACACTATCAGTGTGGTATATACACTGTATCTGTGCGGTATATACACTGTATCTGTGCAGTATATACACTGTATCTGTGCGATATATACACTATCTATGCAGTATCTACACTGTATCTGTGCGGTATCTACACTATCTCTGCAGTATATACACTGTATCTATGCGGTACCTACACTGTATCTGTGCGGTATATACACTGTCTGTGTGATATGTACACTGTATCTGTGCGATATATATACACTGTATCTGTGCGATATATATACACTGTATCTGTGCAGTATATACACTGTATCTATGCAGTATCTACACTATCTGTGTGGTATATGCACTGTATCTGTGCGATATATATACACTGTATCTGTGCAGTATATACACTGTATCAATGCAGTATCTACACTGTGTCTGTGCGGTATCTACACTGTATCTGTGTGGTATATACACTGTATCTGTGCGATACATATACACTGTATCTGTGCGATATATACACTGTATCTATGCAGTATCTACACTGTATCTGTGCGGTATATACACTGTATCTGTGCAATATATATACACTGTATCTGTGCAGTATATACACTGTATCTATGCAGTATCTACACTGTATCTGTGTGGTATCTACACTGTATCTGTGTGATATATACACTGTATCTATGCAGTATCTACACTGTATCTGTGCGGTATATACACTGTATCTGTGCAATATATATACACTGTGTCTGTGCAGTATATACACTATATCTATGGAGTATCTACACTGTATCTGTGTGGTATATACACTGTATCTGTACGATATATATACACTGTATCTGTGCAGTATATACACTGTATCTGTGCGGTATCTACGCTATAGCTGTGCGGTATATACACTGTATCTTTGCAGTATAAACACTGTATCTGTGCAGTATCTACACTGTATCTGTGCAGTATATACACGGTATCTGTGCAGTATCTACACTGTATCGGTGCAGTATATACACTGCATCTGTGCAGTATATACACTGCATCAGTGCGGTATATACACTGTAACTGTGCGGTATATACACTGTATCTGTGCAGTATCTACACTGTCTGTGCGGTATATACACTGTATCTGTGCTGTATATACATTGTATCTGTGCGGTATATACACTGTATCTGTGTGGTATCTACACTAACTGAGCAGTATCTACACTATCTGTGCGGTATCTAAACTGTATCTGTGCAGTATATGCACTGTCTGTGCGATATATACACTATCTGTGCAGTATCTACACTGTATCTGTGCGTTATATACACTGTATCTATGCAGTTTCTACGCTGTATATGTGCAGTATCTAAACTGTATCTGTGCAGTATGTACACTATCTGTGCGATATATACACTGTATCTATGCGGTATATACACTGTATCTGTGCGGTATCTATGCTGTATCTGTACGGTATAAACACTATCAGTGTGGTATATACACTGTATCTGTGCAATATATACACTGTATCTATGCAATATATACACTATCTATGCAGTATCTACACTGTATCTGTGCAGTATATACACTGTATCTATGCAGTATCTACACTGTATCTATGCAGTATCTACACTGTACCTGTGCAGTATATACACTGTATCTATGTGGTATATACACTGTATCTGTGCGGTATATACACTGTGTCTGTGCGATATGTACACTGTATCTGTGCGGTATATACACTATCTGTGCGATATATACACTGTATCTATGCAGTATCTTCACTGTATCTGTGTTGTATATACACTGTATCTGTGCAATATATATACACTGTATCTGTGCGATATATACACTGTATCTGTGCGATATATACACTGTATCTGTGCAGTATCTACACTATCTGTGCGATATATACACTGTATCTGTGCGATATATACACTGTACCTGTGCAGTATCTATACTGTATCTGTGCGATATATACACTGTATCTGTGCGATATATACACTGTATCTGTGCAGTATCTACACTGTATCTGTGCGATATATACACTGTATTTTTGCAGAATCTGCACTGTATCTGTGCAGTATCTACACTATCTGTGCGATATATACACTGTATCAGTGAGGTCTATACACAGTATCTGTGCGATATCTACACTGATCTTCCGATCAGGGCCATTGTGATCTCCTGGACTCGTTTCGATCGCCTCAGGGGGTCGGAGAGGAATTTCCCAGATTTTTTTTCCCCATATTGGCCCTGGGGTTTTTCACTCTGGGTTTTCGCCTCTCCCTGGAGATCACATGGTCTGGAATGGGGGGGTGGGGGTAAGTTAATAGGTTGTAATGAACAAAGCATCGTAGCTGTGAGGGACAGCTCGGTGGATAGGATATTGGTATGTAGATAGGCTGGAAAATTGGGCGGGGATCCTGGATTCAGGATTCAATCCTGGACCGGGGAGCGGCGCGGGCTTGGAGGGCCGAAGGGCCTGTTCCTGTGCTGTATTGTTCTTTGTTCTTTGTTCTTTGTATCTGAGCAGTATATACACTGCAATCTGTGTGGTATATACACTGCATCTGTGTGATATATACACTGTACCTGTGCAGTATATACACTATCTGTGCAGTATATACACTGTATCTGTGCGGTATATACACTGTATCTGTGTGATAAATACATTATCTGTGCAGTATCTACACTGTATCTGTGCAGTATATACACTGTAGCTGTGCGATAAATACACTGTATCTGTGCAGTATCTACACTGTCTGTGTGGTATATACACTGTATCTGTGCTGTATATACACTGTATCTGTGCGGTATATACACTGTATCTGTGCAGTATATACACCGCATCTGTGCAGTATCTACACTATCTGTGCAGTATCTACACTATCTGTGCGGTATATGCACTGTATCTGTGCCGTTTCTTTTTTTCTTGCTGGTAATGGCTTCAGGGATGGCAGTTCAGGCAGTATGCTGCATCTCCTGTGGGATGTATGTGGTGAGGAAATCCAGTAGTGTTTCAGGAGATTTTAGTTGTAAGAAGTGCATTAGATTGCAGCTTCTGGAGGAGCGTGTAAAGGAGCTGGAGGGGGAGGTAGAGGAACTCCGCATAATTCGGGAGGCGGAGGTGGAAGTTGATAGGAGTTATAGAGAAATAGTAACTCCTAGAAATGAGGCTTGGGTCAATGCCAGGAGGAGGGGTAAGAAGCAATCGGGAAGACAATCCCCTGGGGCGGTTCCCCTCCATAATAGGTTTTCGGTGCTGGAGGCTACAGTTGAGGAGGAATCAACTGAGCATAGAGAGCAGATCTCTGGGGGTGAGCCGAGTGAGAAAGCTCAGGTGGTTAGGGGCTGTAAAAGACTGGGCCTTGTGATTGGGGACTCCACAATTAAGGGGACAGATAGGAGGGTCGGAACTAAAGGTAGGGACTCAGGGTTGGTGTGTTGCCTACCAGGGGCTGGGGTCCGGGATGTGTCTGACAGGGTATTCAGGACTCTTAGGGGGGAGGGAGATAAACCACAAGTTATTGTACATGTGGGGACACACGACATAGGGAGGATAGGGGAAGGGGATATTAGGCAGGGATTTATGGAGTTGGGGTGGAAACTAAAGGCCAAGACTGACAGAGTGGTTATCTCTGGACTCTTGCCTGTACCACGGGATAGTTTAGAGAGGAATAGGGAGAGGGAAGGTTTGAATTCATGGCTGAGGGGATGGTGCAGGAGGGAGGGGTTCAGGTACTTAAGCAATTGGGGCTCGTACTGGGGAAGGTGTGACCTCTATGAGAAGGATGGTCTACACCTTAATCAGAAGGGGACCAATATCCTGGGGGGTAAATTTGCTAAGGCCATGCAGGGAGGTTTAAACTGATTCGGGGGGGGGGAGGGATCCTGAGTAGTGGGGCTGAAAGTGAGGGATGCATGGATGGGGACTGCAATGCACGGCATTGCAGAGGTGGGGTGGAGCAGGGTTTGAAATGTGTATACTTCAATGCCAGGAGTATTCGCAATAAAGTGGGTGAACTTGCAGCGTGGATCAGTACCTGGGACTTCGATGTTGTGGCTATTTCAGAGACATGGATAGAGCAGGGGCAGGAATGGATGCTGCAGGTCCCGGGGTTCAAATGTTTTAGTCGAAGTAGGGAAGGAGGTAGAAGAGGGGGAGGGGTAGCATTATTGGTCAGAGATTGTATCACAGTGTCAGAGAGGAGGTTTGATGAGGACTTATCTGTTGAGGTAGTATGGGCGGAGATTAGAAATAGGAGAGGAGTGGTCACCCTGTTGGGAGTCTTTTATAGACCTCCTAAAAGTTCTAGAGAGGTTGAGGAAAGGATTGCGGAGTCAATCCTGCTTAGGAGTGAAAGTAATAGGGCAATTGTTATGGGGGATTTTAACTTGACTAATATTGACTGGAATTGTTATAGCTCTAGCTCGTTAGAGGGGTCAGTTTTTGTTCAAAGCGTGCAGGAAGGTTTTTTGACTCAGTATGTAGACAGGCCAACTAGAGGTGAGGCTATATTGGATCTGGTGCTGGGAAATGAGCCAGACCAGGTGCTAGACTTGGAAGTTGGTGTGCATTTTGGTGATAGTGACCACAATTCGGTTACGTTCACCTTAGTGATGGAAAGGGATAGGCATGAACCTCGGGCCAGTGGTTTTAGCTGGGGGAAGGGTAATTATGAGGCTATTAGGAGAGAATTAGGAAACATAGGTTGGACTAGGAGATTACAGGGACTGGGAACGTCCGACATGTGGAGTTTTTTCAAGGAGCAGCTACTGCGAGTCTGTGATAGGTATGTCCCTGTCAGGCAAGGAGGAATTGGTAGGGCTAGGGAACCGTGGTGCACCAAAAAAGTTTCTTTGTTGGTTAAAAAGAAAAAGGAGGCTTATGTTCGGATGAGACGTGAGCACTCGGGTAGTGCACTAGAAAGCTTTAGATTGGCTAAGAGGGAGTTGAAGAGCGAGCTTAGAAGGGCTAAAAGGGGACATGAGAAGACTTTGGCGGATAGGGTTAAAGAGAATCCTAAGGCGTTCTATAGGTATGTCAAGAAGAGAAGGTTGGTTAGGGCAAGTTTAGGGCCAGTTATAGATGGCAGAGGGAAGTTATGTGTGGAACCGGAGGAGATTGGTGAAGCATTGAACCAATATTTCTCTTCGGTGTTCACGCAAGGGGACATGAATATAGCTGAGGAGGACACTGGGTTGCAAGGGAGTAGAATAGACAGTATTACAGTTGATAAGGAGGATGTGCAGGATATTCTGGAGGGTCTGAAAATAGATAAATCCCCTGGTCCGGATGGGATTTATCCAAGGATTCTCTGGGAGGCAAGAGAAGTGATTGCAGAGCCTCTGGCTCTGATCTTCAGGTCGTCGTTGGCCTCTGGTATAGTACCAGAAGATTGGAGGTTAGCGAATGTTGTCCCATTGTTTAAGAAGGGGAACAGAGACTTCCCCGGGAATTATAGACCGGTGAGTCTCACTTCTGTTGTCGGCAAGATGTTGGAAAAAATTATAAGGGATAGGATTTATAGTTATTTGGAGAGTAATGAATTGATAGGTGATAGTCAGCATGGTTTTGTGGCAGGTAGGTCGTGCCTTACTAACCTTATTGAGTTTTTTGAGAAAGTGACCAAGGAGGTGGATGGGGGCAAGGCAGTGGACGTGGTATATATGGATTTTAGTAAGGCGTTTGATAAGGTTCACCATGGTAGGCTTCTGCAGAAAATGCAGATGTATGGGATTGGGGGTGATCTAGGAAATTGGATCAGGAATTGGCTAGCGGATAGGAAACAGAGGGTGGTGGTTGATAGTAAATATTCATCATGGAGTGCGGTTACAAGTGGTGTACCTCAGGGATCTGTTTTGGGGCCACTGCTGTTTGTAATATTTATTAATGATCTGGATGAGGGTATAGTTGGGTGGATTAGCAAATTTGCTGATGACACCAAAGTCGGTGGTGTGGTAGACAGTGAGGAAGGGTGTCGTAGTTTGCAGGAAGACTTAGACAGGTTGCAAAGTTGGGCCGAGAGGTGGCGGATGGAGTTTAATGCGGAGAAGTGTGAGGTAATTCACTTTGGTAGGAATAACAGATGTGTTGAGTATAGGGCTAACGGGAGGACTTTGAATAGTGTGGAGGAGCAGAGGGATCTAGGTGTATGTGTGCATAGATCCCTGAAAGTTGGGAATCAAGTAGATAAGGTTGTTAAGAAGGCATATGGTGTCTTGGCGTTTATTGGTAGGGGGATTGAATTTAGGAGTCGTAGCGTTATGTTGCAACTGTACACAACTCTGGTGCGGCCGCACTTGGAGTACTGTGTGCAGTTCTGGTCCCCACATTACAGGAAGGATGTGGAGGCTTTGGAGAGGGTGCAGAGGAGGTTTACCAGGATGTTGCCTGGTATGGAGGGGAGATACTATGAGGAGAGGCTGAGGGATTTGGGATTGTTTTCGCTGGAAAGGCGGCGGCTAAGAGGGGATCTTATTGAAACATATAAGATGATTAGAAGTTTAGATAGGGTGGATAGTGATAGCCTTTTTCCTCTGATGGAGAAATCCAGCACGAGGGGGCATGGCTTTAAATTGAGGGGGGGTAGTTATAGAACCGATGTCAGGGGTAGGTTCTTTACCCAGAGGGTGGTGAGGGATTGGAATGCCCTGCCAGCATCAGTAGTAAATGCGCCTAGTTTGGGGGCGTTTAAGAGATCCGTAGATAGGTTCATGGACGAAAAGAAATTGGTTTAGGTTGGAGGGTCACAGTTTTTTTTTAACTGGTCGGTGCAACATCGTGGGCCGAAGGGCCTGTTCTGCGCTGTAATGTTCTATGTTCTATGTATATACACTGTATCTGTGCGGTATCTACACTATCTGTGCAGTATATACACTGTATCTGTGCAGTATATACACTGTATCTGTGCAGTATCTACACTATCTGTGCGGTATATACACTGTATCTGTGCAGTATACACACTGTATATGTGCGGTATCTACACTATCTGTGCAGTATCTACACTATCTGTGCAGTATATACACTGTATCTGTGCAGTATATACACTGTATCTGTGTGGTATATACACAATCTGTGCGGTATATACACTGTATCTGTGCAGTATATACACTGCATCTGTGCGGTGTCTACACTATCTGTGCGGTATATACACTGTATCTGCCGTATATACAGTGTATCTGTGCGGTATCTACACTATCTGTGCAGTATATACACTGTATCTGTACAGTATATACACTGTATCTGTGCAGTATCTACACTATCTGTGTGGTATATACACTGTATCTGTGCAGTATATACACTGTATCTGTGCGGTATCTACACTATCTGTGCGGTATCTACACTATCTGTGCCGTATATACACTGTATCTGTGCAGTATATACACTGTATCTGTGCGGTATCTACACTATCTGTGCGGTATCTACACTACCTGTGCAGTATATACACTGTATCTGTGCAGTATATACACTGTATCTGTGTGGTATATACACTATCTGTGCGGAATATACACTGTATCTGTGCCGTATATACACTTTATCTGTGCAGTATAGACACTGTGGCGGTATATACACTGTATCTGTGTGGTATAAAACACTGTATCTATGCGTTATCTATACTGTATCTGTGTGGTATCTACACTGTATCTGTGCCTTTGCTATACCTGCACTATTCTATGTGTGCTATCTGGCCTGTATCAATACTATTGTTATACCATTTCATATCTGTGTTGTATGTATATTTCTCTGTATTTTTCCTGTGTCTACTCTGTCCTGTAACAGTGCAGGATCTCTGCTATCCTATTTCTGTGATTTATTTGCACCATTCTGTATCTGTCCTGTGTCTATAGTGCCCGGTACCTGACTTTTATCTATTCTGTTCTATGTTTATGCTATGTTCACATCATTCTGTATCTCTCCTGTGTCTCTACTGCCCTGTATCTGGCCTGCATGTACCTTGCCCTGTATTTGATCTGTATATACACTGTCCTGTACCTGGCCTGCATGTACCCTGTCCTGATTCTGTGCGGTATCTATACTGCGTTGTTTTTGCGATTTATTTACACTGTTCTGCATCTGCCCTGTATCTACACTGTCCTGTATTTGTCTTGTACCTACAATATTCTGTGTTGTATTTTCACTGTCCTGTATCAATGCTGTCCTTCACTCTATCATGTCTGTTATCTGTTACAGGGTCACTATTCTGAAGTGGAAATATGCCTGAAGTCTGGGACTTCGCTGCCTTGCAACAAGAAAAATATTTTCTTCAATTTATTGGTACACTGAATATTTTTGGGGCAGTCTGGAATACCTTAACGGAAATGCTGTTTCCATTATACTTAAAGCCTTTGATATAATTTAAAAATATATCTCTCAAAAGAAGTAAAAAGGAATCCTGTCTGACTTAATTGGAATCTGCAAGGCTTGTGATGTACGCCAGATTGTTGGCAGGCATTCACGTCTGAGATTCTGAGATTGGTTCCACGCATTCACCTCTCAGAATGGGAATATTCTGAGTGTGGAGTTTATCAAACTCCACATTAGATCACTGTTCAAATGTTGGGGCTGCTTCAAAGACCAGAGGAAGCAGCTTCTAATAAGGTGCATCCTCCACTGACCACATTGAAAACTGAGCTCCCACACAGGCTTCCTCTGGGCAGCACTCTGGCCCATCTGGTTTCGATCCTACCTGCAAGGAAAGTGAGAGATAAAAATAGACCTTCCCACGACTTGACAGACAAGACATAAAATATACCAGGCCAGATCAAAGAGGCTACACAGGGCAGCAGCACAGAAGCAGGCCATGTCTTAAGTGCTTCCATGTTGCAGTGTTAGTATTTATATCACACTGTCTTTGAACTACAGTGATGTGCTCATACATTTATTGATAGAATTAGGATTTAACGTGCTGTGGAAATCTGTTTCCTTTGAGTTAGCTGAGAGTTGGCACTGAGATGCTGTAAATGGGCCCAGCCGGGAGACATCTGATTAATGTGTTTTATAAAAGATTGGGGAGGAACCCTTGCCCATAAATCATTGCTTACATGTAAATTAAAACCTGCAAGTTTTTTCCTCCTCTCCTGTCGGTCCTGACAGTGAACTCGCTCTGAAAATTCGGCTCCAAACTCCCACAGTAAAAAGTCGCGTAGCCGTTGTGATTATGAGACAGTGAAGAGAGTGTCACCAATGGCGTATGGCAGCCCATGACCCAGGATCCATTCTATTCCCATTCTCAGCGTTCCCAGTTGTCTTGTGCGTTATCCTGTGGTTTAATTCAGAGGGGGAATGTTTTCCTCAGGTCTGACTTAAGTAAGTTTCTTCAAGACACCTTCATTTACACCATGTTTTTACACAGAGAGTGGTGGGGGCCTGGAATGCGCTGCCAAGTAGGGTGGTGGAGGCAGACACGCTGGCATTGTTTAAGACTTACCTGGATAGTCACATGAGCATTCTGGGAATGGAGGGATACAAACGAATGGTCTAGTTGGACCAATGAGCGGCACAGGCTTGGAGGGCCGAAGGGCCTGTTTCCTGTGCTGTACTGTTCTTTGTTCTTTGTTTGTTCTTTGTTTTATGTACATGGTAAGTTACGAAGTAAGTACATCTCTCTTGTGTGCAGACTATCAGATCTTCTATACAGAGTCACTAGCTCATGACCGCTGATATTACTGTTGCATCACAGTGATACACGTCACTCATTCCATAACGATTAATCCATGATTTCACATTGCCACAGTGGTTAGCACTGCTGCCTCACAGCGCCAGGGACCCGGGTTCAATTCTAGCCTTGGGTCACTGTCTGTGTGGAGTTTGCACTTTCTCCCTGTGTCTGCGTAGTTTCCTCCAGGTGCTCTGGTTTCCTCCCACAGTCCAAAGGATGTGTGGGTTAGGTTGATTGGCCATGCTAAATTGACCTTAGTGTCGGGGGATTAGCAAGGTAAATGTGTGGGGTTACGGGGACAGGGCCTGGGTGGGATTGTTGTCGGTACAGACTCAATGGGCCGAACGACCTCCTTTTGTACTGTAGGGATTCGATGATCTCTCCTCTGAGGATAATGTCAACTTCTTTAACAACAATGTTAAACTATTTCTTAAACTACTTAATTTTACACTACCCCCATCTCCCCCAAGGTCCGAACTTTACAGGTTACTGCTTTGCAATGCCTTCATAACTCTCTCTGACTTTGTTTTTGACACCATTGCGTGTGGGTGACAGTTTTGAACTGGTTCGTTGACTGGGTCTGCATTCTGCGAGGTGATTGATGTAGCCTTCAGACCATCATCCCAAAGCTTATGGTCATCAAACCCATGTTCTCCTGCAGCATCTCAAAAGATTTGAGAGCCTCTGTGTCTTCTAAATGTGCCAACCAGAGTTTGGGCAAGATAGGAACATGGTTGTTCTGTTTGTTTAACGTCTCTGCCTTCAAATTTTCAATCTTGAATCCAGACTTTCTGACCTGGTCTTCACTCAATGCCAGGAGTTATAGAAGCTCTTGGCCACTCTCCATATTCCTCACTCTTTGATGATTGTCTGATGAGACATTGAGCTGTAAGTTTTCCTTCAGCCAAGGAATTGTATCATGAGCAGCTCTGCCAGTGAATAGCCGATACTTAAGGACACCACTCCATATTTCAGCAAAGACTAAATTTCAATCCACATTCTTGGTCATTGACATTTGAATGGTTTTCACTGCTCTTTTGGCCCCTCCATGAACCTGGGGGTTGAGAGGAAGACTAATAACATGGGTGATCCCACAATCTTCTGTGAATTGCTTGAAGTATTCAATCATGAACTATGGCTCAATTTTTAAAGAACTCTTTCAGGGGATGTGTGCATCGCTACCCAGGCCAGTATTTATTGCCCATTCCTAATTACCCTTGAGAAGCTGGTGGTGAGCTGCCCAAATGAACTGCTGTAGGCCATATGATGTAGGTACACCCACAGTGCTGTTAAGGGGGGCAGTTCTGAGATTTTCACCCAGCGACAGTGAAGGAACGGCCATGTAGTGCCAAGTCAGGAAGGTTGCATATGGACACTAACTGCTTCAGTATTTGAGAGTTTGTGAACGGCATTGATCATTGTGCAATGATCAGCAAACATCCCCACTTCTGAAGATGACTGATGAAGCAGATTAAGATGGTTGGGCCTGGCTACCATCCTGAGGAACTCCTACCGGGATGTCCGAAAAGATTGGCCATCAACAACTGCACCCATTTTCATTTGTGTTCGGTATGCCAATATCAAAACCATTTCCTCCAGAAACCCGTGTGGAGAAGATATTCTCTAACGCCCTATCGCAGTGTTAGCCTTCAGAGTGTGGGGTCTGGTAACTTCTAACTACCTTGAATAATAATCCACTTTGACAAGATACATCTTTCCTGTAATGTTGAAAAGATTTAGTCCCAATCTTTTCCAAGGTCAATCTGCAAAACTAGATGGTAATAAGGGTTCTGTCAGTAGCTGACTATTAATTACATAAAGTAGGTCAAGACAGTGCAAAGTTTTGCATCGCCTTTGAAATGCCTGTTGACCGTACAGATTGAGATGCACTAAATTCATCCTTCACTATTCCCGAGCGACCACCATAGATTCTAGTTTTGGGTATTACTACTCTAAGTTTGAATACTAAAAGAACATCCACTATCATTAGATGTACCCTCTGTTCATGATAGTTTTGTTGGAGCTGGTCATTTGGAGTATATCTTGATCAAACTTCTTAGTAACAATTTCCTAACCTGAATATACTACACATTTTCCTTTTGCACTTTCCTGAATTCTTACGGATTTTTTCTCAGAGGCAGGTTGGAAATTTGTTCTGATTGATGAGGATGTTCCACCCCTGAAACAAGCACTGAGTCTTGGGTTACTGCAATGATCAACCATATCTCTGAATTATGCGTCTGCTGTGGTCTGTGTTTTCCCTGGCACGTACACAGCTGTATAATCACCCTGAGTCGGAAATCTTGGGCAGAGTCTTAGGTTCAGACGGAAAACCGGCGAGTTTTCACGACAGATTTTCTGGCACTGTGAATCTAGGGGTGTAGTTTGAGATCTATAGAATCTATAGAATCCCTACAGTACAGAAAGAGGCCATTCGGCCCATCAAGTCTGCACCGACCACAATCCCACCCAGGCCCTACCTCCGTATCCCTACATATTTACCCACTAATCCCCCTAACCTATGCATCTCAGGACACTAAGGGGCAATTTTAGCATGGCCAATCAACCTAACCTGCACATTTTTGGACTGTGGGAGGAAACCGGAGCACCCGGAGGAAACCCACACAGACACGAGGAGAATGTGCAAACTCCACACAGACAGTGACCCAAGCCGGGAATCGAACCCAGGTCCCTGGAGCTGTGAAGCAGCAGTGCTAACCACTGTGCTACCGTGCCGCCCAACTGTGCTACCATTTGCGTTGGTGCTCTGGTGGGGTGGGGCCTACAGAGCTGGCAAGACTGGTTCTACTGAGATTGGGGAGCCATTTTTAAAGTTCACCCTGATCTGCACTGGAGTTCGACTTCATCCCACCCATAACAACCCCCCTAACTCCATGGACATGGACCCCCCTCCCCCAACAAGCCCAGCCATGTCCCTCACCACCCAGGGGCTAAATGTACCTGTGTGACCCCAGTGTGGTCATCATTTATTTTTAAATCCAGCAGTAATTCATGCTGGCGTAATGTCATGCCGACTGGGTGGGAGAATACATTGAAGGTGGAAGTAATGGTGTAAGCCCGATAATGAGATTCAAATTTATTATAAAATATGCTAATCAGACTCATGCCCTTCCTGGTCATTAACTTGATCATGTCTTCAGAGGGTGCGAGGGCGGGGATGTGGGGAAGGCCCCGCACTGAAATCTCGCTGGTATAAAATTCCTGTTTTCGGCCTCTTGCGAGATTTTGCGGCCTTCACAGGATTTGTGTCCACAGTAAGTGCGGCTGCTAAATCATGGCCCTTGTATTTGTAGATGCATTTTGACAATCCCTGTGGAATTCAGAAGAGTGACCAATGGTCTGTCTCAGTTTGTAATTGTAATCCCATCAAGTAATCCGAGAATCTTGCAGCTGCTCAGGTCACTGCTAATATTGCTTTCTCCATAATTGCAAAACATTGTTCCATTTCTGCCAATGCCCTACAAGCTAATCATTTTTAGACTGACATCACCACTGCTGCCACCATGTTTATTTGTTTCTCTTGTAGCCTAATCTGTATTGGGAGGTTTCCCTCCACTCAAATTAGAGTGACAATTAAATCTGACTCAGCTAGGTTTCTTCAAAACTATTTTATTAATGTTATGTATGTTATAAGAACCAGGGAAGTAAATTTCTCGTATGCAAACTGTTCACTCTTTCATTGAGCCCAGTCCATCATTCAAACCAGCCTCCCATCCATTGACTCTGTCTACATTTCCCGCTGCCTCAGCAAAGCAGCCGGCATAATCAAGGACCCCACGCACCCCGGACACTCTCTCTTCCACCTTCTTCCATCGGGAAAAGGATACAAAAGTCTGAGGTCACGCACCGACCGACTCAAGAACAGCTTCTTCCCTGCTGCCATTAGACTTTTGAATGGACCGACTTTGCATTAAGTTGATTTTTCTCTACACCCTAGCTATGATTGTAACACTACATTCTGCACTCTCTCGTTTCCTTCTCTATGAAAGGTATGCTTTGTCTGTATAGCGCGCAAGAAACAATACTTTTCACTGTATACTAACACATGTGACAATAATAAGTCAAATCATCTTGCATATTCAGCAGGCGCTGGCATCTACAACAGGTTTACATAACTATTAGCCTGATGCCTTAACCTCCGAGGGGGCTATCAGGGGTGAGCGCTGAGGCAGCCAGTACTCTTCATGGTGTGCACTGTTCGGGGGGCAATGGAGGGGACTTGGGGAAATGGACAGGTTCAACTCGAGGCTGGGGATGGGGGTCCTAGAATCATCCTATCTGAGGAGGGGGAGTTTCCGGGGGAGTCACCTTCCCTTCATGTCGGGGTGTCCTTTGTTTCAAAGGGGTTGTGAAGGCTAGTATGCAGGCAGTGCTTCCCGTGTCCTCCTTCCTGGGTTCCTGTCCATATCACCGCTGAGGGAGAGCCCTTCCTTAGAGAGGGCTGGCAAGAGAGTGGGAGGGACATCGCACTGCTATGCTCACTATCTCCACATCATGCTCACACTCCACAGGGATGAGGCACAGGGTGAGCACGGTGGTTCCCCCAAGCTTGGTGGCATGGACAGACAGAGTGGAGGCTCTGTGGGTGAATGGAATGAGATTTAATGCCGTTCAGAACACAATGGTGACCTATCTACACTAGTGCCCATATTCACCCGTGCCCACTAAGTGCCGACGGTTTCTTCATCTTCCTCACCTTCATGCTACATCTAGGTGTATCCCCAGGATCCACAGCTGAGGTTGAGGCAGCCTGCTGACCTTGGCGGGTGTCCCCTGGAAGGCTGGGACCTTGAGAGTCCAGGCCTGCTTTCAGGCAGTAGGCTGTTTGACTGCTTGGTGTCAGGGGCTGGAGGTGTGTCACTCACAGGGGGGAGGGGCTGTCCGATGGGCTGGAGATTCTTGGGGTCCCCTGGCTGGAGGATCCCAGGCCGTACTCCTGCTGATCCTCTTCCCTTCGGGTTCCCGGAGGCCCCTGAGCTCCTCCCTGGGATGGAGGGGTAGCTGGAGTGAGATCCAGAAGCCTCTCCATCCCCGGGGCTGACTCTCATGGATTCCCACCAGTGCCTGCACCGTGCAGTCAAAGCCCAGCACCATGGAAGCTCACACGCTCAGACATGGAGGTCATGAGCTGAGCCACGGTGCGAACGTCTCCTGCCAAGGAGCGCATGTCCTGCGCCAAGATCTTCACCGTGGACACTACCCTCGCAGTGTTGGTCTCGGTGCGCTGCAGCGACGGCACCATCTCCTCGGATAGAAGGCAATGGGATTCCTCCAGTCGGCCTTGCCGTCCGAGGAGGGCTGCTGTCATCCCTTCCTGATACTCCTGACTCTGTCTTTGCAGCTCCAGCAGCTGTGGGACGCCCAGGCCCAGGGGCACATCATTGGCTTGGGGCTCAGCTGTGTCCTGGGCTCCGGCATCCCTCCAAGTGCTAGTTTCTTGAGATGTCCCTGTCTCCGTCTGCTGTGGACCTTCAGCTGTGAATGACCCAGAAGCCTGTCTGCTTAGTGATCCCACCGAGGTGTCAGTATCTGTGGTGATGCCAGGTGTGGGTGACAGCTGTGACGCCTCTTCAATGGTGGGCTTGGAGAAGTCCCCCTCTGATCTGCTGGAGTCCAGTGAGTCCAGGGGGTGTGAGGATGGTCTGGCCTGTTCCAGCCTGCAAAGGAGAGTGAGATGGAGTCAGTGCATTACAGGGGATACAGAGGGAACATTAATTACTCACCAGAGACTTGAGGAATGACAGCATTTGTTGAGGACTCTCATGTTTCTCTGCTATCCCCAATTCCCCAGCAGTGCCTGGTTCTCCTCCCTGGCCCGCTCAAGGGCTCACTCCTTGAAACATGTGAGGCTGTCACTGCATTGCAAGCGGGGGTCGTGACCCTGCTGGAGGCCGTCTCCTGGAGCAGGCGTGGACTGTGTCCCATCTCTGCTCCACTTCATCCAGCTCCCTCTGGAAAGCGCGGCGCCGCCTACTTGCTGCATTCCTGTATTCATTGTGGAACAAGAGCTGGGGAGCTGTTTTTATGGAGCTCCCCAGTGATTGTTACAGTTAAGTTGTTGCAAATCCGATGGAACATGCTGCAAGTGCGGTGTGAAACTCGTGGGCCTAAAAATTATTACTGAGACATAAGATTCGATCCAAAAACACACCAGGGCCATCAATGGCAAACATTGCATTTTTCGCGCTGGAACCAACTCTCTGCCATTTTTTGGTAAGATTTCACCCACAGACTACTTTTAGCCGACCAACTCCATCCATCCCCAGACAATTTGTGTGTGAAGGTGAACAAGACTCTTCTCACAATCGTTATTTTATCAGTGACCGTAGGATGAACTTCAGTTCACACATAACAATATTCTTTTCAAATGATTCCATCGCTCACCTCACACTATCTCTGTAATCTCCTCCTCCCACTGCAATATTTTCAAATTCTGCTATCTTCTACTTCCTCCATTTTAATCACTCCGCCCACCAGTGGTAACTGTTCAGCTGCCCGGACCCCAACTTTGGAACTCACCACTTTGCCCTCTACCTTGCCACCCTTCCTTAGAAGACTCATTAAAATCTAAACCTCCTTGACAAAGCTTTTGATCATCAGCTAAATATCCCCTGATCTGTTTTGTTCTCCGATGCTCCTCTGAAATGATTTGGGATGTTTTATGACATTAAAGGTGTTCTCTAAGTACAAATTGTTGTTGTTCCTTTCAGAAATAATCTTGAAATTAGTCTTCATTACCCAATGCAGCAGAGCATTTTTAATTGGAACTTAGCTTATACAATTTAAATTAATCGACTTCAAATGTGAGGTGATGCATTTTGGAAGGCCTAATGCAGATAGGAAGTAAGTGGCAGAACCCTTAAGAGTATTGATAGGCAGAGGGATCTGGGTGTACAGGTACACAGGTCACTGAAAGTGGCAATGCAGGTGGAGAAGGTAGTCAAGAAGGCACACGGCATGCTTACCTTCATCGGCCGGGTATTGAGTTTAAAAATTGGCAAGTCATGTTGCAGCTTTATAGAACCTTAGTTAGGCCGCACTTGGAATATAGTGTTCAATTCTGGTCGCCACACTACCAGAAGGATGTGGAGGCTTCGGAGAGGGTACAGAAAAGATTTACCAGGATGTTGCCTGGTATGGAGGGCATTAGCAATGAGGAGAGGTTGGAGAAACTTGGTTTGTTCTCACGGGAGCGACGGAGGTTGAGGGGCGACCTGATAGATGTTTACAAGATTATGAGAGGCATGGACAGAGTGGATAGTCAGAAGCTTTTTCCCAGGGTGAAAGAGTCAATTACTAGGAGGCATAGGTTTAAGGTGTGACGGGCAAGGTTTAAAGGAGATATATGAGGCAGATGTTTTACACAGAGAGGAGTGGGTGCAACCCGTTGCCGGGGGAGGTAGTGGAAGCAGATATGGTAGTGACTTTTAAAGGGCGTCTTGACAAGTACATGAATAGGATGGGAATAGAGGGATATGGTCCCCGGAAGGGTAGGGGGTTTTAGTTAAGTCGGGCAGCATGGTCAGTGCAGGCTTGGAGGCTGAAGGGCCTGTTCCTGGGCTGTAATTTTCTTTGTTCTTTGTTTGTTCAATTCCAGTCCTGCATAAAGTCCAAATGATCTTTTCGGCTTTGTCAAACGATACCACGAATTGTGAACCTGTTGAACTTTTTGAAAGGACTCTGCAGCCTTGCTGCTTTACGCCCACTAGAGCTCTGTACGGTCAGGGGAAGGTGAGGGGGCCTTTTAACATTTCACACCACCCCCTGAAGCTGAGGCTATGCGGTGATGTGGGAACCCTAAATGTGTGAGTTCTTATTGCCTGTGCAGAGACGAATTGCCATAGAACCATAGAACCATATAAAATTACAGCTCAGAAACAGGCCTTTTGGCCCTATCCACCTGTGACGTCACTTTTAGGGAACTCTGAACCTGTATTCCCAGATCCCTCTGTTCAACTGCACTCTTCAGAGTCCTACCATTTACCCTGTACGTTCTTCTTTGGTTTGTCCTTCCAAAGTGCAATATCTCACACTTGTCTGCGTTAAATTCCATTTGCCCTTTCACTAACACTGCATAGCCTGGGCGGTCAGTGGCAGATGTGATGGGTTGGTGTGATTCTGAGGCAAGTTCAGGGCGACCAGGCTGATGTGAGAATTTAAACAATTTTAGTGGGTGAATTATTTAATTATTATTTTGATCCACATGGATCCTAAGGGCTCATGGCTTCTCAGACTCTGACCTATAAAATGAACTCACCAACTCTTAGATATTACAGGGCGGCACGGTAGCGCAGTGGTTAGCACTGCTGCTTCACAGCTCCAGGGTCCTGGGTTCGATTCCCGGCTCGGGTCACTGTCTGTATGGAGTTTGCACGTTCTCCTCGTGTCTGCGTGGGTTTCCTCCGGGTGCTCCGGTTTCCTCCCACAGTCCAAAGATGTGCGGGTTAGGTTGATTGGCCAGGTTAAAAATTGCCCCTTAGAATCCTAAAATGCGTAGGTTAGAGGGATTAGCAGGTAAATATGTGGGGGTAGGGCCTGGGTGGGATTGTGGTCGGTGCAGACTCGCTGGGCCGAATGGCCTCCTTCTGCACTGTAGGGTTTCTATGATTCTAATGCCTTGTTGGCTGTTCAATGTTAAACTTGCCTCTCGGCTGTGAGATGTTAACTAGCCCACCTGCTTGTGAAGAAATGGGAAAAATGGGAAGGATGAAAGCCCAGAAGGTTCTGTGGAGAAAGAATGAGAGAAGAGAGAGAAGTTGAAACATTGGATCATTTAGTTTAGTATCAAATACATTTGGTTGAATAACGGATATTTCTAAATATCAACCATCATGGATCTGCATAACAACAGCAGTAGCCAGCATTTAAAAGGGATGCAACCTTTCCAGTAATGTGATTAACAGGAAACAGCTTACCTAGAAGACTATGAGATCAGCGGAGGTATACAGCTGCTAACTGAGCGTCACAGAATGTAAGGGATGCAGACCTCAATGTGATAGAGGAGCCCAGCCCAACAGCGCAAAAGATAAGGCTGAAGAATTCGCAGCAAGCTTCAGCCAGAAGTGCCAAGTGGATGATCCACCTCAGCCTCCTCCAGTGGTCCCCAGCATCTCAGATGCCAGTCTTCAGCAAAATCAATTCACTCCATGTGATATCAAGCAACAATTGGAGGCACTTGACACTGCAAAGGCAATGGACCCTGGTAACATTCCGGCAATAATACTGAAGACTTGTGTTTCAAAACTTGCTGTTCCCTTAGCCAAGTTCTTACAGCACTGGCAATGTGGAAAATTGCCCAGGTATGTCCTGTACACAAAAAGCAGGACAAATCCAACCCAGCCAATTACCGCCCAATCAGTCTACTCTCAATCATCAGTAAAGTGATGGAAGGGGTCATCAACAGTGCGATCAAGCAGCACCTGCTCAGCAATAACCTGCTCCGTGACGCCCAGTTTGGGTTTCGCCAGGGTCACTCAGCTCCTGACCTCATTAAAGTCTTGGTTCAAACATGGACAAAAAAGCTGAATTCCAGAGGTGAGGTGAGAGTGACAGCCCTTGACATCAAGGCCGCATTCGACCGAGTGTGGCACCAAGGAACCATAGTGAAATCAATGGGTATCAGGGGCAAACTCTCCGCTGGTTGGAGTCATACCTGGTACATAGGAAGATGGTTGTGGTTGTGGAGGGCCAGTCATCTCAGCTCAAGGACATCTCTGCAAGAGTCATAAGAACATAAGAAATAGGAGCAGGAGTAGGCCATCTAGCCCCTCAAGCCTGCCCCGCCATTCAATAAGATCATGGCTGATCTGACGTGGATCAGTACCACTTACCCGCCTGATCCCCATAACCCTTAATTCCCTTACCGATCAGGAATCCATCCATCCGCGCTTTAAACATATTCAGTGAGGTAGCCTCCACCACCTCAGTGGGCAGAGAATTCCAGAGATTCACCACCCTCTGGGAGAAGAAGTTCCTCCTCAACTCTGTCTTAAACCGACCCCCCTTTATTTTGAGGCTGTGTCCTCTAGTTTTAACTTCCTTACTAAGTGGAAAGAATCTCTCCGCCTCCACCCTATCCAGCCCCCGCATTATCTTATAAGTCTCCATAAGATCCCCCCTCATCCTTCTAAACTCCAACGAGCACAAACCCAATCTCCTCAGCCTCTCCTCATAATCCAAACCCCTCATCTCCGGTATCAACCTGGTGAACCTTCTCTGCACTCCCTCCAATGCCAATATATCCTTCCTCATATAAGGGGACCAATACTGCACACAGTATTCCAGCTGCGGCCTCACCAATGCCCTGTACAGGTGCATCAAGACATCCCTGCTTTTATATTCTATCCCCCTCGCAATATAGGCCAACATCCCATTTGCCTTCTTGATCACCTGTTGTACCTGCAGACTGGGCTTTTGCGTCTCATGCACAAGGACCCCCAGGTCCCTTTGCACGGTAGCATGTTTTAATTTGTTTCCATTGAGATAGTAATCCCATTTGTTATTATTTCCTCCAAAGTGTATAACCTCGCATTTCTCAACGTTATACTCCATTTGCCATATCCTCGCCCACTCACTCAGCCTGTCCAAATCTCTCTGCAGATCTTCTCCGTCCTCCACACGATTCACTTTTCCACTTATCTTTGTGTCGTCTGCAAACTTCGTTACCCTACACTCCGTCCCCTCCTCCAGATCATCTATATAAATGGTAAATAGTTGCGGCCCGAGTACCGATCCCTGCGGCACGCCACTAGTTACCTTCCTCCAACCGGAAAAACACCCATTTATTCCGACTCTTTGCTTCCTGTCGGATAGCCAGTCCCCAATCCACTTTAACACACTACCCCCAACTCCGTGTGCCCTAATCTTCTTCAGCAGCCTTTTATGGGGCACCTGAGTCCCTGAGGGTAGAGTCCTGGGCCCAACAATCTTCAGCTGCTTCATCAATGACCTTCCCTCCATCGGAAGGTCAGAAGCGGGGATGTTTGCTGATGATTGCACAATGTTCAGCACCATTCGTGACTCCTCAGATACTGAAGCAGTCCATGTTCAAACACAACAAGTTCTGGAAAATATCCAGGCTTGGGCTGACAAGTAGTAAGCAACATTCACACCACACAAATACCAGGCAATGACCATCACCAATAAGTGACATTCTAAACACCACTCCTTGGCATTCAGTGGTGTGACCATCACTGAATCCCCCACTGTCAACATCATCGGCATTACCATTGACCAGAAACGCAGCTGGTCTCACCACATAAACACAGTGACTACAAGAGCAGCTCAGAGTCATAGAATCATAGAATCCCTGCAGTACAGAATGAGGCCATTTGGCCCATCAAGTCTGTACCGACCACAATCCCACCCAGTCCTATTCCCGTAACCCCACATGTTTACCCTGCTAATCCCCTTGACACTAGGGTCAATTTAACATGGCCAATAAATCTAACCCACACATCTTTGGACTGTGGGAGGAAACCAGAACACCCGAAGGAAACCCACGCAGACACGGGGAGGAAGTGCAAACTCCACACGGATAGTGACCCAAGGCCGGAATTGAGCCTGGGTCCCTGGCACTGTGAAGCAGCAGTGCTAACCACTGTGCCACCATTCCGCCTAGGCTGAGGCTAGGGATCCTGTGGCGAGTAACTCACCTCCTGATTCCCCAAAGCCTGTCCAATATCTACACAGCACAAGTCAGGAGTGTGATGGAATACTACCCACTTGCCCGGATGGGTGTAGCTCCAAGAACTCCAACAACACTCAAGAAACTTGACACCATCCAGGACAAAGCAGCCCCGCTTGATTGGCACAAACATCCACTCCCTCCACCACCGACGCTCAGTAGCAGCAGTGTGTGCTATCTACAAGATGCACTGCAGCAATTCACCAAAGATCCTTAGACAGCACCTTCCAAACCCACGACCACTTCCATCTAGAAAAGATACATGGGAACACCACCACCTGAAAATTCCCCTCCAAGCCACTCACCATCCTGACTTGGAAATATATCGCCGTTCCTTCACAGTCGCTGGGTCAAAATCCTGGA
Organism: Mustelus asterias; assembly: GCF_964213995.1. Classification (NCBI taxonomy): domain Eukaryota; kingdom Metazoa; phylum Chordata; class Chondrichthyes; order Carcharhiniformes; family Triakidae; genus Mustelus; species Mustelus asterias. Next base: position 3,321,784 of record NC_135827.1, read on the forward strand.
ATTCCCTCCCTAATGGCATTGTGGGTCAACTCACAGCACGTGGACTGCAGCGATTCAAGAAGGCAGCTCACCACCACCTTCTCAAGGGCAACTAGGGATGGGCAATAAATGCTGGCCAGCCAGCGACGCCCATGTCCCACGAATAAGTTAAGAAAGGACAGCTCAAATACACAGAGGGGGAAATCACAGAGGAACCAGGATATAATTTCCAGCAGAAACAGTCAGGCTAGTTAACACCTAACAGTCAAGAAGGCATTGTAACTTCCACCAGCTGAAGAGTACTGTTTTACAGCTCAGAGTCTAAGAGGGCATTTTAACATTTAAGAAGCCTTTGAGCCAGAGCAATCCTGGAACCTTTGCAAAGGCAGTTTAAATATCTTCGCTGGACCAGGAAGAGATGTTTTCCAGACTCGATCATTTTCCTTGTATTGTGTGTTAACTATCAGTTGGATTTGATTTACAGATTTATTTTAATTTGGATGTTGTTTGGGAATGGGAAAGTCTTAAGAAGTTCAGGGATTGTAGATATATATATTTTGGAACACGAGATAATTTCTATATAAACAGTGTGTGTGTTTATAGTTTGTATATTTCATTGCTTCGAGTGTTATAGTCCTAGTCGTGTATATTGTATTTTCTTTTGTTTAATAAATAGTCTTTAGTAATTGTTACACAATGACTGGTCTGGTTAGTCTCATTGGGAGTTTCACGTAACTCCACTCACCATTCCAAATTAAACCTATCCATCGCCACCGACCGGTGATTCAAGTTGAGACGCTCTCACAAATAACATCTGCATGGTTCATGACACAACAGAAGTTTGAAACATCTTATCACAGTCCATTCCATGACTATATTTGATAAAACTATCTCTAAGAACAGAAGATGGATGCTTGCTATGTTACTCTGCAACACCAAGTGTAAAGACAGTGTTCAGTTCTTGCTCAGGGATTGCAAAATCTATTAACCTATTGTGACCTTGAACCTTTTGTGGGAAGGTGCTCCCAGATTCATTTCTTTTCCACGTTGCTTCATTCTTTAAAACCTCTTTAAAGTGTATTGAATGTTTCTTCACTATTACTATACTCTGTTTGATACCCTTATTGGATCAGTTTGTATCTTGGAGACCCATCGCAGTACTTCCAAACAGACAGGTGATGTTCAACGTGCCTGCTGTGGAGAGTATATTCTCTCGCTGCGGGGAGACTCACACTCACCTACATCCAGAAAGCTTAGCTAGAGATTAAGTGGGACTCTCCAGAAATGCAGGGGTGCTGCTGGAGTTGAACCACTAAAGGTTGCACACAGCAATGCCAAGCTACTTGCTATTATTCTAACTGGGACAATCCTAACCATGAGGCATATTGGCTACATGTTAGTTGGTAATAATGTAATATCTACCCCAGCCTCCAGTGACTGATCTATCCCTCATTGAGTTTGACTAACTCTTCATTCATCAATAATTCTCTGTGTCACAGATGCTTTAAAAGTTGTTTTCCCAAGGTCACCCATGAACAATGTATTTGTGTGAGTGTATGTGTATATGTGTGCATGTGCGTGTGAGCTTCTGTGTGTATGTGTGTATGCGCATGTGTGTGTGTATGTGCATGTTTGTATGTGTGTGTGTATGCGTGCATGTGAGTCCATGTATGTGTGTGTTTGTATGTGCATATGTGTGTACATGCGTGTGTGCATGTGTATGCATGTGTGTGTGCATGTGCTATGTCGGTGCATGTGTGTGTGTGTGTGTGCGTGTGTGTGTGCATGTGTTACGTTTATGTGTATGTGTATATATGTGGGTGTGTGTATGAGTGTGTGCAAGTGTGTGTGCATGTGTTATGTTGATGTGTGTGTGTAATTCAATTTAAAATAACGCATTAGCAAAGCCAATTTTTAAAATAAAAATACATAATTATTTCACGCGATTGCTCTGGAAGTTACCAAAACAAAGATAGTCACTAACACACGCACACACAAAGGTTAGTTACAGAGAGAGATCAAAATGATGCTTACAAAAAAGGAGCAATTCAGATTGTTTTTTTATTAGTGTCACAAGTAGATTTACATTAACACTGCAATGAAGTTACTGTGAAAATCTCCTAGTCGCCACACTCCGGCACCTGTTCGGGTACACTGAGGGAAAATTTAGCCTGGCCAATGCACCTAACCAGCACATCTTTGGACTGCCTGGGGAAACCAGAGCACCCAGAGGAAACCCACACAGAAAATGTGCAGACTGCACAGATAATGATCCAAGCCAGGAATCGAACCCGGGTCCCTGGTGCTGTGAGGCAGCAGTGCTAACCACTGTGCCACCGTGCCACACACATTGTATGCAGTGCAGGCCTGATACGTTTTGAAATCGAGATGTTAAGTTGTCTGAAGTGAAGGTCTTGAGGTTTGAGAGTCGGCTCTGCAGCTGCAATAGCTAACACTGTTGAACTGTCGGAGGTTGCTTTAACAGATAAGCTCTGGAGGTAGAATCATGTTTAGAGGGAGGAGGGAAGGTTCCTTCCTGCTGTTCTGCAGACGCGGCTCTTTTAGCTGCCTGATTACTTAATAGCAGAGCAGCAACTGCTTTAGATGCTTTTCTCAGTCTTTTTTTCATGGGATGAGGACGTCATTGACTGGGCCAAAATTATTACCCATCCCTGAGGGCACTCAAGAGTCAACCACATTGCTGTGGGTTTGGAGTCACATGAAGGTCAAACCAGGTAAAGATGGCCGATTTCCTTCCTTAAAGGATATTAGTGACCCAGATGGGTTTTACAACAATCAATTCATGGTCATCATTAGACTTGAAATCCTAGATTTTTATTGAATTCAAATTTCACCATCTGCCATCGTGGGATTCGAACCTAGGTCCCCAGAACATTGCCCTGGGCTCTGGGTTACTAGTCAAGCGACAATACTGCTGCACCACTGCTTCACAGAATCATAGAATTCCCACAGTGCAGAAGGAGTCATCGAGTTAGCACCAACCACAATCCCACCCAGGCCCTATCCCCGCAACCCCACATACTTACCCTGCTAATACCCTGACACAAGGGTCAATTTAGCATGGCCAATCCACCTAACCCACACATCTTTTGATTGTGGGAGGAAACCGGACCGCCCGGAGAAAACCCACACAGACACGGGGAGAACGTGCAATCTCCACACAGACAGTGACCCAAGGCTGGAATTGAACCCGGGTCCCTGTCGTTGTGAGGCAGCAGTGCTAACCACTGTGCCACCGTGTCACCCCACTGTGCCACCATACTTCCCGTGCCACTCCCTGCATTGAAGCTTCTAAAAGATGGCTTTCTGGGTCTGTCATTTTCTGCCCTTTTTGCCCATTTTTGCTTTTATGCAAGGTGTATAAGAATGGCAAGTTACTTCCCATACGTGGAAAATGGTAATTCCGTTACAGCTATCCAAATTCTCCTCAACACCCTGCAGTGATCCAGGCTGTTCACAGCTTACACTGAGTTATCAGTTAGTGTTTGGAAGAAAAGCCATCAAGTCAGTGAGTTTCCATTGACTCTTCTGGAGCACTCACTGAATTTTAAATGTCTATGTCTGAGGATATCCCCTCTTTGTCTGGCTGAAGGGGTCTCAGCCTGATTCACAGAGAAAGACTCTTGGAATCCATTTTGGAAACAGATTTTAAACACAGTTCAAGATTTGCATATGACCCTCAAAACAGTTTTTCTAAACAATTGTAATATGGTGACTCATGCCATGACACTGGACTCCCAGGTATTTGCCTGAGTATTGGGTTACCAAGATACTCCAAACTTGGGTTTAATCTCTCATCATCAGCAATATTATCTTGGAGTTACCTCACCCCAAACAGACCTCCCTCACTCACTCTGCATGTTGTGAGTTGATCATCAGGAAAGCAACAAGTACAGGTCATTAGACAGACAGTAGGGGCCAGAAAATGCTCAAGAACAGCACAACTGCCCATTAAACATGAATGAGTGAATTGCATCATTCCTCTGAGCACTGATACACCACAACCAGGTGGATGACCAAACTTTAGCAGCCAATGCTTAACTTTTCTGAGTCCCAAATAAGACAGACCCTGAGCCTGAGGAGTATGAGTGCATGTTCTCATTCCCAACGTCCAGTTAATGCTTCCCAACAATGCTTTGAAGGGCTTAGGCAAAGCGAAGAAATTGAAATTAGGCACCCAGCAGGCACTCAGTACCTGGTCAGTGAAAGTTGTAGCCACTATCCTCTCCCCAGGCAATCCTTTGCAGGAAGTCCACCTCACAACTTGGTCCCAAATTTTGCACAAGAGTTGGGAGAAGCACTGTCCATAGAATCATAGAATCCCTCCAGTGCAGAAGGAGGCCATTCGGCCCATCAAACTGCACTGACAACAATCCCACCCGGCCCCTATTCCATAACCCCATGTATTTATCCTGCTAATTCCCCTGACACTAAGGGGCAATTTAGCATGGCCAATTAACCTAACCTGCACAGTTTTGGACTGTAGGAGGAAACCGGAACACCGGAGGAAACACACGCAGACACGGTGAGAATGTGCAAACATTCAGCAGAGTAAGGATCACTCACTTCTGTTTCATGAGTAAGATTTTGAATTTTTGAAATCATTTCTCAAGGGTCTTCTGCTGATATCATGATAAGAGATCAGAAGAACCCATTATACCCTTTCTCCAATGTATCCATGGATCACCTGCCAAAGTTATTTTACTTTGATTTGATTTGACTTATTATTGTCACATGTATTAGTGTACAGTGAAAAGTATTGTTTCTTGCGCGCTATGCAGACAAGGCATACCGTTCATAGAGAAGGAAAGGAGAAAGTGCAGAATGTAGTGTTACAGCCATAGCTAGGGTATAGAGAACAAAGAACAATGAACAAAGAAAATTACAGCACAGGAACAGGCCCTTCGGCCCTCCAGGCCTGCACCGACCATGCTGCCCGACTGAACTAAAACCCTCTACCTTTCCAGGGGTCATATCCCTCTATTCCCATCCTATTCATGTATTTATCAAGAAAGATCAACTTAGTGCGAGGTAGGTCCATTCAAAAGTCTGACGGCAGCAGGGAAGAAGCTGTTCTTGAGTCAGTTGGTACGTGACCTCAGACTTTTGTATCTTTTTCCTGACAGAAGAAGGTGGAAGAGAGAATGTCCGGGGTGCGTGGGGTCCTTAATTGTGCTGGCTGCTATTCCGCGGGATAAATGGAAAATCCCTATGGAAATTCAATCGCTTAGCGCTATTCTATAGATGATCAAACTTTGAATAAGTGCAACTAGAATTCACAACATCTGTTCACCAGGTTCTGATCCTGAGCGATCCAGGACTTACAAATGGAAATTAAGACTGACTTCAGTTCTTCTGAAGCCCAGGCCAACCTTTGTTTGAAATAGCAGAGAGGCTCTGGATCAGATACATGAATTATTAATGGACTGTCCATTGCCAAATGTGCCTCATATTTATTTGTGGATTCTTCTCTACTTTTTTTTAGAGAAAATTAGTTACCAGAAAGTTGCTCACATCTGGAACCAATTTTCTGATTCTTGCTTGTGTTGAGTGAGGTTCCAGGCTGAGAGAAGCACCTCACGAGGATTTAGTTTTGTTGATAAACAATGTAAAGGTGAGGCATGACAGGGCAGAAGGATTAAGGGTGAGGAACAGCAAATCCGGAATGTGGTTCATCCAGGCCATTTCTCCAGGCTTTCTGCCAATGTTCTCTGAAGTTATGACTGGAGATTTGGAGAAACCTGTTGGATACTCTAATCTCCAATCCTCCAACCACATATCACGTACGTGATTGTGTGTGTGCCTGTGTATATGTGTGTCTGGCTCATGGTGCCAAATGTTGTACTTTGCCCTCCTTTGGAACCCACCTGTAAGGTCAACAGAGGGACACTTGGGCCACTCAGGACCCCCATATAAAACCACAGAATCCCTACAGTGCAAAATCACTGTTTATTCAGCAGGGTAAGGATCCCTCACTGTGTAACTGTGCAGAGTCACTTTATTCAGCAGGGTAAGGATCACTCACTGTGTAACTGTGCAGACAGTAAGAAGTCTCACAACACCAGGTTAAAGTCCAACAGGTTTATTTGGTAGCAAATACCATAAGCTTTCGGAGCACTGCTCCTTCATCAGATGGAGTCCGAAAGAGCAGTGCTCCGAAAGCTTATGATATTTGCTACCAAATAAACCTGTTGGACTTTTACCTGGTGTTGTGAGACTTCTTACTATGTTCACCCCAGTCCAACGCCGGCATCTCCACATCATAACTGTGCAGAGTCACTGTTTATTCAGGATAAGGGTCACTCACTGTGTAACTGTACAGAGTCAGTGTTTATTCAGCAGGGTAAGGATCATTCACTGTGTAACTGTGCAGAGTCACTTTATTCAGCAGGGTAAGGATCACTCACTGTGTAACTGTACAGAGTCACTGTTTATTCAGCAGGGTAAGGATCATTCACTGTGTAACTGTGCAGAGTCACTTTATTCAGCAGGGTAAGGATCACGCACTGTGTAACTGTACAGAGTAAGAGTTTTAACAACACCAGGTTAAAGTCCAACAGGTTTATTTGGTAGCAAATGCCATTAGCTTTCGGAGCCCTGCTCCTTCATCAGATGGAGTGGATATCTGCTCTCAAACAAGGCACACAGAGACACAAAATCAAGTTACAGAATATTGATTAGATACAGACAATGTGAGTGGAGGGAGCATTAGGCACAGGTTAAAGAAATGTGTATTGTCTCCAGACAGGACAGCCAGTGAGATTCTGCAAGTCCAGGAGGCAAGCTGTGGGGGTTGCTGATAGTGTGACATGAACCCAAGATCCCGGTTTAGGTCGTCCTCATGTGTGCGGAACTTGGCTATCAGTTTCTGCTCAGCGACTCTGCACTGTCGTGTGTCGTGAAGGCTGCCTTGGAGAACGCTTACTCGAAGATCAGAGGCTGAATGCCTGTGACCGCTGAAGTGCTCCCCCACAGGAAGAGAACAGTCTTGCCTGGTGATTGTCGAGCGGTGTTCATTCATCCGTTGTCGTAGCGTCTGCATGGTTTCCCCAATGTACCATGCCTCGGGACATCCTTTCCTGCAGCGTATCAGGTAGACAAGGTTGGCCGAGTTGCAAGAGTAGGTATTGTGTACCTGGTAGGTGGTGTTCTCACGTGAGATGATGGCATCCGTGTCGATGATCCAGCACGTCTTGTAGAGGTTGCTGTGGCAGGGCTGTCCTGTCTGGAGACAATACACATTTCTTTAACCTGTGTCTAATGCTCCCTCCACTCACATTGTCTGTATTTTTAAGACTTGATTTGCATTCTAATCAGTATTCTGTAACTTGATTTTGTGTCTCTGTGTGCCTTGTTTGTGAGCAGATATCTACTCCATCTGACGAAGGAGCAGCGCTCTGAAAGCTAATGGCATTTGCTGCCAAATAAACCTGTTGGACTTTAACCTGGTATTGTTAAAACTCTTACTGTGTTTACCCCAGTCCAACGCCGGCACCTCCACATCATAACTGTACAGAGTCACTGTTTATTCAGGGTTAGGGTCACTCACTGTGTAACTGTACAGAGGCACTGTTTATTCAGCAGGGTAAGGGGCACTCACTGTGTAACTGTACAGAGGCACTGTTTATTCAGCAGGGTAAGGGTCACTCACTGTGTAACTGTACAGAGGCACTGTTTATTCAGCAGGGTAAGGGTCACTCACTGTGTAACTGTACAGAGTCGCTGTTTATTCAGCAGGGCAAGGATCACTCACTGTGTAACTGTACAGAGTTGCTGTTTATTCAGGGTAAAGATCACTCACTGTGTAACTGTGCTGACTCTTTATTCAGCAGGGTAAGGATTACACACTGTTAACTGTACAGACTCTTTATTCAGCAAGTTATGATTCTCCTAATGTGTAACTGTACAAAGTCACATTATATTCAGAGTGAGAATTACTCCTGACTAATTGTATGGGGTTACTGTTTATTCAGCAGGGTAAGTGCAACTGTATAGAATTTCTATGAATTCAGCAAGCTAGGGGTTAAAATCTAGCTCTATAATGAAGTCCTTTTGGATCAGTATTTTTTCACTAAATCTCCTCGCAGTTTTGTTCCCCCTGAGAATTTGGACCATTCTCCAATAAAGAGTTAGAAAGGTTCTTCTTCAGTTTATGCATGACATCAGAAACAGGTGTAGGCCTATATTTAAGTGTGATTGATGTGAACCTTTGAATGATGAACATCCTTGGGAGACTCAAGTACTAAAATAACACATTTGTAATCACTTACTTCACAGATGTAGGAAGATATTATAAACTTGTGTTTTGCAGGTGGGGCTCAGGGCATTGTTAACTGTGAATGACCTGCTCTGCCTAATCTCTTCCTTTTGCCGTTTGCATATTACATTTGTCTGGTTATTTCCCCAACTCCATTGGAGGCTCACAATCAGTTCCAGAGAAACTCTGCTCCAGCCCAAAGGTCTGCTGCTCATTTGCAACCCAGACAGTCATCAGCAGATATTTCTGGATTCTTCTTTGCCCTCAGTCTCACTCTCTGCTCACCCAACATGTGCACACAGACGCACACACCCTCCAGTAGGGGTCACTGGATAGCAATATTCAGTGGAACCCTCGGATCATTAGGCTGATATCTGTCCCCTCACACTGGCTGCTATCGGCAAATTTACCCAAACCTGCCATCGAAAAACTGACGGGATGAGGTAAAGCACTGATTTCACACTCCGTCCAATCTTACTCCCCATTGAAGTGGGTGGTGCAGTGGTTAGCGCTGCTGCCTCACAGTGCCAGGGACCCAGGTTCAGTTCCAGCCTTAGATCACTGTCAGTGTGGAGTTTACACATTCTCCCCATGTCTGCATGGGTTTCCTCCGGGTGTTCCGTTTTCGTCCCACAGTCCAAAGACGTGCAGGTTAGGTGCATTGGCCATGCTAAATTGCTCTTTAGTGTCCCAGGATGTGTAGGTCCGGGGTAAATATGTAGGGTTACAGGGTTAGGGTCTGGATAGGATGTTCTGTTGGAGGGACAGTGCAGATTCAATGGATCGAATAGCCTGCTTTTGCACTGTAGGGATTCTATGAAGTCAACAGATTACACTAGGAGCAAAATCAGTTTTATGTCCAATCCCATGGGATCCAGGAAGTTCCCCTGCAATGAACCACCAAATGTTTCAGCACAAACTAGGCTTTGAAACTGGGGACTGGCTGTTTAACACAGCTTCACAGTGTACCAGCCGGGGCGTTTACAGATCAAATCATTCAGGAACAATTTGAATGGTTCCACTTGTTACTACAAAGTTTTATCTATCTGCTGAAAGCTTTAAAAGACCAATAGAACCAGGCCATTCTGTAGTATGAGCTGACACTAGGAACAGGCAGCCTATAGTAAGGCATTGCACACTCCTTCCGCCCTCCCCCCACCCCTCCACCCCTCCCTCCGTCCCCCAAAATCCAACTCCAGTGAATTCCAAGACCAGCGGGGGAGAGGTTGGCGGGGGGGGGGGGGGGGGGGATGTAAAATTATGGAGACAGGATTCCATCTGGGATCCCACCCACCTCAAACCGGTTGCAATTTTACGCCGGAGTAGAAAAGGCTGTGGAGGAGAAGTTTTAAGTTTATTTATTGGTGTCACAAGTAGGCCTACAGTAACACTGCAATGAAGTTACTGTGAAAATCCCCTAGTCGCCACACTCCGTGGCCTGGTCGGGTACACCGAGGGAGAATTTAGCATGGCCAATGCATCTAACCAGCACGTCTTTCGGACTGTGTGAGTAAACCGGAGCACCCGGAGGAAACCCACGGAGACACGGGGAGAACGTGCAAACTCCACACAGACCAAGGCCAGAATTGAATCTGGGTCTCTGGCGCTGTGAGGCAGCAATGCTGACCACTGTGCCACTGTGTTGCTCCAAGTTAAATATTAAACGAACACAGAAGACTGAGCAGATTGAATTGTTCTCTGGGTGATGGAAATCTACTCAGCATCTCACACTCAGACTGCAGTGCCATTCTTTTCTGCATTTCTGGAGTAAAAGTCAATGAGAGTGTATTGTAAATCATTCATTAGCATCACTATCCAATCGGGATAGTTTTAGAGTAGAGGGAGTGGGTTCATCTTGAACAGGAAGGTAATGACTGAAGCTGTTAATGAGAAAGTTCTGGACACCACAGGCAGCCTTTCTGCATCCGTATTCTGTTCCCTTCATGGTTCCATTAGGCATCTGCCTCAGCCTGTTTGTAAAATATTCACAGGTCAGACGGCACATACACACACACATCCCTTCCACCTTAAACCAGGTTCAGCTGTGACTTCACAGGTCAACAATCTGCTGCCCGAGTGTCAGAGGTCAGTCACCATTGACCTCCATTGGCCCATACACAGTATACACCCGTTTTCAGTTTACACTCAGACACTCAATCAAACAGACACAGAGTAGGATAAAAGGAAACAACCTGTGGACTAACTGGTGATCAGAGTTATTTAATTAATGCATGTCTGAGGCTTTATTCTGATGCTCACACTCTGAACTCTCTTTGGAAAGTATCGGCCTGAAAATGTCTGACCTCTCTCTCTCTATCAGTGTAACAGGGGATGTTGGCACTGGGTCAGTTGCATAGCTGCTTTCTGGGTCTTTCATAGAAATCATAGAAACCCTACAGTACAGAAAGAGACCATTCAGCCCATCGAGTCTGCACCGACCACAATCCCACCCAGGCCCTACCCCCATATCCCTACATATTTTACCCATAAATCCCTCTAATCTACGCATCCCAGGACACTAAGGGGCAATTTTAGCATGGCCAGTCAACCTAACTCGCACATCTTTGGACTGTGGGAGGAAACCGGAGAACCCGGAGGAAACCCACGCAGACACGAGGAGAATGTGCAAACTCCACACAGACAGTGACCCAAGCCGGGAACCGAACCCAGGTCCCTGGAGCTGTGAAGCAGCAGTGCTAACCGCAGTGCTACCGGGCCTAGGAACAATTGGTGGGGGTGGGAGGTCCCACTGCCACTCTGCATGGGGATCGGTGTGGGATGGAGGGAGGGCAGTGATTGGGGCGGGCTGGGAGGGGGTGGTCTTTCTGGGGTTGCTTGCTGCAGTATGTGGCTGCTGGTGCCTGCAGGACCACTCCCCACACCAGAGCCCTGTCCCTTTGAGGCAGAGCAGACTCCTCCCAAAGACCAAATGGGGCACAGTGGGTAGCACTGCTGCCTCACAATGCCAGAGACCCGGATTTGATTCTGGCCTTGGATGACTGTCTGTGCAGAATCTGCATGTTCTCTTTGTGGCTTCATGGGTTTCCTCTGGGTTCTCCTCCCACAGTCCAAAGATGTGCAGGTTAGGTTGATTGGCCATGCTAAATTACCCCTTAGTGTCAGGGGGATTAGCAGGGTAAATACGTGGGGTTACGGGGATAGGGCTTGGGTGGGATTGTGGTCGGTGCAGACTCAATGGACCAAATGGGATTCAATGATTCTATAACCAAAATGCATCAATGGAAACTCCTCAGTTCCAACTGGAGTTACTCCAACTGGAGAAGGAGGTGCAGGTTCTTCTATAGTGCAGATCTCAGGCCTTCACAAGGTCAAAAAGGAACACGTGTCAGATTTCAACTGACCAGATAATCGCTGCTAAGGCATCAAGGGTGGAATGTCTGAGTGAATCCCCATTGGTGCGAGTGTGAGAGCTGGGCCAGTGAAGAATGATGGGTTGCAGATGCATCCGCAACCTCACATTAAAATGTCAAAGTCCTGTGTCCATGTCGCAGAATGTCAGTGACATCTCCCCCTCTCCTGGTCACCCGTATACCTACCCCTGAGTCACGCAGACAAAGGAAAACACACACACACACAAAGTGACCAACAACATCCCAACCCAGACACATCAGGATCATAATCCTCAATGACAGGTACTGAGAAAATGAATAACTGCATACCCTTAGACTGAATTCACTGTCACATGGTCGATGAATTATTGGAAAGTATTATATAGAATGACAGCTTGGCAGAAAGTTCATTCATATTTGGGAGTATGCCATTTGGTTTACGGCATGCTTGTCTTCATCGGCCGGGGCCTTTGAGTTTAAAAATTGGCAAGTCATGTTGCAGCTTTATAGAACCTTAGTTAGGCTGCATTTGGAATATAGGCCGCGATTCTCCCATCGCGACTCACAACTTTTCTGTCGGGTCACAGTGGGAGATACGCATCTCTGGCCTTGAATGCATGCGCATCTCCCAGAGCTGGAGAACAGTCGCTGGTCAGACCACACTAGAAACCTAGGGAAGGCAAAGAAGTAATTTAAATCTTTTCTGCATGTATTTTAAATATGTTTCAGGTCCCGATTGAATCTCCCATCCTGCCAGGAGTATTTCATTCCATCGGGGTTTAGAATAGCGCCCCACGTTCAAGGAGGGGGTCGGGCGGTGGTGATCCCTGGGCATGAGCACCCTGGCAGTGCCAGCCTGTGCCCCCTGGCACTGCCCAAAGGGCAAAGTGTCCATGCCCAGGGAGCACCTTGGCACTGCCCATCAGGCATTGGGCAGTGCCAAGTGGGTGGGGCTTATTGTGGACGGGGCCTAGGAACAATTGGTGGGGGTGGGGGGTCCCACTGCCACTCTGCATGGGGATCGGTATGGGATGGAGGGAGGGCAGTGATTGGGGCGGCTGGGAGGGGGTGGTCTGCCGGGGGTGGGGTGGTGGGGGCTGCCTCCGGGAGGGGTCTGACCCCAGAGGGGAGTGGGGGGGTGGTCTGCCGGGGTGAGGGGGGGTGGGGGAATCGCCATTGCTAGGGAGGGGATGGGCTGTGCATCGGGGCGCACTGGGACGGGGAGGGGTCAGGGCTGGTCTGGGAATTGTTGTGGGGGTCGCAATTGGGTTGGGCTGGCCAGCAAACAGGGAGTCTGACAGATCGGGGCCACTGCACATGCGCAGAGTTCCAGAACTGTCAAACTCTGTCACAAATAGGCCCCGCCCTCCCTGGGTTTTTAATGAGATTCGCGACTGGGATCTCTTCAGTACACAGAGTGCGGAGATTCAGGTGAAAAGCTGAACTGACAGAACAGTCGGGATTTAGAACAGTTCTCCCACTAATTCAGCACTTTTGGGAGAATCGCGGCCATTGTATTCAATTCTGGTCGCCACACTACCAGAAGGATGTGAAGGCTTTGGAGAGGGTACAGAAAAGAGTTACTGGAATGCTGCCTGGTATGAAGAGCATTAGCTATGAGGAGAGGTTGGAGAAACTTAATTTGTTCTCCCTGGAACGACGGAGGTCGAGGGGGGCGCCTGATAGAAGTCTATAGGATTATGAGGGGCATGGGCAGAGTGGATAGTCAGAAGCTTTTTCCCAGGGTGGAAGAGTCAATTACTAGGGGGCATAGGTTTAAGGTGCGAGGGGCAATGTTTAAAGGAGATGTATGAGGCAGGTTTTTTACACAGAGGGTGGTGGGTGCCTGGAACTCGCTGCCGGGGGAGGTATTGGATGCAGATATGATAGTAACTTTTAAGGGGCATCTAGACAAATACATGAATAGAAATCATAGAAACCCTACAGTACAGAAAGAGGCCATTCGGCCCATCGAGGCTGCACCGACCACAATCCCACCCAGGCCCTACCCCCATATCCCTACACATTTACCCGCTAATCCCTCTAACCTACACATCTCAGGACACTAAGGGGCAATTTTAGCATGGCCAATCAACCTAACCCGCACATCTTTGGACTGTGGGAGGAAACCGGAGCACCCGGAGGAAACCCACGCAGACACGAGGAGAATGTGCAAACTCCACACAGACAGTGACCCAAGCCGGGAATCGAACCCAGGTCCCTGGAGCTGTGAAGCAGCAGTGCTAACCACTGTGCTACCGTACCGTAGATTGGGAAAAGAGGGATATGGTCCCTGGAAGGGTAGAGGGTTTTAGTTCAGTCGGGCAGCATGGTCGGTGCAGGCTTGGAGGGCCGAAAGGCCTGTTCCTCTGCTGTAATTTCCTTTGTTCTTTGTTCTTTTGTTCTTTTTTTCCAGTTCAGCAGTAGTAGCATTCCTTGCTCAGTTATTAGAGCCACAGTCTCTGGGTTAAACTTAGAGACTCTGAGTTTAGTCTGACTCTGCTGGGCAGTCCTCAGTGTTGTGCGGCTGCGGGTTCTGTCTGAGAGGGACCTGAGTCCAACTAATTCTGAGGAATCACAAGCTAACCAATGAGGAGATTCCTTCTTCTTCATATCCATGTTCAGCACATCAATCCCGCTATCTGTGCCTCGGTGGATCAGCTGCTGAGTATAAGCAAAGCAAAGGACCTGAAAGTTCTAATTGTGATTCCCTAGCTCAATGACAGATGCCTCCATCCCACACAATAATGGACTGATTCCTGGCAAGGTCATGCCATGCTGGCCTATGAAAGGAAACAGCCTCACCAAACGGGGATTGACTATTTGGAGAAGTTGGCACCTTGTGATCTGCCAACAGGAGAGTAAAACAGTTCAAAATTGTCAAAAACCAGTATCATTGTCATTTAATTCCTGGAGTTGCATGTTCGGATATACAAGACCAATATAACCAACATCAGTCATTTCCAAGTTTTACTGTTTTTTCCCTTCTTAAGACTCTTAATTTTGATATGATCTTTGGTCTTGTTTTTCAGCTGCATGCTTGACATTTAACTCAATATCTTAACAAGGGAAAACTGTGGCAAAGGAAGCTGAGACGCATTCACACATGAATATTCTGATGCTCTATGGAATGCTCTCCACAGACCTGCCTCGTAGCTCCTGTTTATTTCATTAATTGCAATATCTTCATGAGCCCTTCCAGATGGAAGCTCACTCGCGTTTCCCGCCCTCCTACAATGGCAGCGGTGGAGCTGGTGTCCTCCACAAGCTGCAGGGTCCTCTGATTGGGTCTGCAGCCTCAGGGACACACCGGCCTGAATTGGATGGTGGGCCTGGAGGTAGTGTCTGAATTGGCTGCTACTGGGAAGATCCCCCCGGTCAGGCGCCCTGATGTGCTGTGCAGGATCTTGGAAATGGTCCAACTCATGTTCAGGCTTTAAGAGCAGATGGTCCTGCCCTAAAAGGGTGATCCAATCAGGCTTACTCTCTAGTTCTCACCCCACTGCCCAATAATAATTGCTCATTTCAGGTCAGTGTCCAATTCCTGTTTGGAAGTTATTATTGGAACTGCCGCTATTACCCTTCACGTAGCAGATCGTAACAACCGACTGCATGAAAGTAATTTGTCCCATCTCATCTGCTCCTTGGTTTCTCTGATCTCTCCACCTCACTGACAAAATTCAAGTCTTTTACCAGCCATTTTGGTTTTTGAGAGACGCCACACTCGCGCGACAGCATCAAATTCTGTTATTCGGCATCCGATTGTTACATAACACTTTGCACATTACAAAAAGGATTCAGAGATACGGCAGGCAGTGCAATAAAGATTTACAAGAATAATATGGGAGCTGAAAGGCTGTACTTATCAGTAGACACTTAACATGCTGATTGGAAGTCCAAGACAAATAGACATGAGTTAAAATTGGAGCCAGACCTTTCAGGAATTAACTAAGGGAATACTCTGATATACAGAATGTGGTGGAAGTTTGGAATGCTCATCTGCAAATGCAACTGATGTTTGATTAATTGTTAATTTTAACTTTGTATATGAAAGATTTGTATTAATGAATGGAATGAAGAGATGCAGGCCAGAGATGTGTGATATGGGGCTTTGTGTTCAATCGCCAGTGAGAGCAAGGTCACACATGGGGACAATTTGAAATCAATGCTCTTGGATAAAATGTCAATCCTCCGACCCCTCCAGAACATTTTTTTTCCTTTATTGATTTGTGGGACATGGGAATCAGTGGCTGGCCAGCATTTATTGTCCATTCCCAGTTACCCAAGGGCAGTTGAAGTGGGTCTGGAGTCACATGTAGGCCAGACCAGGGTAAAGACGGCAGATTCCCTAGGCAGCACAGTGGTTAGCACTGCTACTTCACAGTGCCAGGGACCCGGGTTTGATTCCCGGCCTGGGTCACTGTCTGTGTGGAGTTTGCACGTTCTCCCCGTGTCTGCGTGGGTTTCCTCCAGGTGCTCCAGTTTCCTCCCACAGTCTGAAAGATGTGCTAGTTAGGTGCATTGACCCGAACCGGACTGTGGAGACTAGGGGAATTTCACAGTAGCTTCGTTGCAGTGTTAATGTAAGCCTTACTTGTGACTAATAAATAAACTTTAACTTTAAAGGACATGAGTGAACCAGATGGATTTTCTCAACAATTGACAATGGTTTCATGATCATCAGTAGATTTTTAATTCCAGACTATTTGTATTGAGTTCAAATTCCATCAACTGCCTTGACAAGATTTGAAGCCGGGTCCCCAGAACATTAGTTGAGTTTCTGGATTAATAGTTTGGCAATAATACCACCAGGCCATCACCTCCCCTATGCTGGAATTTTCAGTGGCCAGTGGGGAAGGGTGGTGTTTGGCAAGCCAGTAACTTGTGCTCTTCCAGATAATGAGCTGTTAAGCTCATTGAACCAGCTGGAGAAGGAAAGAATACAATTTTTAAAGGTGAGCAAGGCAAGAGTAAATGGTTTGGGCCACATTAGTGCGGTTAGGAGCACAGCAAGATGCTGTTATTCATTTCTGCTGCTGGTTTAAAGCCTTGGAAAAGAAAGACTAGTCAAACAGAGGTGTTTGTAAAGTGGCACGAAGTCACTGCTGCCTGAGCAGAGCAGATTAAGTCCCTGATGGTTGAATATTTGGAGTCTTGTTTGGGTGCTCCCTCTCTGCTCGCTGCCAGCTCGATTCAACAAGGCCAAGGAAAACCATTTCCTGGCTCCCAGAATGGCCCTCCAGAGGCAGGGCCCAGTTCCATTCATTCGATGTTGGACCCACCTCCAGCCCGATTAGGGGCTTTCCATTTCCAAATAACATTGTGTCCAGCCTATGGTGTTGATTCACATATCAGCCATCATTCCACTGAATGGCAGAGGAGGCTTGAGTAGCCAAATGGCCTCCTTTTTTACCTCTGTTTCTCTGGTCACTGCCCCATGAGGTAATCATAGGGAGGAGCTTCTCTGCTCATTCCTGCATTAACACCAAGGCACCATCTAAATCTTTTGCTTCCGGACAGTGTGTCAGTGATAAAGTTAATCAAGCCAATGAAAAGTTGGCTGAAAGGTCTGAATTTACTAACAAGTGTGGGCCCTTTAATATATGTAAGTTAATATGACCATAGAACCATAGAAAATTACAGCTCAGAAACAGGCCTTTTGGCCCGTCTTGTCTGTGCCGAACCATTCTTTGCCTAGTCCCACTTGCCTGCACTTGGACCATATCCCTCCACACCCCTCTCATCCATGAACCCATCCAAGTTTTTCTTAAATGTTAAAAGTGCCGGCAGCTCATTCCACACTCCCACCACTCTCTGCGTGAAGAAGCCCCCCCTAATATTCCCTTTAAACTTTTCTCCTTTCACCCTTAACCCATGCCCTTTTTTTCTCCCCCAGCCTCAGTGGAAAAAGCCTGCTTGCATTCACTCTATCTATACCCATCAAAATCTTATACACCTCTATCAAATCTCCCCTCATTCTTCTACACTCCAGGGAATAAAGTCCCAACCTATTCAATCTCTCTCTGTAACTCAGCTTCTCAAGTCCCGGCAACATCCTTGTGAACCTTCTCCACACTCTTTCAACCTTATTTACATCCTTCCTGTAACTAGGTGACCAAAACTGTACACAATACTCTAAATTGGGCCTCACCAATGCCTTATATGACCTTACCATAACACTCCAACTTTTATACTCGATACTCCGATTTATAAAGGCCAATGTACCAAAGGCACTCTTTACGACCTTATCCACCTGTGACGTCACTTTTAGGGAATTCTGCACTCTTCAGAGTCCTACCATTTACCCTGTACGTTCTACTTTGGTTTGTCCTTCCAAAATGCAATATCTCACACTTGTCTGCATTAAATTCCATTTGCCATTTTTCAGCCCATTTTTCTAGTTGGTCCAAATCCCTCTGCAAGCTTTGAAAACCTTCCTCACTGTCCACTACACCTCCAATCTTTGTATCATCAGCAAATCTGCTGATCCAATTGACCACATTATCATCCAGATAATTGATATAGATGACAAACAACAATGGACCCAACACCGATCCCTGCGGCACACCACTGGCCTCCACTCAGAGAAGCAATCCTCCACAACCACTCTCTGGCTTCTTCCATTGAGCCAATGTCTAATCCAATTTACTACCTCCCCATGTATACCCAGCGACTGAACCTTCCTAACTAACTTCCTATGAGGGACCTTGTCAAAGGCCTTGCTGAAATCCAGGTAGACAACATCCACCGCCTTCCCTTCATCCACTCTCCTGGTAACCTCCTCGAAAAACTCTAATAGATTGGTCAAACATGACCACGCACAAAGCCATGTTGACTCTCCCTAATAAGTCCCTGTCTATCCAAATATTTGTAAATCCTATCCCTTATGACACCTTCCAATAACTTGCCCACCACCGACATCAAACTTACTGGCCTATAATTTCCTGGATTTCTTTTGGAACCTTTTTTAAACAACGGAACAACATGAGCCACCCTCCAATCATCCAGCACCTCCCCCGTGAATACTGACATTTTAAATATGACCTTTAAACATATTCATCCAGCACCTGTATTCTTTTTCAATGGTTTTGAAGATGAGTCAATCACAATATTTACTATGAAATTAGAAGAACCTTTTATAAAGAGGATTTGAAATATATGGAGATGCAATAGTAAGATTAGAGTAGCCAGTTCTCACACGGAGCAACAACTGGCAGAAAACTGGCCTCTTTTTGCACTGAAATGTGCATGATTCATTGGTTAGCCTTTTCTTTGTGATTCTCGTTTACACATCACCCCTCTGCCCAAAATTTATTTGTGCACCTTGACGTTGGAAGTTGCATCAGAACATGTGATTCTTACTGGATTACTGCAGCCTTATCTGGTCCTATCTTGTACTGATCGCAGCAACAGATATTCATGCCTGCTTGCACTAGTTTGTCAATGATAACCTTTAGCCACATGCAGTGTGGTCGAGAGACGTTCATATGAGGCCTTACGCAGTCACAGATGATGGTAGCTCAAAGCGTCTGATAGAAATATTCAGTCTTCCATGTGTTGGCCTTCATAGCGAGAAGGTTTGAGTATAGGGATAGGGATGCTTTACTACAATTGTATGGGGCCTTGGTGAAGCTGCACCTGGAGTATTGCATGCAGTTTTGGTGTCCTTATCTGAGGAGGGATGTCTTTGCTATGGACAGAATACAGCGAAAATTTACTAGGCTGATTCCTGGGATGGCAGGTCTGTCATATGAGGAGAGATTAAATCGGTGAGGATTATATTCACTGGAGTTCAGAAGAATGAGAGAGGATCTCATAGAAACTTACAAAATTCTAACAAGGTTAGACAGGGTAGATTCAGAAAGAATGCTCCTGATGGTGGGGGAGTGCAGAAATGGGGGATATAGTTTGAGGGTTTTTAGGACTGAGGTAAGGAGACATTTCTTCACCCAGAGAGTGGTAAATGTGTGGAATTCACTACCACAGAAAGCAGTTACAGCCAAAACGTTGTGTGATTTCAAGAAGAAATTAGACATTAGCTCTTGGGGCTAAAGGGATCAAGGGATATAAGGGGAAGGCAGGATCAGGATATTGAATTTGATGATCAGCCATGATCAAAATGAATGGCGGAGCAGGCTCGAATCACTACATTGCAGAAGGAGGCCATTTGGTCCATCGAGTCTGCACCAACAACAATCCCACCCAAGCCCCATCCCCAGAAGCCTCACATATTTACCCTGTTAATCCCCCTGACACTAAGGGTCAATCTAGCTAAGCTGTACATCTTTGGACTGTGGGAGGAAACCGGAGCACCCGGAAGAAACCCACGCAGACATGGGGAGAACGTGCAAACTCCACACAGACAGTGACCCAAGGCTAGAATCAAACCTGGGTCCCTGGCGCTGTGACACAGCAGTGCGAACCACTGTGACACCGTGCCACCTCACAGTTTTCTATGTTTCTTTGTGTTGTATTAAATGCAGTAAGAAGTCTCACAACACCAGGTTAAAGTCCAGCAAGTTTGTTTGGTAGCGCAAACTTTCGGAACGCTGCCCCTTCATCAGGTGAGTGGGAGTTGTGTTCACAAACAGGGCATATATAGACACAAACTCAATTTACAAGGTAATGGTTGGAGTGCGCGTCTTTACAGGTAATCAAGTCTTAAAGGTACAGACACTATGAGTGGAGACAGGGTTAAGCACAGGTTAAAGAGATGTGTATTGTCTCCAGCCAGGACAGTTAATGAGATTTTGCAAGCCCAGGCAAGTCGTGGGGGTTACAGATAGTGTGACATGAACCCAAGATCCCGGTTGAGGCTGTCCTCATGTGTGCGGAACTTGGCTATCAGTTTCTGCTCAGCGATTCTGCGTTGTTGTGTGTTGTGAAGGCCGCCTTGGAGAACGCTTACCCGAAGATCAGAGGCTGAATGCCCGTGACTGCTGAAGTGTTCCCCAACAGGAAGAGAACACTCTTACCTGGTGATTGTCAAGCGGTGTTCATTCATCCGTTGTCATAACGTCTGCATGGTCTCCCCAATGTACCATGCCTCGGGACATCCTTTCCTGCAGCGTATCAGATAGACAACTTTGGCCGAGTCACATAAGTATGTACCGTGTACCTGGTGCTTGGTGTTCTCACAATACACACCTCTTTAACTTGTGCTTAACCCTCTCTCCACTCACATTGTCTGTACCTTTAAGACTTGATTACTTGTAAAGACTCGCATTCCAACCATTATCTTGTAAATTGAGTTTGTGTCTATATATGCCCTGTTTGTGAACACAACTCCCACTCAACAGATGAAGGGGCAGTGCTCCTAAAGCTTGTGCTACCAAATAAACCTGTTGGACTTTAACCTGGTGTTGTGAGGCTTCTTACTGTGCTTACCCCAGTCCAATGCCGGCATCTCCACATCTTGTATTAAATGCCCAGTGACCAAATCTAAGAAACAATCAATGGATATATTAGTTAGCATTAGTTAGATGAATGAGTTACTTCCCTCGCACTCTCGCACACTGCTGAACTACTCATATCATGGGATTCCTGAGAATTGAGAAACTATTTAGTTAATCATGTATTGTTTCATACTATTTCTTTTCTCTGCACATTGCTCTTCTTTTGAATTTCTATTGTCTTTCATGTTACTCTTATAAACGTCATACACCATATTATGGGGACTTTCCAGACTCAAATATAGCAGTTTTTATTTTTTACCTGCTAACCACAGAAGGGGTTGAGTGGGGTTCACATTCTTACGGCCAGGTCGTGAACACTCGCTCCACTCCCTCCGTCCCTCTGCAAAGACCTTATGGAGAGGAATGGGAGCCTGTTGCCTATTCTGGATCACCGCAGTGTCATCAATACACTGAGGTCTCACTCTGATCCAATAGGCAGCTAGTGACATTTCTAACCCCACCAACAACCCAACAGTAAAACACTGAACAATGGAAATTATCTCATCTGACTGTGTTGGATTCTTAGCAGCAATTCACACTTCACAAATGGCAAAGTAACATTTGATTACAGACCTCGCTGACAAAACCACAATGTTTCTAACAGGGTGTCAAAATTTCTGGGCAATGACAGTGAGGGAAAATCAGTAAATGTTCTAAAAGTTTTTTTGTAAAGAAAGGAACCGCAGAAAAATATACACCTAGCCAACACTCGCAAGCACAATTCAAATAATCACGAATAAAGATCAGTGATAAATAAACTCAGTAACATCCCCTCCCCAAAAATAGGTGCGGATACAATGAATAAATTTCACAGTGACTGCAAAAACGTCATCAAATTTTGGTAACCAGAAGTGTTTATTTCCATGCTTTCACTGTCGTCCCTGCAAAGTCAGGGGGCTTGTGTCAATGTTAGAAGAACGGCCCCACACATTAGTCAAGTAATCGCCTCACATACTCATACTGAATCTTAGCTTAGACAATGATTCACACATCACCATCACCAGCCCTGGGTATGGTCTGTCCCACCAACAAGGTCGACCCACCAGAGATGGTGACACAGTGGTATGTAGTCAGGAGGAAGTTGGCCTGGGAGACATCAACATTGACTCCAGACCCAATGAAGTCTCAGGTTAAACATGGGCATGGAATTCTACTGATTACCCCCTCCACACCCCCCCACAAACTCGACTTGCCCCCACCCCCCCCTCCCACCGCCCGCAGCCCTCACCTGATGACTCATTGCTTTTCCATTTTGAAGACCAATTGGATGAAGCAGTGCTGGCCAAGCTAGCCACGCCTTGGAGCAATGGCAGCTGGGGCGCGATTTGACCACCTTGTTCGGCTGAGATTGTAAAATCCCGCCCGAAGCCAACGGAGATTTCTGTTCTGGGCACCTCACCCACCCTGATTCCAGGACGGGCAATGTGGTAAGTTTTCAGCTGAAGTGTCTGCTGCAGGTGCTGAGGGAACCGACAAATAGGAAAAACTTACTCAATCTCATCTTTACCAACCTGCCTGACACAAATGCATCTGTCCATGACAGTATTGGTAGGAGTGACTACCACACATTCTTTGTGGGGAGAAAGTCCTATCTTCACATCGAGGATACCCTTCATTGTGTTGTGTGTCATGACCACCATGCTAAATGAAATAGACTTTGAACAGATCTAGCAGTTCAAAACTAGTTCTTCATGAGGTGCTATGGGCCATCAACAGTAGCAGAACTTACTCAACCACAACTGTAACCTCATGCCCGGCATAACCCCCACTCTACCATTATCATCAAGCCATTCAATCATAGAATAGAATAGAACCCTACACTTCAGAAGTAGACCATTCAGCCCATCAGGTCTGCACCGACTCTCTAAGAGAGCATCTTGCCCAGATCCTATCCCTGTAACCTCACGTATTTATGTCACTAATCCCCTAACCTACACACCTTGGGGCACTAAGGGGCAATTTAGCATGGCCAATTCACCTAATGGACGGTGAAAGGAATGATGTGGAGATGCCGGCATTGGACTGGGGTAAGCACAGTAAGGAGTCTCACAACACCAGGTTAAAGAGATCGATGAGTCGAGCGCCATATTCTGTTCTTATGAGGGCATCTTTCAGCGTCTGTAGGTGTCTTCTTTAACCTGGTGTTGTGAGACTTCGTACGGTGAGAGGAAACCAAAGTAGCCGAAGGAAATCCACGTAGACATGAGGAGACTGTCTGTGCAAACTCCGCACAGTCACCCAAAGCCTGAATTGAACCTGGGTCCCTGGCGCTGTGAGGCAGCAGTGCTAACCACTGTGCCACCGTGCCAGAAATAGTACTGAAAACTTGTGTCCCAAAAGTTGTGGCTCCCCTAGCCAAGCTGTTCCAGTACAACACTGGCATCTAACTCTTTTGGCTAAATAACACCCCAGCAACCTCCTCTCGGTCATTAGCAATGTGACGCAAATTATTTTAAGTGATTTTAAGTGACACTTACACAGCAACAATTCACTGACACTCTGTTTGGATTCCGCCAGAGTTACTCGGCTTCTGATCGAGTTACAGCCTTTGTTCAAACAAGGACAAAAGAGCTGAATGCCGGAGGTGTGATGAGAATGACAGTCCTTTGATATCAAGGCAGCATTTGACTGAGCATGAAATCAGGGAGCCCCAGCAAAACTGGAGTCAATGGGAATCAGGGGAAAACCCTCCGCTAGTTGGAGTCATACCTGGCACAAAGTAAGATGCTTGTGGTTGTGGGGACGGTCAGTCATCTCAGGTCCAGGATATCTCTGCAGGAGTCCCTCAGGGTAGTATCCTAGGCCCAACCATCTTCAGCTGCTTCATCAACGACCTTCCCTCCGTCATAAGGTCAGAAGTGGGGATGTTTGCTGATGATTGCACAATGTTCAGCACCATTCACAACTCCTCAGATACTGAAGCACTCCACGTTCAAATGCAACAAGATCTGGACAATATCCAGGCTTGGGCTGACAAGTGGCAAGTAACATTCGTGCCACACAAATGCCAGGCAGTGACCATCTCCAATAAGAGACATTCTAAACTGCCCATTGACATTCAATGGTGTAACCATCACTAAATCCCCCACTGTCAACATCCTTGGGGTTACCATTGACCTGAAACAAAATTGGACTTGCCACATAAACACAATGGCCACAAGAGCAGGTCAGAAGCTTGGAATACTGCGGCGAGTAACTCACCTCCTGATTCCCCAAAGTCTGTCCACCATCTACAAGGCACAAGTCAGGAGTGTGATGGAATACTCCCCACTTGCTGGATGGGTGCAGCTCCAACAACACTCAAGAGGCTTGACAGCATCCAAGACAAAGCAGCCCCGCTTGATCGGCACCACATCTACAAACATCCACTCCCTCCACCACCGACGCTCAGTAGCAGCAGTGTGTACTATCTACAAGATGCACTGCAGCAACTCACCAAAGATCCTTAGACAGCACCTTCCAAATCCACGACCACTTCCATCGAGAAGGACAAGGACAGCAGATACATGGGAACACCACCACCTGCGAGTTCCTCTCCAAGCCACTCACTGTCTTGCCTTGGAAATATATCACCGTTCCTTCACAGTCGCTGGGTCAAAATCCTGGAATTCCCTCCCTAACGGCATTGTGGGTCAACCCACAGCACATGGACTGCAGCGATTCAAGAAGGCAGCTCACCACCACCTTCTCAAGGGCAACTAGGGATGGGTAATAAATGCGGGCCAGCCAGCGATGCCCATGTCCCACTAATGAATAGTAAAAAACTTGTCCTGTTCCTGTTCTGCTGTTGTCTGCCACCTTCTCCTCAGGAAGGGGAAAGCATGTCAGTGGGTATTCTGCAATATGTTTTGTGTGATGTGGCTGCCAAGATTGAATAGCTGCTGATGGATGTGTGAATTGCAGATGTGATGCTTGTATCAGTGTTAGGTGTGTGAAGATAAGGTAAAACCTATGACTATTAGCTCAAATGCTGACAGACAGAAATCATTGATGACTAAGTAAAAGTAATTTTCAGAACTGAGCTGTGGATGAGAACAGCGGTAATTTGATAGGCTACGATAGGATACAACATTTGTTCGACCGGATCAAGAGAGAGAGGAGCGACTGTGGCTAGAGTGAAAGGGTAAGAGATTGGCTTTATTTTACTTTATTTTACTTACTTTTACGCGGGGTTTCTTAGTCCAGTAGTTTGAAGGGAAAAATGGAAGTAGGCCGACCGCGGGATGACCTGGGAAGATTTTTTGTAGTTTGTTTTAGCGTGGGAGGTTTAAAAAGCAGGCCGCACTATCCAACCAGCAGCGTTGAGAGCGGGCGGCGGAGTGAGCAGGTAGCAGAGTGAGGGCTGAAGGGCTTTGGCTCAAAACGGGCTTAGGCGAGAACAGGCAGAGGCAAGAGTAGGTATTTTTTTCCCCAGAAAGTTTATTCTTGTTTTTCCCCAGAGTAAAAAAAAATGCCAGGCAAGATGTTGGAATGCTCCTCTTGCAGGATGTGGGAGTTCAGGGAGACCTCCGGTATCCCTGACGACAGCACCTGCAAAAGATGCATCCAGCTGCAGCTGCTAGCAAAGCGTGTTAGGGAACTGGAGATGGAGCTTGATGACCTCCATCTAATTCGGGAGAATGAGAAGTATGTAGACAGTAGTTTTCGGGTGGTAGTTACACCTGAGCAGCAGAGCACAGGAAATTGGGTTACTGTAAGGAGAGGAAATGGAAATGTGAAAGGACAGACAGAGCAGGGTTCCCCTGTGGCCATACCCCTCCACAACAGGTATACTAAATTGGATACTGTTGTGGAAGATGCTTTACCTGGGACAAGCTGCGACAGCAGGGAGGTTTGCTAGTGTTATTGGGGAGGTTTGCTAATGTTATTGGGGAGCGTTTAAACTAGATTTGCAGGGGGATGGGAACCAGAGTGCCAGAGCAGATAGTGGAGCAGGGGTAAAAAGACAGGTTAGTTCAAGCAAAATCACAAATGGAAGGGTTGAGTGTGGTGGAAATAACCTTTTGCAGTGTGTCTATTTCAATGCCAGGAGTATTGTGGGGAAGACAGATGAGCTGAAGGCATGGATAGACACATGAAAATATGACATTATAGCCATTAGTGAAACTTGGCTACAGGAGGGGCAGGACTGGCAGCTCAATGTTCCAGGGTTCCAATGTTTCAGGCGGGATAGAGGCAGAGGGATAAAAGGTGGGGGGGGGGGTGGCCTTGTTGGTCAGGGAAAATGTTACAGCAGTACTCAGGCAGGATAGATTAGGGAGCTTGTCTACAGAGGCCCTATGGGTGGAGCTGAGAAACAGGAAAGGTATGACCACATTAATGGCGTTGTATAATAGACCACCCAAAAGTCAGCGAGAATTGGAGGAGCAAATCAGCGGAGAGATAGCTGACAACTGCAAGAAACACAAAGTTGTGATAGTAGGGGATTTTAATTTTCCACATGTAGATTGGGACTCGCATACTGTTAAAGATTTAGATGGGGTAGAGTTTGTAAAATGTGTTCAGGAGAATTTTCTGCATCAGTATACAGAGGTGCCAACTAGAGAGGATGCGATATTGGATCTCCTATTGGGAAATGAGTTAGGGCAGGTGATGGACGTGAGTGTGAGGGAATGCTTTGGATTCAGTGATCATAATGCCATTAGTTTCAACCTGATCGTGGATAAGGATAGATCTGGTCCTCGGGTTGAAGTTCTGAACTGGAAAAAGGCCAAATTTGATGAAATGAGAAGGGATCTGGGAAGTGTGGATTGGCACAGGCTGTTCTCTAGTCAGGATGTAAATGGAAAGTGGGAGGCCTTCAAAGGAGAAATTTTGAGAGTGCAGAATTTGTATGTTCCTGTCAGGATTAAAGGCAAAGTAAATAGGAATAAGGAACCTTGGTTCTCGAGGGAGATTGTAACACTGATTAAGAGGAAGAGAGAGTTGTATGAAATGTACAGGCAGCAAGGAACAGATCAGATGCTCGAGGAGTATAAAAAGTTTTGCTTGAACTAACCTGTCTTTTTACCCCTGCTCCACTATCTGCTCTGGCACTCTGGTTCCCATCCCCCTGCAAATCTAGTTTAAACGCTCCCCAATAACATTAGCAAACCTCCCCAATAACACTAGCAAACCTCCCTGCTGTCGCAGCTTGTCCCAGGTAAAGCATCTTCCACAACAGTATCCAATTTAGTATACCTGTTGTGGAGGGGTATGGCCACAGGGGAACCCTGCTCTGTCTGTCCTTTCACATTTCCATTTCCTCTCCTTACAGTAACCCAATTTCCTGTGCTCTGCTGCTCAGGTGTAACTACCACCCGAAAACTACTGTCTACATACTTCTCATTCTCCCGAATTAGATGGAGGTCATCAAGCTCCATCTCCAGTTCCCTAACACGCTTTCCTAGCAGCTGCAGCTGGATGCATCTTTTGCAGGTATTGTCTTCAGGGATACCAGAGGTCTCCCTGAACTCCCACATCCTGCAAGAGGAGCATTCCAACATCTTGCCTGGCATTTTTTTTTACTCTGGGGAAAAACAAGAATAAACTTTCTGGGGAAAAAAATACCTACTCTTGCCTCTGCCTGTTCTCGCCTAAGCCCGTTTTGAGCCAAAGCCCTTCAGCCCTCACTCTGCTACCTGCTCACTCCGCCGCCCGCTCTCAACGCTGCCTGTTGGATAGTGCGGCCTGCTTTTTAAACCTCCCACGCTAAAACAAACTACAAAAAACCTTCCCAGGTCATCCCGCGGTCGGCCTACTTCCATTTTTCCCTTCAAACTACTGGACTAAGAAACCCCGCGTAAAAGTAAGTAAAATAAAGTAAAATAAAGCCAATCTCTTACCCTTTCACTCTAGCCACAGTCGCTCCTCTCTCTCTTGATCCGGTCGAACAAATGTTGTATCCTATCGTAGCCTATCAAATTACCGCTGTTCTCATCCACAGCTCAGTTCTGAAAATTACTTTTACTTAGTCATCAATGATTTCTGTCTGTCAGCATTTGAGCTAATAGTCATAGGTTTTACCTTATCTTCACACACCTAACACTGATACAAGCATCACATCTGCAATTCACACATCCATCAGCAGCTATTCAATCTTGGCAGCCACATCACACAAAACATATTGCAGAATACCCACTGACATACTTTCCCCTTCCTGAGGAGAAGGTGGCAGACAACAGCAGAACAGGAACAGGACAAGTTTTTTACTATTCATTAGTGGGACATGGGCATCGCTGGCTGGCCCGCATTTATTGCCCATCCCTAGTTGCCCTTGAGAAGGTGGTGGTGAGCTGCCTTCTTGAATCGCTGCAGTCCACGTGCTGTGGGTTGACCCACAATGCCGTTAGGGAGGGAATTCCAGGATTTTGACCCAGCGACTGTGAAGGAACGGTGATATATTTCCAAGGCAAGACGGTGAGTGGCTTGGAGGGGAACCCGCAGGTGGTGGTGTTCCCATGTATCTGCTGTCCTTGTCCTTCTCGATGGAAGTGGTCGTGGATTTGGAAGGTGCTGTCTAAGGATCTTTGGTGAGTTGCTGCAGTGCATCTTGTAGATAGTACACACTGCTGCTACTGAGCGTCGGTGGTGGAGGGATTGAATGTTTGTAGATGTGGTGCCAATCAAGCGGGCTGCTTTGTCCTGGATGGTGTCGTGCTTCTTGAGTGTTGTTGGAGTTGCACCCATCCAGGCAAGTGGGGAGTATTCCATCACACTCCTGACTTGTGCCTTGCAGATGGTGGACAGACTTTGGGGAATCAGGAGGTGAGTTACTCGCCGCAGTATTCCAAGCTTCTGACCTGCTCTTGTAGCATTGTGTTTATGTGGCAAGTCCAATTTTGTTTCAGGTCAATGGTAACCCCAAGGATGTTGACAGTGGGGGATTTAGTGATGGTTACACCATTGAATGTCAATGGGCAGTTTAGAATGTCTCTTATTGGAGATGGTCACTGCCTGGCATTTGTGTGGCGCGAATGTTACTTGCCACTTGTCACCCCAAGCCTGGATATTGTCCAGATCTTGTTGCATTTGAACGTGGAGTGCTTCAGTATCTGAGGAGTTGTGAATGGTGCTGAACATTGTGCAATCA
This sequence comes from Mustelus asterias, assembly GCF_964213995.1. Taxonomy (NCBI): domain Eukaryota; kingdom Metazoa; phylum Chordata; class Chondrichthyes; order Carcharhiniformes; family Triakidae; genus Mustelus; species Mustelus asterias. The sequence goes on from NC_135827.1 coordinate 3,350,917, forward strand.
TCAGCAAACATCCCCACTTCTGACCTTATGACGGAGGGAAGGTCGTTGATGAAGCAGCTGAAGATGGTTGGGCCTAGGATACTACCCTGAGGGACTCCTGCAGAGATATCCTGGATCTGAGATGACTGACCGTCCCCACAACCACAAGCATCTTACTTTGTGCCAGGTATGACTCCAACTAGCGGAGGGTTTTCCCCTGATTCCCATTGACTCCAGTTTTGCTGGGGCTCCCTGACTTCATAGAATCATAGAAACCCTACAGTGCAGAAGGAGGCCATTCGGCCCATCGAGTCTGCACCGACCACAATCCCACCCAGGCCCTACCCCCCACATATTTACCCGCTAATCCCTCTAACCTACGCATCTCAGGGGCAATTTTAACCTGGCCAATCAACCTAACCCGCACATCTTTGGACTGTGGGAGGAAACCGGAGCACCCGGAGGAAACCCACGCAAACACAAGGAGAATGTGCAAACTCCACACAGACAGTGACCCGAGCCGGGAATCGAACCCGGGACCCTGGAGCTGTGAAGCAGCAGTGCTAACCACTGTGCTACCGGGCCTAGTCATGCTCTGACTTCAAAGGCCCCTCCCCTCCTCTGACCGCAACATATACTTCCTCAACATCGTTGATGAGTATTCGCGGTTCCCCTTTGCTATTCCCTGCCCGGATATGACCTCGGCCACGGTCGTCAGGGCCCTGCACAGCCTCTTCACCCTGTTTGGTTTCCCCAGCTATCTTCATAGCGACCGGGGTTCCTCTTTTATGAGTGACGAGCTGCGCCAGTACCTACTCTCAAAAGGCATAGCCTCGAGCACGACCACCAGCAAAACCCCAGGGGGAACGGACAGGTGGAGAGGGAGAATACGACAGTCTGGAAGGCCGTTTTATTAGCTCTCCGGTCTAAGGGTCTTCCAGTCTCCCGCTGGCAAGAGGTCCTCCCTGATGCGCTACACTCAATTAGGTCCCTACTGTGCACGGCTACCAACGCCACCCCTCATGAACGAATGTTTGTTTCCCCCAGGAAGTCCTCCTCGGGGACCTCACTACTGTCGTGGCTGACGTCCCCAGGCCCTGTCCTGCTCTGGAAGCATGTGCGGACCCATAAATCGGACCCCCTGGTCGAAACGGTCCGGCTCCTCCACGCCAACCCCCAATAAGCGTATGTGGAATATCACGACGGGCGGGAGGACACGGTCTCCATTCGCGATCTGGCCCCCGCAGGTACTACATCCCACGGCCCCTCACCCCCAGCTCCCAAAGTTGTCCATGATGCACCAGAGTCGCAGCACGCTCATTTAGCCCCCGTGTACGGCACGCCTGAGCCCCAGGAGCAGCCTCCACACACCCGGCAGTCTGAAGGCGCTACGGACGGCTTCACCGGTTATGGACTGGCGTCTGACTCATCACCGCGGCCTCCTGAACCGGCACCACGACCGACACTGCGGCAGTCGCAGCGGCAGATCAAGCCCCTGGAGAGACTGAACTTGTAACTCTGTGACTGTCGTTCTACCACCTCGCTCCCGCTGAACTTTCTTTTAAACAGGGGGTGAATGTGGTGAACCACTGTACTTGTCTGTTTATGTGATAGTTTATGTGATATGCCTGGACACGCCCCTGCTGCCTCAATCTGGGGCTCCGCCCTCCTCGGGGTATAAAGGTGGCTGCTCTCCGCCCCTTTTGCCTCAGTTCAGATTAGCTATCGGTTTGGGAGTGCTCCAGTTTTCTGTGAGTAAAAGCCTGTTGTTTTGCAACAATGAGTCTTTGCGTAATCAATGGTGCATCACCACATTATCATCCAGATCATTGATATAGATGACAAACAACAATGGACCCAACACCGATCCCTGCGGCACACCACTAGTCACAGGCCTCCACTCAGAGAAACAATCCTCCATAACCACTCTCTGGCTTCTTCCATTGAGCCAGTGTCTAATCCAATTTACTACCTCCCCATGTATACCCAGCGACTGAACCTTCCTAACTAACCTCCCATGAGGGACCTTGTCAAAGGCCTTGCTGAAATCCAGGTAGACAACATCCACCGCCTTCCCTTCATCCACTTTCCTGGTCACCTCCTCGAAAAACTCTAATAGATTGGTCAAACATGACCTACCACGCACAAAGCCATGTTGACTCTCCCTAATAAGTCCCTGTCTATCCAAATATTTGTAGATCCTATCCCTTATCACATCTTCCAATAACTTGCCCACCACCGACGTCAAACTTACTGGCCTATAATTTCCCGGCTTTCTTTTGGAACCTTTTTTAAGCAACGGAACAACATGAGCCACCCTCCAATCATCCGGCACCTCCCCCGTGAATACTGACATTTTAAATATGTCTGCCAGGGCCCCTGCAAGTTCAACACTAGCTTCCCTCAAGGTCCGTGGGAATACCCTGTCCGGTCCTGGGGATTTATCCACTCTGATTTGCCTCAAGGCAGCAAGTACCTCCTCCCCTTTAATCTGCAAAGGTTCTATGACCTCCCTACCTGTTTGCCCTATTTCCTTAGACTCCATGCCCATTTCCTCAGTAAATACGGATGCAAAAAAACCATTTAGCATCTCCCCCATCTCTTTTGGTTCCATACACAGTCTACCACTCTGGTCTTCAAGCGGACCAATTTTATCCCTCACTATCCTTTTGCTCCTAACATACCTATAGAAGCTCTTTGGATTTTCCTTCACTCTGTCTGCCAAAGCAACCTCATGTCTTCTTTTAGCCCTCCTGATTTCCCTCTTAAGTAGCTTCTTGCACTTTTTATACTCCTCGAGCATCTGATCTGTTCCTTGCTGCCTGTACATTTCATACAACTCTCTCTTCCTCTTAATCAGTGTTACAATCTCCCTCGAGAACCAAGGTTCCTTATTTCTATTTGCTTTGCCTTTAATCCTGACAGGAACATACAAACTCTGCACTCTCAAAATTTCTCCTTTGAAGGCCTCCCACTTTTCATTTACATCCTTACCAGAGAACAGCCTGTGCCAATCCACACTTCCCAGATCCCTTCTCATTTAATCAAATTTGGCCTTTTTCCAGTTCAGAACTTCAACCCGAGGACCAGATCTATCCTTATCCACGATCAGGTTGAAACTAATGGCATTATGATCACTGGATCCAAAGCGTTCCCTCACACTCACATCCATCACCTGCCCCAACTCATTTCCCAATAAGAGATCCAATATTTGAGAGACAGCAGAAGAAAATAAATGACCAAATTGAATTTCCGAAAAAAGCCACGGATTCACTGGTGTCCTTCATGGACGGGATCCCGCCTCGAGGTCCAGCTTACTTCAGTCTTACATTAATTACACGGTTCACTTCTAACACCTACTGAAATGATCTAGCGAGCCTATCAGCTGTAAAAACAATTGGAACAGAAGTCCTTTACAATAAAGGGTGAACATTAAATGTGGTCTGGATGGTGCTGTCCACATCTTGACAACAAATGTACAAAAGGCGATGCTTTGTAATGTGTGTGTTGTCAGCACTGCAGGGTGGGGTTAATAGGGCTTCTGCAACTGTGAAACAATGTTGGCCCTGTTTCCTGATTGGAGCATCTTTGTATACTGTACAGATATCTCCTGTTTGAAACTTTTTACAATAACATTTGAATAGAGTTGCAAAGCAGAGGCTTAAAATGCCGCATTAGCACTGTTGGTGAGTTATTACTGCACGTGTTAAGACTAAAATTTAGTTTGCTTCCCATTGAACTAGTGGCAACATTTGATTTGATTTGATTTGATTTATTATTGTCATATGTATTGGGATACAGTGAAAGTATTGTTTCTTACACGCCATACAGAAAAAGCCTTTTCTATATTCATAAAATATAGAGAAGGAAAGGAGAGGGTGCAGAATGTAATGTTACAGTTGTAGCTCGGGTGCAGAGAAAGATCAACTTAGTGTAAGGTCGGTCCATTCAAAAGTCTGATTGCTGCAGGGAAGAAGATGTTCTTGAGTCAGTTGGTACGTGATCTCAGACTCTTGCATCATTGTTTTGTATTACACTTAATTGTATTTCATTTTAACATTCTGCATGCTGGTGTAATATTTTCATTAATTTCACATTTATTGAGCATGGTGCCTCTAACTGCTGGACTGTGAGTGTTGTGTGCAGGATAAACCTAACTCCTATCATCTTTCATTGACAGTCTACCTCAACTCCCCAGTTGCTAAGATGAAGCCCGTTAATTGTGCTTCAGCACACTCCCCACAGCTTTCTTTTCCACTTAGTTTGGTATCATCAGCAAACCTAGATACATTACTCTCTGCCTCTTCAGCTGAGCTGTTAATACAGATTGTAAATATCTGAGGCCCCAGCACTGACTCGCCATGCACTGCCAACCAAATTGTAAATGCCCTGTTTGTGCCCACTCTCTATTTCAATGCCAACCTATCCTCTAACCATGCTAATATATCACCTCTGAATCCATGAGCCCTTATTTTGCCCATTAATCTTTTGTGTGGCACTTTACCGGATACCTTTTAGAAATCCAAGTATATTACATCTATCGGTCCCCCTTTATCTATCCTATTAGTTGAATCCTCAAAAAACATGAATAAGTTTGTCAAACAGACATGCTGTGGTGGGGCATTAATATCTTGGCTAGGAAAATCAATGACTTAAATGGTATCTGAATTCATTAAGTTTTTCTTTTCGTCCAAAAATCTTTCCACTATACCATAGAATCCCTACAGTGGAGAAGAAGGCTATTCAGCCCATTGAGTTTGCACTGACTCTCCAACAGAGCATCCCATCTAGGGCCATCCCTCCACCCTATCTCTGTAGTCCCATGTATTTACCATGGCTATTCCTCTTAACCTACAGATCTTTGGATACTAAGAGACAATTTAACATGGCCAATCCACCTAAGCTGCACATGTTTGGGAGTGTGGGAGAAAACCAGAACACTCGGAGGAAACCCACGCAGACTCCACACAGACAGTCACCCAAGTCGGGAATCGAACCCAGGTCCCTGACGCTGTGAGGCAGCAGTGCTAACCACTGTGCTACACATTAAGACCATAAAAACCAACCTCTTCATCAGTTCTTAATTAATTCCATTAATTTATTAATTGCCATCCAGGGAAGAAAACATGCAGGACATGGGTCAACGGGCAGAAGTCTTGGAGTAGCCTCGTTTCCTGATGCTTCTCTTGTGGTCCTGTTCCCCACACCCTGGTCCCCTCCTGGCAGATCCGCAAACACCTGATGACTCTCACACAAAAACAGAAAATGCTGGACAATCTCAGCAGGCCTGACAGCATGTGTGAGGAGAGAAGAGAGCCAACGTTTTGAGTCAGGATGACTCTTCATCAGCCCCAGGACCCAATCTGCCATCTTTGATTGATGTAAAAGATTGCATGACACCATTTCGAAGAGCAAGAGATTTTTTCCTGGCCAATCATCACAAAAATTAGAATATCTGCCTGTTATCACGTTGCTGTTTGTGGGAGCTTACAAACTGGCTTCTGTGTTTCCTACAGTACAGTGACATCACTTCAAAAATGCTTCAGTGGCTGTATAGCTCTTTGGGAAGTCCTGAGGTTGCTATGGAAATGCAAGTCTTTCACTTTGGGCCAATCTTCAATGGATGACAGTTAGTGTGGAGAAATTAACCAGACATGGACAAAATTGAAACGCTGCTCCAGAAGGCGTGGTATCTCATGGGTCATTGAAGAAGTCATTTCCTGCCACGCTACCAGCTGAAACCAAAGGCCATTGGAGTATACTTAATGACTGATCCACTTCCCAAAGGCTGGCAATATCTGCCAGAGGACAAGAGTAGCAATGCCATTTTCAAAACTTGATTCTGTCATGGAATGGGGCATCGCTGGCAAGGCCAGAATTTGTTACCCATCCCTAATTGTGCTTGAACTGAGTGGCTTACCACATCATTTCAGAGGGCAGATGAGAGTCAACCACATTGCCTTTGGGCAGGAGTCACATGTAGGCCAGGTAAGGACGGCAGATTTCCTTCCCTAAAGGACAGTTCAATGGTCACCATCCCTGAGACTAATTTTCAATTACAGATTTATTAATTGAATTTAAATTCCACTAGCTGCCGCAATGGGATTTGAATCCATGTTCATAGAACATTAGCATGGACTTTCTGGATTAAAAGTGCAGTGAGATTACTTTGGCAGCATAATGCTAATCTCACTGCACTTCTAATTGGCCATGCTAAATTGCCTCTCAGTGTCCCAAAAAGGGGGATTAGCAGGATAAATGTGTGGGGTTACAGGAATAGGGCGGGGATTGGGCCTGGGTAAAATGATCTATTGGGACAGTCAGTGTAGACTCGATAGGCTGAATGGCCTCCTTCTGCACATCGGGATTCTATCTTCCCTAATCTTCATGGGAACATCTCTGAGTTCTCCCCAGAATCACACAGCATCCTTCCTTGAGTTTATTTCATCACAGTTCACTGGGTGAAAAAGCAAGGCGTTTCCACTTTGCACGCCTACCCAGAATAATGTGCCATCTCCACACATGCTGGGAGGGTGGCATAGTGGCACAAGGGTTAGCACTGCTGCCTCACAGAGCCAGGGACCCGGGTTCGATTCCTGGCTTGGGTCATTGCCTGTGCGGAGTCTGCACGTTCTCCCCGTGTCTGCGTGGGTTTCCTCCGAGTGCTCCGGTTTCCTCCCACAGTCTGAAAGAGGTGCTGGTTAGGTGCATTGGCCGTGCTAAATTCTCCCTCGGTGTACCTGAACAGAGGCCGGAGTGTGGCGACGAGGGGAATTTCACAGTAACTTCATTGCAGTGTTAATGTAAGCCGACTTGTGACACTAAAAAATAAACTTTAAAACTTTAAAAAAACAAATTTGCCTGGGTGTGTGGCAGGTGAAGAACACAAGAGGTCTCATTTCGGTCGGTCAGCATTGGCAATGACGTTCGAGTGAATTATACGCTTGGGACTTTAGACATCACTTTCACCCGATATCTACCAATTGCATCTGATTGTCATGTAAGCCCATCTAAAATGGTCACTCAGAAACACACCAGAGAATCACTTTAATATTCCAGTAAGTGAGATCAGCCCCTCAGAATCCCCTATAAAATGCACCATCAGGTTCAGGCATTTTTTGCTCTGGCAAAAGCCAGCAATTAACAAAGGGCCAGGTGCATTTTGATTTTCAGCTTTTAATGAAAGTGGATTTTAATTTTGGGCTTGAAGAAAGTTGCAGTGTTTATTTCTTCTGGCAGTTTGCTTGTTTTTGGAGGTTTTTAATTCAAGGTTTTTAGCTGTGAAATGTGTCAAGTTTCTGAATCCATGAATTCTATACACATTTTCTCTTAATTGGAGGAGACAGTAAATGACCTGTTCGTCATCAGTAGGTGTGGCCACTCTCCTCCTTATTGGGGAACTCTTGTCTTGAACCCAGTCACACCTTGCTGGGAAATGCTTCCATCTGGAATACAGTGACAGAGCTGCACCATCTCTTTAAACCTGATCACACACAGGCTGCCGTCTAAGTCACGACACCCCTGAACATTCATCCACAGTGGATTTCAAATTACCAGTCGAACAGGCCTCAAACTCCTCCTGTGATATTAAGGCAAGAGCCTCTCTGTGAGGCCCTCCCTCCATTAGTGGCCAAACAATAGGCTTCACCGTGGGGTAGCCATGGTTATGAATGGTGCTAAAATCCCGATAAATTGTTTTTAAGCAGAGTCCAGCCAGCACACAGCGACATTAGCAATAACTCTGCCCTATTTCAAAATAAAAAGTGATCATGCAAATTGTTCTCGAATTAGCTCGGATCTGGATGGTTAGAGCAGATTCAAAGAAATATTGTATTTATATTTGGAAAGCAGACGTTTTCTGGGCAAGAGGACTAACTGGATGGTGCACTTAAAGAACTGATATAGACATGAGATTGACCGAATGGCTTCCTGCCGTGTTACATTCTCCTATGATTCTGTATCTGAGAAATCAGAAAATTATCTGGGACCACCCAGAATCACGCAATTAATTCACTTCTCCTCTGATGTGCTTTTGTTCAAGTTACACCTGATTGATACAGTCACTAGTTTAATTCTAGATGTTCCTGGTGGACTATTACAGGAACCTTGACATTATTCATCATTTACACCCATTCACCGATTGCAATAAAGGGCTCGCTCCCCTTCTCCATTTCTAATGGAATTTATAACACAGCTGGTAAAAACCAGCCTTTGCTTTTCTGGATTCCCCTTTCTATTTCCTCTTCCCTATCTACATTGCACACTGAATTTTGATTATAATTTGGGGAGGTGGTGGCGGGGTGGTATTATCATTGGACTAGTAATCCAGAGACTCAGAGGAATGCTCCAGGGGACAAAGAACAACAAAGAACAAAGAACAGTACAGCACAGGAAACAGGCCCTTCGGCCCTCCAAGCCTGTGCTGCTCCTTGGTCCAACTAGACCAATCGTTTGTATCCCTCCATTCCCAGGCTGCTCATGTGACTATCCAGGTAAGTCTTAAACGATGTCAGCGCGCCTGCCTCCACCACCCTACTTGGCAGCGCATTCCAGGCCCCCACCACCCTCTGCGTAAAAAAGTCCCTCTGATGTCTGAGTTATACTTCGCCCCTCTCAGCTTGAGCCTGTGACCCCTCGTGATCGTCACCTCCGACCTGGGAAAAAGCTTCCCACTGTTCACCCTATCTATACCCTTCATAATCTTGTACACCTCTATTAGATCTCCCCTCATTCTCCGTCTTTCCAAGGAGAACAACCCCAGTCTACCCAATCTCTCCTCATAGCTAAGACCCTCCATACCAGGCAACATCCTGGTAAACCTTCTCTGCACTCTCTCTAACGCCTCCACGTCCTTCTGGTAGTGCGGCGACCAGAACTGGACGCAGTACTCCAAATGTGGCCTAACCAGCGTTCTATACAGTTGCATCATCAGACTCCAGCTTTTATACTCTATACCCCGTCCTATAAAGGCAAGCATACCATATGCCTTCTTCACCACCTTCTCCACCTGTGTTGCCACCTTCAAGGATTTGTGGACTTGCACACCTAGGTCCCTCTGTGTTTCTATACTCCTGATGACTCTGCCATTTATTGTATAACTCTTCCCTACATTATTTCTTCCAAAATGCATCACTTCGCATTTATCCGGATTAAACTCCATCTGCCACCTCTCCGCCCAATTTTCCAGCCTATCTATATCCTGCTGTATTGCCCGACAATGCTCTTCGCTATCCGCAATTCCAGCCATCTTCGTGTCATCTGCAAACTTGCTGATTACACCAGTTACACCTTCTTCCAAATCATTTATATACCTGGGTTCGAATCCCACCACAGCAGATTGTTAAATTTGTGTTCAATAAAAATCTGGAATTAAATGTCTACTGATGACCATGAAACCATTGTTGATTGTCATAAGAACTCATCTGGTTCACTAATGTCCTTTAGGGGAGAAACTCTGTCGTCTTTACCTGGTCGGGCCTACATGTGACTCCAGGGCCACAGCAATGTGGTTGACTCTTAAATGCCCTCAGGGATGGGAATAAATGCTGGCCCAGCCAGCGACGCCCACATCCCATGAATAAAAAAAACTCTTCTGTCCAAAGGCTCCACTTGTGGCAAAGGGACTCAAGCTGAAATAGTCATGTTTCTTTTTTTGCTAATGGAACGGAATGCATTTCTAGAAATTTTTGTTTACAGAATCTGTCGCCTCCTTCATTTTCTCCTTTTCCCTGGAAGTCTACAGGACTTATAAAACCCAAGCTCAGCATCTCCTCCTGATCATTTACCCCATCTCTCCTGCCATTATCAACCCGAGGGGCAGGAAGGTCATCTCTTGCACTCTGAACTTTGACCTTTCGTATAAGTCACTTAATTAAAGACTGCCCGCTGTTGTCTAGGAAACAAAGGCTTTAAAATTATCATTTGAAATAACTTGAAGTAAGAATGAAACTACTACAAGACAAGGGGTACAAGCAGGGGGGTCCTTCACTGGAATGACCAAAAATAGCCCCCAGCACTTGAGTAGAAATTGTGTGTTCCAATGTTGCAGCCATTACATAGTTGGCCTGTAACCCTGTTGAGAAACACATGTTACCACTTTTAAAATATTTATGAAATCTCTCAAATGTGAGACTCTTTGGGGAATTCTAGTCTACTAATGAGGCCAATTGCATCATGTTATTTTAATAAAGTACCTACTAATTGAGAAAGTCAAAGCTTTGACAGAGAGGCAGACAGGAGACATAAAGGCTGATTGGTGAAGGCCCATTGAGAATGGTTGTCCAGGAACATATGCAATTCAGCCATAGCCAGACCCGATAGAAGGATCAATCTACTCCTCCAACTGTTTCAGTAAAGGGCTTAGAATGGAGCGGGACCCCGCCAAAACCAGACTGCAACCCTCCCAGTGGCTCTTTGCATACATCAGAGTGTGCCTTTAGCTGCCCAACATACACAGACATAAAGATAGTCATTGATAAATTCAATAAAAGTTCAGGAGAAACTTTCTTTTACCCAGAGCATGGTTAGAATGTGGAACTTGGCCAGTGAGTAGAGTAGTTCAGATGAAAATCACAGATGTATCTAAGAAGAAACTGGATATCCACGGGAGGGAGAAAGAGTTAGAGTGTGAGTGGGTTCATAAACACCAGTATAGGTCAGTTGTAATTCTACATATTTCCAAGTATATTTAAGAAAAAAACACCAAGGTTTAGGGTGTTAGGCAATTCAGAAGAAGATTGAATATGCAGAGGTCTGCAGCAGTTCAAGAAGACTCGTCACCTTCTCAAGGCAATTGGGGATGGGAGATAAATGGGACCTTGCCAGCGATGCCCAGGACAATTTACCAAGCCATGGCTCAGACTGCAGGATGACAGATAAACACACTGAACAGATTCAGAGCGATACTCAAGGCAAGTGGTCTATTTACAATAATTACAAACCGGGCTAATCTCCTCAAGATCTCAAAAGCAACAATGCAATTCGCTCTCCCTGTTGACCCTGAACACAAAATTCAAACTTGAAACCTGATTGGTTGCTCCTTGTGAGGTTACTGACTGCACTGAGTTTGTTGGCCACCCTCATTGCGGCTGCCTTCACACTGATTGGTCTGGTGTGGTAATGTGGCAGGATATAACTTCACAGTCCACTGAGGATAGATCAGTGTAAAGGACATTAGAACTGTACTTCTCAGTTACATTTAAGTGGTTGGACATTCATGGTTGCAAATGGTTTTTGCCCACACAGATCGAGCTGGTGAAATAACGCGTGCGGTAAGAACCCACACATGATGTGGATTCACTTGACTAATTCCTGGGAAACGCATCGATCTCTTTCAACTACGTTCGGGTCAAAGTTAACTCTTTCCATGCAGATAGAAATTATTCTTGGGATTTCCCAGCAACTGCCTTCCTGCAGGTTTCAACCTTAACCAGTTCTTCCGGATGAATCACAGGATGGACAGCGAACTCCTACTTTAGATATAAAGAACAAAGAACAGTACAGCACAGGAAACAGGCCCTTCGGCCCTCCAAGCCTGTGCCGCTCATTGGTCCAACTAGACCATTCGTTTGTATCCCTCCATTCCCAGACTGCTCATGTGACTATCCAGGTAAGTCTTAAACTATGTCAGCGTGTCTGCCTCCACCACCCGACTTGGCAGCGCATTCCAGGCCCCCACCACTCTCTGTGCAAAAAACGTCCCTCTGATATCTGAGTTATACCTCGCCCCTCTCACCTTGAGCCCGTGACCCCTCGTGATTGTCACCTCCAACCTGGGAAAAAGCTTCCCACTGTTCGCCCTATCTATACCCTTCATAACTTTGTACACCTCTCCTAGGTCTCCCCTCATTCTCCGCCTTTCCAGGGAGAACAAGTCCAGTTTACCCAATCTCTCCTCATAGCTAAGACCCTCCATACCAGGCAACATCCTTCTCTGCACTCTCTCTAAAGCCTCCATGTCCTTTTGGTAGTGCGGCGACCAGAATTGAACACAGTACTCCAAATGTGGCCTAACCAGCGTTCTATACAGCTGCAACATCAGACTCCAGCTTTTATACTCTATACCCCGTCCTATAAAGGCAAGCATACCATATGCCTTCTTCACCACCTTCTCCACCTGTGCTGCCACCTTCAAGGATTTGTGGACTTGCACACCTAGGTCCCTCTGTGTTTCTATACTCTTGGTGGCTCTGCCATTTATTGTATAACTCCCCCCTACATTTGTTCTTCCAAAATGCATCACTTTGCATTGATCTGGATTAAATTCCATCTGCCATTTCTCCGCCCAATTTTCCAGCCTATCTATATCCTGCTATATTGTCCGACAATGTTCATCGCTATCCGCAAGTCCAGCTATTTTCGTGTCATCCGCAAACTTGCTGATAACACCAGTTACACCTTCTTCCAAATCATTTATATATATCACAAATAGCAGAGGTCCCAGTACAGAGCCCTGCGGAACACCACTGGTCACAGACCTCCAGCTGGAAAAAGACCCTTCGACTGTTACCCTCTGTCTCCTGTGGCCAAGCCAGTTTTCTACCCATCTAGCCACCTCTCCATGTATCCCATGAGCCTTAACCTTCTTAACCAACCTGCCATGAGGGACTTTGTCAAATGCCTTACTGAAATCCATATAGACGACATCCACGGCCCTTCCTTCGTCAACCGTTTTTGTCACTTCCTCAAAAAACTCCACCAAATTTGTAAGGCACGACCTCCCTCTTACAAAACCATGCTGTCTGTCACTAATGAGATTGTTCCATTCTGAATGCACATATGTCGATGGGTGGAGCGCCAATGATGTAGTCAGGGCCTGACTGTAATGTTAACCATTGGCTTGCCTGCCAGGCTAACTTAACGGGAAGAAATACTGGGGCCTGAAGAAGCTAAAAAAGATGAGTGAATTTTCATTCTTTAACTTGCACGGTGGCACAGTCGCTAGCACTGCTGCCTCACAGCGCCAGGGACTTAGTTTCAGTTCTTGGCTTGAGTCACTGTCTGTGTGGAGTTTGTACATTCTCCCCGTGCCTGTGTGGGTTTCCTCCGGGTGCTCTGTTTTCCTCCCACGGTCCGAAAGACGTGCTGGTTAGGTGCATTGGCTGTGCTAAATTCTCGCTCAGTGTACCCGAACAGGTGCTGGAGTGTAGCGACTCAGGGATTTTCACAGTAACTTCATTATTATCATACAGTGAAAAGTATTGTTTCTTGCGCACTATACAGACAAAACATACCATTCATAGAGAAGGAAACGAGACAGTGCAGAGCGTAGTGTTACAGTCAGAGCTAGGATGTAGAGAAAGATCAACTTAATGCAAGGTAGGTCCATTCAAAAGTCTGGTGGCAGCAGGGAAGAAGCTGTTCTTGAGTCGGTTGGTACAAAGAACAAAGAACAAAGAAAATTACAGCACAGGAATAGGCCCTTCGCCCTCCAAGCCTGCACCGACCATGCTGCCTGACTTAACCAAAACCCCCTATGCTTCCAGGGACCATATCCCTCTATTCCCATCTCATTCATGTACTTGTTAAAAGCCACTACTGTATCCGCTTCCACTACCTCCCCCGGCAACGAGTTCCAGGCACCCACCACCCTCTGTGTAATAAATCTGCCTCGTACATCTCTTTTAAAACTTGCCCTTCACACCTTAAACCTATGCTCCCTAATAATTGACTCTTCCACCCTGGGAAAAAGCTTCTGACTATCCACTCTGTCCATGCATCTCATAATCTTGTAGACTTCTATCAGGTCCCCCCTCAACCTCCGTCGCTCCAGTGAGAACAAACCAAGTTTCTCCAACCTCTCCTCATAGCTAATGCCCTCCATACCAGGCAACATCCTGGTAAATCTTTTCTGTCCCCTCTCCAAAGCCTCCACATCCTTCTGGTAGTGTGGCGACCAGAATTGAACGCTATATTCCAAGTGCGGCCTCACTAATGTTCTATAAAGCGTCAACATGACTTGCCAATTTTTAAACTCAATACCCCGGCCGATGAAGGCAAGCATGCCGTATGCCTTCTTGACTACTTTCTCCACCTGCATTGTCACTTTCAGTGACCTGTGTACCTGTACACCCAGATCCCTTTGCCTATCAATACTCCTAAGGGTTCCGCCATTTACTGTATATTTCCTATCTGTATTAGACCTTCCAAAATGCATTACCTCACATTTGTCCGGATTAAACTCCATCTGCCATCTCTCCGCCCAAGTCTCCAACTGATCTATATCCTGCTGTATCCTCTGATGGTCCTCATCGCTATCCGCAAAGCCACCAACCTGTGTGTCGTCCGCAAATTTACTAATCAATCCAGTTACATTTTCCTCCAAATCATTTATATATATTACAAACAGAAAAGGTCCCAGCAAAGATCCCTGACGAACACCACTTGTCACAGCCCTCCATTCAGAAACGCACTCTTCCACTACTACCCTCTGTCTTCTTTGACCGAGCCAGTTTTGTATCCACCTTGCCAGCTCACCTCTGATCCCATGCGACTTCACCTTCTGCAGCAGTCTGCCATGAGGGACCTTGTCAAAGGCCTTACTGAAGTCCATGGAGACAATATCCACTGCCCTACCCTCATCAATCATCTTCATCACTTCCTCGAAAAACTCGATTAAGTTCGTGAGACACAGCCTCCCCTTCACAAAACCATGTTGCCTCTCACTAATACGTCCTCAGATTTTTGTATCTTTTTCATGAAGGAAGAAGGTGGAAGAGAGAATGTCCAAGGTGCGTGGGGTCCTTAATTATGCTGGCTGCTTTTCCGAGGCAGCAGGAAGTATAGACAGAGTCAATGGATGGGAGGCTGGTTTGCGTGATGGATTGGGCTACATTCATGACCTTTTGTAGATCCTTGCAGTCTTGGGCAGAGCAGGAGCCATTCCAAGCTGTGACACAACCAGAAAGAATGCTTTCTATGGTGCATCTGTAAAAGTTGGTGAGAGTCATAGCTGACATGCCAAATTTCCTTAGTCTTCTGAGAAAGTAGAGGCGTTAGTGGGCTTTCTTAACTATAGTGTTGGCATGGGGGGACCAGGACATGTTGTTGGTGATCTGGACACCTAAAACCTTGAAGCTCTCGACCCTTTCTACTTCGTCCCCATTGATGTAGACAGGGGCAGCACGCTGGGGTGGCACGGATGTGCGGTACACTGGGGTGGCACTGCTGCCTCACCAGTTTGATTCTGGCCTCAGGTGATGTCTGTGTGGAGTTTATACATTCTCCCCATGTCTGCATGGGTTTCCTCCGGGTGCTCCGATTTCCTCCCACGCTCCAAAGATGTGTAGGTTAGGTGGATTGGTGGTGCTAAATTGCCCCTTAGTATCCCAAGATGTGTAGATTAGGTAGATTGACCATGATGGGACGTGACGTAGGATTCAGATGCTCAGATAGATCAGGAGCGCGCTAATATGCAGCAGCTATAAAGTCTCCCACATGATAGTTGTATACACAATCTGGCCCTCCAGAGAGGACAAACCCTGTTAGAGAGGGGAATTGAGGGAGACAGATCAGTTCTCTCTGATCAGGAATGAGAGGAAGAGGAGCAGAAGCACAGCAGAACCAAGGCAGGCCCAGCAAGGGTCTTTATGTCCATGGGACATGGAAAGCTGCGATGATCAGACAGCTCCAATCTGTCCATCTGTCCAATCCAATCACCTTCATGGCCAGTGACACCCCCATGCATCTCCATAACAACAGTGACACATCTGGGCAATGTTATTCAGCCAAGCAATGTCAATCGGAAGGACACACAATCATAGAATCAAATAGGAGCATCAGTTGATCCATCCTGATGCATTCCCACACAGATAACGAATGAATGCTGCCAGGTAATATTTGGGAAACAATATTGAAAGAATACTTTGCATCTGTGTTTACCAAGAAAGAAGCTATTCAGGCAACTCCATAAGGGGAGAGATTCAGACATGAGAAGGTTTAAGGTTGATAAGGAGGAGGTATTATTCGGCCGTCTATACTTAAAGTTGAGAAAGCACCGTGACCAGATGAGATGCTTGCAAGGGAAGTGAGAGTGGAAATTACAGAAGCACTGGTCATAATTTTCCAGTCTTCATTAGACTCAGGGGTGGTGCCAGAAGACTGGAAAACTGCAAATGTTACACCCTTGTTCATGAAAGATAGGCCCAGCAATTACAGAGAGTCAGTTTCACTTTGATAGTGGGAAACCCCTTGAAACAATAAGTTAGGGCAAAATTAATAGTCACATTGACAAATGCATGTTAATTAAGGAAAGCCAGCATGGGTTTCTTAGGGGAAAATCATGTTTCACTAATTTGTTGTTGTTTTTTGATGATGATGTGGAGATGCCGGTGTTGGACTGGGGTGGGCACAGTAAGAAGTCTCACAACACCAGGTTAAAGTCCAACAGGTTTATCTAGAATCACGAGCTTTTGGAGCGCTGCTCCTTCATAAGGTGAGTGACTCGGCCGAATGGCCTCCTTCTTTTATAGACCTCCTAAAAGTTCTAGAGAGGTTGAGGAAAGGATTGCGGAGTCAATCCTGCTTAGGAGTGAAAGTAATAGGGCAATTGTTATGGGGGATTTTAACTTGACTAATATTGACTGGAATTGTTATAGCTCTAGCTCGTTAGAGGGGTCAGTTTTTGTTCAAAGCGTGCAGGAAGGTTTTTTGACTCAGTATGTAGACAGGCCAACTAGAGGTGAGGCTATATTGGATCTGGTGCTGGGAAATGAGCCAGACCAGGTGCTAGACTTGGAAGTTGGTGTGCATTTTGGTGATAGTGACCACAATTCGGTTACGTTCACCTTAGTGATGGAAAGGGATAGGCATGAACCTCGGGCCAGTGGTTTTAGCTGGGGGAAGGGTAATTATGAGGCTATTAGGAGAGAATTAGGAAACATAGGTTGGACTAGGAGATTACAGGGACTGGGAACGTCCGACATGTGGAGTTTTTTCAAGGAGCAGCTACTGCGAGTCTGTGATAGGTATGTCCCTGTCAGGCAAGGAGGAATTGGTAGGGCTAGGGAACCGTGGTGCACCAAAAAAGTTTCTTTGTTGGTTAAAAAGAAAAAGGAGGCTTATGTTCGGATGAGACGTGAGCACTCGGGTAGTGCACTAGAAAGCTTTAGATTGGCTAAGAGGGAGTTGAAGAGCGAGCTTAGAAGGGCTAAAAGGGGACATGAGAAGACTTTGGCGGATAGGGTTAAAGAGAATCCTAAGGCGTTCTATAGGTATGTCAAGAACGGAAGGTTGGTTAGGGCAAGTTTAGGGCCAGTTATAGATGGCAGAGGGAAGTTATGTGTGGAACCGGAGGAGATTGGTGAAGCATTGAACCAATATTTCTCTTCGGTGTTCACGCAAGGGGACATGAATATAGCTGAGGAGGACACTGGGTTGCAAGGGAGTAGAATAGACAGTATTACAGTTGATAAGGAGGATGTGCAGGATATTCTGGAGGGTCTGAAAATAGATAAATCCCCTGGTCCGGATGGGATTTATCCAAGGATTCTCTGGGAGGCAAGAGAAGTGATTGCAGAGCCTCTGGCTCTGATCTTCAGGTCGTCGTTGGCCTCTGGTATAGTACCAGAAGATTGGAGGTTAGCGAATGTTGTCCCATTGTTTAAGAAGGGGAACAGAGACTTCCCCGGGAATTATAGACCGGTGAGTCTCACTTCTGTTGTCGACAAGATGTTGGAAAAAATTATAAGGGATAGGATTTATAGTTATTTGGAGAGTAATGAATTGATAGGTGATAGTCAGCATGGTTTTGTGGCAGGTAGGTCGTGCCTTACTAACCTTATTGAGTTTTTTGAGAAAGTGACCAAGGAGGTGGATGGGGGCAAGGCAGTGGACGTGGTATATATGGATTTTAGTAAGGCGTTTGATAAGGTTCACCATGGTAGGCTTCTGCAGAAAATGCAGATGTATGGGATTGGGGGTGATCTAGGAAATTGGATCAGGAATTGGCTAGCGGATAGGAAACAGAGGGTGGTGGTTGATAGTAAATATTCATCATGGAGTGCGGTTACAAGTGGTGTACCTCAGGGATCTGTTTTGGGGCCACTGCTGTTTGTAATATTTATTAATGATCTGGATGAGGGTATAGTTGGGTGGATTAGCAAATTTGCTGATGACACCAAAGTCGGTGGTGTGGTAGACAGTGAGGAAGGGTGTCGTAGTTTGCAGGAAGACTTAGACAGGTTGCAAAGTTGGGCCGAGAGGTGGCGGATGGAGTTTAATGCGGAGAAGTGTGAGGTAATTCACTTTGGTAGGAATAACAGATGTGTTGAGTATAGGGCTAACGGGAGGACTTTGAATAGTGTGGAGGAGCAGAGGGATCTAGGTGTATGTGTGCATAGATCCCTGAAAGTTGGGAATCAAGTAGATAAGGTTGTTAAGAAGGCATATGGTGTCTTGGCGTTTATTGGTAGGGGGATTGAATTTAGGAGTCGTAGCGTTATGTTGCAACTGTACACAACTCTGGTGCGGCCGCACTTGGAGTACTGTGTGCAGTTCTGGTCCCCACATTACAGGAAGGATGTGGAGGCTTTGGAGAGGGTGCAGAGGAGGTTTACCAGGATGTTGCCTGGTATGGAGGGGAGATCCTATGAGGAGAGGCTGAGGGATTTGGGATTGTTTTCGCTGGAAAGGCGGCGGCTAAGAGGGGATCTTATTGAAACATATAAGATGATTAGAGGTTTAGATAGGGTGGATAGTGATAGCCTTTTTCCTCTGATGGAGAAATCCAGCACGAGGGGGCATGGCTTTAAATTGAGGGGGGGTAGTTATAGAACCGATGTCAGGGGTAGGTTCTTTACCCAGAGGGTGGTGAGGGATTGGAATGCCCTGCCAGCATCAGTAGTAAATGCGCCTAGTTTGGGGGCGTTTAAGAGATCCGTAGATAGGTTCATGGACGAAAAGAAATTGGTTTAGGTTGGAGGGTCACAGTTTTTTTTTTTTTAACTGGTCGGTGCAACATCGTGGGCCGAAGGGCCTGTTCTGCGCTGTAATGTTCTATGTTCTATGTTCTTCACTGTAGGGATTCTGTGATTTCTGTGATTTCCAGTACTTTCCTAAGTGTCAAAATTGTCATAGTGCATTAAACAATGTAAAATAATATCCGGTAAGCCTGTGCGGTCATGTTTTGTACTGTATGTTTAATCAACATCTCGCCAAGGCCATCCCCACACCCCCACTTCTTGCCTTCAAACAACCGCACAACCGCAAACAGACCATTGTCCGCAGCAAACTACCCAGCCTTCAGGAGAACAGTGACCACGACACCACACAACCCTGCCACAGCAACCTCTGCAAGACGTGCCGGATCATCGACACGGATGCCATCATCTCACGTGAGAACACCATCTACCAGGTACACGGTACCTACTCTTGCAACTCGGCCAACGTTGTCTACCTGATACGCTGCAGGAAAGGATGTCCCGAGGCATGGTACATTGGGGAAACCATGCAGACGCTATGACAACGGATGAATGAACACCGCTCGACAATCACCAGGCAAGACTGTTCTCTTCCTGTGGGGGAGCACTTCAGCGGTCACGGGCATTCAGCCTCTGATCTTTGGGTAAGCGTTCTCCAAGGCGGCCTTCACGACACACGACAGCGCAGAGTCACTGAGCAGGAACTGATAGCCAAGTTCCGCACACATGAGGACGGCCTAAACTGGGATGTTGGATTTATGTCACATTATCAGTAACCCCCACAGCTTGCCTGCTGGACTTGCAGAATCTCACTGGCTGTCCTGTCTGGAGACAATACACATCTCTTTAACCTGTGCTTAATGCTCCCTCCACTCACATTGTCTGTATCTTTAAGACCTGGTTGGCTGTAGAGATTCGCATTCTAATCAGTATTCTGTAACTTGATTTTGTGTCTCTGTGCCCTGTTTGAGAGCAGATTTCCACTCCATCTGACGAAGGAGCAGCGCTCCGAAAGCTCATGGTATTTGCTACCAAATAAACCTGTTGGACTTTAACCTGGTGTTGTTAGACTTCTTACTGTGTTTAATCAACTGACAGTTCTCTCTGTTAAAAAAGGCTGCTTCTGAAAGTTGAAAATATCTCTGCATCTGCTCCCCCCCATTTATTAACAGGCAGTCCACTTTGAAATGGAATTGAGACGCCATTTGTTTTGTCAGTTTCATCCAATGCAGATGGAAGCTATTGTTCTGACCGCTGTACTCATTATGAATGCTTAGTTGGAATTAGAAAGCTGTTAATGACTTCAGATCAGTGGGTGATCTATTGACGCAAGAATGATTGACAGTTTTAAGAGGTTTTAATACTGTATTATGTCTTTGATGTGGTTTGTTGTTTGTTTGCAAAATGACCGAAATAATTACAATTCTTTTTGCTGTTTTTTTCACAATCAATGATAATTTTCCCAGGTCGGAGGTGACGATCACGAGGGGTCATGGGCTCAAGCTGAGAGGGGCGAAGTATAACTCAGACATCAGAGGGACGTTTTTTACACAGAGGGTGGTGGGGGCCTGGAATGCGCTGCCAAGTAGGGTGGTGGAGGCAGGCACGCTGACATAGTTTAAGACTTACCTGGATAGTCACATGAGCAGCCTGGGAATGGAGGGATACAAACGATTGGTCTAGTTGGACCAAGGAGCGGCACAGGCTTGGAGGGCCGAAGGGCCTGTTTCCTGTGCTGTACTGTTCTTTGTTCTTCTTTGTTCTTTGTGTAAGTATTCAGGCTTTTATTGAATTATTAGCGATTTAATTTTTTATTGCCATGTACATAGTAGATACTCAGTGAGTATCCCAGTGAGTATCACTGAGATAACAGTGAGTACTCAGTGAGTATCCTCAGTGAGTACTCCCAGACTACCTGGATCCACCACAGTTTGCCTACCACCACAGTAGGTCCACAGCAGATGCCATCTCCCTGGCCCTGCACTCAACTCCGGAAACCTAGATAACAAAGACACTTATGTCAGACTCTTATTTATTGACTACAGCTCAGCCTTCAACACCATTATTCCCATGAAACCCATCTCCAAACTCTGTGGCCTGGGCTTCTGCTCCTCCCTCTGCAACTGGATCCTGAACTTCCTAACTCACAGACCACAATCAGTAAGGATAGGCAACAACACCTCCTCCATGATCATCCTCAACACCGGTGCCCCACAAGACTGTGTTCTCAGCCCCCTAACTATACTCCATATACACCTATGACTGTGCGGCCAAATTCTCCTCCCATTCGATTTTCAAGTTTGCTGATGACACCACCGTAGTGAGTGATGAGATAGAGTACAGGAATGAGATAGAGAATCTGGTGAACTGGTGCAGTGACAATAATCTCTCCCTCAATGTTAACAAAATGACGGAGATTGTCATCGACTTCAGAAAGCGAAGAGGAGAACATGCCCCTGTCTACATCAACGGGGACGAAGTAGGAAGGGTAAGGAGCTTCAAGTTTTTAGGTGTCCAGATCACCAACAACCTGTCCTGGTTCCCCCATGCCAACACTATAGTTAAGAAAGCCCACCAATGCCCCTACTTTCTCAGAAGACCAAGGAAATTTGACATGTCAGCTACGACTCTCACCAACTTTTACAGATGCACCATAGAAGGCATTCTTTCTGGCTGTATCATAGCTTGGATTGGCTCCTGCTCTGCCCAAGACCGCAAGGAACTAAAAAAGGTCATGAATGTAGCCCATCCATCACACAAACCAGCCTCCCATCCATTGACTCTGTCTACACTTTCCGCTGCCCCGGCAAAGCAGCCAGCATAATTAAGGACCCCACGCACCCCGGACATTCTCTCTTCCACCTTCTTCCATCGGGAAAAAGATACAAAAGTCTGAGGTCACGTACCAACCAACTCAAGAACAGCTTCTCCCCTGCTGCCGTCAGACTTTTGAATGGACCTACCTCGCATTAAGTTGATCTTTCTCTCCACCCTAGCTATGATTGTAACACTACATTCTGCACTCTCTCATTTCCTTCTCTATGAATGGTATGCTTTGTCTGTATAGTGTGCAAGAAACAATACCTTTCATTGTATGCTAATACATGTGGCAATAAGAAATCGAATCAAATCAAATCAGTTGCTATGGCAGATGCATAGAGTTTTTGTGATCGTTTCTCAGCAAGAATCCTAAATTTAGTATTTTGTTTCTCAATTGGGTTACACTGCCAAACAGCAAGGGTATTAAGGACCACACGCTGCACAGGACTATCTTTCATTGCAGTGACCTGGTTGGGTTAACACAAATGCAAATGCCTGCCCAGCCTGTCTATAACAGCAGAGAGTCAATGCACAAGATAGTATTGCTATTGATGCTTATTGAGCTGGTGTTCTGTCAGTGCAATATGAACGTGTGAAAATGACAGCCAGGTAAAGAATAACAGTTTCATCAAGGCTCTCCCATGCTCATACTGCCTGGAGCATCATGACTAAACACTTCAAACCATCCCACCACTTCCCTAAAGTGAAAGGTAAAAAAGCAAATAGGATTTATAGGAGAAAAATAATCTGGAAAATTCATAGAAACCCTACAGTACAGAAAGAGGCCATTTGGCCCATCGAGTCGGCACCAACCACAATCCCACCCAGGCCCCACTCCCATATCCCTACATATTTACCCACTAATCCCTCTAACCTATGCATCTCAGGACACTAAGGGGCAATTTTAGCATGGCCAATCAACCTAACCTGCACATCTTTGGACTGTGGGAGGAAACCAGAGCACTCAGAGGAAACCCACGCAGACACGAGGAGAATGTGCAAACTCCACACAGACAGTGCCCCAAGCCAGGAATCGAACCCAGGTCCCTGGAGCTGTGAAGCAGCAGTGCTAACCACTGTGCTACCGTGCCGCCCAGCATCTTGGATTCATCTTGGATTCCCTCAGTGGTTCGTAAAGCTGCTTCATAGCATCAGGGACCCAGCTTCAATTCCGGCCTTGGGTCGCTGTCTGTGCAGAGTCTGCACATTCTCCCCGTGTCTGTATGGGTTTCATCTGGGTGGTCTGGTTTCCTCCCACAGTCCAAAGATGTGCAGGTTAGGTGGATTGGCCGTGCTAAATTGCCCCTCAGTGTCAGGGGGATTATCAGGGTAAATATGTGTGGTTACAGAGATAGGGCCTGGGAGGGATTGTTGTCAATGCAGACTTAATGGGCCGAATGGTCTCCTTCTGCCCTATAGGGATTCTGTAAATTTGTATTCTATGAAATTCTGTTCTCTGAAAAGGATTGAAACCAGGCTATTCACCATTCATTGTAATGAAAGGTGGCCTTTGATGCTAAGACTTTCAGTGAAATGATCAGTGAATTGCAGTTCTGCATCAAGTATTGGTAAGGAGAGGGACAGGGAATGTGGCTCTGACCCACGCTCCTGCTCCAGTTTCAGTTCCCAGTGTGATCCAGTTCACAAAGACTGGAATATTGCTCCATCCCAGTTCACACTGAAAGTGAGAAAAGTCTCCATCAAGGGTGGGCGGGGGTGGGAGGGAAGTAGAGGGGGGTCTCACGAATTTATGCCAAATTCAGTGGCAGGAGCTCATTGGAATTTCTTTACTCCATTTTGCACTTGTCAGCTGGCCAGTGCTTAGCAATGCTGGCTCACACGCCAGGGACCCAGGTTCGATTCCAGCCTTAGGAGACTGTGTGGAGTCTGCACATTGTCCCCGTGTCTGCATGTGTTTCCTCCGGCGCTCCGGTTTCCTCCCACAGTCCAAAGGTGGTTAGGTGGATTGGCCATGCTAAATTGGCCATTAGTGTCCAAAGATGTGTATGTGAGGGGGATTAGTAGGGTAAATGCTCGGGATTACAAGGCTAGGATGGAGGGGAGGGCATGGGTGGGATGCTCTTTGGAGAGTCTGGGCAGACACGATGGCCGAATGGCCTCATTCTGCATTGTAGTGATTCTGTGGTTTAGCTCAACATTCTTCCTGTGATTTACTAAATGGATAATATCAGGATGTCTGACTAGTACTGGTTCGGAGATTCCACATCTTTTTGCCAAAACTCTTGACACAGTGGTCCTCACTATTTTATGTTTTAGGCTTAAGGAGGCCACCACTGTGTTTAATCGACCATTTCCTAAATGGCGAATACACAGCTTTAATCTCCCCACGGAGATGGAGCTATCTAAAGCAGATCGCAAGCATTTCACACATGAAATACATTGCCTGAAGGCCTTTTTAAACTCTGCAAAACTCCAAACCAGCAGAATATTGTTCAAAAATGTGCACAGGGCGAGTGTTCTGAGCTGTTCCTCCAGACACTTCACAACATTGAAACATCTGTCAGTCACCAACTGCCCTTGAAATAGGGCGGCACGGTGGCACAGTGCTTAGCACTGCTGCCTCACAGTGCCAGGGACCCGGGTTCGATTCCCAGCTTGGGTCACTGTCTGTGCAGAGTCTGCACATTCTCCCCGTGTCTGCGTGGGTTTCCTCCGGGTGCTCCGGTTTCCTTCCACACCTGAAAGACGTGCTGGTTAGAGTGCACTGGCCATGCTAAATTCTCCCTCAGTTACCTGAACAGGCGCTGGAGTGTGGCGACTAGAGTATTTTCACAGTAACTTCATTGCAGTGTTAATGTAAGCCTACTTGTGACTAATAAATAAACTTTACTTAAATACCTCCAAAATTCTAACGTCTTACCCTATTTCTATTCACAAATTTCCATTTCTAAAATGAACTGTGGCAACATTTAGGAATATTCGACTGGTTCTTTCCATTTCAGATTCACCCATCTTGGGCTACGCAGCATTTTGGAAAGGTCAAAGAGTAATTTCAGAATCTGTGCAAAGCGATTCAAATTCCATTCATGGCTGAATTGTTTCCAGCTAGTTCCGTGCCACCTCTCCTGGTTTCACCACAAAATATTGGAATCTTATTAAAAAAAGAAATTAAATGTAATTAAAAACGTTCAAAGCACGGCCGCACCAACTTGAGGTTAGTATTCCGTCCATTTTAAACTTACATCTGCAGCTTGGCTGTGTTAACTGGACAGATCAATGTTATTCGCTGATTTAAAACTTTCCCTTTGAGCTTGTCTTCAGCTGTCCGATGGTTTCTGGGGTCATTTTCCCCACAATTCCATCTTTCACAGGGATGGATTTGATGATAAAGCCCAAAATAGTTTGAATACTCCATTAGCCACAACAACAGAAGCCACTGCAACATTCCGCGGCTTCCCAGGAATTGGGCTTACTTTTGCTTCAACACTCTTATGCACATTCTGGATAGAGTGTAATGTCACGGCAGGGGGGATGGCCTCGCAACTCCCCGAATAGGAGAGAGGAAGACAAAGGGTGACTGAGGATAAAAGCAGAAGGATCTTTTAAATCCAAAATGTTAACTCTGTTTCTCTCTTCACAGCTGCTGCCAAATCTGCTGAACATGTTCAGCATTGTCTGTTTGTATTTCAGATTTCCAGCATCCGCGGTATTTTGCTTTTATTTGGGAGACCTGTGGGTGCAGGGGTGGGATGGGGAGATCAATGTCTGGGTGGAGGGTGAAAGAGAGATTGCAGCAGATGTGCTTGAAAGACTACGGCTATCGCACCTGCTTGGTCCCCAAGCAGTGCTGGAAAAGTATTTGCCTACTGTATCCAAGCTGCCCTTCCTTAATTTGCCCGGCTTCCTGAACTCTGAGAAACCAGTCCCTCCACCATTAAATGGCACAGTGGCACAGTGATTAGCACTACTGCCTCACAGCACCAAAAGTCAATCCGGCCACACTGGAAGTAGATGTGTCTATGGAGAGTAAGAGGCAGGTTTTGCATTTTTAGCAATCTAACTCCCTTAACATGGCCACCTGGTCAGGTTAGAATTTCCCCTACGACCTCCACCCCACAGTGGGGTCCCTGTCAACCACAGTGAAGAGGAATCTTTGGTTAAGGATAAAGGAAGATATATTGGAACCTCTAGTAAGGAGCTTTGCATCATTGGAACAAAGGCAACAAGAGGCAGAGAAACTGGGAGAATGGAATAGAGTTCTGACAGGAAGCGGGTTGTGAGCAAGTGGAGTGAAGGTAGCTGTGGGAGTGGGAGGACTTTTTGTGAATATTACTTGATAGCTTATCTCAGAAATGGAGACAGAGAAGTTGAGGAAGGGGAGAGAAGAGTTGGAGATGGAGCAGCTGAAGGTGAGAGAAACAAAAAAAAATTGGAAGAAAGTTGATTAAGTTTTCTAATTCCTGGCAAGAGCAGAAAGTGGCATTGATACAGTCATCAGCGTATCAGAAAAAGAGTTGGGGAAGGGGTCCTGCACAGATCTGCAACAAGGAATGTTTTCACAGACCCCATGGTGAAGAGGAGACAGTTAGTCTGATGATTGCAGTGATTGTCCCTTTAAGGCTAGCACAGCAGGGAAGAAGGTCACCTGCTTTGAGGGACAATCAGGACGAGAGTGGGTAATCACCCCAGGGGGTGGAGCTCTCTCTTAAGCAGAGGACAGTCTGAAGACATGTAGGGATTGGGCCTACATCTAGCTGGTGGCCTGCTGTAGGGTAGCAGCAGGGGGGTGCTGCCGGCCTCTGTACAGTTTATCCAGTTAATAAATATCTATTTACGTTTCTAATGAAGACTGTCAGTGTACATCATTACAGTTTGGGACAGGAAAGTAGAAACATTTGATATAAGGCATCAGAAGATTCATGCATGTAGGGAAGGATAGACTGGGCCAGGGAAGAAGAAAAGAAGGGGAGAAGAAAAGTCACGTGACTTGAAAAGCATCCACAGATGCTGCCAGACTTGCTGAGTTTTTCCAGCTCTTTCTGTTTTTATTTCAGATTTCCAGCATCCACGGCATTTTGCTTTTAATTATATGAAGATAGAGTCGAGTTGACTGAGGAAGGAGTCTGTGCGCTGAGGCAGGGACAAGCTGAAATAATGGACTGACTGGAGCAGTCCTGTTTATGAATTATGGAAGGAGGTGGAAACACGCTTTTCCAGGCTGGGCAACTACAAGGTTGAGGGCTATGGAGGGAAGATCTCCAGAAGATTTTAGCTCAGTGAGAGCCCTGGAAATAATGCCTTGATGTTTGGTGGTGGCTCATGGTCCAGGGGAAAGTTGGAGGGAGTTTCAGAGAATTAACATTTTGCCTCTGCTAGATACATTTCAATACACCAGACAATAACAGCATCATCTTGTCAATAGGTTTGATGACAACGTCAGCAAGGCCTGGTGGCACAGTGGTTAGCACCGCTGCCTCTCAGCGCCAGGGACCCGAGTTCGATTCCTGGCTTGGGTCACTGTCTGTGCGGAGTCTGCACGTTCTCCCCGTGTCTGCATGGGTTTCCACCGGGTGCTCCGGTTTCCTCCGCAATCCAAAGATGTGCAGGTTAGGTGGATTGGCCATGGTAAATTGCCCCATAGTGCTAGAGGGACTAGCTAGGGTAAATGCATGGGATTACGGGAATAGGCCTGGGTGGGATTGTAGTTCATAGAACTCATGAAATCATAGAAACCCTACAGTGCAGAAGGAGGCCATTCGGCCCATCGAGTCTGCACCGACCACAATCCCACCCAGGCCCTACCCCCATATATTTACCCACTAATCCCTCTAACCTACACATCTTAGGATTCGAAGGGGCAATTTTTAACCTGGCCAATCAACCTAACCCGCACATCTTTGGACTCGCAAAGTTGGTGCAGACTTGATGGGCTGAATGGCCTCCTGAATGGCCTCCTTCTGCACTGTAGGATTCTATGATTCTATTCTAAGTTAAAGTTGCACCTGAGGGAACAGAATGCAGCAAGTTCAGAGGAGAATTTATTCCTGTGAATGATAAGAGCAAAGAAATTGAGACGTAAGGGGGCAGAGGCAGGTGGGAGGGGAGAATACTGAGATGGATGAAAGGGTCCACTAAGAGGCAGGTTACACTCCTGGCCATAGAGGTGGGTGCAGAGGTGGAGGCAATGGGAAAAGAGCTCAGCATCATGCTGAACACGAAATCCATTGAGCAGGAGATGTAATTGGGTGAAGCTCAGACATTTGCTGAGAGCAGATTATACAGAGACACAGAGTCGAATCGTTGTTGAAAATTGAAAGGTGGGTAAATGTACCCTGACTAACCCTGACCAGTTTGTAGTAACCCCTTTTAAACTCAGGTGCGTTATACTGTGAGGTTGATAAAGGGGACAAGAGTCAGGTGACAGCCCAACACAACTTTATTAAACACTTTCTCAAAGAAAAACAATCTCTTCACAGAACTCTGCAGAAAACAGCCTCAACAGCACTGTAGGGCGGCACGGTAGCACAGTGGTTAGCACTGCTGCTTCACAGCTCCAGGGACCTGGGTTCGATTCCCGGCTTGGGTCACTGTCTGTGTGGAGTTTGCACATTCTACTCGTGTCTGCGTGGGTTTCCTCCGGGTGCTCTGGTTTCCTCCCACAGTCCAGATGTGCGGGTTAGGTTGATTGGCCATGCTAAAATTGCCCCTTAGTGTTATGAGATGCGTAGGTTAGAGGGATTAGTGGGTAAATATGTAGGGATATGGGGGTAGGGCCTGGGTGGGATTGTGGTCGGTGCAGACTCGATGGGCCGAATGGCCTCCTTCTGTACTGTAGGGTTTCTATTTCTATTTCTATTTCTAAATCTACACTGGCTATCTACTACTGACATGCATTTGCGAGGATTCACTGCACCCTATCCACAGGTCCCTATCATCGCATTTGAGCTGTTTGTCTGAAAAGACTGGTGATATCTGTTCAATAACACTGGGACAGGCTGCTCCTCAGTCTTTGAGTGTTGGCTGATTTTTCAGAATCTGCAGTTGAATCTAGGGCTGGTTCCAGTCTTTGGGTCACCTTACCCGGGTAGTCCTCAGGCTCTGGTCAGTCTGATGATGCTCGCCATGAGATACAAGGAGTTGTAGATGTTGTGCTGTTCGGCTGCCAGTCGAAGGTGCTCTCTGAAGACGCAGTTGAAGAAGATGTAAAAAGCAGAGAGAGCTGGGGTTCCAGGTGGCCTCTTTTATCCCCCTCTTCATGCCCTTCTCAAAGATTCTGTGGCCTTTGTCCAATACTAGCATCAGGCTGGGGCTGGAAGATCCAAAGAGGTGACTACTTTCCACATTTAGATCTTGCAGAACACGGTTTTGAACTTTCAGCTTGGGTGCTGCCAAGTCTGTGTAGCGTTCTAACAAAGAAGCTTCACTGGAGATGTAAATAACGGTTCGTTCTGAAACATTGCGGCCATTAGCACCTTCCCAGACAGTTCCCGGCCTGTCTGGTTTTGACAGGAGTTTGATTGTCCAAGGCCTGGCTGTATGAAAACTATCTGTTCCAGCTCTGAAGTTTGCAAATTGCAGAGTCCAGCTAGGTTTAAATTTGGCTTCTACATTTTGAGTTTTTATCCATGCTCATAAAAAATATCAACAACAATCCTGGGGGTCATGGGTCAGCTGACCACATTGTGAACTCACTTCATGGAGTGGGCTTTGATGAAGGGGTGGGATCAGAGGAAAGGGAATGGGACAAAGGATCCAGTGAGATGTTGGGACCCATGAGTTGGTGAAGCTCCAGATCCTTCACACCTAAAGGAAGATAAGAAATTCTGTTAAAGCATCAGAAGAGGTGAAAGATTAAATTAAACAGTGAGCCAGGCAAGCTTGGAGATAGTCACAGCACTGAAAAGAGAGGTCAAGACTGTGTTTGTGGCATTGAGAGTGGATGTTAGGATGCGATAAGGACAGTAAATCAGTGTTGAGACTGAATGGTGGTGATTCTCCCGGCCCACTGCGTTGCTTGAGTAGCGCAGCGAGATGGGGGATAGCACCAGGGGGCCTGTAGCGAGTCTCCCGGGGAATGTTTCCTGATGTAATCATCTTCACGCTGATATCCGGCTTGAGGCTGATTACCATATTGACGTTCTAATTTCAATATGATTAGCGAGCCCAGGACGGTAGCCAGTCCCTGTCCAGGCTCCGCACCCATCAGGACAGGTTCCCACCAATGGGGCTTACAATTGGTCTCAATTAACACGATCACCCCACTGGTGGGGACAGAGGTCACTGAGGTAAGAGGTCACGTCTGGTAAGTGGGAGGCTTTCAAAAGTGTATTAACCAGGGTTCAGGGTAAACACATTCCTCTTAGAGTGAGGGGCAAGGCTGGGCAGAAGTCGGGAACCCTGGATGACTCGGGATATTGAGGCCCTGGTCAAGAAGAAGAAAGAGGCACATGAGTGTCTCGGAGGGAGTGTCTCGGAGGGAGGTGTTGACCCGTTAGAGAAAATCTCCATTACAAGAGAGGAAGTGTTAGGTTTTTTAGGGAACATTAAAACTGACAAAGCCCCAGGGCCTGATGGCATCTATCCTCGACTGCTCAGGGAGACGAGAGGTGAAATTGCTGGGCCTCTGACGGAAATCTTTGTCGCTTCTTTGGACACGGGTGAGGTCCCTGAGGATTGGAGGATAGCGAATGTGGTCCCGTTGTTTAAGAAGGGTAGCAGGGATAACCCAGGAAATTATAGGCCGGTGAGCTTGACGTCCGTGGTAGGGAAGTTGTTGGAGAGGATTCTTAGAGACAGGATGTATGTGCATTTAGAACGAAACAATCTCATTAGTGACAGACAGCATGGTTTTGTAAGAGGGAGGTCGTGCCTTACAAATTTGGTGGAGTTTTTTGAGGAAGTGACAAAAACGGTTGATGAAGGAAGGGCCGTGGATGTCGTCTATATGGATTTCAGTAAGGCATTTGACAAAGTCCCACATGGCAGGTTGGTTAAGAAGGTTAAGGCTCATGGGATACAAGGAGAAGTGGCGAGATGGGTGGAGAACTGGCTTGGCCATAGGAGACAGAGGGTAGTGGTCGAAGGGTCTTTTTCCGGCTGGAGGTCTGTGACCAGTGGTGTTCCGCAGGGCTCTGTACTGGGACCTCTGCTATTTGTGATATATATAAATGATTTGGAAGAAGGTGTAACTGGTGTAATCAGCAAGTTTGCGGATGACACAAAGATGGCTGGAATTGCAGATAGCGAAGAGCATTGTCGGCCAATACAGCAGGATATAGATAGGCTGGAAAATTGGGCGGAGAGGTGGCAGATGGAATTTAATCTGGATAAATGCGAGGTGATGCATTTTGGAAGAAATAATGTAGGGAAGAGTTATACAATAAATGGCAGAGTCATCAGGAGTATAGAAACACAGAGGGACCTAGGTGTGCAAGTCCACAAATCCTTGAAGGTGGCAACACAGGTGGAGAAGGTGGTGAAGAAGGCATATGGTATGCTTGCCTTTATAGGACGGGGTATAGAGTATAAAAGCTGGAGTCTGATGATGCAGCTGTATAGAACGCTGGTTAGGCCACATTTGGAGTACTGCGTCCAGTTCTGGTCGCCGCACTACCAGAAGGACGTGGAGGCATTGGAGAGAGTGCAGAGAAGGTTTACCAGGATGTTGCCTGGTATGGAGGGTCTTAGCTATGAGGAGAGATTGGGTAGACTGGGGTTGTTCTCCTTGGAAAGACGGAGAATGAGGGGAGATCTAATAGAGGTATACAAGATTATGAAGGGTATAGATAGGGTGAACAGTGGGAAGCTTTTTCCCAGGTTGGAGATGACGATCACGAGGGGTCACGGGCTCAAGCTGAGAGGGGCGAAGTATAACTCAGACATCAGAGGGACGTTTTTTACACAGAGGGTGGTGGGGGCCTGGAATGCGCTGCCAAGTAGGGTGGTGGAGGCAGGCACGCTGACATCGTTTAAGACTTACCTGGATAGTCACATGAGCAGCCTGGGAATGGAGGGATACAAACGATTGGTCTAGTTGGACCAAGGAGCGGCACAGGCTTGGAGGGCCGAAGGGCCTGTTTCCTGTGCTGTACTGTTCTTTGTTCTTTGTTCTTTATGACGTGTATAGGCAGCTGGGATCAAGTGAATCTCTTGAAGAGTATAGCGGGTGTAGGAGTAGAATTAAGCGAGAAATCAGGAAGGCAAAAAGGGGACACGAGATTGTTTTGGCAGATAAGGCAAAGGAGAATCCAAAGAGCTTCTACAAATACATAAAGGGCAAAAGAGTAACAAGGGAGAGAGTAGGGCCTCTTAAAGATCAACAAAGTCATCTGTGTGCGGATCCACAAGAGATAGGTGAGATCCTAAATGAATATTTCTCATCAGTATTTACTGTTGAGAAAAGCATGGATGTTAGGGAACTTGGGGAATTAAATATTGATGTCTTGAGGAGTGTACATATTACAGAGAAGGAGGTGCTGGAAGTCTTAAAGCGCATCAAGGTAGATAAATCCCCGGGACCTGATGAGGTATATCCCAGGACGTTGTGAGAGGCTAGGGAGGAAATTGCGGGTCCCCTAGCCGAGATATTTGAATCATCGATAGTCACGGGTGAGGTGCCTGAAGATTGGAGAGTGGCAAATGTTGTGCCTTTGTTTAAAAAGGGCTGCAGGGAAAAGCCTGGGAACTACAGCCCAGTTAGTCAGCATGGTTTTGTGAGTGGAAAAACATGTCTCACAAATTTAATTGAGTTTTTTGAAGGGGTAACCAAGAAGGTAGATGAGGGCAGTGCAGTTGATGTTGTCTAGATGGACTTTAGCAAGGCCTTTGACAAGGTACTGCATGGTAGGTTGTTGCATAAAGTTAAATCTCACGGGATCCAGGGTGAGATATCTAAATGGATACAAAATTGGCTTCGTGACAGAAGCCAGAGGGTGGTTGTCGAGAGTTGTTTTTCAAACTGGAGGCCTGTGACCAGCGGTGTGCCTCAGGGATCAGTGCTGGGTCCACTGTTATTTGTCATTTATATTAATGATTTGGATGAGAATATAGGGGGCATGGTCAGTAAGTTTGCAGATGACACCAAGATTGGTGGCATGGTGGACAGTGAGGAAGGTTATCTCCAATTGCAGCGGGATCTTGATCAATTGGGCCAGTGGGCTGACGAATGGCAGATGGAGTTTAATTTAGACAAATGCGAGGTAATGCATTTTGGTAGATTGAACCAGGGCAGGACTTACTCAGTTAATGGTAGGGCGTTGGGGAGAGTTACAGAACAAAGAGATCTAGGGGTACATGTTCATAGCTCCTTGAAAGTGGAGTCACAGGTGGACAGGGTGGTGAAGAAGGCATTCGGCATGCTTGGTTTCATTGGTCAGAACATTGAATACAGGAGTTGGGACATCTTGTTGAAGTTGAACAAGACATTGGTAAGGCCACACTTGGAATACTGTGTGCAATTCTGGTCACCCTATTATAGAAAGGATATTATTAAACTAGAAAGAGTGCAGAAAAGATTTATGAGGATGCTACCGGGACTTGATGGATTGAGTTATAAGGAAAGGCTGAATAGACTGGGACTTTTTTCTCTGGCGCTTAAGAGGCTGAGGAGTGACCTTATAGAGGTCTATAAAATAATGAGGGGCATAAACAAGGTAGATAGTCAATATCTTTTCCCAAAGGTAGGGGAGTCTAAAACTAGGGGGCAGAGGTTTAAGGTGAGAGGGGAGAGATACAAAAGTGTCCAGAGGGGCAATTCTTTCACACAGAGGGTGGTGAGTGTCTGGAACAAGCTGCCAGAGGTCGTAGTAGAGACGGGTACAATTTTATCTTTTAAAAAGCATTTAGATAGTTACATGGATACGATGTGTATAGAGGGATATGGGCCAAATGAGGGCAATTGGGATTAGCTTAGGGGTTTAAAAAAAAATAAGGGTGGCATGGACAAGTTAGGCCGAAGGGCCTGTTTCCATGATGTAAACCTCTATAATTCTATGACTGAGGCCCCTCCGGGAGGTCAGGGGAAGGGGGGTGCCCCTTGGGTAGTGCCAGCCTGACACTGCTTCCTGGGCACCCTGGAACTATCCACCAGGCATGGCCAGCGCCAAGGGGCAGGGCCAGAGGGAGAAGGGCCTACTGGGAGTGGGGCCTACTGGGGTTGATCAATGGTGGTGGGGGGGCCTGCTGTGCACTCTGCAATGGAATCGATGGGGGAGGGAGGGAGGGGGCAATCGGGGCTGTACATGTGGGGGGCTGGTGATTGGGCTAGCCCGGGGGCCAGGGGGGTGGAGGGTGTCGGGTAGGGCTGTTATGATGGGGGGACCAGTGCGATGGATCTTTTGCCTGGGAAGATGTGAACTCCAGCAGTGCAGGAGATACTGGTGCAGAAGGAGACACCCTGGGAAAGTCAAAATTCAAAATGTGGAACTTATTGAGGAAATAAATGTGGAAAATGTCAAGGGAGGGTCATGTCAGACAAATCTGTTAGAGTTCTTTGAGGAGGTAACAAGGAAGTTAAATAAAGGAGAACAAGTGGATGTGATTTATTTAGATTTCCAGAAGGCCTTTGAAAAGGTGCCGCATAGGAGACTGATAAATAAGTTAAGAGCCCATGGTAAGGTCCTGGGATGGATAGAGGATTGGTTGACTGGCAGAACAAAGAACAAAGAACAATACAGCACAGGAACAGGCCCTTCGGCCCTCCAAGCCTGCACCGATCATGTGTTCCTAACTAGACCATCCCGTTTGTATCCCTCTATTCCCAGTCTGTTCATGTGGCTATCTAGATAAGTCTTAAATGATCCTAGCATGTCTGCCTCAATCACCTTGCTTGGTAGTGCATTCCCGGCCTCCACTACCCTCTGTGTAAAATACGTCCCCTGCATATCTGTATTGAACCTTACCCCCCTTACCTTGAACTTGTGACCCCTTGTGTTTGTCATTTCTGACCTGGGAAAAAGCTCCCAACTGTTCACCCTATCTATCCCCTTCATAATTTTATAAACTTCTATTAGGTCACCCCTCAACCTTCGTCTTTCCAGGGAGAACAACCCTAGTTTACTCAATCTCACCTCATAGCTAATACCCTCCATACCAGGCAACATCCTGGTAAACCTTTTCTGCACTCTCTCCAAAGCCTCAACGTCCTTCTGGTAGTGTGGCGACCAGAACTGAACGCAGTATTCCAGATGTGGCCTAACCAACGTTCTATATAACTGCAACATCATATGCCAACTTTTATACTCTATGCCCCGTCCAATAAAGGCAAGCATGCATATGCCTTCTTCACCACCTTTTCCACCTGTGCTGCCACCTTTAAGGATCTGTGGACTTGCACACCCAGATCTCTCTGTGTGTCTATACTCCTGATGGTTCTGCCATTTATTGTATAGCTCCCCCCCTGCATTAGATCTACCAAAATGCATCACTTCGCATTTATCTGGATTAAATTCCATCTGCCATTTCTCCACCCAATTTTCCAGCCTATCTATATCCTGCTGTATTCTCTGACAATGTTCATCACTGTCCGCAACTCCAGCAATCTTTGTGTCGTCTGCAAACTTACTAATCAGACCAGCTAAATCTTCTTCCAAATCATTTATGTATATTACAAACAGCAGAGGTCCCAGTACAGAGCCCTGCGGAACACCACTAGTCACAGACCTCCAATCAGAAAAAGACCCCTCCACTGCTACCTTCTGTCTTCTATGGCCAAGCCAGTTCTGTACCCATCTAGCTAGTTCACCTTTGATCCCGTGAGATTTAACCTTTAGTGCCAGCCTGCCATGAGGGACCAAGAAGGCAGAGAGTGGGGATAAAGCCGTCTTTTTCAGGATGGTAGCTGGTGACTAGTGATGTGCCTCAGGGGTCGGTGCTGGGACCACAACTTTTCACAATATACATTAACGATTTGGAGGAAGGAACTGAAGGCATTGTTACTAAGTTTGCAGATGATACAAAGATATGTAGAGGGACAGGTAGTATTGAGGAAGCAGGGGGCTGCAGAAGGACTTGGACAGGTTAGGAGAGTGGGCAAAGAAGTGGCAGATGGAATACAATGTGGAAAAGTGTGAGGTTATGCACTTTGGAAGGAGGAATGGAGGCACAGACTATTTTCTAAATGTGAAAATGGTTAGGAAATCAGAAACACAAAGGGACTTGGGAGTCCTTGTTCAAGATTCTCTTAAGGTTAACATGCAGGTTCAGTCAGCAGTTAGGAAGGCAAATGCAATGTTAGCATTCATGTCGAAAGGGCTAGAATACAAGAGCAGGGATGTACTTCTTAGGCTGTATTAGGGTCTGGTCAGACCCCATTTGGAGTATTGTGAACAGTTTTGGGCCTCATATCGAAGGAAGGATGTGCTGGCCTTGGAAAGGGTCCAGAGGAGGTTCAGAAGAATGATCCCTGGAATGAAGAGCTTGTCGTATAAAGAACGGCTGAGGACTCAGGGTCTGTATTCGTTGGAGTTTAAAAGGATGAGGAGGGCTTCTTGTTGAAACTTACAGGAAACTGCGAGGCCTGGATAGGGAGATGTGGAGAGGATGTTTCCATGGTAGAAAAAACCGGAACCAGAAGGCACAACCTCAGGCTAAAGGGACGACCCTTTAAAACAGAGATGAGGAGGAATTTCTTCAGCCAGAGAGTGGTGAATCTGTGGAACTCTTTGCTGCAGAAGGCTGTGGAGGCCAGGTCATTGAGTGTCTTTAAGCCAGAGATAGATAGGTTCTTGATTAATAAGAGGATCAGGTGTTATGGGGACAAGGCAGGAGAATGGGGATGAGAAAGATATCAGCCATGATTGAATGGCGGAGCAGACTCAATGGGCCAAGTGGCCTAATTCTGCTCCTGTGTCTTATGGTCTTATGTGCAAGAACTTTTCCACTTCTTACCAACATGGCGGCATGGTAGCACAGTGGGGGCGGCATGGTAGCACAGTGGTTAGCACTGCTGCTTCACAGCTCCAGGGACCTGGGTTCGATTCCCGGCTTGGGTCACTGTCTGTGTGGAGTTTGCACATTCTCCTCGTGTCTGCGTGGGTTTCCTCCGGGTGTTCCGGTTTCCTCCCACAGTCCAAAGATGTGCGGGTTAGGCTGATTGGCTATGCTAAAATTGCCCCTTAGTGTCCTGAGATGTGTAGATTAGTGGGTAAATATGTAGGGATATGGGGGTAGGGCCTGGGTGGGATTGTGGTCGGTGCAGACTCGATGGGCCGAATGGCCTCTTTCTGCACTGTAGGGTTTCTATGATTCTATGATTCTATGATAAAGGTAAACGTTCACTGTTACCATCAAATTCGACAAGAAAGCCAAATGGCCACTTCATTTGATGCTGGATGTATCAATAAAAGATTGTTTCATGGCGATCCCTTGTCAATGTAAAAAAGTAAAATATTTTGGAAAAGATAAATAAAAGCTTTCTGATAGTGAACCCGGAGAAATATAGCCTGTGGTTTTAATGTGTGTGAAATAATCAGCTCTGCCACACATTGTCACAAGATGCACGTTGCGTTGTAATAGACTAACAAAAGAACAGAGAACATGCACTGGGATTACTAACTGCTCTTTCAATGTCAAACATCTGGATGTGCCTTCCGGAGAACCATATCAATTGGGTTAAAAACTGGGACACCTCCCAACTCTTACCAACTATCACGTTGTCAGCAACCTCCTTTCTCATTGTACCCGATACTCGAGTACATAGTAACACAAAAACTTACACTGCAGAGCAACAAATTGGAATGCAAATCCTTGGCAAGTCATCCCCATTAGAAAGCATTCCAACCTGACATTCATGTAACAATCCGCCAGATAGCATTGGAACACTATTTCTCTCTTCTGGTGCCTTTCCAAGATGACCGCACTGACTCTCGTAAATGTTAGTTTTCTGCTTTCTGCAATCCACTTGGCAGAGCCACCATCAGAAATACAAGCCCCCTGGGACATTGCGTTGGAGCAGAATAGAAGTGAGGGAGGAGGAGAAGTGGAGATGGGATTGGCTGAGGAAACCATCTGAGGCAAGCACTCCTCAGCTGGGATAAGGACGGGGTACTTCACTGTGCCAGAACAAAGTAATAATGAGCAAAATCTCATGGTATCTCGTGAGACTACATTAAACACGGCAGATTGGTTAACAGAGAATGTGCAACACTGCAGCAATGCACGACAGTCTGGCAGAGTCTGAAACATGTGGGGACTTTATTGTCATGGTTTTATAATGTTATAAAGGCACCAATCACTCATAAGGGATTGTGCAAACACAGTGTGTGTTCATTTACTGAGAGCAGGCTCATGTGGACATATACAGAGACAGAAAATTTGAAGACACACACGTG
This sequence comes from Mustelus asterias, assembly GCF_964213995.1. Lineage (NCBI taxonomy): Eukaryota > Metazoa > Chordata > Chondrichthyes > Carcharhiniformes > Triakidae > Mustelus > Mustelus asterias. The sequence continues at coordinate 3,388,922 of NC_135827.1, forward strand.
TGTACTCTTCGTTTACAGCAAAATGAAAGTAAAACTGGATCTCATGACACAGTTCCTTTCCAGTGATGTCGTGTTCCTGTTCCTTAATGGTACATTACAACATCTACAACCAGACTCAATATTTTTCATGAACTTTGGCTGTAGCTAGCAAAATCTTAATCTCTAATCGACAGGAGTTTCTCAGTGCTTGATGAGTGGACCATGAGGTTCACCTGGAACAATCTTCGTGGTAGCCACTTGCAGCCAACATTTTTCCAGGGCTAAGAACACATTCATCTGCCCCAAGCTGCCTCCGCAAAGGTCAAGCAGCTCTGTCAGACGCAGGCAGCCAGTGTCATGCCAGGATGTTTCAGAGCCAGTTCATCACCCCACACTAGGGTTCATGCAGCCAGCACAAAACCATGGGGCTTCCATAGTGGAGGCAGTCTACCACCATTCTGGATTATCCCAGGGGAGAAGCACTCGGATGTAGTGCATGCACATCAAATAGAATCGGCCTGGATGATCGTTTGATATAGAACATAGAACATAGAACATAGAACAGTACAGCACAGAACAGGCCCTTCGGCCCACGATGTTGTGCCGAGCTTTATCTGAAACCAAGATCAAGCTATCCCACTCCCCGTCATCCTGGTGTGCTCCATGTGCCTATCTAATAACCGCTTAAATGTTCCTAAAGTGTCTGACTCCACTATTACTGCAGGCAGTCCATTCCACACCCCAACCACTCTCTGCGTAAAGAACCTACCTCTGATATCCTTCCTATATCTCCCACCATGAACCCTATAGTTATGCCCCCTTGTAATAGCTCCATCCACCCGAGGAAATAGTCTTTGAACATTCACTCTATCTATCCCCTTCATCATTTTATAAACCTCTATCAAGTCTTCCCTCAGCCTCCTCCGCTCCAGAGAGAACAGCCCTAGCTCCCTCAACCTTTTCTCATAAGACCTACCTTCCAAACAAGGCAACATCCTGGTAAATCTCCTCTGCACTCTTTCCAGTGCTTCCACATCCTTCTTATAGTGAGGTGACCAGAACTGCACACAATATTCCAAATGTGGTCTCACCAAGGTCCTGTACAGTTGCAGCATAACCCCACGGCTCTTAAACTCCAACCCCCTGTTAATAAACACTATAGGCCTTCTTCACAGCTCTATCTACTTGAGTGGCAACCTTTAGAGATCTGTGGATATGAACCCCAAGATCTCTCTGTTCCTTCACAGTCTTCAGAACCCTACCTTTGACCCTGTAATCCACATTTAAATTAGTCCAACCAAAATGAATCACCTCACATTTACCAGGGTTAAACTCCATTTGCCATTTTTCAGCCCAGCTTTGCATCCTATCTATGTCTCTTTGCAGCCTACAACAGCCCTCCACCTCATCCACTACTCCTCCAATCTTGGTGTCATCAGCAAATTTACTGATCCACCCTTCAGCCCCCTCCTCTAAGTCATTAATAAAAATCACCAAGAGCAGAGGACCAAGCACTGATCCCTGTGGCACTCCACTAGCAACCTGCCTCCAGTCCGAAAATTTTCCATCCACCACCACCCTCTGTCTTCGATCAGACAGCCAGTTACCTATCCAATCGGCCAACTTTCCCTCTATCCCACACCTCCTTACTTTCATCATAAGCCGACCATGGGGGACCTTATCAAACGCCTTACTAAAATCCATGTATATGACATCAAATGCCTTCTTATGAATCAATTTATTTGTTGAGTGGGCTGAAATCACAACATGAGTTTGAAAAGACTGACAACGGCAATGCTTAAGATAGCCAAGCAATCATATAACTTCTCCTTGTCAGTTATAAATCCATCAGAAAGAAGCCAGGCTCTCCAGGAATAGCCCACCAGAGACAGAGCATGGTGGATGCCAAGAGCTTTGAGTAAATTTAAGGACCAGGTGGACAGGTTTTTAATCAGTAAGCATTTGAAGGGCTATGGTGAATGGGTGCGTAAGTGGAGTTGAGGCCAAGATGAGATCAGCCATGATCGTATTAAATGGCAGAGCAGGCTCGAGGGACTGAATTGCCCACTCCTGCTCCGAGTTCTTATGATTCTTATGAATCAACTTAATTGTTTGCAACTGACCCATCCCCTTAACCATTCACAGATATCCTGGCACAATCTGTTATTCAGGTGGGTCCTGACCAAGCATTTAGACTTATTCACCTCAGACAGTAGACCGTGATTGGTAAATGAATTCCACTATCCATGTAATCTAACCATTTCAAACAGAGGCCCTGGAATGAGAGTTCCCCAGCTTGCTGTGGCTGTATGTGGTAACTGGACAGTCTGTGAATGAACGTCACACGATGAGCAAGTTAACCCTTTGTATTTCAAGAAACTGCTTTGTCAGGGTCAGTGAGACAGAACAGACAAAACGTGAGCTGTTAACGGCGAGAAGAGAATTTGCAGTGTCCCCCTCTCTCTCTCTCTCTCTCTCTCGCTCTCTCTCTCTCCAGCCATCCTGCAAATTGGTGCGCTGCCAGTATCTGACGAGCCAAATATTGCAGGCAGCATCCTCAATATAAACCAAGCTGCTGACTCCTGGAGAAAAGGTGAAGACCATCCATCAAGTCTTTATACCGTCTTGATGCAGAATCCAAAAAGAAAATCACCAAACAGCACGAAACAGTCCAATGCATAAAGCTCAAAATCCAGAAAATATTGATGTTCTATTCGGATGCTCTTAATCAATTTAACCTACCACCCTCCTTGTAACTTATTTCCATGTGTATGTGAATCCCTTGAATACACAAGTGTGAGACTGAATTATATAATTGTTTTTAAATGCCAATGTTAAGTAGAATAAATGTTATTTCTTTTTCTTGAAAAATACTTATAAGAAAACCTGTCTGACGATGTCTTTTACAGTCACAGCACTCAAACAGTTAAACCCTCGCTGAATTGGTAAGCAAATTCTTTTTAACAATACCTGTTGCGGGTAACCAAGAAGGGGACAGAGAGGGGAACTTTTCTACCATGCGTCACCTGGCAAAGCAGCCCACTTGACTGGCACCCCATCCACAAACATTCACTCCCTCCACCATTGACGCACAGTGTGTACCTTCTACAAGATGCACTGTAGCAACTCACCATGACTCCTTTGGAAGCACCTTCCAAACCCAGGACCTCTACCACCTCGAAGGACAAGGGCAGCAGATACCTGGGAACATCCCCACCTGGAGGATCCCCTCCAAGTCACTCATCATCCTGACTTGGAAATATGTCACCAGTCCTTCGCTGTTGCTCGGTCAAAACCCTGGGACTCCTTCCCTAACAGCACTATGGGTGTACCTACATCACAGGAACTTCTGTCTTTCAAGAAGACAGTTCACCACCACTTTCTTAAACACAACTAGGAATGGGCAATAAATGCTGGCCTAGCCAGTAACTCCCACATCTATGAATGAATAACGAAAATCTGGTTGCCGCAGTGTTCATTAGTTTGATATTCATATTTCATATCCATATTTTGACACATTTTCCTTCACTGAGAGCATTATTTTTGAGAAGGAATAGAACTGGGTGGTGTGTTAGGTAGAGTTGATGCAGATGGGTGCCATGGTATTTATTACAGGAGAGGCTTTGTGGATAGGTTGTGCAGGTGTCATTCTCCTCTATTCTCTACATCATTCTTCTTGGCTCTGCATCAGTTTCCTCCATCGTTTTCTTCCCGTGTTCCTGTGTCCTCCTTGGACAACAGTTCCACCTGCTTTCTCCTTCTTGCAGTTTGGAGTGAGGGTTCCTTCAGGAAGTAAGCAGGCAGCACTGAGAAGAACAATATGCATGTGCGGACATCAGGCAAGCTCAGTGGTAATGGCCCTAAAATGGAATGGCCTGTTGGTAGTCACACAGAAACATAGGCCATCCACCCACTTGTGTCTGCTCCACTATTCAAACAGATTAAGGCTGATCATCCACCTCAATGTCACTTTCCTGCACTATCCCCATATCCCTTGATGTCATTAATATCCAGAAACCTATCGATTACTATCTTGATCATGCCCAGTGATTGATCTTCCACAGCCCTCTGGGGTAGAGAATTCCAAAGATTCACAACCCTCTGAGTGAAGAAATTCCTCCACATTTCAGTGTTAAATGGCTTGCCCCTTTGTCTGAGATTGTGACTTCTGGTTCTTGACTCATCAGCCAGGGGACACATTGGATCTACATCCACCCTGTCACACCCTGTAGGAATTTTGTAAGTTTCAATGAGATCACCTCTCATTCTTCCAAACTCTCGAGAATATAAATCCAGTCTCCTCAATCTCCCCTCATAAGACAACATCCCAGACATCAGTCTGGTGAGTCCCCATTGCAATTCCTCAATGACAAGTATATACCTCCTTAGATAAAGAGACCAGAACTGTACATAATACTCCAGGTGCAGTCTCCATGAGACTCTATACAATTGCAGCTTTGCTTCTTTACTCCTGTACTCAAAGCCTCTGGCTATGAAGACCTACACACCATTTGGCGGCATGGTGGCACAGTGGTTAGCACTGCTGCCTCACAGTGCCAGGGACCCGAGTTCGATTCCCAGCTTGGGTCACTGTCTGTCTGGAGTCTGCACGTTCTCTCCGTGTCTGCGTGAGTTTCCTTCGGGTGCTCCAGTTTCCTCCCGGGTCCAAAGATGTGCGGGTTAGGTGGATTGACCATGTTAAATTGCTCCTTAGTGTCAGGGGGACTAGCTAGGGGAAATGCATGGGGTTATGGGGATAGGGCCTGGGTGGGATTGTGGTTACTGCAGACTCGATGGGCCGAGTGGCCTCCTTCTGCACTGTTTGATTCTATGATTTGCCTTCCTAATTGCTTGCTGCACCTGCGTGCTAGCTTTTAGAACACCCAGTTCCTTTTGGACATCAACATCTTCCAATCTCCAACCATTTCAGAAGGATTATGCCTTTCTGTTTTTTCTACCTAAGTGGATACCTTTACAAATATTCCCAATGCAGGCGTCTACATGAATAAGTTCTAGATGGTCTATGGTCTTACTTAATTTATAGTTTCACTTGGGCGGAAGGTCAGGCAGCACCAGGAAACAAAGCCCAAACAAGCCCTTGGTTGATTTATTACTGAGTTTACTTTGGGAGCTGCAGACAGATTTATGGATTGCCCGTTTTGTTGACCTTGTGTTTTCTGCAACTTCATATCTGAGATTTCCAGAACCTGGCCAAGTTAGAAAGTTCCAGGGTTTGGCAATACCAGAAGCTAATGTGTTCATTTCAGCTTTCTGAAGAGTACCTCAGCTTCCTTTTTTTCATTATTCAGCACTAAATGGGCCTGAGAACCATTGACCATGTTGTGACCTTTGGGTAAATTGTTAACCTGTCTCCTGCGATTATTTGTGTCACAACACTAGAGGGAGCAAGCACTACCTGCACATGTGCAGATGAGGAGATCTTTCCGATTAATAGCTGGAAATAGAAATTTACCTTTTGTGGAAGAATCTAGAAGTACGACCATGTATTCTCTGAATACATAGGAACATAGGGATTAGGAGCAGAAGTAGGCAATTCAGCCCTTCGAGCCTGCTCCGCCATTCAATCAGATCATGGCTGATCGCTCCCTGGTCTCAAATTCACCTCCCCACCTGTCCCCATATCCCTTTAACCCACTTTTTATATCGATCCCTTTCTTGAAAACATTCAACGATTCAGACTCCACCCCACTATGGGGCAGCGAGAGGTAGTTCCTCTTCATCCCAGTTTTAATACAACTTGCTTTAGTTTTCACAATTTGACTGACTGTGATGGACATTATTTTGAAACTCTATTTAAGATGGGGTACTTTATTTAAGGTAAAGGATTGCAAGTTATTAAATAAAGCAATTCTGTTTCTCAAATTCCAATAGTGACTGCAGCATGAGGAGTTATTTTTCTTCTCCAGCAAGTTGCTAAAATAATTCTAAAACTAAAAATATTTTGAAACATTTAAGGCAAAAAAAATCATCATCCAATATGGGCCTCTGATCAGTGATTGAGAGTCCCAATATCTATCAACTGAGCGAGCGAGGCTGTGTTAGAATGCCTGCACTTGTCTAACTCCTGTGCAGATAAGCACAGCTTTTTCAGAAAGCAGGGTTTAAAAACAGTTCCACAAGTGAAACACTGAAATATTTCAAAATCACTAACTCCACAGTCTGTGAAGCATGTGTACACAACTGCTTCTAACATCTTTCTGTTCGACAGCAGAAGTTAAAATGAGAGGATCAGATTGTAAAAGCCATCCAATGTTCATTTTTGTTGGGTCCATTCATTCGCTTGAAGAGACGAGAGGACAGCACTGGTACGACTTTCAAAATGCTTTTCTTTTATCGAAAAGAACTTAAAGAATTAAGATGACAGAAGCAGAAAGCGAACTTAGAGACTGGCTTCTTGGCCAGGCTCTCTACGAAAAAACATGTACTGAAACCTATGAACTGAACTGAACTCACACGCTCTAAAACCAAAATATATTTCAACCCTTATCTCGTTACTGGAAGTGTTTTTCGCTTGCTGTCTCCATCTAGAAAAATAATCCTTGCAGCTGCTGTTATGGGAAACTGTTATTTGCCTGCATTGTGCACCCTTCAGGAATGCAGTCAATTTTTAGCTAACCCATCATGCCTTCTGATTCTACATGTAGTCAAGCTAGCTACAATTGTTAATCTTAGCAGAGTTAGTTAACCCCTACAGTCCAGCATTTAAATGTAATTACGCATCGGCAGAAATATCTTAAAATGAGTCTTTGCATAGACTGAAACGAACAGGATTAAGCATACACAGGATCCCTCAATTTCCACAGGTTTCAATTGAATAGATATCAGGCATAGGGTAGGTGCTCTCACCCAGGTGGGATCGATCAAAATGCACACCTTTGACTTCGACAGGAGTGAGCGAGGAGATGAGTTTGATTTGTTGTTTATCCCGGCAGGGTGTCCCCTTCCCTTCATTTCCCCTTTCTCTCGCAGCTTGGGAACTACCTTGTCACTTTCTAACTCCTCTGGTAGTTCATAGATTCCCTACAGAGCAGAAGGAGGCCATTCGGCCAATCAAGCCTGCACCGACAATAATCCCACCCAGACCTTATCCCTATAACCCCATGTATTTACCCTGATAGTTCCCCTGACACAAAGGGGCCATTTAGCATGGCCAATCCACCTAACCTGAACATCTGGGTGGCACGGTGGCACAGTGGTTAGCACTGCTACCTCACAGTGCCAGGGACCTGGGTTCAATTCCTGGCTTGGGTCACTGTGTGGAGTTTGCACATTTTCCCTGTGTCTGTGTGGGTTTCCTCTGGGTGCTCTTGTTTCCTCCATAGTCCCAAAGATGTGCTGGTTAGGTGAATTGGCCATGCTAAATTCCCCTCAATGTACCTGTGTTGCTGTGCTAACGTAAGCCTACTTGTGACAATAAACAAATAAACTTTATCTTTGGAAGGAAACTGAAGCACCCAGAAGAACAAAGAACAAAGAACAATACAGCACAGGAACAAGCCCTTCGGCCCTCCAAGCCCGCGCCGCTCCCTGGTCCAAACTAGACCATTCTTTTGTATCCCTCCATTCTCACTCCGTTCATGTGGCTATCTAGATAAGTCTTAAACGTTCCCAGTGTGTCCGCCTCCACCACCTTGCCCGGCAGCGCATTCCAGGCCCCCACCATCCTCTGTGTAAAATACGTCCTTCTGATATCCGTGTTAAACCTCCCCCCCCCTCACCTTGAACCTATGACCCCTCGTGAACGTCACCACCGATCTGGGAAAAAGCTTCCCACTGTTCATCCTATCTATGCCTTTCATAATTTTATACATCTCTATTAGGTCACCCCTCATTCTCCACCTTTCCAGTGAGAACAACCCCAGTTTACCCAATCTCTCCTCATAACTAAGCCCTTCCATATCAGGCAACATCTTGGTAAACCTCCTCTGCACTCTCTCTAAAGCCTCCACGTCCTTCTGGTAGTGTGGCGACCAGAACTGGGCGCAGTATTCCAAATGCGGCCGAACCAACGTTCTATACAACTGCAACATCAGACCCCAACTTTTATACTCTATGCCCCGTCCTATAAAGGCAAGCATGCCATATGCCTTATTCACTACCTTCTCCACCTGTGACGTCACCTTCAAGGATCTGTGGACTTGCACACCCAGGTCCCTCTGCGTATCTACACCCTTTATGGTTCTGCCATTTATCGTACAGCTCCCCCCTACGTTAGGTCTACCAAAAGAAACCCAAGCAGACACGGGGAGAATGTGCAAACTCCACACAGATAGTCACCCGAGGCTGGAATTGAACACAGACTCGACACAGACAGTGACCCAAGCTGGGAATCAAACCCGGGACCCTAGCACTGTGAGGCAGCAGTGCTAACCACTGTGCCACCCATCCAATCCTTTAAAATCACAAACTTTAATTCTTGTTATTTCAGCCCTCCTCTCTTGGCTTGCTGGAATGCTCTCTTAAGGCACCCTTGCTGCATCCTAGTCCATGTACAAAAATGTCACTGTCGAACCACATCTCTTGGGGGAACATCAACATAAAACATCAAAAGGCTACAGCACAGCAATAGCAGACCACAAAGGGTCTACAAGAGAGTTGATGTTACCCACACACGCTATAGAACTGTGCCAATGCTGCACCACAAGTTAACAAGCACATCAACACAGCATGACAGAGCCAGTCCCATAGGACATGGACCACAAGAATGCTGTCCTCAGAGCATCACACACAGTCACATGCATACATTAAAGACATGGCAGTGTGACAGAGCACTGAGTGTATGAAAGAGCAAAGCACAGCAAATGGAGACTGCCAGTGGCACAAAGTAGACACATTAAACTTCGCAATGTACTCCTAACTTAGAGAGGTACATGTGGGTCCCAATCCTAGAAATGTTCATGTGGATTAGATCCCTTTACTTGAATCAGAAAGAGTTAACCTATTTCTGTCTCATTGTTCTTCATCCTGTGCTGATGAATTAATAGGAAAAGGGAGTGAATATTCCAGGAGTTCCCACTTGTGGAGCTACTTGATTTTTGTTGACTCAGGTTGTTCAGTCGGGGGAGTGGGGCAAAACAAAAAGAAGCTAATGTCTTTCTCAAAAGGGTTTTGTGTGGTAGCCCCTGTTTAAGCGGTAGGCTTTGAGCTGAAGTTTCTGTTGTTCTAGTGAGAGGGAGCTGATAGCTCAGGGTCAGACTTCCAGCCCCACACTTATGGTTGAGGGACAGGGTTTAAGAGAGAATTACACTGTCTTAGAAGTGCAGAAACATGGGTAGCAAATGTCGAAGTCATGGCTGACTCCAGCCACTTTGAAGTGTCCAGCCAACGCTTCACCAGAGGAGTTCCCAAAGTCACATTGTGAGCTGGGTTCCTGATTAACATGCTGACAAATTAGCCAAAACTATCACCACCCAATGCTCATTGCTAAACAACACAGCTGGATCCTGAACCAGAAACATCCACACCCACTGGTGAGTTACTTGCAAATGTGAAAAACACACAATCCTTGGATTCTGAACTTCCAGACACACCACAATGACATGAGCATTGTTGGAAAAATAAAAAATGATTTTGAGGACGTAAGAACTAAGCCAGAGTTGGCAATTCGGCCTCTGGAGCCTGTTCCACTATTAAATAGATCATGGTTGATCTAACTCACTTCCACATCCTGTTCTATCACCATATCACCCTACCATCTTATCACCCATTGTGGGGAAACAGTGGCGCAGTGGTATTGTCACCGGCTAGTAATCCTGAGGACCTGGGTTTGAATCCCACCACAGCAGATGGTGAAATTTGATTTCTATAAAAATCTGGAATTAAAAGTCTAATGATGTCTAAGAAGCCATTGTTGATTGCCTTAAAAAACACACCTGGTTTACTAATGCCCTTTAAGGAAGGAAATCTATCACCTTTACCTGTTCTGGCCTACATGTAACTCCAGACCAACAGCAATGTAGTTGATTCTAAAATGCCCTCAGGGATGGGCAATAAATGCTGGCCCAGCCAGCGACGCCCACATCCCATGAACGAATTTTAAAAATCTCTTATTCCTTTGGAGTCCAAAAATCTCTCAATCTCCGTTGTGAATGTGCTCATTGCCTGAACATTCAGAACTCTGTAAGGTCAAAATGTCCAAAGATTCATAGCTTACTGAATGGAGACACTTTGGATCATCTCAGCCCTAACTGACTGGCTACTTAGCCTTAGGCTATAATCCTGTGTTCTAAATTCCCCAGCAAGGGGAAACAACCTCTTAGTGTCGACCCTGTCAAATACTCCAAGAACAACATCCTAGTGTTTACCATTGACCAGAAACTGAACTGGACCAGCCATTACAATATTGTGGCTACAAGAGCAAGTCAGAGACTGGAAATTCTGCCGTGAGTAAATCATTTGCTGACTACCCAGAACCTGTCTAACATCTACAAGTCTCAAGTCAGGAGTGTGACGGAATTCTCTCCATTTTGCATGCTGAGTACAGCTCCAACACTCAAGAAGCTCAATACCGTCCAAGACAAACTAGCCCACTTCAAGTCCAACTAGAAAGGGGGTGATACTGGACCTAATTTTAGGAAAGAAGCCAGGCAGGTGGTAGAAGTGTCAGTGGGGGAGGGTTTTGCTGACAGTGACCATAACTCTGTAAGATTTAAATAGCCGTATTAACGTGGCTGCACCAGTTATTAATTAATTTATTTATTAGTTTATTATTTATTCGTGGACTCAGCACCCTTACCCGCCCGCTCATCATTATCTTTAATTCCTTTACTGTTCAATCATCTATCTATCTTTGCCTTAAAAACATTCAACGAGGTAGCCTCAACTGCTTCACTGGTTCACTAATCACCACACTCTGGCGCCTGTTCGGGTACACGGGGAGAATTTGACATGGCCAATCAACCTAACTAGTACATCTTTTGGACTGTGGGAGGAAATCGGAGCACCCGGAGGAAACAGGGAGAATGTGCAAACTCCATACAGACAGTGACCCAAGCCAGGAATTGAACTCGGATCCCTGGTGCTGTGAGGCAGCAGTGCTAACCACTGTGCCATCAGGCTGCCCATATTAATGAACAAAGAACCGTTATTAACAGTAACAAGTTTATATAGGGCAATGCAGATTTGATACTTACAGTCATACCTGCAGGAGCTAACTGCTGCGGAAAGCCCAGACATGTTGGAGTGAAGCCCCAACTCGGTCAGCTCGGATCATGTGACCCTTTCAGAAGCTTGCCCTTAAAGGGGCAAGACACCACATTGGTTAAGTAAAAGTACAAAGATAGACTGGAAATAAAGGTTCTGAATTAAGTGAAGGCCAGTTGTAATATGATAAGATAGGATCTGGCCAAAGTGCAGCAACTTGTAGGAAAATCCACATCAGAGCAGTGGGAGTCATTCAAAAAGGAAATAAAGAGGGCACATGGCCAACATGTTCCCGTAAAGTAAAGGGTGGGACCAGCAAATCCAGAGAACCCTGGATGTCAAGGAATATACAGGATTGGATAAGGAAAAAAAGGGAGGCTTATGGCTGATATAGAATGTGCTCAAAATAGTGGATGGCCGAGAGGAGTGTAGAATGTGCAGAGGGGTACTTAAACAAGAAATTCAGAGAGCGAAAAACAAAGAAAAGTACAGCACAGGAACAGGCCCTTCGACCCTCCAAGCCTGTGCCGATCATGATGCCCGAACCAAAAAAAACCTTCTGCCCTTACTCGGTCCGTATCCCTCTATTCCCTCCCTATTCATGAAAGAACAAGGGGCATGATAAAATGCTGGCGGGCAAAGTAAAGGAAAATCCCAAGGTGTTTTATAAGTAAGAGAATCTGGTAACAGGGGTCACAGTTTAAAAATAAGGGATTACTGATTAGGACAGAGGTTAAGAGAACTTTTCTCAGGGGATTGTGAGTTTTTGGAACTCTCTTGTTGTTCGGGTTTAATCCCAGTTGTTGTGGATTTAATCTCAGTTGTTTGGGTTTAATCTCAGTTGTTTGGGTTTAATCTCAGTTGTTTGGGTTTAATCTCAGTTGTTTGGGTTTAATATCAGTTGTTTGGGTTTAATCTCAGTTGTTTGGATTTAATCTCAGTTGTTTGGGTTTAATCTCAGTTGTTCTGGGTTTAATATCAGTTGTTTGGGTTTAATCCCAGTTGTTTGGATTTAATATCAGTTGTTTGGGTTTAATCCCAGTTGTTTGGGTTTAATATCAGTTGTTCTGGGTTTAATATCAGTTGTTTGGGTTTAATATCAGTTGTTTAGGTTTAATCTCAGTTGTTTTGGGTTTAATATCAGTTGTTCTGGGTTTAATATCAGTTGTTCTGGGTTTAATCTCAGTTGTTTGGGTTTAATATCAGTTGTTCTGGGTTTAATATCAGTTGTTTGGGTTTAATATCAGTTGTTTAGGTTTAATCTCAGTTGTTCTGGGTTTAATATCAGTTGTTTGGGTTTAATCCCAGTTGTTTGGATTTAATATCAGTTGTTTGGGTTTAATCCCAGTTGTTTGGGTTTAATATCAGTTGTTCTGGGTTTAATCTCAGTTGTTCTGGGTTTAATATCAGTTGTTTGGGTTTAATCCCAGTTGTTTGGGTTTAATCTCAGTTGTTTGGGTTTAATATCAGTTGTTAATATCAGGGATTTGTTCCCAGGAGCAGGCTGAGGGTAAGAGAGTGGGTTTTCTGACTTTAATTAATTATTTATTTTTTCAGTTAATTTTGGGTTTAAAATCGGAGGTTTTTTTCAAAACCGGAAGTCGGGCCAGGAGAGGCCTGGGGAAGTTTTTGGAGGGTTTAAAAGCGCACCAAAGTATACAGCGGGCAGCATCGTAGCGGGCAGCAGAATGAGTGGGAAGTTGAGTGAGCTGTCAGGGCTTTGGCTCACAGGGCTTGGACGAGCAGGGGTGGGTTTTTGTTTCCTTACACTCTTATTAACTTTTCACTGTCTTACTTGACATAAAGTGTCCAGTATGAGTGTGAAACCAGTGTGTTGTTCCCAGTGTAGGATGTGGGAGGTCCTGGAGGCATCTGGCCTCCCGGACATCCACATCTGTGAGGGGTGTGTCGAGCTGCGGTTCCTGAGGGACCGTGTTAGGGAGCTGGAACTGCAGCTCGAGGATCTTAGGCTGATGAGGGAGAATGAGGAGGTGATAGACAAGAGCTATCATCAGGTGGTCACACCAGGGCAACGGGAGGAGGCCAAGTGGGTGATGGCCAGGAAGGGTAAGGCTAGGGTGGTTGAGAGCACCCCAGTGGATTTGCCCCTGCACAACAAGTACTCCTGCTTGAGTACTGCTGGGGGGGACAGCCCGCCTGGGGGAAGCAGCAGTGGCCGTGTCTCCGCAGTGGAGTCCAGCCCTGTAACTCAGAGGGCTAAGGAAAAGAGGAGGAAGGCGGTATTAATCGGGGACTCGATGGTGAAGGGGACTGACAGGCGTTTCTGCGGAGGTAGGCGGGATTCTCGCATGGTGGTCTGCCTCCCTGGGGCCGGGATCCAGGATGTCGCTAGTCGCGTCCCGGAAATCCTGAGGTGGGAGGGAGAGGAGCCTGAGGTAGCGGTACATATTGGTACCGCTGATGTGGGTAGGAAGGGAGAAGGGGTCATGAAAAGGGAGTACAGGGAATTAGGGAGACAGCTGAGAAAGAGGAAAGCAAAGGTAGTAATCTCAGGATTACTGCCTGTGCCACGGGAAGGTGAGGGCAGGAATGGAGTGAGGTGGAAGATGAATGTGTGGCTGAGGGACTGGTGCAGGGGGGAAGGGATTCAGGTTCCTGGACCATTGGGACCTCTTTAGGGGCAGGGGTGATCTGTATACAAAAAACGGGTGGAACTTGAATCACACGGGGACCAATATCCTGGCCGGTAGGTTGGCTAAGGTTACTGGGGAGAATTTAAACTAGATAGGTTGGGGGGAGGGGAGCTAGAAGAGTTGACTAGGATCAAGGAACTAATTGATGGGGTGGAGGATGCAGGGGTAAGGGGAATTACAAAATTAATGGTAGAGGAGAGAGTGCAAGTGAATGAAGGCGGTAATTTAGATAAGGGAGTAGAGGGAGAGGGTGTTCGCGACTCATCAAAGCGGGTCCAGATAAAAGCTGGAATAAGGACACTTTGCCTGAATGCACGAAGCATTCGGAACAAGGTAAATGAGTTGATGGTGCAAATCAGCACAAGTGGGTACGATCTAGTGGCCATTACAGAAACGTGGCTGAAAGGTGACCAGGACTGGGAGATGAATATCCAGGGGTATCAGGCGTTTAGGAAGAATAGACAGGAAGGAAAAGGTGGTGGGGTCGCGCTATTAATAAGAGATAATATCAGGGTAGTACTGAGGGATGACATAGGCTCTGAGGAACAAAACGTGGAATCATTATGGGTAGAGATGAGGAATAGTAGAGGGAGAAAGACACTAGTAGGTGTGGTATATAGGCCCCCAAATAATAATGTTGAGGTAGGGAGGGCTATAAACAAGCAGATAAGGGATGCGTGTAAAAACGGAACGGCAATAATCATGGGGGACTTCAACATGCACATTGACTGGCAGACTCAAGTCGGTAAGGGTGGAATGGAGGAAGAGTTCTTAGAATGCTGTCGGGATAGTTTCCTTGAACAGCATGTTACGGAACCGACGAGGGAACGAGCTATTTTGGATCTGGTATTGTGTAACGAGGTAGGTAGAATTAAGGATCTTATTGTGAAGGACCCTCTTGGGTCTAGTGACCACAATATGGTCGAATTTCTGATTCAGATGGAAGAGGAGAAAGTTTGGTCCCAAACCAGTGTCCTCTGTTTGAACAGAGGGAAATATGATAGGATGAGGAATGAATTGGTTAAGGTAGACTGGGAGAGCAGGCTGGCAGGTAGGATAGCTGAGGAACAGTGGAGGATTTTTAAGGAGATCCTTTTCAGTTCTCAGCAAAAATATATTCCAGCAAAAAACAAGGATTGTAAGAAAAGGGAGAACCAGCCGTGGATAACGAAGGAAATAAAGGAGAGTATTAAAATAAAAACAGCTGCGTACAGAGTGGCCAAAAATAGTGGAGAAACAAGTGATTGGGAAAAATTTAAGGAACAACAAAGAGAGACTAAGAAAGCGATAAAGAAAGGAAGGATAGACTATGAAGCTCGGCTAGCAATTAATATAAAAAATGATAGTAAAAGTTTTTATAAATATATAAAAAGGAATAGAGTGGCTAGAGTGAATGTTGGACCCTTGGAGGACGAGAGGGGGGAGTTAATAGTGGGAAATGAGGATATGGCTGAGTCTTTAAATAAGTTTTTTGTGTCGGTCTTCACGGTGGAGGACACAAATAGTTTGCCAAATATTAACGATAGAGGGTTGGCAGCAGGAGAAATACTTAATACCATTAATGTTACCAGAGAGGCAGTGCTGGGTAGACTAATGGGACTGAAGGTGGATAAGTCCCCGGGTCCGGATGGAATGCATCCCAGGGTATTGAAAGAAATGTCAGAGGTAATAGTGGATGCGTTAGTGATTATTTATCAAAACTCGTTGCATTCTGGGGTAGTGCCGGTTGATTGGAAAACGGCTAATGTTACGCCGCTGTTTAAAAAAGGAAGGAGACAAAAGGCGGGTAACTATAGGCCGGTCAGCTTAACGTCTGTAGTAGGGAAAATGCTGGAATCCATTATTAAAGAGGAGATAGCAGGGCATCTGGATAGAAATGGTTCGATCAATCAGACGCAGCATGGATTCATGAGGGGAAAGTCGTGCTTGACGAACATGTTGGATTTTTATGAAGATGTGACTAGGGCGGTTGATGGAGGAGAACCGGTGGATGCGGTGTTTTTGGATTTCCAAAAGGCGTTTGATAAGGTGCCCCATAAAAGGCTACTGAAGAAGATTAGGGCACACGGAGTTGGGGGTAGTGTGTTAAAGTGGATTGGGGACTGGCTATCCGACAGGAAGCAAAGAGTCGGAATAAATGGGTGTTTTTCCGGTTGGAGGAAGGTAACTAGTGGCGTGCCGCAGGGATCGGTACTCGGGCCGCAACTATTTACCATTTATATAGATGATCTGGAGGAGGGGACGGAGTGTAGGGTAACGAAGTTTGCAGACGACACAAAGATAAGTGGAAAAGTGAATCGTGTGGAGGACGGAGAAGATCTGCAGAGAGATTTGGACAGGCTGAGTGAGTGGGCGAGGATATGGCAAATGGAGTATAACGTTGATAAATGCGAGGTTATACACTTTGGAGGAAATAATAACAAATGGGATTACTATCTCAATGGAAACAAATTAAAACATGCTACCGTGCAAAGGGACCTGGGGGTCCTTGAGCATGAGACGCAAAAGCCCAGTCTGCAGGTACAACAGGTGATCAAGAAGGCAAATGGGATGTTGGCCTATATTGCGAAGGGGATAGAATATAAAAGCAGGGATGTCTTGATGCACCTGTACAGGGCATTGGTGAGGCCGCAGCTGGAATACTGTGTGCAGTATTGGTCCCCTTATATGAGGAAGGATATATTGGCATTGGAGGGAGTGCAGAGAAGGTTCACCAGGTTGATACCGGAGATGAGGGGTTTGGATTATGAGGAGAGGCTGAGGAGATTGGGTTTGTACTCGTTGGAGTTTAGAAGGATGAGGGGGGATCTTATGGAGACTTATAAGATAATGCGGGGGCTGGATAGGGTGGAGGCGGAGAGATTCTTTCCACTTAGTAAGGAAGTTAAAACTAGAGGACACAGCCTCAAAATAAAGGGGGGTCGGTTTAAGACAGAGTTGAGGAGGAACTTCTTCTCCCAGAGGGTGGTGAATCTCTGGAATTCTCTGCCCACTGAGGTGGTGGAGGCTACCTCGCTGAATATGTTTAAAGCGCGGATGGATGGATTCCTGATCGGTAAGGGAATTAAGGGTTATGGGGATCAGGCGGGTAAGTGGTACTGATCCACGTCAGATCAGCCATGATCTTATTGAATGGCGGGGCAGGCTCGAGGGG
Organism: Mustelus asterias; assembly: GCF_964213995.1. Lineage (NCBI taxonomy): Eukaryota > Metazoa > Chordata > Chondrichthyes > Carcharhiniformes > Triakidae > Mustelus > Mustelus asterias. The sequence goes on from NC_135827.1 coordinate 3,405,872, forward strand.
CTAGATGGCCTACTCCTGCTCCTATTTCTTATGTTCTTATGTTCTTATGTTCTTCCACAAAAGGTAGTGGAAACAGACGCCAAAATCTTGCTTCCGTTGACTCCGGCGGAATCTTACGGTCCTGTCGACAGTGCACCGCCTGGTGGTGAGCAGTGCGTTCAACTGGAAATCCCGTTGAAAATGGCAAAACCTTGACTTGGATATTCCTGGAGAGGAGGCTGTGGCTGAATTAAAGGCAAAAATACGTGGGGGAGGGGATCAGAGCCATTCCCACTCAGATACTCCTCTGTACCTGCTGCAAGGCAACACCAGAGGAACTCTCAGTTATAAAGTCTTCTCCTTTACTCTTAAATAAAGGATCATTCTTTCAATCCCCCCGACAGCTTACACTTCTGACATAATCTGTGTTTCTATACTCCTGGATGAGTACATGGGACTTAATAGGATGGAGGGTTATAGGTAGGCCAAGAAGGTAGGGATATGTTCGGCACAACTTGTGGGGCCAAAGGGCCTGTTTTGTGCTGTCGTTTTTCTATGTTTCTTCTATGTTTCTATAACCTTGCCATTTGATAATATCATGACAAATTAAGCATACCCTTTCCCATATGATTCTAATCTCTATGACTGAAAGAGCACAACACAAGTCCACATTCTCTTTTCTTGATTCATTCATGAGATGTGGGCATCACTCACCAGGCCAGAATTATTGCCCATCCGTGAGGGCAGTTAAGAGTCATCCACATTGCTGTCGGTCTGGAGACCAGATAAGGACTGCAGATTTCTTTCCCTAAAGGACATTAGTGAACCAGATGGGTGTTTACGACAATCAATAATGGTTTTGTGGTCATCATTGGACTTTTAATTCCAAATTTTTATTGAATTAAAATTTCACCAACTGCCATGGTGTGATTTGAGCCCTAGTTCCCAGTAGTTCCCTGGATTACAGAAACAATACCATTGAGCCACTGCCTCCCTTACTCCTTAATAGAGCAAACTTCAAATTGAACAGAAACTATGGTGTGCTTTGTGGATTCCACTGAGTGCTGAATCATGTCCATCTTTGTCCAATTGCAGTGCATTGTGAAGAACCCCTTCATCCTCTCACTTGGTCTCTGTGATATTCTGAAGTGTCCCATTGTTCACCAGCCTGTATGGTCAGTGCAAATTGCTTCGATACACTGCTCAAGTGCTAAGCATGCAAATGTCTGCTTTTTGCACCTCCAGGCATCTTTAACTTATGGTAATCATCAATTAGTCCCAAAATTAGAGACTAACAGCAAACTTTCAAACAGACATCTCTTATTAACACAGCATTCACTTTATATCTGTTTCCACACTTATACCGAAATAACCCCCTTGGGCTTCCAGTTTACCCACCCGGTAACATAACCACTGTGGTACTGTATCATTAGGGCATGGTTGCATTGTGGTTTTGTCACTGGGATAGTAATCATGACGCCTGGACCAACACTGTGGAGAATGTGAGTTTGAATCTTACCATGACAGCTTGGGAAATTAAATTGAATCTTTAAGATGACAGCAAAATTGATTATGAGGTTTTCAGATTCTTAGAAAAATGCAGTAGGTTTGCTTAAAGAACTTTACTCAGTCTGGCTCACATCAATATGTTGTCTTTTAAGTGCCCTTTGAAATGTCTTGGATATATCACCACCTTCCTGGGGAAACTTGCAATGGGCAATAAATGCAGGATAATAAAACAAAACATCCATGTTACAAGACTCAGTTTCAACACTTTTCCGATTAAAAGAGATTTTAGTTCCAGGCTTAAATACTGCCCTTGACTGGGTTCAAGAACACACACTCACTGCTCAAGTGTGCAGAATAGGATTGAATAGATGTCCCTCCAGCAACTAGTTTTGTTCAGGCCTTTGCTTTGAATTAAAATTATAATTCAATTCATTCATTCCCCAGGAACTTCAGGGGAACAATGAACTTGTGTGAGGCGGAGGCTGGAATATTCATGCTAATAACAGGGCTACTGGATACCAGAAAGACAGTTAGTGAGTTACAACTTCTGCAACAGATACCAGCTCTGCTGCTGCTGAAGGTTCAGAGCCCAGTGCAGCTGGATTGACAATGTGGCTTTGGCTGATTTACGATACCGTCATGAAGAGTCCTGAAGGGAGTGAGAGCTACCGACTTGTAAATCACACTGGGGGAAAATACATTTAACCACCAGAGGACAGAACAGCAGTGCCCAGCGAGAGCTGTGACAACAAGATACATGGAGGCCTCGCTGGCAGCCAGTTCCTGAAAAAGGAACTATTTTCAAACCATACTTGTCATCTGTGTTAAGCTTAAGGTGCCCAAGGACCAGATGTTTTAACACAAGGGCCAACAGTCTAGCAACTGTTTACCTGACTTGCCTTGGAATGTTCTCGATATACTCTGAGCCAAAGCCAACCACATGGGTTGATTTAGTGGGAAGGGCTACAAACCCTCATGCGATGTCTGATAACAAACAGTCCCCATGGGAATACTGCAATCTAAATATATCATTATTTAGCAAATAGCATAATACCAGCCATAAACTGACCCACACAGAATATACTGATTCCCCTACACACAATATACTGACTCCCCCTGCACACAATATACTGACTCCCCCCTGCACACAATATACTGACTCCCCCTACGCACAATATACTGACTCCCCTACGCACAATATACTGACTCCCCCTGCACACAATATAGAAACCTTACAGTGCAGAAGGAGGCCATTCGGCCCATCGAGTCTGCACCGACCACAATCCCACCCAGGCCCTACCCCCACATATTTTACCCACTAATCCCTCTAACCTATGCATCCCAGGACTCTAAGGGGCAATTTTTTTAACCTGGCCAATCAACCTAACCCGCACATCTTTGGACTGTGGGAGGAAACCAGAGCACCCGGAGGAAACCCATGCAGACACGAGGAGAATGTGCAAACACCACACAGACAGTGACCCGAACCGGGAATCGAACCCGGGACCCTGGAGCTGTGAAGCAGCAGTGCTAGCCACTGTGCTACCGTGCCGCCCCTGTGGGGAGTCAAGAACACACACTCACTGCTCAAGTGTGCAGAATAGGATTGAATAGCTGTCCCTCCAGCAACTAGTTTTGTTCAGGCCTTTGCTTTGAATTAAAATTATAATTCAATTCATTCATTCCCCAGAAACTTCAGGGGAACAATGAACTCCCCCTGCACACAATATACTGACTCCCCCTGCACACAATATACTGACTCCCCCTACACACAATATACTGACTCCCCCTGCACACAATATACTGACTCCCCCTGCACACAATACACTGACTCCCACTGCACACAATATACTGACTGCCCCTACACACAATATACTGACTGCCCCTACACACAATATACTGACTCCCCTACACACAATATACTGACTCCCCCTGCACACAATATACTGACTGCCCCAACAGACAATATACTGACTCCCCCTACACACAATACACTGACTCCCCCTGCACACAATATACTGACTCCCCCTGCACACAATATACTGACTGCCCCAACAGACAATATACTGACTCCCCCTACACACAATATACTGACTCCCCCTGCACACAATATACTGACTCCCACTGCACACAATATACTGACTTCCCCTACACACAATATACTGACTGCCCCTACACACAATATACTGACTCCCCCTGCACACAATATACTGACTGCCCCAACAGACAATATACTGACTCCCCTACACACAATATACTGACTCCCCCTACACACAATATACTGACTGCCCCTACACACAATATACTGACTCCCCTACACACAATATACTGACTCCCCCTGCACACAATATACTGACTGCCCCAACAGACAATATACTGACTCCCCCTACACACAATACACTGACTCCCCCTGCACACAATATACTGACTCCCCCTGCACACAATATACTGACTGCCCCAACAGACAATATACTGACTCCCCCTACACACAATATACTGACTCCCCCTGCACACAATATACTGACTCCCACTGCACACAATATACTGACTTCCCCTACACACAATATACTGACTGCCCCTACACACAATATACTGACTCCCCCTGCACACAATATACTGACTGCCCCAACAGACAATATACTGACTCCCCTACACACAATATACTGACTCCCCTACACACAATATACTGACTCCCCCTACACACAATATACTGACTCCTGATACACACAATATACTGACTCCCCCTACACAAAATATACTGACTCCTGATACACACAATATACTGACTCCCCCTACACACAATATACTGACTCCTGATACACACAATATACTGACTCCCCCTACACAAAATATACTGACTCCTGATACACACAAAATACTGACTGCCCCTACACACAATATACTGACTCCCCCTACACACAATATACTGACTCCCCCTACACACAATATACTGAATTCCACTACACACAATATACTGACTCCCCCTGCACACAATATACTGATTCCCCCTGCACACAATATACTGACTCCCCCTGCACACAATATACTGACTCCACCTACACACAATATACTGATTCCCCCTGCACACAATATACTGACTCCCCCTGCACACAATATACTGACTCCCCCTGCACACAATATACTGACTCCCCCTGCACACAATATACTGACTCCCCCTACACACAATATACTGACTGCCCCTACACACAATATACTGACTCCCCCTACACACAATATACTGACTCCTGATACACACAATATACTGACTCCCCCTACACACAATATACTGACTCCTGATACACACAATATACTGACTCCCCCTACACAAAATATACTGACTCCTGATACACACAATATACTGACTCCCCCTGCACACAATATACTGACTCCCCCTGCACACAATATACTGACTCCCCCTACACACAATATACTGACTGCCCCTACACACAATATACTGACTCCCCCTACACACAAAATATACTGACTCCTGATACACACAATATACTGACTCCCCCTACACACAATATACTGAATCCCACTACACACAATATACTGACTCCCCCTACACACAATATACTGACTCCCCCTGCACACAATATACTGACTCCCCCTGCACACAATATACTGACTGCCCCTACACACAATATACTGACTCCCCCTGCGCACAATATACTGACTCCCCCTACACACAATATACTGATTCCCCCTGCACACAATATACTGATTCCCCCTGCACACAATGTACTGACTCCCCCTACACACAATATACTGACTCCCCCTGCACACAATATACTGACTCCCCTACACACAATATACTGATTCCCCCTGCACACAATGTACTGACTCCCCCTACACACAATATACTGACACCCCCTACACACAATATACTGACTCCCCCTGCACACAATATACTGACTCCACCTACACACAATATACTGATTCCCCCTGCACACAATATACTGACTCCCCCTGCACACAATATACTGACTCCCCCTGCACACAATATACTGACTCCCCCAACACACAATATACTGATTCCCCCTGCACACAATATACTGACTCCCCCTGCACACAATATACTGACTGCCCCTGCACACAATATACTGACTCCTGATACACACAATATACTGACTCCCCCAACACACAATATACTGATTCCCCCTGCACACAATATACTGATTCCCCCTGCACACAATATACTGACTCCCCCTACACACAATATACTGACTCCTGATACACACAATATACTGACTCCCCCTACACAAAATATACTGACTCCTGATACACACAATATACTGACTCCCCCTACACAAAATATACTGACTCCTGATACACACAATATACTGACTCCCCCTACACACAATATACTGACTCCTGATACACACAATATACTGACTCCCCTACACACAATATACTGACTCCCCCTGCACACAATATACTGACTCCTGATACACACAATATACTGACTCCCCCTACACACAATATACTGACTCCTGATACACACAATATACTGACTCCCCTACACACAATATACTGACTCCCCCTACACACAATATACTGACTCCTGATACACACAATATACTGACTCCCCTACACACAATATACTGACTCCCCCTACACACAATATACTGACTCCCCCTGCACACAATATACTGACTCCCCTACACACAATATACTGACTCCCCCTGCACACAATATACTGACTCCCCCTGCACACAATATACTGACTCCCCCTTCACACAATATACTGACTGCCCCTACACACAATATACTGACTCCCCCTGCGCACAATATACTGACTCCCCCTACACACAATATACTGATTCCCCCTGCACACAATATACTGATTCCCCCTGCACACAATATACTGACTCCCCCTACACACAATATACTAATTCCCCCTGCACACAATATACTGACTCCCCCTGCACACAATATTCTGACTCCCCCAACACACAATATACTGACTCCCCCGACAGACAATATACTGACTCCCCTACACACAATATACTGACTTCCCCTGCACACAATATACTGACTCCCCCTGCACACAATATACTGACTCCCCTACACACAATATACTGACTCCCCCTACACACAATATACTGACTCCCCCTGCACACAATATACTGACTCCCCTACACACAATATACTGACTCCCCCTGCACACAATATAGAAACCTTACAGTGCAGAAGGAGGCCATTCGGCCCATCGAGTCTGCACCGACCACAATCCCACCCAGGCCCTACCCCCACATATTTTACCCACTAATCCCTCTAACCTACGCATCCCAGGACTCTAAGGGGCAATCAACCTAACCCGCACATCTTTGGACTGTGGGAGGAAACCAGAGCACCCGGAGGAAACCCACGCAGACACGAGGAGAATGTGCAAACTCCACACAGACAGTGACCCGAACCGGGAATCGAACCCAGGACCCTGGAGCTGTGAAGCAGCAGTGCTAGCCACTGTGCTACCGTGCCGCCCCTGTGGGGAGTCAAGAACACACACTCACTGCTCAAGTGTGCAGAATAGGATTGAATAGATGTCCCTCCAGCAACTAGTTTTGTTCAGGCCTTTGCTTTGAATTAAAATTATAATTCAATTCATTCATTCCCCAGAAACTTCAGGGGAACAATGAACTCCCCCTGCACACAATATACTGACTCCCCCTACACACAATATACTGACTCCCCCTGCACACAATATACTGACTCCCCCTGCACACAATATACTGACTCCCCCTACACACAATATACTGATTCCCCCTGCACACAATATACTGACTCCCCCTGCACACAATATACTGACTCCCCCTACACACAATATACTGATTCCCCCTGCACACAATATACTGACTCCCCCTGCACACAATATACTGACTCCCCCTACACACAATATACTAATTCCCCCTGCACACAATATACTGACTCCCCCTGCACACAATATACTGACACCCCCTACACACAATATACTGACTCCCCCTGCACACAATATACTGACTCCCATACACACAATATACTGACTCCCCCTACACACAATATACTGACTTCCCCTGCACACAATATACTGACTCCCCCAACACACAATATACTGACTCCCCCGACAGACAATATACTGACTCCCCCTGCACACAATATAGAAACCTACCAGTGCAGAAGGAGGCCATTCGGCCCATCGAGTCTGCACCGACCACAATCCCACCCAGGCCCTACCCCCACATATTTTACCCACTAATCCCTCGAACCTACACATCCCAGGACTCAAAGGGGCAATTTTTTTAACCTGGCCAATCAACCTAACCCGCACATCTTTGGACTGTGGGAGGAAACCAGAGCACCCGGAGGAAACCCACGCAGACACGAGGAAAATGTGCAAACTCCACACAGACAGTGACCCGAACCGGGAATCGAACCCGGGACCCTGGAGCTGTGAAGCAGCAGTGCTAGCCACTGTGCTACCGTGCCGCCCCTGTGGGGAGTCAAGAACACACACTCACTGCTCAAGCGTGCAGAATAGGATTGAATAGATGTCCCTCCAGCAACTAGTTTTGTTCAGGCCGTTGCTTTGAATTAAAATTATAATTCAATTCATTCATTCCCCAGAAACTTCAGGGGAACAATGAACTCCCCCTGCACACAATATACTGACTCCCCCTACACACAATATACTGACTCCCCCTGCACACAATATACTGATTCCCCCTGCACACAATATACTGACTCCCCCTGCACACAATATACTGACTCCCCCTACACACAATATACTGATTCCCCCTGCACACAATTTACTGACTCCCCGACACACAATATACTGACTCCCCCTGCACACAATATACTGACTCCCGCTACACACAATATACTGACTCCCCCTACACACAATATACTGACTCCCCCTGCACACAATATACTGACTCCCCCTACACACAATATACTGACTGCCCCTACACACAATATACTGACGCCCCCTACAGACAATATACTGACTGCCCCTACACACAATATACTGACTCCCCCTACACACAATATACTGACACCCCCTACACACAATATACTGATTCCCCCTGCACACAATATCCTGACTCCCCCTGCACACAATATACCGACTCCCACTGCACACAAAATACTGACTCCCCCTGCACACAATATACCGACTCCCACTGCACACAATATACTGACTCCCGCTACACACAATATACTGACGCCCCTACACACAATATACTGACTCCCCCTACACAAAATATACTGACTCCCCCTACACAAAATATACTGACTGCCCCTACACACAATATACTGACTCCCCCTACACAAAATATACTGACTGCCCCTACACACAATATACTGACTCCCCCTGCACACAATATACTGACTGCCCCAACAGACAATATACTGACTCCCCTACACACAATATACTGACTCCCCCTACACACAATATACTGACTCCTGATACACACAATATACTGACTCCCCCTACGCACAATATACTGACTCCCCTACACACAATATACTGACTCCCCCTACACACAATATACTGACTCGCCCTACACACAATATACTGACTCCCCCTACACACAATATACTGACTCCCCTACACACAAAATACTGACTCCCCCTACACACAAAATACTGACTCCCCCTACACACAATATACTGACTCCCCTACACACAATATACTGACTCCCCTACACACAAAATACTGACTCCCCCTACACACAAAATACTGACTCCCCCTACACACAATATACTGACTCCCCTACACACAATATACTGACTCCCCCTACACACAATATACTGACTCCCCTACACACAATATACTGACTCCCCCTACACACAATATACTGACTCCCCCTACACACAATATACTGACTCCCGTACACACAAAATACTGACTCCCCCTACACACAAAATACTGACTCCCCCTACACACAATATACTGACTCCCCTACACACAATATACTGACTCCCCTACACACAATATACTGACTCCCGTACACACAAAATACTGACTCCCCCTACACACAATATACTGACTCCCCTACACACAATATACTGACTCCCCTACACACAAAATACTGACTCCCCCTACACACAATATACTGACTCCCCCTACACACAATATACTGACTCCCCTACACACAATATACTGACTCCCGTACACACAATATACTGACTCCCGTACACACAATATACTGACTCCCCCTACACACAAAATACTGACTCCCCTACACACATTATACTGACTCCCCCTACACAAAATATACTGACTCCCCCTACACAAAATATACTGACTGCCCCTACACACAATATACTGACTCCCCCTACACAAAATATACTGACTGCCCCTACACACAATATACTGACTCCCCCTGCACACAATATACTGACTGCCCCAACAGACAATATACTGACTCCCCTACACACAATATACTGACTCCCCCTACACACAATATACTGACTCCTGATACACACAATATACTGACTCCCCCTACACACAATATACTGACTCCCCTACACACAATATACTGACTCCCCCTACACACAATATACTGACTCGCCCTACACACAATATACTGACTCCCCCTACACACAATATACTGACTCCCCTACACACAAAATACTGACTCCCCCTACACACAAAATACTGACTCCCCCTACACACAATATACTGACTCCCCTACACACAATATACTGACTCCCCCTACACACAATATACTGACTCCCCTACACACAATATACTGACTCCCCCTACACACAATATACTGACTCCCCCTACACACAATATACTGACTCCCGTACACACAAAATACTGACTCCCCCTACACACAAAATACTGACTCCCCCTACACACAATATACTGACTCCCCTACACACAATATACTGACTCCCCTACACACAATATACTGACTCCCGTACACACAAAATACTGACTCCCCCTACACACAATATACTGACTCCCCTACACACAATATACTGACTCCCCTACACACAAAATACTGACTCCCCCTACACACAATATACTGACTCCCCCTACACACAATATACTGACTCCCCTACACACAATATACTGACTCCCGTACACACAATATACTGACTCCCGTACACACAATATACTGACTCCCCCTACACACAAAATACTGACTCCCCTACACACAATATACTGACTCCCCCTACACACAATATACTGACTCCTGATACACACAATATACTGACTCCCCCTACACACAATATACTGACTCCTGATACACACAAAATACTGACTGCCCCTACACACAATATACTGACTCCCCCTACACACAATATACTGACTCCCCCTACACACAATATACTGACTCCCCCTACACACAATATACTGACTCCTGATACACACAAAATACTGACTGCCCCTACACACAATATACTGACTCCCCCTACACACAAAATACTGACTCCCCCTACACACAATATACTGACTCCCCTACACACAATATACTGACTCCCCTACACACAAAATACTGACTCCCCCTACACACAATATACTGACTCCCCCTACACACAATATACTGACTCCCCTACACACAATATACTGACTCCCGTACACACAATATACTGACTCCCGTACACACAATATACTGACTCCCCCTACACACAAAATACTGACTCCCCTACACACAATATACTGACTCCCCCTACACACAATATACTGACTCCTGATACACACAATATACTGACTCCCCCTACACACAATATACTGACTCCTGATACACACAAAATACTGACTGCCCCTACACACAATATACTGACTCCCCCTACACACAAAATACTGACTCCCCCTACACACAATATACTGACTCCCCTACACACAATATACTGACTCCCCTACACACAATATACTGACTCCCGTACACACAAAATACTGACTCCCCCTACACACAATATACTGACTCCCCTACACACAATATACTGACTCCCCTACACACAAAATACTGACTCCCCCTACACACAATATACTGACTCCCCCTACACACAATATACTGACTCCCCTACACACAATATACTGACTCCCGTACACACAATATACTGACTCCCGTACACACAATATACTGACTCCCCCTACACACAAAATACTGACTCCCCTACACACAATATACTGACTCCCCCTACACACAATATACTGACTCCTGATACACACAATATACTGACTCCCCCTACACACAATATACTGACTCCTGATACACACAATATACTGACTCCCACTACACACAATATACTGACTCCCCCTACACACAATATACTGACTCCCCCTACACACAATATACTGACACCCCCTACACACAATATACTGAATCCCACTACACACAATATACTGACTCCCCCTGCACACAATTTACTGACTCCCCTACACACAATATACTGACTCCCCCTGCACACAATATACTGACTCCACCTGCACACGATATACTGACTCCCCCTACACACAATATACTGAATGCCCCTACACACAATATACTGACTCCCCCTACACACAATATACTGATTCCCCCTGCACACAATATACTGATTCCCCCTGCACACAATATACTGACTCCCCCTGCACACAATATACTGACTCCCCCTACACACAATATACTGATTCCCCCTGCACACAATATACTGACTCCCCCTGCACACAATATACTGACTCCCCTACACACAATATACTAACTCCCCCTGCACACAATATACTGACTCCCGTACACACAATATACTGACTCCCCCTACACACAATATACTGACTTCCCCTGCACACAATATACTGACTCCCCCTACACACAATATACTGACTCCCCCGACACACAATATACTGACTCCCCTACACACAATATACTGATTCCCCCTGCACACAATATACTGACTCCCCCTACACACAATATACTGACTCCCCCTACACACAATATACTGACTCCCCCGACACACAATATACTGACTCCCCCTACACACAATATACTGACTCCCCCTACACACAATATACTGACTCCCCCGACACACAATATACTGACTCCCCCTGCACACAATATACTGACTCCCCTACACACAATATACTGACTCCCCCTGCACACAATATACTGACTCCCCCTACACACAATATACTGACTCCCCCGACACACAATATACTGACTCCCCTACACACAATATACTGACTCCCCCTACACACAATATACTGACTCCCCCTGCACACAATATACTGACTCCCCCTGCACACAATATACTGACTCCCTCTACACACAATATACTGACTGCCCCTACACACAATATACTGACTCCCCCTGCGCACAATATACTGACTCTCCCTACACACAATATACTGATTCCCCCTGCACACAATATACTGATTCCCCCTGCACACAATATACTGACTCCCCCTGCACACAATATACTGACTCCCCCTACACACAATATACTGACTACCCCTGCACACAATATACTGACTCCCCCTGCACACAATATACTGACTCCCCCTGCACACAATATACTGATTCCCCCTGCACACAATATACTGACTCCCCCTGCACACAATGTACTGACTCCCCCTACACACAATATACTGATTCCCCCTGCACACAATATCCTGACTCCCCCTGCACACAATATACTGACTCCCCCTGCACACAATATACTGATTCCCCCTGCACACAATATACTGACTCCCCCTGCACACAATATACTGACTCCCCCTACACACAATATACTGATTCCCCCTGCACACAATATACTGACTCCCCCTGCACACAATATACTGACACCCCCTACACACAATATACTGACTCCCCCTGCACACAATATACTGATTCCCCCTACACACAATATACTGACTCCTGATACACACAATATAGTGACTCCCCTACACACAATATACTGACTCCCCCTGCACACAATATACTGACACCCCCTACACACAATATACTGACTCCCCCTGCACACAATATACTGATTCCCCCTACACACAATATACTGACTCCTGATACACACAATATAGTGACTCCCCTACACACAATATACTGACTCCCCCTACACACAACATACTGACTCCTGATACACACAATATACTGACTCCCCCTACACACAATATACTGACTGCCCCTACACACAATATACTGACTCCTGATACACACAATATACTGACTCCCCCTACACACAATATACTGACTCCCCCTACACACAATATACTGACTCCTGATACACACAATATACTGACTCCCCCTACACAAAATATACTGACTCCTGATACACACAATATACTGACTCCCCCTACACAAAATATACTGACTCCTGATACACACAAAATACTGACTGCCCCTACACACAATATACTGACTGCCCCTACACACAATATACTGAATCCCACTACACACAATATACTGACTCCCCCTGCACACAATATACTGACTCCCCTACACACAATATACTGACTGCCCCTACACACAATATACTGAATCCCACTACACACAATATACTGACTCCCCCTGCACACAATATACTGACTCCACCTGCACACGATATACTGACTCCCCCTACACACAATATACTGACTGCCCCTACACACAATATACTGACTCCCCCTACACACAATATACTGATCCCCCTGCACACAATATACTGATTCCCACTGCACACAATATACTGACTCCCCCTGCACACAATATACTGACTCCCCCTACACACAATATACTGATTCCCCCTGCACACAATATACTGACTCCCCCTGCACACAATATACTGACTCCCCCTACACACAATATACTGATTCCCCCTGCACACAATATACTGACTCCCCCTGCACACAATATACTGACTCCCCCTACACACAATATACTGATTCCCCCTGCACACAATATACTGACTCCCCCTGCACACAATATACTGACTCCCGTACACACAATATACTGACTCCCCCTACACACAATATACTGACTTCCCCTGCACACAATATACTGACTCCCCCTACACACAATATACTGACTCCCCCGACACACAATATACTGACTCCCCCTACACACAATATACTGACTCCCCTACACACAATATACTGACTCCCCCTACACACAATATACTGACTTCCCCTGCACACAATATACTGACTCCCCTACACACAATATACTGACTCCCCCTGCACACAATATACTGACTCCCCCTACACACAATATACTGACTCCCCCGACACACAATATACTGACTCCCCTACACACAATATACTGACTCCCCCTACACACAATATACTGACTCCCCCTGCACACAATATACTGACTCCCCCTGCACACAATATACTGACTCCCTCTACACACAATATACTGACTGCCCCTACACACAATATACTGACTCCCCCTGCGCACAATATACTGACTCCCCCTACACACAATATACTGATTCCCCCTGCACACAATATACTGATTCCCCCTGCACACAATATACTGACTCCCCCTGCACACAATATACTGACTGCCCCTACACACAATATACTGATTCCCCCTGCACACAATATCCTGACTCCCCCTGCACACAATATACTGACTCCCCCTGCACACAATATACTGATTCCCCCTGCACACAATATCCTGACTCCCCCTGCACACAATATACTGACTCCCCCTGCACACAATATACTGATTCCCCCTGCACACAATATACTGACTCCCCCTGCACACAATATACTGACTCCCCCTACACACAATATACTGATTCCCCCTGCACACAATTTACTGACTCCCCCTGCACACAATATACTGACTCCCCTGACACACAATATACTGACTCCCCCTGCACACAATATACTGATTCCCCCTGCACACAATATACTGATTCCCCCTGCACACAATATACTGACTCCCCCTACACACAATATACTGATTCCCCCTGCACACAATATACTGACACCCCCGACACACAATAAACTGACTCCCCCTGCACACAATATACTGACTCCCGTACACACAATATACTGACTCCCCCTACACACAATATACTGACTTCCCCTGCACACAATATACTGACTCCCCCTACACACAATATACTGACTCCCCCGACACACAATATACTGACTCCCCTACACACAATATACTGACTTCCCCTGCACACAATATACTGACTCCCCTACACACAATATACTGACTCCCCTACACACAATATACTGACTCCCCCTACACACAATATATTGACTTCCCCTGCACACAATATACTGACTCCCCTACACACAATATACTGACTCCCCTACACACAATATACTGACTCCCCCTGCACACAATATACTGACTCCCCCTACACACAATATACTGACTCCCCCGACACACAATATACTGGCTCCCCTACACACAATATACTGACTCCCCCTACACACAATATACTGACTCCCCCTACACACAATATACTGACTTCCCCTACACACAATATACTGACTCCCCCGACACACAATATACTGACTCCCCTACACACAATATACTGACTCCCCCTGCACACAATATACTGACACCCCCTACACACAATATACTGACTCCCCCTGCACACAATATACTGACTCCCGTACACACAATATACTGACTCCCCCTACACACAATATACTGACTCCCCCTACACACAATATACTGACTCCTGATACACACAATATAGTGACTCCCCTACACACAATATACTGACTCCCCCTGCACACAATATACTGACTGCCCCAACAGACAATATACTGCCTCCCCTACACACAATATACTGACTCCCCCTACACACAATATACTGACTCCTGAAACACACAATATACTGACTCCCCCTACACACAATATACTGACTCCTGATACACACAATATACTGACTCCCCCTACACAAAATATACTGACTCCTGATACACACAATATACTGACTCCCCCTACACACAATATGCTGACTCCCCCTACACACAAAATACTGACTGCCCCTACACACAATATACTGACTCCCCCTACACACAATATACTGACTCCCCCTGCACACAATATACTGACTCCCCCTACACACAATATACTGATTCCCCCTGCACACAATATACTGACTCCCCCTGCACACAATATACTGATTCCCCCTGCACACAATATACTGACTCCCCCTGCACACAATGTACTGACTCCCCCTACACACAATATACTGATTCCCCCTGCACACAATATCCTGACTCCCCCTGCACACAATATACTGACTCCCCCTGCACACAATATACTGATTCCCCCTGCACACAATATACTGACTCCCCCTGCACACAATATACTGACTCCCCCTACACACAATATACTGATTCCCCCTGCACACAATATACTGACTCCCCCTGCACACAATATACTGACACCCCCTACACACAATATACTGATTCCCCCTGCACACAATATACTGATTCCCCCTACACACAATATACTGACTCCTGATACACACAATATACTGACTGCCCCAACAGACAATATACTGCCTCCCCTACACACAATATACTGACTCCCCCTACACACAACATACTGACTCCTGATACACACAATATACTGACTCCCCCTGCACACAATATACTGACTGCCCCAACAGACAATATACTGCCTCCCCTACACACAATATACTGACTCCCCCTACACACAACATACTGACTCCTGATACACACAATATACTGACTCCCCCTGCACACAATATACTGACTGCCCCAACAGACAATATACTGCCTCCCCTACACACAATATACTGACTCCCCCTACACACAACATACTGACTCCTGATACACACAATATACTGACTCCCCCTGCACACAATATACTGACTGCCCCAACAGACAATATACTGCCTCCCCTACACACAATATACTGACTCCCCCTACACACAACATACTGACTCCTGATACACACAATATACTGACTCCCCCTACACACAATATACTGACTGCCCCTACACACAATATACTGACTCCCCCTACACACAATATACTGACTCCTGATACACACAATATACTGACTCCCCCTACACAAAATATACTGACTCCTGATACACACAATATACTGACTCCCCCTACACAAAATATACTGACTCCTGATACACACAAAATACTGACTGCCCCTACACACAATATACTGAATCCCACTACACACAATATACTGACTCCCCCTGCACACAATATACTGACTCCCCTACACACAATATACTGACTCCCCCTGCACACAATATACTGACTCCACCTGCACACGATATACTGACTCCCCCTACACACAATATACTGACTGCCCCTACACACAATATACTGACTCCCCCTACACACAATATACTGATCCCCCTGCACACAATATACTGATTCCCACTGCACACAATATACTGACTCCCCCTACACACAATATACTGATTCCCCCTGCACACAATATACTGACTCCCCCTGCACACAATATACTGACTCCCCCTACACACAATATACTGATTCCCCCTGCACACAATATACTGACTCCCCCTGCACACAATATACTGACTCCCCCTACACACAATATACTGATTCCCCCTGCACACAATATACTGACTCCCCCTGCACACAATATACTGACTCCCGTACACACAATATACTGACTCCCCCTACACACAATATACTGACTTCCCCTGCACACAATATACTGACTCCCCCTACACACAATATACTGACTCCCCCGACACACAATATACTGACTCCCCCTACACACAATATACTGACTCCCCTACACACAATATACTGACTCCCCCTACACACAATATACTGACTTCCCCTGCACACAATATACTGACTCCCCTACACACAATATACTGACTCCCCCTGCACACAATATACTGACTCCCCCTACACACAATATACTGACTCCCCCGACACACAATATACTGACTCCCCTACACACAATATACTGACTCCCCCTACACACAATATACTGACTCCCCTACACACAATATACTGACTCCCCCTGCACACAATATACTGACTCCCTCTACACACAATATACTGACTGCCCCTACACACAATATACTGACTCCCCCTGCGCACAATATACTGACTCCCCCTACACACAATATACTGATTCCCCCTGCACACAATATACTGATTCCCCCTGCACACAATATACTGACTCCCCCTGCACACAATATACTGACTGCCCCTACACACAATATACTGATTCCCCCTGCACACAATATCCTGACTCCCCCTGCACACAATATACTGACTCCCCCTGCACACAATATACTGATTCCCCCTGCACACAATATCCTGACTCCCCCTGCACACAATATACTGACTCCCCCTGCACACAATATACTGATTCCCCCTGCACACAATATACTGACTCCCCCTGCACACAATATACTGACTCCCCCTACACACAATATACTGATTCCCCCTGCACACAATATCCTGACTCCCCCTGCACACAATATACTGACTCCCCCTACACACAATATACTGACTCCCCCTGCACACAATATACTGACTCCCCCTGCACACAATATACTGATTCCCCCTGCACACAATATACTGACTCCCCCTGCACACAATATACTGACTCCCCCTACACACAATATACTGACTCCCCCTGCACACAATTTACTGACTCCCCCGACACACAATATACTGACTCCCCTACACACAATATACTGATTCCCCCTGCACACAATATACTGACACCCCCGACACACAATAAACTGACTCCCGTACACACAATATACTGACTCCCCCTACACACAATATACTGACTTCCCCTGCACACAATATACTGACTCCCCCTACACACAATATACTGACTCCCCCGACACACAATATACTGACTCCCCTACACACAATATACTGACTTCCCCTGCACACAATATACTGACTCCCCTACACACAATATACTGACTCCCCTACACACAATATACTGACTCCCCCTACACACAATATACTGACTTCCCCTGCACACAATATACTGACTCCCCTACACACAATATACTGACTCCCCTACACACAATATACTGACTCCCCCTGCACACAATATACTGACTCCCCCTACACACAATATACTGACTCCCCTGACACACAATATACTGGCTCCCCTACACACAATATACTGACTCCCCCTACACACAATATACTGACTTCCCCTACACACAATATACTGACTCCCCCGACACACAATATACTGACTCCCCTACACACAATATACTGACTCCCCCTGCACACAATATACTGACACCCCCTACACACAATATACTGACTCCCCCTGCACACAATATACTGACTCCCGTACACACAATATACTGACTCCCCCTACACACAATATACTGACTCCCCCTACACACAATATACTGACTCCTGATACACACAATATAGTGACTCCCCTACACACAATATACTGACTCCCCCTGCACACAATATACTGACTGCCCCAACAGACAATATACTGCCTCCCCTACACACAATATACTGACTCCCCCTACACACAATATACTGACTCCTGAAACACACAATATACTGACTCCCCCTACACACAATATACTGACTCCTGATACACACAATATACTGACTCCCCCTACACAAAATATACTGACTCCTGATACACACAATATACTGACTCCCCCTACACACAATATACTGACTCCCCCTACACACAAAATACTGACTGCCCCTACACACAATATACTGACTCCCCCTGCACACAATATACTGACTCCCACTACACACAATATACTGACTCCCCCTGCACACAATTTACTGACTCCCCTACACACAATATACTGACTCCCCCTACACACAATATACTGAATGCCCCTACACACAATATACTGAATGCCCCTACACACAATATACTGACTCCCCCTACACACAATATACTGATTCCCCCTGCACACAATATACTGATTCCCCCTGCACACAATATACTGACTCCCCCTGCACACAATATACTGACTCCCCCTACACACAATATACTGATTCCCCCTGCACACAATATACTGATTCCCCCTACACACAATATACTGACTCCCCCTACACACAATATACTGATTCCCCCTGCACACAATATACTGATTCCCCCTACACACAATATACTGACTCCCCCTACACACAATATACTGATTCCCCCTGCACACAATATACTGATTCCCCCTGCACACAATATACTGACTCCCCCTGCACACAATATACTGACTCCCCCTACACACAATATACTGACTCCCCCTGCACACAATATACTGACTCCCCCTACACACAATATACTGATTCCCCCTGCACACAATATACTGATTCCCCCTACACACAATATACTGATTCCCCCTGCACACAATATACTGATTCCCCCTACACACAATATACTGACTCCCCCTGCACACAATATACTGATTCCCCCTGCACACAATATACTGATTCCCCCTGCACACAATATACTGACTCCCCCTGCACACAATATACTGACTCCCCCGACACACAATATACTGATTCCCCCTGCACACAATATACTGACTCCCCCTGCACACAATATACTGACTCCCCCTACACACAATATACTGATTCCCCCTGCACACAATATACTGACTCCCCCTGCACACAATATACTGACTCCCCTACACACAATATACTAACTCCCCCTGCACACAATATACTGACTCCCGTACACACAATATACTGACTCCCCCTACACACAATATACTGACTTCCCCTGCACACAATATACTGACTCCCCCTACACACAATATACTGACTCCCCCGACACACAATATACTGACTCCCCTTCACACAATATACTGACTCCCCCTACACACAATATACTGACTTCCCCTGCACACAATATACTGACTCCCCTACACACAATATACTGACTCCCCCTGCACACAATATACTGACTCCCCCTACACACAATATACTGACTCCCCCGACACACAATATACTGACTCCCCTACACACAATATACTGACTCCCCCTACACACAATATACTGACTCCCCCTGCACACAATATACTGACTCCCCCTGCACACAATATACTGACTCCCTCTACACACAATATACTGACTGCCCCTACACACAATATACTGACTCCCCCTGCGCACAATATACTGACTCTCCCTACACACAATATACTGATTCCCCCTGCACACAATATACTGATTCCCCCTGCACACAATATACTGACTCCCCCTGCACACAATGTACTGACTCCCCCTACACACAATATACTGATTCCCCCTGCACACAATATCCTGACTCCCCCTGCACACAATATACTGATTCCCCCTGCACACAATATACTGACTCCCCCTGCACACAATATACTGACTCCCCCTACACACAATATACTGATTCCCCCTGCACACAATATACTGACTCCCCCTGCACACAATATACTGACTCCCCCTACACACAATATACTGATTCCCCCTGCACACAATATACTGACTCCCCCTGCACACAATATACTGACTCCCCCTACACACAATATCCTGACTCCCCCTGCACACAATATACTGACTCCCCCTGCACACAATATACTGATTCCCCCTGCACACAATATACTGACTTCCCCTGCACACAATATACTGACTCCCCCTACACACAATATACTGACTCCCCCGACACACAATATACTGACTCCCCTACACACAATATACTGACTCCCCCTACACACAATATACTGACTTCCCCTGCACACAATATACTGACTCCCCTACACACAATATACCGACTCCCCCTGCACACAATATACTGACTCCCCCTACACACAATATACTGACTCCACCGACACACAATATACTGACTCCCCTACACACAATATACTGACTCCCCCTGCACACAATATACTGACTCCCCCTGCACACAATATACTGACTCCCCCGACACACAATATACTGACTCCCCTACACACAACATACTGACTCCCCCTGCACACAATATACTGACTCCCCCTACACACAATATACTGACTCCCCCGACACACAATATACTGACTCCCCCTGCACACAATATACTGACAACCCTTCCCCCTCCACACAATATACTGACTCCCCCTACACACAACATACTGACTCCCCCTGCACACAATATACTGACTCCCCCTACACACAATATACTGACTCCCCCGACACACAATATACTGACTCCCCCTGCACACAATATACTGACAACCCTTCCCCCTACACACAACATACTGACTCCCCCTGCACACAATATACTGACTCCCCCTACACACAATATACTGACTCCCCCTACACACAATATACTGACTCCCCCTGCACACAATATACTGACTTCCCCTGCACACAATATACTGACTCCCCCTACACACAATATACTGACTCCCCCGACACACAATATACTGACTCCCCCTACACACAATATACTGACAACCCTTCCCCCTGCACACATTACCCTAACTCCCCCCCGAAATGCAATATAAAGACACATTCCGTTGTCTTCCCAGTTTCAGTCTCCAACACACCCTCTGATGTATCTCTTTTTAACACATCCCAAAACATTCAATAAAAACTTATAGCATTGAATATAATCCTCTCTGTTGCAACCCATATCCTTCACTATAACCACATAGATTATCACATATATACCGTGGGCTGAATCTTACCAAAATATTGCACCGTATTTTTCTGGCAAGAAAAACTGTGGGGAAGATCTCCCAAAATGTGTCAAATTTACGTAATAACTGGAGTAAATCCCGCTGGTTTTTCCAGCGGAAGTTTCCAAATGAATCTCCCACACTCTGTGCACTGCAGCGTGCAGTGGCGTGATTCACTCCAGAAACCAGTGGACGGGGCCTGCTCCCGCTGGAGAGGCCGGCCGGCAGCATAGCGCCGAGCAGGCCACTGAGCATGTGCCTATCTATAAGTGCTGAGATTGGCGGATACACAGTAGCCCTGCATTTCTGGCCTCCCAATCACTGGCCAGCCCCGCATCACCAGCTGTGCAACCGCCTTTGGCCCGGTTGTTGACCCCCCCTGAACATATCTGGGCCCTGCCCATCCCAATCTCCGGAAATACATCCATGACCTTCAACTCTCGCCCCCCCCATCGGCAGCCCCAATCCCGGACATTCTCTCTTCCACCTTCTTCCATCGGGAAAAAGGTACAAAAGTCTGAGGTCGCGTACCAACCAACTCAAGAACAGCTTCTTCCCTGCTGCCATCAGACTTTTGAATGGACCTACCTCACATTAAGCTGATCTTTCTCTACACCCTGGCTATGACTGTAACACTGTACTCTGCACCCTCTCCCTTCCTTCTCTATGAACAGTATTCTTTGTCTGTATAGTGTGCAAGACACAATACTTTTCACTCTATACTAATACATGTGACAATAATAAATCAAATCAAAACCAGTGCCAACCCAACCCATCTGCAGCCTCGACCCCCCAGCAGGCTGACCGTCCCATCTCCCCCACACCCTGATATGCCAGCCCCAATTGCTGGCCTCCCTCCCTCTGTCACTCAGCCCAAATGCAGAGTGGCAGCAGGACTCCCTGCTCCCACCCATTGCCCCCAGAGGCTCTGCCCACATCAGGCCCCACCCCCCCATTCAGCCCCGTCCCCTTGACACTGCCCTATGCCCCGTGGGCGGTGCCAAGATGCCCCCTGGTCATTAGCATTTTGCATCTTGGGCAGGGCCGGGGACCCAGGTTGGCACTGCCAAAGTGGCAATGTCCAGGGGGCACCCCAACCCAGTGTCAGGTCCTCTCTGGGGCCTCGATTTCCCTGCCTTCACTCCAGCGGAGTCCGGCCGCCAGCTCCCCGCAAGTTCGGAACTATTGTAAACCCCACTGTAACGAAACACTCCTGGCGGCTGGGGCGGGGGGAGGGGCGGAGAGGGGGGGGTGGAGGTGCTAGCGGACCTGGAGGTTTCAGTCCTGGGCAGGCTAATAGCAGTTAAATAGAATGGAAATTAGGGTCCGGGTAGATTAGGCAGCTGAGCGCCGATTTCTGGCACAGAGCTGATGGCGCCAGAAATCCGGCATTGGGAGATGCGTGAGGGGCAAGGTGCCCAGCAGGGAGCCCACGAAACAGCCTCCACTGAAGTCTCCTGGCCCACCGTGCTACCAAAGCAGCGCATTGGGATGGGAGAATCACCCCATGTTTCTCACCAGAGAAACTGGTCGACTTTCTCTCCAGATTCTACCACATTCTGTCAAAAAAAGTCAGGGGGGCGTGTTTCACGCCGTCATACAAGAAGATGGGGCCTAACTACAGAGCAAAACCCCGACAGAGATCAGGGCACCAGCTTTGAAGGGCACCCTGATCAGAGCAGCAATATACTCCCCCCCCCACTACGCCCACTCCGGGGAGATCTCAGCAGCTGTCCTCCCCACCCTCAAACAGAGCCAGCATTCATCTCAATCCCCCCTCCCTCACACACTCCTGTGATCTGTCCCCTCTCCCGTCTCCGCAATCATCGGCTCCTTCTTCCCCCCCCCTCCCCGCCCTTCCCAAACACCATCACTGGTATCCCCTGCCTGCCTATCCGCTCCCGGCCCACAACCAATCTGCATGTATCCCCCTCACCGTGAGGCTCTCACTGAGGTCAGCCGGCCCCTTGACACAGGGTGGCAGTGTCGACATGGGTGTGTGCCAACCTGGCAGTGGCAACCTGTGCCAAGCTGCAGTGCCAGGTGGCATTGCCAGAGCACTGCCTTGCAATGTCCCTCATCCCCCCCCCGAAGTCTATATTTATCTTTACACCCCAGGGAGATCTGCACGCCAGATTCATGTCTATGTGAATCTTTGTAAACTGCACCAATGTAACGTCACGTCGGCACCCTTTGCATGTATGGTGAGGGGTTAAGACAAGATGTGGGGACTGTTTAGTCACATTAAACCATATGCAAGTGCATGTAAATCAGGTTCACGCCCATTATTGGCATGAAGCTGATGACATCGTCGGCAAGGGGCGGGGAAGATCCAAAATCGTGAGAACTGCAACTTCCAGATAAGAACATAAGAACATAAGAACTAGGAGCAGGAGTAGGCCATCTGGCCCCTCGAGCCTGCTCCGCCATTCAATGAGATCATGGCTGATCTTTTTGTGGACTCAGCTCCACTTACCCGCCCGCTCACCATAACCCTTAATTCCTTTACTGTTCAAAAATGTATCTATCCTTGCCTTAAAAACATTCAATGAGGTAGCCTCAACTGCTTCACTGGGCAGGGAACTCCACAGATTCACAACCCTTTGTGTGAAGAAGTTCCTCCTCAACTCAGTCCTAAATCTGCTTCCCCTTATTTTAGGCCATGCCCCCTAGTTCTAGTTTCACCTGCCAGTGGAAACAACTTCCCTGCTTCTATCTTATCTATTCCCTTCATAATCTTATATGCTTCTATAAGGTCTCCCCTCATTCTTCTGATTCCAATGAGTATAGCCCCAGTCTACTCAGTCTCTCCTCATAAGCCGACTCTTTCAACTCCGGAATCAACCTAGTGAATCTCCTCTGCACCCCCTCCAGTGCCAGTACATCCTTTCTCAAGTAAGGAGACCAAAACTGTACACAGTACTCCAGGTATGGCCTCACCAGCACCTTATACAGCTGCAACATAATCTCGCTGTTTTTAAATTCCATCCCTCTATCAATGAAGGACAAAATTCCATTTGCCTTCTTAATTACCTGCTCCACCTGCAAACCAACTCCTTGAGATTCCTGCACAAGGACACCCAGGTCCCTCTGCACAGCAGCATGCTGCAATTTTTTACCATTTAAACAATAGTCCATTTTGCTGCTATTCCTACCAAAAAGGATGACCTCACATTTACCAACATTGTACTCCATCTGCCAGACCCTCGCCCATTCACTTAGACTATCTATAGCCCTTCACAGATTTTCAGCATCCTCTGCACACTTTGCTCTGCCACCCATCTTAGTGTCATCTGTGAATTTTGACACACTACACTTGGTGCTCAACTCCAAATCATCTATGTAAATCATAAACAATTGCGGTCCCAACACTGATCCCTGAGGCACACCACTAGTCACTGATCGCCAACCAGAAAACACCTATTTACCCCCACTCTTTGCTTTCTGTTAGTTAACCAATCCTCGATCCATGCTAATACATTACCCGTAACGCCGTGCACCTTTATCTTATGAAGCAGTCTTTGGTGCGGCATCTTTCTTCAGCCTTAGATCTTTAGCCCCTCCAGCATTCGCACGGATGGCCAACGTGGGCTCAAGATCACCCCCCCACATGTCTTTCCCTTTTGGCTCTATTAAAGATCTTGGTGGTAATAGTGGAGTGGGGGATATGCCGGGCGATGAGGTTACATGTTGTGGTTGAGTACAATTCTGCTGCTGCTGATGACCCACAGAGCCTCATGAATGCCCAGTCTTGAGCTGCTGGATCTCTTTGAAATCTATCCCAGTTAACATGGCGGTAGTGCCTCACAACACATGAAGGATATCTTCAATGTGCTGTGTCCACAAGGAGTTTGCGTTGGTGACTCCTACTGATAGTCTCACGGACAAATGAATCCTCTATTTATAAATCCAAATAATTCCAATACGTTTTAAATCAGCTTTTCGACTTCCCTGATCACCATTCAGGAGTTGTGTATGAAGTCACCAAGGTCACTCTGCTCATCTGCACTTTTCAAAATGATGCCATTTACTGTCTCTGGATATTAATTTTCCCAAAGTTCATTAACTCACACTTGTCTGCACTGAATTCCATCTGTTGTATATCATGAGGATCTGCTCCATTTCTTAAAAATATGATTTTTCACCTTTCTATTGACTAGAACTTTTGCATTCGCGAAAAAGACACATGTGACCAACCAAGGAGGTTGAATAGCAGGGAACAGGGGCTAGACAGGGTAGAGGCAGAGAGATTCTCTCCACTTAGAAACGAAACAAGAACTAGATGACACAGTCTCAAAATAAGGGGGAGTCAGTTCAGAACAGAGTTGAGGAGGAACTTCTTCTCTCAGAGGGTAGTGAATCTCTGGAATTCTCTGCCCATTGAAGCAGTGGAGGCTACCCCGTTAAATATGTTTAAGTCACAGGTAGATAGATTTCTGATCAATAAGGGAATTATGGGGAGCGGGCGGGTAAGTGGAACTAAACCACTATCAGATCAGCCATGATCTTATTGAATGGCAGGGCAGGCTCGAGGGGCTAGATGGCCTACTCCTGCTCCTATTTCTTATGTTCTTATGAGCCAGTCCATCCCTTCTCACCTTGTCTTAGCACATACTTCTGCCCATTTCACCATTCAGTCCACACTATCCTGAAGCCTATAACTATCCTCATAGCTATCTGCTCTTTGACTAT
This sequence comes from Mustelus asterias, assembly GCF_964213995.1. NCBI lineage: Eukaryota > Metazoa > Chordata > Chondrichthyes > Carcharhiniformes > Triakidae > Mustelus > Mustelus asterias. The sequence goes on from NC_135827.1 coordinate 3,433,595, forward strand.
CAGTAACTTTACAATGCTGCTCCCTGTGGCTAAGCCTGTGCTGTGTCTAAAAATTGCAAAGATTAATGAATCTGAAACTGACCCTTGGGAAACCCTCTACAAACTCCCTCCCAGTGTGAGGCCCATCCATCCACCATCGCCTCCCTTTCCCTGTCACTGTGCCAATTCTAAATCCAGGCTGCCATTCTCTGCTTAATTCCGTCGGCTTCCATCTTCATTATCCTGCTGGGCACTTTGTCAAATGTTTTTTGGAAGTTTATATGTACATCAACTAGACTTAGCTTGATCAATCTCTAAGACAAAGCAGAGTGCTCCAAATGCTGGAACTCTAAAATAAAGACATAAATGCAATCAGGTCTACTGAGTGTTTGCAGAATTTCCTGTTCTTATACCTTGATCAACATTCTCTGTTAACTCCTCAAAATATTCAATCAATTAGTTCAGACACAATTTGCTTTTAACAAATTCAACTGTCCTTGCTTAACCCATGCATTTCCAAATGAAAGATTCCGCTGATAATGGTTACCAATAATTTCCCTACCACTGATGTTACACTGATCCGCCTTTATTTTCCTGGTTGGTCCTGCCCTCTTTTCTTAACATCAGCAATCTCCTGGTCTATTGGCATCACTCCTCTCTCCAGTGAGGAGTGAAAGATAATCACTGAGGCTTCTGCTATTTCTCTCTTAGTAACTTTCACCAACCGAACATGCATTTTTTCTAGACCGGGTAACTTGCCAGTGTTCAGTTTAGTACAGCTCCTCTCTTATGACCCTGTTCACAGCTGCTGTCTTCTTGTTTAGTGTAACCTTCACAACATCTGTTTACTCAATGAAAACAAAAGTAAGATACTTCTTTAACAATTTGTCCAAGTCCTCCACCCCTTAATCTTTAACCAGGCGATCAACCCTGGTTATATGAAGATTCAGGACAGCGTGTCAGGAGCAACACCAGGCAGACCTAAAACTGAGGTGTCAACCTGGTGAATTTACAACTCAGGAGATATGCAATCCCACAGCAAACAGATAAGATCTAAGCTCTGCAGTCCTGTCACATACAATCGTGAATGGTGGTGGATAAAACGCTCACTGAGGGAGGAGGCTCCTCATTGAGGGGGGAATCCAGCACACCAGATTAAAAGGTAAGGCTGAAATATTTGTAACAATCTTCAGCTGGAAGTGCTGAGTAGATGATCCATCTCGGCCTCGTCCGGAGGTTCCCAGCTTCCCTGATAACAGCCAATTCGATTCATTCCACGTGTTATCAAGATATGGCTGACGGCACTGGATACTGCAAAGGCTATGGGCCCTGACACCGTTCCAGCAATAATACTGAAGACCTTTGGTCTAGAACTTTCCGCATCCTTAACTAAGCTGTTCCAGTACAACGACAGCACTGGCACCTACCCGGCAATGTGGAAAATTGCCCGGGTATGTCCTACACACAAAAACACGACAAATCCAACTCAACCAATGACAGACTGATGCGCGTTATCATACATGAGGCTTGATGCTCAGGAAATAAAGGCTTTTATTTGCTGTAACAAAGCAGCTAACAATTATACACGATCCCAGACTGCGGGGTCCCAGCCAGAGCAGGGACCTTTATACCTCTCCCAGGAGGCGGAGCCCGACTGGGATGTACCACAACACTACAATACAAAGGTGTAACAACCCCACCCTAACCCCAACAGCAACAAGTAGCACAACCCATCCCTAACCCAACAGCAACATATGTACATACTTGTAGTACTGGCCAGACCCTGGCTCAGTACTATCCAGTGGGAACCAACGATGGTTCACCACATTCACCCCTCCTTTGAGAACAAAGGCCGGCGGGGTACAAAAACAGAATAATTTGTCATCAGTCTATAAGTTCAGACGGTCAGGGGGACCGCACCGTCGTTGTGACCTCCTCAATACTGGCGGTGACACCGGAGTAGGCACTTGCGGTGGCGTTCTCCCCAAGGCGATGTCCAGCTGTTCCTCCACAGACTCACAGGCCGGTTGACCCTGAGGTGACGGTAATCCATGGAGTCCCGACACGCCCTGAAGTGGCGACCATCCTCTGGACTCAGGCAAGCTGTACACGGGAGTAAAAGGGTTAAGCAATGGTCCCGATGCTGCCCGTGCCGTGTCCGGGGGAGAAACAAGAGTTAAGGGGTTTGTAACAGGGGGTATGGGAGCGACAGGGGTTGCTACGTCCCCTGCTGGCACTAGGTCTCGGATCGAGACCGTGTCCTCTCGCCCGTCAGGGAATGCCACATAGGCATACTGAGGGTTGGCGTGGAGGAGATGGACCTGTTCGACCAACGGGTCGGACTTGCGGGCCCTTACATGCCGCCGCAGGAGGACAGGTCCTGAGTACGTCAACCAAGACGGTCATGAGGTCCCCGAGGAAGACTTCCGAGGGAATGAAAACATCCTCTCATGGGGAGTAGCATTGGTTGCCGTACACAGGAGTGAGCGAATAGAATGGAGCGCATCAGGGAGCACCTCTTGCCAACGGGAGACTGGAAGGCTTTTTGACTTCAACGCCAGTAAGACAGCCTTCCAGACTGTAGCATTCTCACGTTCCACCTGTCCATTACCCCTAGGGTTGTAGCTCGTGGTCCTACTAGAGGCAATCCCGTATGAAAGCAGGTATTGCCTCAAGTCATCGCTCATGAACGACGAGCCCCTGTCGCTGTGAATGTAGCCGGGGTACCCGAACAGGGTAAAAAGACCACGGAATGCCTTGATAACCGTGGCAGCGGATGTATCAGAGCAGGGAACAACAAAAGGGAATGTGGAGTACTCGTCAATGATGTTGAGGAAGTACACATTCCGATCTGTTGAGGGAAGGGGGCCCTTAAAATCGACACTCAGTCTCTCGAAGGGACGAGTGGCCTTGACTAAATGTGCCCGGTCAGGTCGGAAGTGCAGTTTGCATTCCGCGCATACCCGACAGCTTCTTGTTATGGACCTGACGTCCTCCACCGAGTAGGGCAGATTGCGGGCTTTTATAAAGTGGTAGAGCCGAGTGACCCCAGGATGGCATAGGTCATTATGGAGAGCCTGCAAACGGTCCTCCTGTATACTGGCGCATGTTCCACGTGAGAGGGCATCCAAGGGCTCATTGAGTTTCCCTGGACGATACATGATGTCATAGTTATAGGTGGAGAGTTCAATTCTCCACCACAAGACCTTGTCATTCTTGATCTTGCCCCTCTGCGTGTTATTAAACATGAACGCCACGGACCGCTGGTCCGTGATCAGGGTGAACCGTTTTCCCGCCAAGTAATGGCGCCAGTGCCTGACGGCCTCCACAATGGCCTGGGCCTCCTTTTCCACCGCTGAATGCCGGATTTCGTGGCCTTGGAGGGTGCGGGAAAAAAATGCGACGGGCCTGCCCGCCTGGTTAAGTGTGGCGGCCAGGGCGAAATCAGATGCATCGCTCCCCACCTGAAAGGGGATGGACTCATCAACAGCGTGCATCGTAGCTTTCGCGATGTCGGCTTTTAATTTATCGAAGGCCAATCGGGCCTCTGGCGTTAGGGGAAAAGTAGTGGACTTAATGAGCGGACGGGCTTTGTCCGCGTAATTGGGAACCCACTGCGCATAATAAGAGAAGAAGCCTAAGCATCTTCTCAGTGCTTTTGCACTAGTGGGCAGGGGAAGTTCAGAAAGGGGGCGCATACGGTCTGGATCAGGGCCAATGACCCCGTTTTCCACCACGTATCCTAGGATGGCTAAACGGCGCGTACGAAACACATACTTCTCCCTGTTGTAGGTCAGGTTCAGGCGAGATGCAGTGCGTAGGAAATTCAGGAGATTCGTGTCGTGGTCCTGCTGGTCATGGCCACAGATGGTGACATTATCCAGGTACGGGAAGGTAGCCCGCAGCCCGTTCTGGTCCACCATTTGGTCCATAGCACGCTGGAAGACCGAGACCCCATTGGTGACACCAAAGGGAACCCTGAGAAAGTGATACAAGCGACCATCCGCCTCAAAAGCCGTGTATTGTCGGTCCTCTGGGCGAATGGGGAGTTGGTGGTAGGCAGACTTGAGGTCTATGGTGGAGAACACCCGGTACTGCGCAATCTGATTGACCATATCAGATATGCGCGGGAGGGGATACGCATCCAGCTGCGTATATCGGTTAATGGTCTGACTGTAGTCAATGACCATCCGGGGTTTGTTCCCGCTCTTGACCACCACGACCTGCGCTCTCCACGGACTAGCACTGGGTTGTATGATCCTATCTTTGAGGAGCCGCTGAACCTCAGATCTAATGAAAATCCGATCCTCAGTGCTGTAACGCCTACTTTTAGTCGCGATGGGCTTGCAGCCTGGCACAAGATTCTGGAACAAGGAGGGTGTGGTGATCTTCAGCGTCGAGAGGCTACAGGCAATTGGAGGCTGCTGCTGCTTTCCCACTGCCAGTGAAGGGAGTGGCCCACCGTACTGTAGGGTTACACTCCTCAAGTGGACCATGAAGTTAAGTCCGAGAAGTATTGGCGCGCAAAGGTGCGGCAACACTAGGAGCTTGAAACGCTCGTAAACTGTGCCTTGCACCGTTAAAGTTACCACGCAACTCCCTAGCACGGTGACAGACCGGGACCTCGATGCCATAGAAATTGTCTGTTTGACAGGTTGAATCCGGAGTCCACACCGCTTCACAGTGTCTGGGTGGATAAAGTTCTCAGTGCTCCCGCTGTCAAACAGACAATAAATCAAGTGGTCATTTACCTGGATGTTCATCATAGATTTGTCAAGTCTATGAGGCTTGGCCTGGTCCAGGATGATCGACGCCACCGTTGGTTCATGAGCGCCACTGCAGGCAGCTGAAATCGATGAGGATGACCCCTGCTGGTCGTTCGCGGTCGGTGCCGACCAACATGGCCGCTCCCATAGGTCGCACGTGGGTGATGGCGCCAAACTCAGCGACCCCTGGTGGTCACACATCTCCGACTCCGTCGACCGTAATGGCGTCGTCCTGGCCTCGCACGTGGACGAAACCCTCGATGATTTCGACAACGAAGAACCGGGCTCTGAGGAATCACAGGCCGCACTGCTGTTCCTAGATTTAGATCGGCACACTTTCGAATAGTGCCCCTTCTTACCGCAGGCGGAGCACAACACAGCTTTAGCGGGACACCGTTGCCGAGTATGCTTCGCTCCCCCACAGAAGTAACACCGCGGGCCGCCCGGAGCTGCTGCTGTCGTCTGGCCCGAGTGTGAGAACGCCATTACGCAGCATTTCGAACCCGAGGGACGAGGAGGGATTGGCGACTGCTCCTGCCATGTTTTCTCCACGTGGTCTTCAGGATACAATACTAGGCTTGTGGAGGCCGTCTCCAGCATCTCCGCTCGCTCTATTGCCTGGGTAAGGTCAAGGTTACCTTTCTCCAGTAGTTTAAGTCGAATGTACGACGATCCGACTCTCGCCACAAACGCATCTCAGGCGAGGTCGTTCATACTCTGCTCAGCCGACACAGCTTTGCAGCGACAGCCCCTGGCTAGCTGTTGGAGCTCGTTCGCGTATTCCTCCATCGTTTCGCCAGACCGCCGTCGTCGAGTGGCTAAGAGGTAACGAGCGTGTATTTCGTTGGGCGGTTTGATATAACGCTTCTTCAGAAGCTCGAGGGCCTTTGTGTAATCGGTAGCCGCACGGATCGCGAGGTAGACAGTGTCGCTTACCCTCGCATGGAGGACCCGGAGTCTGTCATCATCTGTGGTGACCGCTGCGGAGGCTGCCAGGTAGTCTTCTAAACACTTCAGCCAGTGGTCGAAGGTGTTAGAGGTGCCCACCGCACGTGGATCTAGTGTAAGACGTTCCGGCTTCAGTATCTGCTCCATACTCTCTTTTTTCTTCTTCGACGAGAGTTTATTTACAGCAAATAAAATTGATGCGCGTTATCATACACGAGGCTTGATGCTCAGGAAATAAAGGCTTTTATTTGCTGTAACAAAGCAGCTAACAATTATATACACGATCCCAGACTGAGGGGTCCCAGCCAGAGCAGGGACCTTTATACCTCTCCCAGGAGGCGGAGCCCGACTGGGATGTACCACAACACTACAATACAAAGGTGTAACAACCCCACCCTAACCCCAACAGCAACAAGTAGCACAACCCATCCCTAACCCAACAGCAACATATGTACATACTTGTAGTACTGGCCAGACCCTGGCTCAGTACTATCCAGTGGGAACCAACGATGGTTCACCACACAGACCCATCAATCTATTCTCAATCATCAATAAAACGATGGAAGAGGTCATCAACAATGCAATCAAGTGCCACTTGCTCAGCAATAACCTGCTCACTGATGCTCAGTTTGAGTTCCGCCATGGTCACACAGCTCTTGACCTCAGCCTTGATTCAAACATGGACAAAAGAGGTGAGGTGAGAGTCACTGCCCTTGACATCAAGGCAATATTTGACTGAGTGTGGCAACAACAAGCCCCAGCAAAACTGGAGTTAATGGGAATCAGGGGGAAAGCTCTCCACTAGTTGGAGTCATACCTGGCACAATGGAAGATGTTTGTGGTTGTTAAATGTCACACATCACGGGCTTCATGATATCACATCAGGACTTCCTCGGGGTAGTACCCCAGGCCCAACCACCTTCAGCTGCTTCATCAATGACCTGCCTTCAATCACAAGGTTAGAAATGGGGATGTTTACTGATGATTGAATGATGTCAGCACCATTCATGTTTCCTCAACTATTGAAGAGGTGCTGGTCAAATTGCAGCAAGACGTGGACAATACCAAGGCTTGGCTTGGCAAGTGGCAAGAAACATTCATGCCACACAAGTGTCAGGCAATGTTCAACTTCAACAAAACCATTACTCCTTGGCATTCAATGCCATTACCATCACTGAAACCTCCACCAACAACCTGATAGTGGACGATTCAGCCCTGGACCTGAGTCAGGACCTGGACCTGATTACCTTCATCTTCGGGTCTTAATAAAATTGGCGGCTGAGATATTGGATGCATTGTTTGTGCTCTTCCAAAATCTCCTAGAATCTGAAAAGGAGCCAGCAGATTGGAAAATCACATTTGTAACACCTCAAGGGTGCGAGTGGGCGGGGGCCTCCTGGGGGCAGGGTGACAGGAAAGTAGAGTTGAGGCTAAAATCTGATCAGCCTTGAACTTATCGAATGATAGAGTAGAGGGGCCAAATGGCCATTACTTTTCCTATTGCTCAGATTCTAGAGCTTTAAAAATCACTAGTTAGACTTCAGCCAGAGCATTGTGGATATTTGTCAATACCGTGCTTCGGGAAAGATATGAAGACCTCAGAAAGGGTACAGAGGAGGTTCACCAGGATGTTACCTGGGACCAGGGCCCTCAGTCCTGAGAAAAGGCTGGAAAGTTTGCTAATATTCACTTTGGAACACAGAAGGTTAAGAAACCTAATAGAGGTTTTCACGGTATTTTGACCGAGCTGATAGACCATAAGACCATAAGACATAGGAGCAAAATTAGGCCACTCGGCCCATCGAGTCTGCTCCGCCATTCAATCATGGCTGATATTTTTCTCATCCCCATTCTCCTGCCTTTTCCCCATAACCCCTAATCCTCTTATTAATCAAGAACCTATCTATCTCTGTCTTAAAGACACTCAATGACCTGGCCTGCACAGCCTTCCACGGCAAAGAGTTCCACAGATCCACCACTCTCTGGCTGAAGAAATTCCTCCTCATCCCTGTTTCAAAGGATCGTCCCTTAGCCTGAGGTTGTGCCCTCTGGTTCTAGTTTTTCCAACACCAGGTTAAAGTCCAACAGGTTTATTTGGTAGCAAATACCATTAGCTTTCGGAGCGCTGCGCCTTCGTCAGATGGAGTGGAAATGTGCTCTCAAACAGGGCACAGAGACACAAAATCAAGTTACAGAGTACTGATTAGAATGCGAATCCCTACAGCCAACCAGATCTTAAAGATACAGACAATGTGGGTGGAGGGAGCATTAAGCACAGGTTAAAGAGATGTGTATTGTCTCCAGACAGGATAGCCCGCAAGTCCAGGAGGCAAGCTGTGGGGGTTACTGATAATGTGACATAATTCCAACATCCCGGTTTAGGCCGTCCTCATGTGTGCGGAACTTGGCTATCAGTTTCTGCTCAGCGACTCTGCGCTGTCATGTGTCGTGAAGGCCGCCTTGGAGAACGCTTACCTGAAGATCAGAGGCTGAATGCCCGTGACTGCTGAAGCGCTCCCCCACAGGAAGAGAACAGTCTTGCCTAGTGATTGTCGAGCGGTGCTCATTCATCCGTGGTCATAGCGTCTGCATGGTTTCCCCAATGTACCATGCCTCGGGACATCCTTTCCTGCAGCGTATCAGGTAGACAACGTTGGCCGAGTTGCAAGAGTAGGTACCGTGTACCTGGTAGATGGTGTTCTCACGTGAGATGATGGCATCCGTGTCGATGATCTGGGACGTCTTGCAGAGGTTGCTGTGGCAGGGTTGTGTGGTGTCACTGGCTGCCATCCTGAAAAAGACCCCTTTATCCCCACTCTCTGCCTTCTGCCTGTCGGCCAATCCTCTATCCATCCCAGGATCTTACCCTTAACACCATGGGCATTTTACTTACTTAACAGCCTCCTATGCGGCACCTTGTCATCCTTCTGGAAATCTAAATAAATCACGTCCACTGGTTCTCCTTTATCTAACTTCCTTGTTACCTCCTCAAAGAAGTCTAACAGATTTGTCAGACATGACCTCCTCTTGACAAAGCCGTGCTGACTCAGTCCAGTTTATCATGCACTTCCAAGTACTCTGCGATCTCATTTTTAATAATGGACTCTAAAATCTTGCCAATGACCGTAGTCAGGCTAACCAGCCTATAATTTCCCATCTGCTGCCTCCCTCCCTTCTTAAACAGCGGTGTTACATTAGCTATTTTCCAGTCCTCTGGTACCCTCCCTGCCTCCAGTGATTCCTGAAAGCTAAAAGCTATCTCTTTTAGAACCCCGGGGTGTTGACCATCTGGTCCAGGTGATTTATCCACCTTCAGACCTTTCATTTTCCCCAGAACCTTCTCCTTAGTGTGACCACTACACTCACCTATGCCCCCTGACTCTCCTGGAGCTCTGGCATCCCACTGGTGTCTTCCACCATGAAGACTGATGCAAAGTAACTATTCAGTTCCTCTGCCATTGCTTTGTTTCCTATTATTACTTCTCCAGCCTCATTTTCCAGTGGTCCAATGGCTACTTTTGCCTCTCTCTTACCTTTTATATATTGAAAAAAACTTTTCCTCTCTTCTTTTATATTACTAGCTAGCTTACACTCATATTTCATCTTCTCCCCCCTTATTGCTTTTTTAGTTGTCCTCTGCTCGTTTTTAAAGGCTTCCCAATCCTCTGGCTTCCCACTAATCCTCGCCACTTTTTATGCTTTTTCTTTTCTTTTATGCTGTCCTTGACTTCGCTCATCAGCCATGGATGCCCCGTCCTCCCCTTAGCATGTTTCCTCCTCCTTGGGATTAATTTCTGTTGTGCCTCCCGAATGACCCCCAAAAACTCCTGCCATTGCTGATCCACTGTCTTTCCTGCTCGGCTCCCTTTCCAATCAACTCTGGCCAGCTCCTCCCTCATGTCTTTGTAGTTACCTTTATTTAACTGTAATACCGTTCCATCTGATTCCAGCTTCTCTCTCAAACTGCAGGGTAAATTCTATCATATTGTGGTCACTGTTCCCTAAGGGTTCCTTCACCTTAAGTTCCCGAATCAAGTCTGCCTCATTACACATCACCAAATCCAGAATTGCCTGTTCTCTTGTAGGCTCTGTCACAAGCTACTCCAAAAAAACATCTCAGACATTCCACAAATTCCTTTTCTTGGGATCCACTACCTACCTGATTTTCCCAGTCTACCTGCATATTGAAGTCTCCCATGATTATTGTAATATTGCCTTTTTAATCTCCCAATTTATTTCCTGCCCACATCCATTACTGCTAGGAGACCTGTACATGAATCCCATCAGGGTCTTTTTACCTTTGCGATTCCTCAACTCTACCCACTGAGATCGTATTCATGCTGATCCTATATCGCGTCTTGCTATCAATTTAACTATATTCCTTACTAACAATGCAACCCCGCCCCCTTTCCCCATCTGCCTGTCCTTGCGATAGGACACATATAGAAACCCTACGGTGCAGAAAGAAGCCATTGGGCCCATCGAGTCTGCACCGACCACAATCCCACCCAGGCCCTACCCTCTTATCCCTACATATTTTACCCACTAATCCCTCTATCCTACACACCTCAGGACACTAAGGGGCAATTTTAGCATGGCCAATCAACCTAACCCGCACATCTTTGCCCTGATGTATCTGTGGTGAACCATCGTTGGTTCCCATTGGATAGTGCTGAGCCAGGGGCTGGCCAGGACTACAAGGATGTACATAGGTTACTGTTGGATTGTACTATTGTTGCTGTTGGGTTAGGGTGGGGTTGTTACACCTTTGTATGATAGTGTTGTGGCACATCCCAGTCGGGCTCCGCCTCCTGGGAGAGGTATAAGAGTCCCTGCTCTGGCCGGGACCCCTTCAGTCTGGGATAGTGTACATAAGTTCTGATAGCTTCATTAATAGTAAATAAAAGCCTTCATTTACTGAGCTTCGAGCCTCGTGTCTAAATTGATGTGCATCAGTATCACAGTGCCCAAAGCTCAAATAGAAAAGAACTACCCACTCTAGTGAGTAGCCAATAACCAGAGGGAAAAGATAATAATTGGCAAATCTTTGGACATCTTTGGACTAAATATCCTTGGATACTTAGATCGCAGCCCTGATCCCCTTGTTGTGGGCATCACGTTTCTGTGATGCCCACAACATCGTACCGGCCAATTTCAATATGCGCAACAAGCTCATTTACCGTGTTCCGTATACTGCATGCATTTAGGTACAACACCCTCAGTCCTGCACTGACCACCTCCCTTCTCATACTTGTCACCTTTTTTGCTCTGCCTGAGGTTAGATTCCTGTCACCTTCTATACTCTCTGTTCTATTATGTGGTCTGGAAACTTTACTGACCTCTCCTGAACCCTCAGCTCCATTAACCTGCACTTCTACCCTCTCCTTTAACTTTGATTTTCTAATTCTCCATACAACTGAACCCTCGCCCCCCACTATTTAATTTAAAGCTCTATCTACAGCCCTAGTTATACAATTCGCCAGGACTCTGGTCCCAGCACGATTCAGATGAAGACCGTCCCATTGGAAAGGTCCCCTCATCCCCAATACTGGTGCCAATGTCCCATGAATTCAAACCCATTCCTCCCACACCAATCTCTGAGCCACAAATTTATCCCCTTAATCTTATTGACCCTGTGCCAATTCGCTCGTGGCTCAGGTAGTAATCCAGAGATTATTACCTTTTTGGTTCTGCTTTTTAATTTAACTCCTAGCTGTTCATACTCCCTTCGCAGAACCTTTGTTCCTGTTCTACCTCTGTCATTGGTACCTATGTGGACCACGACAACTGGGTCTTTACCCTCTCACTCCAAGTTCCTCTGCAGCCCAGATGAGATATCCCGAACCCAAGCACCAGGCAGGCAACACAACCTTCGGGATTCTCGATCCTGGTCACAGAGAACAGTGTCAACGCCCCCAACTATACTATCCCCAATTACGACTACATTTCTTTTTCCTCCCCCCTCTTGAACGGCTCCCTGTACCACAGTGCCGTGGTCAGTTTGTTCATCCTCCCTGCAGTACCCGCTCCCGTCCACACAGGGAGCTAGAATCTCGAACCTGTTGGACAAATTTCAGGGACTGAGGCTCCTGCAACCCTACCTCCTGGATCCCTCCACCTGCCTCACTCGCAGCCATATCCTCCTGTCCCTGTCCAGTGGCTGAATTGAAGGTATTCAATCTAAGGGGTTTGAGTGCCTCCTGGAACACAATGTCCAAGTATCTCTCAGTAAGCAGTTTAACAACACCAGGTTAAAGTCCAACAGGTTTATTTGGTAGCAAAAGCCACACAAGCTTTCGGAGCTCTTAGCCCCTTCTTCAGGTGAGTGGGAATTCTGTTCACAAACAGAGCATATAAAGACACAGACTCAATTTACATGAATAATGGTTGGAATGCGAATACTTACAACTAATCAAGTCTTTAAGAAACAAAACAATGATTAGTTGTAAGTTGTAAGTTGTAAGTATGGAGAATTAGTTGTAAGTATTCGCATTCCAACCATTATTCATGTAAATTGAGTCTGTGTCTTTATATGCTCTGTTTATGAACAGAATTCCCACTCACCTGAAGAAGGGGCTTGCAGCTCCGAAAGCTTGTGTGGCTTTTGCTACCAAATAAACCTGTTGGACTTTAACCTGGTGTTGTTAAACTTCTTACTGTGTTTACCCCAGTCCAACGCCGGCATCTCCACATCACAAGTATCTCTCCCCAGCCCTGATGTATCACAGCGCCCAAAGCTCAGACAGAAAAGAACTACTCACTCTGGTGAGTGGCCAATACAGTAAGAAGTTTAACAACACCAGGTTAAAGTCCAACAGGTTTATTTGGTAGCAAAAGCCACACAAGCTTTCGAGGCTCTGAGCCCCTTCTTCAGGTGAGTGGGAATTCTGTTCACAAACAGAACTTATAAGACACAGACTCAATTTACATGAATATGGCCAATAACCAGAGGGAAAAGGTAATAATTGGCAAAATGTGCAGCGAAGGGAGATAAGAAGATTTTAGACGAGAATTTCCAACCACACTCGCCCCAAGACCGGAAAATCCCAGCCAAGGTCAACGGACCTTTACATGGTCCTGTCCCGCCCGCTACGATTCCCGTGGCAGGTGGGAAAATTCCACCCTTTAGGTAAGATTCTTTTTCATGCAGTGAGTTCTTAAAATCTGGAATGTTACCCCTGAAAAGTTGGAGGAAGTTAATTCCATACATAATTATAAAAGTGAGTTGGACAGAAACTTGAGAACAAGGAACTGGCGGGATTATGGACAATAACACAAAAAACAGATGTGGTACTCGGTGTGATCGTCCCTCCAAACAAGCCAAATATTATCCCTCAGAACATTTTGTGGGGGATTTGAGGAAAACCTTTTTTACTCAGAGGGTGGTGAGGGTGTGGAATGTGCTGCCTGGGAGAGTGGTGGAGGCGGGATGCCTCACATCCTTTAAAAAGTACCTGGATGAGTACTTGGCCATAACATTCAAGGCCATGGGCCAAGTGCTGGTAAGTGGGATCAGGTGGGCAGGTCAGGGCCTTTCATGCATCGATGTGGACCCCCTGGGTCAAAGGGCCTCTTCTTCTCTGTAGTATTCTGTGATTCTGTGATTCTAGCATTCTGTTCAAGCTTCAGTTTCTATTTTACATCTCCAGTAAATATAGATCCCAGTATCCCAGCGAAGAAATTTCACTTTGGGGCATTCTAATTATTTTTGAGGAGGGAAAGCAAAGTCACCATTTTGACCCGTTGTCCCGCTCAGAAACCTCTTCCCCCATTCCTAATTTTCCTGAAGGTTTTGAACCTTCCCATAATCTATCCTCAGTGAACTTATTTGCATAAATGATGATAACAACCAGAGGCCAGGCAGCTGCCAGGTCCATAACTCTGAACTGTTGCCATGGTCACCTGGGACAGTACCAGTGAGGGAATCTTGTGGCCGAATGGTGGGGAGAGATTCCACAGCTTGGGCAACATTTTGTGGTGATTTCCTTTAAGGAGATTCATTGTGCCCTAAACTTGCTTGGACTTCTTCCTCACTGCTTCTATCAGTGCGAAGTTACACAAAGTTTTAGGGCAGTATTTTCCAGTCACACTTGCCCCAAGACCGGAAAATCCTGCCCGAGGTCAAAGGACTTTTGCAGGAATCGTAGTGGGCGGGGTGGGAAAATTCCACCCCTAGACGTTTACTTATTAGTGTCACAAGTAGGCTTACATTAACACTGAAATGAAATTACTGTGTAATTCCCCTCGTCGCCACACTCTGGCGCCTGTTCGGATACACTGAGGGAGAATTTAGTATGGCCAATGCACCCACCAGCACATTTTTCTGACTGTGGGAGGAAACTGGAGCACCCGGAGGAAACCCACACAGACACGGGGAGAATGTGCAGTCTCTGCACAGTGACCCAAGCAGGAAATCGAACCTGGGTCCCTGGTGCTCCGAAAGCTTGGGCTACCAAATAAACCTGTTGGACTTTAACCTGGTGTTGTGAGGCTTCTTACTGTGTTTACCCCAGTCCAACGCCAGCATCTCCATAGCATGGCTGTGAGGCAGCAGTGTTAACCGCTGTGCCACCATGCTGTGTGATATCGACAAAGATATCGACAGTGTAGAAACCTGAAACAGCAGTCACCTGTCAACATTTATCTCTGTGGGGTTATGCAGGTGACCCCTCTCCTCAACTTTAATGGCTCACTTCAGGCAGCAAGGAGGAAACTGGGCAATCTCAAGCAGGGTGCACTATCAGCAAATGACTCAACTCAACACCTTCTACATCAAATCGACATAGAGCCTTCCAGTTTTAAGAAAGAAGCACATTTTCTCTCATGGCTTCAGGGAATCCTAAAGTACTTTGCAGCCAATCAGGTACTTTTATTGAAGTTTCGCCACGATTGGAATGTTTTATAGTGTTGCTGGGTTTCCTGAGATCTAGGGATGACATTTGTGAAGTCTCAATACCTGAATAACCTGAACATTCATGAACTGAGTATGTGTGGCAACATGTTGAGGATCCAATCTGTAGATATGAAAGACAATGAAAATTGTCACAATTCTTCCCATAGTTAGAAATTTCTGACTGGCCAAATAAGTTGATCATAAACTTGTAAGTCCTTCCAATAAACCAATAGCAGATGGTAAGAGTGGGAGAATTTCAAGAGGTTGCAAGAAGCTTGACCCCCATATAGGACAAAGCAGCCCACTTGATTGGCACCCCATCTGTAAACATTCAATCCCTCCACCACCGATGCACAGTGACCGTAGAATGTACCATCTACAAATGCAGGAACTTACCAAGATTCCTTAGACAGCACCTTCCAAACCCATGACCACTCGCATCTAGAAGGGCAAGGGCAGAAATTCTTTTTAGACCACATGGAAATTCCCCTCCAAGCCACTCACTATCCTGACTTGGGAATATATTGCTGTTCCTTCACTGTCGCCTTGCAACATCTTCCTGTGTTACAAGCGCTGTATAAATGCAAGTTGATGCTGTGTTCTCAATGTTGTGTCCAGGAAGCACAGCAGCCAAATTGCGAACAGCAAGTTGTCATGAACAGCAATGTGATAACAACCAGGTAGCCTGTTTTTTTGTGACTACTGTTTGAGGAACAGACATGACGGAGAACTCCCTTGTTCTTTTTCACACAGTGGCATTGGATCTTTAACATCCACCCGAGAGAGTAAATGGGGCCTCAGGTTAACATTTAATCTGTAAAATGGTATCTCTGCCAGTGCAGTAGCACACTCAGGTTTTGTGTTCTTACGTGCTCAAGTCTCTGGAGCAAGGCTTGAACTCTCTGACTCAGATGTGAAAGAGCTACTCACTGAGCCTGGCTGACACCTCAGTATTTCTTCTGTGTGACTGTTCACATTTCTCTCTTGTCTTGAGTGGTAATATTGTCACCCACATGAATACAAAGGCCAGGCATTTCAGGCTGTTTACTTGTGAAGCCCTTTTGATTGAGGTTGGTATTTGTACATGAAGAAACTCATTCACACATCGTGTCAATTTCCTGTAAATTGAATGCAAGAAAATAAGTCGCTATTGTTTCATTCTAGAAATTAGATTGCATCTGAACATCTGTATTCAGGCATGAAGTGGATGTTTCAGGATTCAATATGCCTAATAGGTGTCCGAAGCATGTGTCTAATTAATTATAATATTTCACTGCACCGTGCTAAACTCACTCAATAAATCATGGCATTACCAATCTGCAAGGACCTCACATCTAAAGGGTTCAATCCCCTCCATCAGCTCAGCTGCTCATTTATCCTCTCACTGCTAACCAACCTCTGGGCCACTTGTTACCATCTTTCTCCATTCCATTACTGGCCTGTGAGTTCTCAGAACACCCTGTTGCGGGTACTCATCTGCCCAACAAGTATGGGTGGTCTGTTGGTTTGGTTTTCTGGGATGAAGGAGAGTGGGATAGGAGTGAACAGGAAGACATGGATGATCGAGGAGGAGGGAAGCTAGGCCAACAGTCTCCAGGAGGCACGTCTTTATGACTTTCTTTAAAAAATCTTTCATGCGATGTGGGTGTCACTGCCAAGGCCAACGTTTGTTGCCCATCCCGAAGAGGCTTACGTGGCTATTTCAGAGGGCAGTTAAAAGTCAATCACACGTCAGCCAGATCAGGTAAGGATGGCAGATTTCCTCCCTAAAAGCGCACTCGGTGGGAGGATTTTTGCAACAATCTTTGACAAGCTCAGTCCATGGATAGGGTGGGAGGAGTCAATAAGCTGGGGACAGGGATTGAAGGTAAGAGGTAGACAGCTCAGAGGGAGGTGAGAAGACATTTTTCAACCAGAGGGTGGTGGGAGTCTGGGAGCTCACTGCCTGGAAGGGTGGTTGGGTCAGAAACCCTCCTAACATTTATGAATATTTAGATATTCACTTGCGCTGCTCTAACCTCCAGGGCTGGGCCAAGCTCTGGAAAATCAGAGTATAGTCAGAGATTTTTATTGACTAGTGTGGACACAATGGGCTGAATGGCCTCCTTCTCTGCTGTAATTGTTTACGAATCTATGAATAGCCACTATTAGTACGATTAGCGTTCAGTTCCAGATTTTTGTGACTTCAATTTTTGAATTCCACCAGCTGTTGTGGTGGGATTTGAACCAGTGCATCAGCTGGGAACTCTGGTTTACTGGTCCAGTGACATTCCCACTATGTCACCATCTCCTCTCAGTCGCCCTTTGGCCAAGGAGCAGTATGTGAGAACCCTGTGCTTGAACAAAGAGCTCTGTGACTTTACTGCAGCTTCAATGGAACTCAATCCAGCGCATGGACAGCACAGCCCATTGCTGCCAGGTTCTCTGGGGTACCTCATCTTTATGCCATGGGGTTGTTCCAGGCTGCTGCAGTTCTGGCTCTGAGTCAGGAACCTGAGTCAAGAGGAAAAATAAAAGATTTTTTTACCTGAAAAGAATTGAACAGATGAACTTACACCTGGATGAAAGATTGTTAAAGGTTTAGAAAATGTTAATGCCAAAAAATATTTAAATTGCATGGAAGTATAACGAGGGGGCACAGTTTCAATTTTAGTCATGGAGGTTTACAGAATGGAAACAGGCCCTTCAACCCAACTTGTCCATGCCACCCAGTTTTTACCACTAAGCTAGTCCCAATTGCCTGCATTTGGCCCATATCCCTCTATACATCTTTCCCATGTAACTGTCTAAATATTTTTTAAAAGACAAAATGTACCCGCCTCTACTACTATCTCTGGCAGCTCGTTCAAGACACTCACCATCTTCTGTATGAAAAAAACGACCCTTCTGGACCCTTTTGTATCTCTCCACTCTCACCTTAAACCTATGCCCCCTAGTTTTAGTTTCCCCTACCTTTGGGAAAAGATGTTGACGATCTATCTTATGTATGCCCCTCTTTATTTTATAGACCTCTATAAGATCATCCCTAAGCCTCCTACGCTCCAGGGAAAAAAGTCCCAGTCTATCCAACTTCTCCTTATAACTCAAAGCATCAAGTACCGGTAGTATCCGAGTAAATCTTTTCTACACTCTTTCTAGTTTAATAATATCCTTTCTATAATAGATTTGCTAGATCTATAAACTAGATTTGCAGGGGAATGGGAACCAGAGTGCCAGAGCAGATAGTGGAGCGGGGGTGAAAATAAATGATGTTAATAGTTCATACAAAATCACAAATAGAAGGGTTGAGTGTGGTGGTAATAATCTTCTGAGGTGTGTCTATTTCAATGCCAAGAGTACTGTGGGGAAGGCAGACGAGCTGAGGGCGTGGATTGACACATGGAATTATGACATTATAGCCATTAGTGATACTTGGCTACAGGAGGGGCAGGACTGGCCGCTCAATGTTCCAGCGTTCCAATGTTTCAGCTGTGATAGAAGCAGAGGGATGATGGGTGGGGGGGGGGGGGGGGTGGCATTGCTAGCCAGGGAAAAGGTTACAGCAGTGCTCAGGCAGGACAGATTAGAGGGCTTGTCTACCGAGGCCATATGGGTGGAGGTGAGAAACAGGAAAGGTATGACCACATTAATGGGGTTGTATTATAGACCACCCAATAGTCAGCGAGAATTGGAGGAGCAAATCTGCAGAGAGATAGCAGACAACTGCAGGAAACATAAAGTTTTAAAAGTAGGGGATTTTAATTTTCCACATATAGAGTGGGACTCTAATACTGTTGAAAGTCTAGACGGGTTAGAGTTTGTAAAATGTGTTCAGGAAAATTTTCTAAATCAATATATAGAGGTACCAACTGGAGAGGATGCGATATTAGATCTCCTATTAGGAAACGAGTTAGGACAAGTGACGGAAGTGTGTGTAGGGGAACACTTTGGTTCCAGTGATTATAACGCCATTAGTTTCAGCTTGATCATGGATAAAGATAGATCTGGTCCTCGGGTTGAGGTTCTAAACTGTAAAAGGCCAAATTTGAAGAAATGAGAAAGGATCTAAAAAGCGTGGATTGGGACAGGCTGTTCTCTGGCAAGGATGTGATTGGTAAGTGGGAGGCCTGCAAAGGAGAAATTTTGAGAGTGCAGAGTTTGTATGTTCCTGTCAGGATTAAAGGCAAAGTGAATAAGAATAAGGAACCTTGGTTCTCGAGGGATATTGGAACTCTGATAAAGAAGAAGAGAGAGATGTATGACATGTATCGGCAACAGGGAGCAAATAAGATGCTTGAGGAGTATAAAAAGTGCAATAAACTATTTAAGAAGGAAATCAGGAGGGCTAAAAGAAGACATGAGGTTGCTTTGGCAGACAAGGTGAAGGATAATCTGAAGAGCTTCTACAGGTATATTAAGAGGAAAAGGATAGTAAGGAGTAAAATTGGTCCTCTTGAAGATCAGAGTGGTCGGCTATGTTTGGAACCAAAAGAAATGGGGGAGATATGAAATGGGTTTTTTGCATCCGTATTTACTAAGGAAACAGGCATGGAGTCTATGGAAATAAGGCAAACATGTAGGGAGGTCATGGAACCTATACAGATTAAAGGGGAGGAGGTGCTTGCTGTCTTGAGGCAAATCAGAGTAGATAAATCCCCAGGACCGGACAGGGTATTCCCTTGGACCTTGAAAGAGAGTAGTGTTGAAATTGCAGGGGCCCTGGCAGATATATTTAAAATGTCAGTATCCACGGGTGAGGTGCCGGATAATTGGAGGATAGCTCATGTTGTTCCGTTGTTTAAAAAAGGCTCAAAAAGTAATGCGGGAAATTATAGGCCGGTAAGTTTGACGTCAGTAGTAGGTAAATTATTGGAAGGAGTATTAAGAGATAGGATCTACAAATATTTGGATAGACAGGGACTTATTAGGGAGAGTCAACATGGCTTTGTGCATGGCAGGTCATGTTTAACCAATCTATTAGAGTTTTTCGAGGAGGTTAGCAGGAAAGTGGATGAAGGGAAGGCAGTGGATGTTGTCTACATGGACTTCAGTAAGGCCTTTGACTAGGTCCCGCATGGGAGGTTAGTTAGGAAGGTTCAGTTGCTAGGTATACATGGAGAGATAGTAAATTGGATTAGACATTGGCTCAATGGAAGAAGCCAGAGAGTGGTAGTGGAGGATTGCTTCTCTGAGTGGAGGCCTGTGACTAGTGGTGTGCCACAGGGATCAGTGCTGGGTCCATTGTTGTTTGTCATCTATATCAATGATCTGGATGATAATGTGGTAAATTGGATCAGCAAATTTGTTGATGATACCAAGATTGGAGGTGTAGTGGACAGTGAGGAAGGTTTTCAAAGCTTGCAGAGGGATTTGGACCAGCTAGAAAAATGGGCTGAAAAATGGCAGATGGAGTTTAATGCAGACAAGTGTGAGGTATTGTACTTTGGAAGGACAAACCAAGGTAGAACATACAAGGTGAATGGTAGGACACTGAAGAGTGCAGTAGAACAGAGGGATCTGGGAATACAGATACATAATTCCCTAAAAGTGGCGTCACAGGTAGATAGGGTCTTAAAGAGTGCTTTTGGTACATTGGCCTTTATAAATCAAAGTATTGAGTATAAGAGTTGGAATGTTATGGTGAGGTTGTATAAGACATTGGTGAGGCCGAATGTAGAGTATTGTGTGCAGTTTTGGTCACCTAATTACAGGAAGGATGTTAATAAGGTTGAAAGAGTGCAGAGAAGGTTTACAAGGATGTTGCAGGGACTTGAGAAGCTGAGTTACAGAGAAAGGTTGAATAGGTTAGGACTTTATTCCCTGGAGCGTAGAAGAATGAGGGGAGATTTGATAGAGGTGGATAAAATTATGATGGGTATAGATAGAGTGAATGCAAGCAGGCTTTTTCCACTGAGGCTAGGGGGAAAAAAAACTAGAGGACATGGGTTAAGGGTGAAAGGGGAAAAGTTTAAAGGGAATATTAGGGGGGGCTTCTTCACACAGAGAGTGGTGGGCGTGTGGAATGAGCTGCTGGATAAAGTGGTAAATGCGGGCTCACTTTTAACATTTAAGAAAAACTTGGACAGTTACATGGATGAGAGGGGTGTGGAGGGATATGGTCCAGGTGCAGGTCAGTGGGACTAGGCAGAAAAATGGTCCGGCACAGCCAAGAAGGACCAAAAGGCCTGTTTCTGTGCTGTAATGTTCTTTGGTTCTAATAGGGTGACCAGAACTGTACACAGTATTCCAAGTGTGGCCGTACCAATGTCTTATACAACTTCAACAAGACATCCCAACTCCTGTAGTCAATGTTCTGACCATTGAAACCAAGCATTCCGAATATCTTCTTCACCACCCTGTTCACCTGTGACTCCACTTTCAACGAGCTATGAACCTGTACCTCTCGATCTCTTTGTTCTATAACTCTCCCCATTTATCATTAACTAAGTAGGTCCTGCCCTGGTTCAATCTGCCAAAATGCATCACCTCACATTTATCTAAATTAAACTCCAACTGCCATTCATCAGCCCACTGGCCCAATTGATTAAGATCCCATTGCAAGACAAGATAACCTTCATTGCTGTCCATTATGCCACCAATCTTGGTGTTGTTTGCAAACTTACTAACCAGGCCACATAAATTCTCATCCAAATCATTAATATAAATAACAAATAACAGTGGATCCAGCACTGATCCCTGAGGCACACCACTGGCCACAGGCCTTCAGTTTGAAAAACAACTCTCTATAGCTATAGTCTTCTGTCATCAAGCCAATTTTGTATCCAATTGGCGACCTCAACCTGGATTTCATGAGATATAACTTTATGCAACAACCTACCATGCGCTACCTTGTCAAAGGCCTTGCTAGAGTCCATGTTGACCTCATCTACTTTCTTGGTTACCCCTTCACGTGGGGCGGCATGGTGGCACAGTGGTTAGCACTGCTGCCTCACAGCGCCAGGGACCCGGGTTCGATTCCTAGCTTGGGTCACTGTTTGTGTGGAGTTCGTACATTCTCCCCGTGTCTGCATGGGTTTCCTCCGGGTGCTCCAGTTTCCTCCCACAGTCTGAAAGGTGCAGTCTGAAAGTCTGGTTGGTGCATCGACCCGAACAGGCCCCGGAGTGTGGTGACTAGGGGAATTTCGCAGTAGCTTCATTGCAGTGTTAATGTAAGCCTTACTTGTGACTAATAAATAAACTTTAACAAAAAACGCAATCAAATTCATGAGACATGATTTTCCACTCACAAAGCCATGCTGACTGTCTCTAATCAGTCCTTGCCTCTCTAAATGCATGTAGATCCTGTCTCTCAGAATACCTTCTGACAACTTACCCACTACAGACATTAGACTTACTGGCCTGTCGTTCCCAGGCTTTTCCCTGCAGCCCTTCTTAAACAAAGGCCCCCTCCAATCTTCAGGCACCTCACGTGTGGTCATTTCAGTTTCCCTCATCACAGAATGATTGAGATGTGTGATAAATTTCTAGATGGAAGAATGGAGACAAAAAAACCTTGGAATCTTTGAAGAAGGAATTGAATGTTGAAGCTGTGTATATCTCTCTGGATAAAGGAATTAAGATAAGCTTGTAATAACTTCAAAGGCGACTCGTTGTGGCTTAAAGTTATAAAGGGTTTATCACCAACAATAAATAGATATATAATATATATATATATATATATATATAGGGCAGCATGGTGACAGTGGTTAGCATTGCTGCCTCACTGCGCCAGGGACCCAGGTTCAATTCCAGCCTTGGGTGACTGTCTGTGCGGAGTCTACACGTTCTCCCTGTGTCTGCGTGGGTTTCCTCCGGGTGCTCCGGTTTTCCTTCCACACTCTAAGGATGTGTAGGTTCGGTGGATTAGCCATCAGAAATGGGCAGGGTTACAGGGATAGGACGGAGGTGCAGGGCCTGGGTAAGATGCTCTTTCAGAGAGCCAGTGCAGACTCAATGGGCTGAATGGCCTCTTTCTGCACTGGCAGGATTCTATGATTCTGTGATTTGAACTAGCGACCAAAAGCTTGGTTAAGGAGTTTTAAGGAGGTAAAGAAGGTGAGACCACATCTGGAGTATTGTGCACTGCACTGGTCTCCTTACTTAAGGAAAGATGTAAATATGTTAGAAATGGTTCAGATAAGGTTTACTAGACTAATATCAGGTATAGGCATGTTGCTTCATGAGGAAAGGGTGGAGGGGTTAGGTTTGTATCCACTAGAATTTAGGAGATTAAGAGACGACTTGATTGAAACATAAGATCTAAAGGGATATTGACAGGCTCTTGTGGGGGAATCTAGAACTGTTTAAAAGTAAGAGGTCGCTCATTTCAGACAGAAGTTAGAAGAAATGTTTTCCCTCAGAGGGTCATGAATCTCAGCAAATCTCTTCCTCAAAAGGCAGTGGAAACAGAGTCTTTGAATATTTTTAAGTCAGAGCGAGATAGATGAATGAGTAACAAGGGGGTGAAAGGTTATTCGAGGGAGGCAGCAATGCGGAGTTGAGATTACAGTCACATCAGCCATGATCTCATTGAATGGCAGAGCAGGCCCGATGAGCCGATTACTCCTAATTCATACGCTGGTATGAGACAGAGGTAGAGATATTTAGGCAAGAAATTCCAGGTGAACCGACAGCATGACTGCCAATGATGGAATTATGGAAATTGAGTATGTCCAAGGGGCCACATTTGGAGGAGTGCAGAATCGTGGAGGGTGGTAGAGCTGGAGGAGGTTGCAGAGATAGGGAGTGATGAGGCCACAGAGGAATCTGTAAACAAGGTGGTGAATTTTAATATAGTTCAGCGAGTGTAGGAGTGAATGAGACGAGTGTGTGGGTTAGGATACAGGCAACTCTAACTGAGCGAAAGTTTCTGCAGGATGGTGGAGTGGAGAGCATTGAAATAGTTAAATCTAAAGGTCGTGAAATCCAATCTTCAGCTTGGTCCAACTCTTTTCAACTGACACTGGGGCAAGAGAAAGGGAAGAAAATTTGAACAGAAATCTGATGTCCCATTACACCATTGTCTGGTGCCTTGCTATCCCCTTACGTGATATCTAATAGCGCTCTTTATCTGGTACAGTGACTCCATTGGAATTCTCTCTGAGATGGAGAAGGGATGAAGTCTCGCTGTGAGATCTCCTGTGAGTGATTTTGGGATTCTGAAGGTTGACGACATCTACACGTTAGAGGCCCAGGTGGTGCTTTGTGTTTGCCAGGAATGATTAATAGCAGCAATTCCCATCAGTGCTTTAACTTGGGGCAGACTCGGAATCAAACACTCGTCCTCCCTGGTGTGCATGTCGGAACACCACACCACACAACATATTTACTTACTGAATCAGTCCCAGACAATATCTGATCCATTTTCTGATAATCCATGAGGCTCGTAGGAGGTGGTTCAATTCAGGTGTCGTTCTGATTGTATCGGAAAGCCCAGTGTGTGTGTGTGTGTGTGTGCAATGGATGTTACAAAGAGTTAATGCAACAGCTGAATGGCTTTTGATGTGCAGCAACATTGCCAAAACGTAGATCCAAGACTTGGACTGGAGGGCTGCAGCTAGAAACGGTTTGTTATCCAAACGTCTTTGTCCAATAAGCCAGTCCATTCAGCAACTCATTCAGCCTGAGCCCAAGCAGCACTTCATAAAAATATGCACTGGAAACAAAAGTGATCAGATTTCAAAACTCTGCAGCTGTCTCTTGGTGGAATTTGGCACCAATTCACTCTTGTTGGTGCAGCGAAAGATTAAAACCACATCATATTATGCTTGGATCATGACTTTTACTGAAGTGTTAACCCTAGTTCATGAATTCAGCACAAGGCAGCTGACTGAGAAATAACCATTAACTGGAAACCATAAAGAAGAAACAGTTTGGTGCATCAGGAGTTATAGAATGGAAGTTAACGGTAAGTCAATTGATGCACTTGGTTCCATGAGCAGGAATGACATTGATGCAACCTCGTGCGTTTATCATGGCTAATCTACTTTACCTACACATATAAAAGTAAAGTTTTGAAGTTTATTTATTAGTCACAAGTAGGCTTACCTTAACACTGCAATGAAGTTAATGTGAAAATCCCCAGTCGCCACACTCTGGCGTCTGTTCAGGTCAATGCATCTAACCAACACATTTTTCAGACTATGGGAGGAAACCGGAGCACCCGGAGGAAACCCACGCAGACACGGGGAGAATGTGCAAATTCCACATAGACAATGACCCAAGCCAGGAATTGAACCCGGGTCCCTGGCGCTGTGAGACAGCAGTGCTAACCACTGTGCCACTGTGCCACCCAGCGTATTTGGATACGAAGGGGAAATTTAGCATGGCCAATCCACCTAACCTGCACATCCTTGGGCACTAAGGGGCAACTTAGCGTGGCCAATCTAGTGTGGGACGAAACTAGAGAACCTCGAGGAACACACACAGACACGGGGAGAACGTGCAGACTCCACACAGACAGTCACCCGAGACCGGAATTGAACCCTGGTCCCTGGCGCTGTGAGGCAGTAGTGCTAACCATTGTGCCACCATTTCGCCCTGGATGATAGTGGTAAGGATAGTGGGTTACTCATGTAGAGGCCCAGCCAAATGTTGAAGGCAGCGAGTGGAATTTAAATACAATTAATAAATCTGGAATATAAAGCTGGCCTCAGTCATGGTAACCATGAACCCCTCATTAAACGCTGTAAAAACCCATCTGATTTCCTCTGTCGCCCTTACCTAGTCTGCCTACATGTGACTCCAGAGCCACAACAATGTTGTTGACTCTTAAATGCCCTCTGAAACGGCTGAGCCAGCCACTCAGCTCATGGGCAATTAGAGATGGGCAACAAATGTTGGCCCTGCCGGCAACACCCACTTCCTGTGAAAGGATAAAGAAAGAAAATAAACAACGCTCAAAGCGGGGCTGCAGATTGCCAGGAAGAAATCTTTTAGATTTAAAGTTGC
The DNA here is from genome assembly GCF_964213995.1 of Mustelus asterias. NCBI lineage: Eukaryota > Metazoa > Chordata > Chondrichthyes > Carcharhiniformes > Triakidae > Mustelus > Mustelus asterias. Next base: position 3,459,110 of record NC_135827.1, read on the forward strand.
CATAACAATAAGAAGGGTGAAAGGCAGTGTTTTGAATATATGTGACTGTGAAAGCGTAACTGCTCCACGAGTTTCTTTCAAAGCAGGGTAATTATCTCTGCAGATTACAGATAGTCTCTGATCTTTTAGAACCTGTGCAATATCTGGCTGGAGCAAGTGACTCTGGTTCACATGTGTAGAGATTTGGAAGGTAATTTAGGAAGGAACTTTCTTGACTCAGGAATGTTGCATTCATACTGTGCCTATAGGATGGCACGGTGGCACCGTGGAAAGCCCTGCCGCCTCACAGTGCCAGGGACCCAGGTTCAATTCCGGTCTTGGGTGGCTGTGTGGTTTCTCCCTGTGTCTGCGTGGGTTTCCTCCGGTTGCTCCGGTTTCCTCACACACTCCAAAGATGTGCAGGTTAGGTTGATTGGCCATGCTGAATTACCCCTTAGATTCAGGGGGATTTGCAGAGTAAATAAGTCAGTAGGACCTGGGTGGGATTGCTGTCGGTGCAGACTTGATGGGCCAAAGGGCCTCCTCCTGCACTGTAGGGATGCTATGATCTATGATTTCTGCCATATGGATTTACCACAAATGTTGGCATTAGTTCTCCTGCAGCCTCATTGGAGCAACATTCAGGTAATCCGTTGCTGCAGGCAAACACTGTTGCTCTGCCAACACCGCATACAAATCTTGCCATTGTCACAGCTAGCACATTGGTGAATGATAGGCCAGCATCTCTGATGGCTCTGCTTATTCCAATATCTCTTTGTCGGGGCTCAGAGAAGCAGCTCACCACAACTAGCATGATTCAGGTGAGTACTGAAGCAAGCCTCATCAAATCTCATCTACTGACCTCCCTTGTGGCAAAGACCTGCATAGCCTGGAGACAAAAGCAGAACAGGAAATAGGCAGAGTAGCTACCCACTCACGATCTTCCTGACACTGCATTACAGAACTAAACTTATGATACTTATCACAGAAAATCCTGGAGAAATTCAGTGGGTCTAACAGCATTTCAGATTTGCTGAGTTTCTCCAATATCTTCTGTTTTTGTTTCAGATTCTAGCATCCACGGTATTTTGCCTTTATCTTAGTTTGATACTTATCAGTTCGTTTTATTTCAGTGAACTTAATAAAGCACCTTTCACAATCTCAGGTGTCCCAAAGAAATTCACAACCAATTAATTACTTCTGAACTGTAGTCACTGCTGTAATGTAGGAAAGGCAGTGGCCAGTTTGCAAGCCCCCTCAAACAGCAATGGTATAAATGATCACATGTTCTGTTTGTTTGAGCTGAGGGATAATTAGCCAGGGTAAAATCTCTTGCTCTTTCGTGCAGTTCTCTAGTTGCCACATTACCAGAAGCATGTAGATGCTTTGGAGAGGGTGCAAAGAAGGCTTACCAGGATGTTGCCTGGTCTGGAGGGTTTTAGATATGAGGAGAGGTTGGATAAACTTGGTTTATTCTCACTGGAAAGACGGAGGCTGAGGGGGGACCTGATAGAAGTCTACAAGATTATGAGAGGCACAAATAGTGTAGATAGTCAGAAGCTTTTTCCTCAGGGTGGAAGGGTCAACTACAAGAGGGCACAGGTTTAAGGTGAGGAGGTAAGTTTAGGAGAGATGTGCGGGGAAAATATTTCACACAGAGGGTGCTGGGTGCCTGGAGCGTACTGCCAGTGGAGGTAGTGGAAGCAGGCATGGCAGCAATGTTCAAGGCATATCTTGATAGACACATGAACAAGAGGTGAACAGAGGGATAGAAACAACATAGCGGCACAGGCTTGGTGGGCCAAAGGGCCTGTTCCTCGACTTACACCTCTACTTTATCAAGAGACTAAGGAAATTTGGCATGTCTGCTACAACTCTCATCAGCTTTCCATAGAAAGCATTCTTTCTGGTTGTATCACAGCTTTGTATGGCTCCTGCTCTGCCCAAGACCGCAAGGAACTACAAAGGGTCATGAATGTAGCCCAATCCATCACGCAAACCAGCCTCCCAGACCTCCTGACCCAGCAGTGAGAACACTAACAACTGAACCCTGGCTGGAACCATCAGTGTCTTTCCTGTCTGGAGAGAAGTCTGAGGTGCTCACTAACCATATTCTGATATGTGTATCTTTAAAGAGTTCATGAGTGGAAGACGACTAATCTGAACGTTGTAACTTTTCCAAGCATCTCATATACTTTGTCACTCAGTTTAACTATGGTAAGCTCCAACACAGATATATGAGGACAAAAGCAAAATACTGTAGATGCTGGAATCTGGAACAAAAGCAGAAAATGCTGGAAAATCTCAGCAGGTCTGACAGCATCTGTGGTGAGAGAATAGAGCCAATGTTTCGAGTCTGGGTGACCCTTCATCAGAGCTCAGATATATGAGGCTTGACTTTAACCCAGAGTGGGAATCAAGTGGACAAGGCGAAGAGATTTACCCACCTTTCATCCCCAACCATCCCACCCCACCCCTCCCAGCCACTGCTCCAAGACCTCTGATATCAATAGCGTGAGGCCCAGGCAATTTTAACTCCCAGGTTAGCCTGCCTTCGGGCAGTCATCAACCCAGCAGCAGATGTCCAAAAGGCAGGATTACACTCCGGGGTGACCAGGAGGCCTCTGACAGTCACTGGAGGAAGGGCCAACTCAAATCCATCTCCTGAATACATGGCATTAGACAATCTCAGCTGGTGTGTTACCAGAACCAATGTAATTTGCCTTCAAGTTCCTGTGTTTTGAGGGCAAAATATCTTATCCAACACTTGCACCCTGTTAATTGACTATCAGTGACCCATAGGACAGGATAAATGATATTACTTTGACATTGCTATGGTATCTGAACAAACTGGCTGGTATCCTGAGCATCTGTTGACCTTTTGACGTTGTCCTGACATTCTTAGGAACTTGCTTCAGATGCTGAAATTATTCAATGCCGGTTAGTAGCTCTCCCAGTGTAACTGCTGCACATACACTTCTCTTAGTCAATAAATGTTAAATGTCACATCTTCCAACTGCTTGAAGCTGATACCCATCTGTGCAAATGAAGTTTGGAGATTTCAATCATAGATAAAGATCAATGGAAAACATTGTGGGGAGTTAACTGACAGGCAGCACCGTATAACACTGCGTCTCGAAGCTTCGTCACTCCAACTCTCAACAATATCTTTCACTGTTGGCTGACACGACCTTTATTTTTGAACATGCCAAAACAACAAGACATCATCTGGGCTGTATATCTGCATACTAACACACCCACCTACCCACACATACAGCCATGCACACATATCCTCACACACATACCCTCACACACATATACACACACACCTACCCACACATACAGCCATACACACATACCCTCATACACATACCCTCACACATATATACACTCACACCTCCCCACACATACAGCCATACACACATACCCTTACACACATACCCTCACACATATATACACTCACACCTCCCCAGACATACAGCCATACACACATACTCTCACACACATATACACGCACACCTACCAACACATACTGCCAAACACAAATTTCCACACACACACACAAGGCATAGTGTGTGCCAAGGACAGTGGTTAGCACTGCTGCCTTACAGCACCAGGGACCTGGGTTCGATTCCCGGCTTTGGTCATTGGCTGTCTGGACTCCCCGTGTCTGCGAGGGTTTCCTCTGGGTGCTCCGGTTTCCTCCCACAGTCTGAAAGACGTGCTGGTTAGGGTGCATTGGTCATGCTAAATTCTCCCTCAGTGTACCCAAACAGGCGCCGGAGTGTGGCGACTAGGGGATTTTCACAGTAATTTCATTGCAGTGTTAATGTAAGCCTACTTGTGACACTAATAAATAAACTAAAACTTTAAACATACACACACAAAGACAAGGGGTAGAATTGTAAGGATGGTGAGTGATCAGCACTCACCACATTAACAGTTGGTGCCTAACGGGCAGGTCGCTGACTCTCAAACACTCACTCCCATTTAACACTCAACTGAGTTTTGATTGGCAGTGGGCGGGCCTTCCATCCATCATTGAAAGAAGTCCCGCCCCTGAGAGCTGTCAATCAATCTGATTGGCCAACAGCTCCTCAACCTGGCCTGGCACAATGCTGCTATGGGTGAAGTGGTGCTGGAGCCCTCTGTCTGGGACTAAGGCCCAGGGCCATTGGAAAGGTAAGACCTGGGAGCCCGGGTTAGGCAGCGGGGTGATCATGGTGCTGAGAGGTTGGCCAGGGGTGATGGGGTCCTGAAGCTTCAATGTCCTGAGGGAGAGGATGTCTCAACACTGAGGGGGGCGTTCAGAGTGAGGCAGCACCCCCACTTTTCCTGACCAAGATGGAAAACACGTAAATGTTAATTTCTCACTCTACACACACCTAATCTCAAAAAATTGAGGCTGGGCAAAAATAATATAGAATCCCGTAGAATCCCTACAGTGCAGAAGGAAGCCATTCAGCCCATCGAGTCTGCACTGACTCCCCGACAAAGCATGCTATCCAGGCCGACTCACCCTGCCCTATCCCCATAACTCCACACATTTACCCCCATAATCCCCCCAATTTACACATCTTTGGACATTAAAGGGCAATTTACCATGGCCAATCCACCTAACCTGCACATGTTTGGAGTGTGGGAGGAAAGCGGAGCACCCGGAGGAAACCCACGCAAGGGGAGAATGTGCAAATTCCATACAGTGACCCAAGCCAGGAATTCAACCCGGGTCCCTGGCATTGTGAGGCAGCAGTGCTAAACACTGTGCCACTGTGGTGCCCTATAAATTAGGCCATGAAGTGGCCACCTAAGACCTTAATTGGTGAATGGGCAGGTTTCTTACCCAAAGTCCTGCCCACCTAAACGTGAAATTGCATCTGGGTTTGAGTTGGTGGATTCCTGGGGGAATCCCATCCATTCAATTTTACGCACCCCACCTGAGAACCCATCTTGGGGAGAGTCTAACATTCTGTCCAAATTTAAATTGATATAAATTGAAAAGAAGACAAAGTATTCAGCATGGTTCTCAAAGGAGAAGGTAATGTTTGACCAATCATCCTTGAAGAAGTAACAAGAAGTCTTTGGAACGCTCTTCCTCCAAAGCAGTGGAAGCAGAGTCTTTGAATGTTCTTAAGGCGGAGCCAGATAGATTCTTGATTAACAAAGGGGTGAAGGGTTATCGGGGTGGACAGGAATGTGGGATTGAGGTCACAATCGGATCAGTCATGATCTTATTGAATGGCAGAGCAGGCTCGAGGGGCCGAGTGGCCTACTCCTGCTCCTAATTGTATGTTCGTATACAAGTGGCAGCCCAGTGCAAAATGGAATAGATGCAATATAAGTGGATTTTGGAATGGCCTTCAATGAGTGGTTTCAGGACCAAGACCAGAACATGTGGAACCAGGGGGGCAAAAGGCAGAAAGGATAGCAAGCTGGCTACACAATGGAAGACAGAAAATCAAAGTTAATGGTAGTTACACAGACTGGCAAAAAGTGGGAAGTGGAGTTCGGAAGGGTCTGGGGCTGGGAATGCTGTCGTTCACTATTTGAACGAATGATTTAGATTCCGGAATCAGAAGTACCATTTAAAACTTTGCAGACAAAACAAATTCTGGGTGTAGTCAATATAAATAAAACAGAAAACAGAAATACGTTAACAAACTCAGAGAATACCTGCCTAATTGTCAAATTCAGTAAGAGGTCTAACAACACGAAGGTTGGTGAGGTTGTGGATAGTCTGGAGGGATGTCAGAAGTTACAGAGGGACATAGATAGGATGCAAGACTGGGCGGAGAAGTGGCAGATGGACTTCAACCCAGATAAATGCGTAGTGCTCCATTTTGGCAGGTCAAATGGGATGAAGGAGTACAATATAAAGGGAAAGACTCTTAGTACGGTAGAGGATCAGAAGGACCTTGGGGTCCGGGTCCACAGGACTCTAAAATCGGCCCCGCAGGTGGAGGAGGTGGTTAAGAAGGCGTATGGTGTGCTGGCTTTTATCAATCGAGGGATTGAGTTTAGGAGTCCAGGGATAATGATGCAGCTATATAAGACCCTCGTCAGACCCCACTTGGAGTACTGTGCTCAGTTCTGGCCGCCTCATTACAGGAAGGATGTGGAAAAGATTGAAAGGGTGCAGAGGAGATTTACAAGGATGTTGCCTGGATTGAGTGGCATGCCTTATGAGGATAGGCTGAGGGAGCTCGGTCTTTTCTTCTTGGAGAGATGTAGGATGAGAGGAGACCTAATAGAGGTATATAAGATGTTGAGAGGCATAGATCGGGTGGACTCTCAGAGGCTTTTTCCCAGGGTGGAAATGGCTGCTACGAGAGGACACAGGTTTAAGGTGCTGGGGGGTAGGTACAGGGGAGATGTTAGGGGGATGTTTTTCACACAGAGGGTGGTGGGCGAGTGGAATCGGCTGCCGTCAGTGGTGGTGGAGGCAAACTCAATAGGGTATTTTAAGAGACTCCTGGATGAGTACATGGGACTTAATAGGATGGAGGGTTATAGGTAGGCCTAAAAGGAAGGGATATGTTCGGCACAACTTGTGGTGCCGAAGGGCCTGTTTTGGGCTATAGTTTTCTATGTTTCTATGTAACACCAGGTTAAAGTCCAACAGGTATAACAGAAATAAACCTGTTGGACTTTAACCTGGTGTTGTTAGACTTCTTACTGTGTTTACCCCAGTCCAACGCCGGCATCTCCACATCATAATTGTCAAATTGACAAGGCTATTGATCGATGTGAGGTGGTGCAATTTGGCAGGTGGGATAAGGAAGCCGCATATTCGTTGGCAAATAAATGTCTGAATGGGATAGAGGAACAAAGGGATCTAGAGGTACAGATATCAAAATCACTATTGGAATAGATCAGGGGTGACTCGATGCAGCTTTAACTATGAAGGTCTTATTGCCAACAGAGTATTTATTTACATGTACAGCAAAGTAAGATTAGAGTACAAATACAACTGCTCTTCTTCACTGCCTGGCTCCAACCACCAGTCCCTCCTCAACCGTGGTCCTCACCCTCCTGCCGGAGTCGTCCATAGGGTCCTCACTGAACACATGGCGTTTGGAACACGCCCCCTTTCAAGGGCCATTCTACTACAGCTAGAATAGTGACACAGGGTAATAAGATCAGAAGAAAACTAGATACTGAGGTTTAGTTCTTGAAGGATGGAATTGTGAGGTAAAGAAGCCATGTGAAACTTGGATCTAATCTTCAGTAGACCACATTTGGGGCACCGTGCGCAGTTCTGGTCTTCATATTGTAGAAAGGATAAAGAGACACTGGACGAGGTGCAAAAAGATGATACCACAACAGAGAGGATATACAGATTGAGAAGGATTGAACAGGCTGGGGCATTAAAAGAAAAGGCTGAGGGACAACTTAATAGAGGTCACTTGGATAATTAAAGTCTTTCATTGAGTATATATGGAGAAAATATTTGTGGAATTGTCCAAAATGGGGCCATTGGTATGAGATGGTCACAAATAAATCCAGTAGCAGGAGAAACTTCTGTATGAAGAGAGTGGTTAGAATGTGGAACTCACTAACACCAGGGGTGGCCCGGTGGCACAGTGGTTAGCACTGCTGCATCATAACACCAGGGACCTGGGTTCAATTCCCAGCTTGGGTCAGTGTCTGTGTGGAGTCTGCACGTTCTCCCCGTGTCTGCGTGGGTTTCCTCCGGGTGCTCCGGTTTCCTCCCACAGTCCAAAGATGTGCGGGTTAAGTGGATTGGCCATGCTAAATTGCCCCTTAGTGTCAGGGAGACTAGCTAGAGTAAATGCATGGGGTTATGGGGATAGGGTGGGATTATGGTCAGTGCAGACTTAATGGGCCGAACGGCCTCCTTCCGCACGTAGGATTCTATGAAATCTACTAGAGCCTGGATTTTATGCTCGATTTCACCCCCCCCCCCCCCCCCCCACCCCGCTCCCACCCCGCTCCCACCACCCCGCCACCAGCGGGTTTTGAGGCGGGGGGTTGGGAGACGGGAGTCCCGACAGGATCCAACTCACCCCGATCTGGGCATCATTCTACAGCACGGCTGTCATGGCCTTGAACAGGAATCTGTCTTCACCCCAATGAACTGGGTCACTTAATGGCCAATTATGGGCTTTTTCCTGCCCAGTCTCAAATTTTAGCCTCAAGGTAAACTCAAGAAATTCAAATGAGCCCATCAGCAGGCAATGCAGAACAACATCGGACTCTGATTAGTGGAGTCCTCTTAAAGCAGGAAAACACTGTCCAAGACATTAAGAGAAGGCGATGGCTTGAAAGCAGTTCAGACGGATCTCCTGATTGTCTGGCCTGGAGTTACTGAACTTGAGAGTGAGAGGGCCGGGCGGCGACCAGACCGGCGAGGGCGGGTCCGCTGACCGAGAGCGAGAGCAGATGCCAGGCCAAATAAACCACCAGCAGCAGCCAGTGAGCCACCAGCGCACTTGCCAGCTTAGGTCTGCAAGAGGAGGAGCTGCAGGGGCAACTCAAACCCCAGCCAAGGGCGAGGCTGTTCCATAGCCTGGCAGGCAGCAGTGAGGTGTGGTCACTGAGGTCGGCAGGGGCAACCCCCAGCACTAAGGAGGGCAAAGAAGCCTGGTCTTTCCAAAAATTCATATTCGTTGAAACCAAGACAGCTCAGTCAATGTGAAACCACACATTGGGCCCGATTTTACCATCGTGTTGCGCCCATTTCTGGGCGTGAAAACTTGGTAACGTTGAGCGTGACGTGAGTAGTGCGATTCACACCCGCCTCCGCCCGAAAATGGCCAATCGAACCGCACCTATAATAGTCATGATGGCAACTTAAATGTACTTGCATGCATTTAAATTGACTTAATGGGCTGCACGCCCAACCTTACCGGCACTTCACCCCTTACGTTCGCCCATCCAGAATTGGTGTGAAACAGACATGCTCCACAAAAGTCCGATTTGGGCGCTCCAGTTAGAGAGGAGGTAAGTGCCTAGCGTCTGGTGGCTCTCAGTTTGAGTTCGGTGGGACGGGGGAGTGGGAGGGGTCGGGGGTCCACTGCCACTCTGCCTGAGATCAGTGGAGGGGAAGGGGGGTGCGCCAATCGGAGCTGCAGGGTTTCGGGCGTGTTAAGCCCTGCCCACAGGCTTGTCCAGCACGATTCGGAATCGCTGATAGTTTTGCAGGCAGAGTATGGGAGCGACTGAGAACAGATCTAAAGGTCGGACCTGAAACACTCCCAGTTTCAAGTCCGCCCAGCACTTCGAATCAAAATGGTAAGATAGGGCCCTTTGAATCTAACAGTCAAAAACACAGAAAGTTGAAGGTGAATCAAAAGGAAGAAACTAAGCAAAAAGACAGTTTGGCACTTTATTTTCAAAGGTTCAAAGTATTGAGCAATACCCAAACTGCATAGTCATCCTCAACAACAACATCCACCAGAAGTTCTGGTGACTTGTCTGATGACTTTGACTTGCTGATTTCCGGAGATAACACATCGCCTGAACAACATGAACCAGAAATAGACTCTGAAATGGGAATGGAACTACAAGATGCTGCTCAAGCTCATTCTTCTGCAGCTGAAGAGACCTACCCTGAAGGCATTGCCTTGTGGCCAAAATCGTTTTGACTGGGTATGATTGAATATTTCATAATAAATAGTGCGGAGAACATAGGTAATATGGAAAATTTGAGAAAGAGATTGAGGTTGGAGATCAAAAACAGTTTAGAAGTCTTCATGAGTCCCATTTTGATTTCTTCAGGAACTTCTCAGGCATAATATTGATACATTTGTAAATGATTCCCTGACCCTAGTAAAGGGAAACATGTATTTGTCAATGGGTACTCTGCCTGGAGAAATGTTGGAAAAGATCTTGCTGATCATAAAATTTCCTAAGATCATATTAAAGCCATTTGTGTGTTCATTCAAAGATTGGAGTGGGATTTTATGGCCTTGCTCATCCCAAAACTGTAAAATCCCGCCCAAGGTCAACGGACCTTTCCATGGTCCGCTCCTTGCCTGCTCCGATTCCCGTGGTGGGCAGAACGGTAAAATTTCTTCCATAAATTATCTGGAAGAATCGATTCTGCGTTATTGGCTCATTTTGAAAAGGAGTGTTCTTATTGGTGGAAAGTGCTAAGATGTGTTCCTGCCACAGTCAAACCGCTCTCTTCCTTGGGACTTCCTTTAAGAGGACATGATGAGTCATCGGTGTCAACTTAAGGAGCTCATTGTTCAGCCTGCCGTGAGTATCTCGATGAATTTGACGAGCTTCTCAAAGGGCATTTGAAAAGTTATCAATATTGTGGCTCAGGGAAGACCAACTTTTTAACGCACAAAACCTACGACGACTTAATCACTATAGTGGCAGAGTGGCTCAGAAACTAATTCACTAATGAAGGTAATGATGCCAAATACTATTCCATAATATTTGATTCAACACCAGATGTGAGTCATGTGGACCAATTAACATTAATTTTCAGATATGTAACCAGCGATGGTAAAGTTACAGAGTGATTTCTCTGTTTTGTCTACCTACAACCACACACTTCTGAGTGTCTGCAGACAACAGTTTTGGAAATCGTTGCAAATTTAGGTTTCAACATCAACAATTGTTGTGGGCAGAGCTTTGAGAATGCTGTAAATATGACAGGAAAATATTCAGGTCTACAAGCAAGATTGAACAATGCAAGCCCCTGTACATTATTCATCCCATGTTCCAATCACTCCTTGACTTTAATCTGTAATGCAGCAGCTGAATTGTGTAAGGCAGCATTATATTTTATTGACTTTGTTCAAATCTTCAATGCCTTTTTTTTTCAGTTTCCACACATTGGTGGAACATGCTGCAATCATACTTCGAGCAGGCACATGGAAAACATTTGACAGTCAAAATAATTTGTGACACCAGGTGGCCCGCTCATGCAGACTCAGTTTGGCTTTGAAACTGAACTTTGTCGATACAAAGGAATGCTTATCAGACACAGCCACATCAAATTCAGAGAAACCACGTGTGAAAGCTGAAGCAAAATCCCTAGCAGCGAAGTTTGCAAGGTAGTTTTGTGGAACTATTTATTTCAAAGAAATAATGCTGTCAGCAAAATATTGATGCAACTTTATTGAATGCTTCACAATTATTAGCCTCATTTAGAAGTTTTGTCATGGAAGTTTGAAATGAATATATCTCAGTGGAAGAAGAGGCACTAATGTTAACAAAGAATACAGGGTCCTCTGATGATACAGGAGTTGGGATGTCTTGTTGAAGTTGTACAAGACATTGGCAAGGCCACACTGGGAATACTGTGTACAGTTCTGGTCACCCTATTATAGAAAGGATATTATTAAACTAGAAAGAGTGCAGAAAAGATTTACTAGGATGCTACCGGGACTTGATGGATTGAGTTATAAGGAGGGGCTGGATAGACTGGGACTTTTTTCACTGGAGCGTAGAAGGCTGAGGGGTGATCTTATAGAGGTCTATAAAATAATGAGTGGCACAGATCAGCTAGATAGTCAATATCTTTTCCCAAAGGTAGGGGAGTCTAAAACTAGAGGGCATAGGTTGAAGGTGAGAGGGAAGAGACACAAAAGTGTCCAGAGGGGCAATTTTTTCACACAGAGGGTGGTGAGTGTCTGGAACAAGCTGCCAGAGGTAGTAGTAGAGGCAGGTACAATTTTGTCTTTTAAAAAGCATTTAGGCAGTTACATGGATAAGATGGGTATAGAGGGATATGGGCCAAATGCGGGCAATTGGGATTAGCTTAGGGTTTTTAAAAAAAAGGGCGGCATGGACAAGTTGGGCCGAAGGGCCTGTTTCCATGCTGTAAACCTCTATGATGAGAAGCATACAAGGCACAGGAAGTTATTTTTTGATGAAACTACAGACAATTAAATCACTTTAAAAGGAAAGGAGAAGATCATCATTGAGACTGTCAGTGTGGGGGAGTTTTCCCGTCCCGCCTGCCACGGGAATCATAGCTGGTGGGGAGGCAGACCATGCAAACGTCTGTTGACCTTGGGCGAGATTTTCCGGTTTTGGGGCGAGCACGGCTGCAAATCCCCGCCCTCAATGTTATTTGTGACACAATAATGGTGCAGTAGAAATGAATCTCTGAAGAGAACTGTTGAATTATTTTCCATGATTTTGGACAGGAGTTTGGATGAGAATGCTAAGAGCTGCAGCAGTAAGAAATTAACTGAATTCTAGCTGGAGGACAGAGACATGAATCTTTTTGAAGATGAAATGAAACAATTCATTCATTTCAAAAAGCAAAATATTATTTTAAAAGGTGGGAAACTTATAAACGTTAATGTTCAGAGGTGTACTCACACAGGAAACACAGAAAATTAGCATGTAGGTACAACAAGCAAGTAGGAAGGCAAGCGGCATGTTAGCCTTTATTGCATGAAGATTGCAGTACGAGATTAAAGAAGTTCTGCTAAATTGCTCAATGCTTTAGTGAGACTGCACTCGGAGTTCTGCGTGCAATCTCAGTCTCAATATTTAATGACGGTTGTACTTGCATTCAGGGCAATAGATTGGTGTCTGGGATGAAAGGGATGGTGAGGGGCTTAGTATATTGGCTCTATATTCTCTGAGGTATTCTCATTGAAACACGCAAGATTCTGAAGGGTCTTTACAGGGTTGACCTCTGCCAGGTTGTTTCTCTGGCCGGAGAATCTAAGCTACAGGGGCACAGGACAAGGGACTAATACGACTCAGCTGAGGAGAAATGTCTTCACTCAAAGGGTGATTAATCAGTCACAGAGTTAGAGTTTTACAGCACTGAAGGAGGCCATTCAGCCCATCGTGTCTGTGTAACATTCAGCCCATCGTGTCTGCCACAAGCACCCATCTATTCAAATCCCATTTTCCAGCACTTGGTCCTCAGCCTTGTATGCTTTGGCATTTCAAGTGCTCATCTACATGCTTCTTCAATGTTGTGGTGTTCTGGACAATGTTTATCCCTTACAATGTGATTATTTGATCATTATCTGGGCGGAGAAGTGGCAGATGGACTTCAACCCAGATAAATGCCTAGTGGTCCATTTTGGCAGGTCAAATGGGATGAAGGAGTACAATATTAAGGGAAAGACTCTTAGTACTGTAGAGGATCAGAAGGACCTTGGGGTCCGGGTCCATAGGACTCTAAAATCGGCCCCGCAGGTGGAGGAGGTGGTTAAGAAGGCGTATGGTGTGCTGGCCTTTATCAATCGAGGGATTGAGTTTAGGAGTCCGAGGACAATGATGCAGCTATATAAGACCCTCGTCAGACCCCACTTGGAGTACTGTGCTCAGTTCTGGTCGCCTCACTACAGGAAGGATGTGGAAATGATTGAGAAGGTGCAGAGGAGATTTACAAGGATGTCGCCTGGATTGAGTGGCATGCCTTATGAGGATAGGCTGAGGGAGCTCGGTCTTTTCTCCTTGGAGAGACGTAGGATGAGAGGAGACCTAATAGAGGTATATAAGATGTTGAGAGGCATAGGCCGGGTGGACTCTCAGAGGCTTTTTCCCAGGGTGGAAATGGCTGCTACGAGAGGACACAGGTTTAAGGTGCTGGGGGGTAGGTACAGGGGAAATGTTAGGGGGAAGTTTTTCACACAGAGGGTGGTGGGCGAGTGGAATCGGCTGCCATCAGTGGTGGTGGAGGCAAACTCAATTGGGACTTTTAAGAGACTCCTGGATGAGTACAAGGGACTTAATAGGATGGAGGGTTATAGGTAGGCCGAGAAGGTAGGGATATGTTCGGCACAACTTGCGGGGCCGAAAGGCCTGTTTGTGCTGTAGTTTTTCTATGTTTCTATGTTTCTATTATCACATTGTTGTTGTGAGGTTCGCTGTGTACAAATTGGTTGCTCCGCTTAATCAGTTTGAGATGTCCAGTGGAACTGAAAGGTGCTATATAAATGGAAGTCTTTGGATGGAATTTTCCAGCCGTGCTCACTCCAAAACCAGAAAATCCTGCCTGCAGTCAATGGACCTTTGCATGGTTCCCCCCCCACCCCCTCCCCCCCCAGCTACGATTCCCATGGCGAGATGTGGAAATTCCCCTCTTTATTTTCTTTCTTCACTTGAACTATCAATATTCCTTCATAATGCTTCCACATAAATTGCTTACAAGGATAGAAAGATAGGTGACATTAGCAAACTTAGAAATGTGAATTTCTAACTCATCATCTAAGTCATTAATGAACCTTGATGATTTTCCATGTCACCTTGGAGCCACACTTTCCCCCTTTAGCAATAGGCCAAAGGAGCTTAGCTCAATCAGTATGTAACAGGCAGCAAACCAAGTGCTTTCCTCATTTGTATGGTTCAGTTCATTATTGAATGTGTTCAAGAAGGGTCTGTGTAGAGTTTGCACATTCTCCTCGTGTCTGCGTGGGTTTCCTCCAGGTGCTCCGGTTTCCTCCCACAGTCCAAAGATGTGCGGGTTAGGTTGATTGGCCAGGTAAAAATTTCCCCTTAGAGTCCTGAGATGTGTAGGTTAAGAGGGATTAGCAGGTAAATATGTGGGGGTAGGGCCTGGGTGGGATTGTGGTCGGTGCAGACTCGATGGGCCAAATGGCCTCCTTCTGCACTGTAGGGTTTCTATGTTTCTATGTCTGCGTGGGCTTCCTCGGGTGCTCCGGTTTCCTCCCACAGTCCAAAGATGTGCAGGTTAGGTTGATTGGCCATGCTAAAATTGCTCCTTAGTGTCCTGAGATGTGTAGGTTAGAGGGATGTGTAGGGATATGGGAGTAGGGTCTGGGTGGGATTGTGGTCGGTGCAGACTTGATGGGCCGAATGGCCTGTTTCTGCACTGTAGGGTTTCTATGATTTCTATGAGGGGTTGGATTTAGCACTTGGGGCGAATGGGATCATGGGTTATGGGGAGAAAGCAAGATTAGGCTGTTGGGTTGGACGATCGGCCATGATCCTGATGAATGGCTGAGCAGGCTCGAAGGGGCAAATGGCCTCTTCCTACTCCTTTCTTCTATGTTTCTTTGTTCCACAGTAAACAGGGAATTTACCAACATAGGCACCAGTGAACCTTTAGATAACATCATGTCTTATGTTGAAATCTCTGAATATAAGAAAGTGGCTGGCTCAAAGTCAGACAGAAGATGAATATGGCTTCTTGACTGGTATTTTACAGTTCCTTTGGGCTGATGCACTGTGCCAACATATTGCAGAGCCACACTTAGATTCCTATCAACATAGTGACCTGTCTTCCACATCAGAACCTCCTGAGATCCTGTTTTACTCATTTCCTAGAGGACAGTTAAGTCACATGTCCAGGATATTATATGGGGGTGCGGGGGGAGGGGGGGGGGGGCGAGCTTCGTATGTCATGGAAAAAGACAATGCACCCAGTCCAATAGTGGTAACAGCACAAAGGCCAGGGGCAAGAGTTCAGTTTTCATTACCTGCTTAACAGGTCAAGGACAGAAAATGGCTTTGTTCCAGTAATGGTTTGGATGAGAATTACCACCTGAGTTATCTTTGCTACCTGTTTCGCCTGGTGTGACATGGTTCCACATATCAAACAGACAACTGAAATGTTTTGCTTGTCACATACTCATCGATCATCAACCCGCGATTGAGGGGAGGCGATGGCCTAGTGGTATTATTGCTAGATTAATCCAGAAACTCAGCTAATGTTCTCGAGACCTGGGTTCGAATCCCGCCATGGCAGATGGTGGAATTTGAATTCAATAACAATATCTGGAATTAAGAATCTATTGATGACCATGAAATCATTGTTGAGTGTCAGAAAAGCCCACCTGGTTCATTAATGTCCTTTAGGGAAGGAAACCTGACATCCTTAACTGGTCTGGCCTACATGTGACTCCAGAGCCACGGCAATGTGGTTGACCCTCCGAAATGGCCTCGCAAACCATTCAGTTCAAAGGCAATTAGGGATGAGAAATAAATACTGGTCAGCCAGTGATGCCCATGTCCCATGAATGAATAAAAAAAATGTCGAGGCCAACCATTCTGGACAGGAGCTATTGGCTTATTCTTCTTAGGCTTTAAGGTAATAAATACACCATTTGTTGGACTACCATTCACCCTTGGATTTATCTACCTGCACAAATTTCATTCCTGCCTTCACCATAAACAGTGTTGTCCGTCACTGCTCCATAACAAACCATCACCTATGGTGATGTCCCTTTCAGACAGATGATGAACAGATTGTGACAAGACACCCTGGGGAACTCTTATGTAAATACTGTAATCAGGTGGAAGTCTCATGACCCAATATTAGCATCCTTTGAGGAAGTCATAGATTCTATTCAACCGTATTTACTTTCTGGCAATTGCTGATAGAAGTCTGAAACATGAAATCCTCCTACTCATCATTGTGTTAAACATCTTCAAGCCACTTCATTGTTCTTGCACAGAATGCCAATACCCAAACCACTTCAAGTTCAATCCTAAATAAAAAATGAAAATGTTGGAAAAAGATTCAGCAGGTCTGGCAGCATCTGTGGAGAGAGAAACAGAGTTAACAGCTGGGATTCTCTGGCCTCCCAACCACGTGCTTCCCACTGGAATTCTCTGGTCCATCTGTGTCAATGGGAATTCCCAATGACGTCACCCCACGCCGGCAGGAAACCCCTGAGCGTTGCCGGCGGGGCCAGAGAATCCCGCTGGCATGAACAGCCGGAGAATTCTGGCCAACATTTCGGATTGATGACTTTTTATCAGAACACGATTTCAAATGCCCAGTTTTTCTGCAGCATTTTGCTTTTGTGCCATTTATTTCAAAACATAAACAGAACCAACCCTTTTCCTACTCCGTCCCATTGCCTAGAATTCCATGAACCAAACTCTCACTGATGCCCATTGGCCGCAATGTTTTATTGAAGAGTCGAATATTGCCATTATCCAGATTTAAACACTCATTATTCTGCTGCCAAATTTAGTTTAAAAGTTACAGCTCCGTGGGATTGAGTAACTGTTTTGTGGAGCATTTTCCAGTGTTTTTGTTTGGACTGTTTCTGGAAGTGTAATTGAATGGAGTACGTTATCAGGATGTAAGGTTATTTTTATCATAAGGTTTGCAGAAATCCTGATCCAAGAATGTCTTGATCAGGCAAAGCATTTCTTGGCAAGCTGGTTATGATCTTATCGAGATTCAGCTGCTCTTACTTTGATTGTGACTTACAATTTACGTCCTGTGAAATTCACCGCAGGACAGAACTATTTAATTTCCCATTATTACAGCCGATTTCCTCATCACTGAGTCAAAACAATGCAAGTCACATTAAGAAACAAAGTACATTTACAGCTGTGACATGTGCGGAGTGGTCAGTGAAACAACAGTTACATCGCCATTGACAGTTTCGCTCAGTTAGTCGCACTCTCACCCGAACTAGGAGGTTGCAGCATTTGCAAACACTTTCAGCCAGAAGTGCCGAGCGGATGATACATCTCGACCTCCTCCAGCATTTCAATCTTCAACCAACTTGTGATATCAAGACAGGGCTGAAGGCGCTGGACACTGCAAATTCTCTGGGCTCTGACGTTTGTTTGGGGATGTGGGCGTCGCCGGCTGGAACAGAATTTGTTGCCCACCCTTGAACTGTGCTGTCAGACCTGCTGAGATTTTCCAGCATTTTCCGTTTTTGTTTCAGTCCTCCAGCATTCGCAGTATTTTGCTCTTATCTTGAAATGACTACCCAGTTAGGCCATTTCAGAGGGCATTTACGAGTCACACACATTGCTGTGGATCTGGAGTCACATGTAGGCCAGACCAGGTAAGGACGGCAGGTTTCCTTCCCTGAAGGACATTAGTGAACCAGATGGGTTTATACAAGCATCGACAATTGTTACTCATCATTAGGCTTTTAATTCCAGGTTTTTACTGAATTCAAATTTCACCATATACCATAGTGAGATTCGAACCCGGGTCCCCAGAGCATTACCCTGGGTCTCTGGATTACTAGTCAAGCAATAACACTGCTACGCCACTGCTTCCTGTGCTGCTCCCTGGATTGAAGCTTCTTCAAGATGGTTCTTTCAGAATCTGCTATTTTCTGCCCTTTTTGCCCATTTTTGCTTTTATGCAAGGTGTACAAGAACTTTCCAGGGTCACTCAGCTCCTGACCTCATTACAGCCTTGGTTCAAACATGGACAAAAGAGCTGAATTCCAGAGGTGAGAGTGACTGCCTTTGACATCAAAGCAGCATTTGACTGAGTGTAACAGCAGCAAGCCCCATGTATCAATGGGAATCAGGGTGAAACTCACTGCTGGTTGGAGCCATATCCAGCAGAAAGGATGATGGTTGAGGTTGTTGGAGGTCAATTATCCCAGCTCCTGGACATCACTGTAGAAGTTCCTCAGGGTCGTGTCCTAGATCCAATCATCTTCTGCTGCTTCATCAATGACTTTCCCTTCCAGCATAAGGTCAAAGGTGGGGCTGTTCGCTGATGATGATACAATGTTCAAAACCATTCACAACTCTTCAGATACTGAATTAGTCAATTGCACCACAAAAGGATCAGGCATTGGCCACCTCCAACAGGAATACATCCAAGCATCTCCCCTTGACATTAAATGGCATTATCATTGCTGAACGCTTCACTATCAACATCTTGGAGGTTACGCTTGACCAGACACTGAATTGGACCAGCAATGTAAGTACTGTGGCTACAAAAGCAGATCAGAGGCTGGGAATCCTGAGGCGTCTAACTTACCTCCTGACTCCCGAAGCCTGTCCACCATCGACAGTGTACAAGTCAGGAATGTGACGCAATACTCTCCACTTGCCTGGATGAGTGCAACCCCACCAATACTCTAGAAGCTTGACACCATCCAGGACAAAGCAAGTGCTTGATTGGCACCACATCCGCCATCTTAAACATTCATTCTCCCTCCACCGCACAGTGGCAGCAGTGTGTACCATCTACAAGATGTACCTCAGCAACTCACTAAGGCTCCTTTGACAGCACCTTCCAAACCTGTAACCTCTACCATCTGGAAGAAAAAGGGCACCAGATGCACGGAAACACCACCATCTATCTATAAATTCCTTTCAAAGCCAATCACCATCCTGACTTGGAAATATATCACCATTACCTTCACTGTCTCTGGGCCAAAATCCTGGAACACCCTCCCTAACAGCACGGTGGGTGTACCTGCACTACATGGATGGCAGTGTTTCAAGAAGGTGGCTAACCCATAGGCCACCTGTGGAGGATCGTTGCGGACCAGACTTTGTGACCACTGTTATAGTACACCCTCCTGTGAGGAATACCAGATCCATTGTTCAGGCAGTTTGAATAAAAGAATGGTCGCAGCATAGAAGGAGGCTATTCAGCCCACTGATCCATGCTAGCCCTCTGCAAGAGCAATTCACCTAGTTCCACCCTCCCGTCGTTCCCTGTACCTTTGCAAATATTTTCTCTCCAGAAAATAATCAAATTCTATTTTGAAAGCCACTTTGCATTCCTGAATAAAAAAGATGGAATTTCCATAATTAATTGGAGCTTCTGGTGCATTTTATGGGGTCAAGAGCACTTTATTAGGCACCAAAAGGTCTACTTTTGGTGCCTTTTGGGCGGCACGGTAGCACAGTGGTTAGCACTGCTGCTTCACAGCTCCAGGGACCTGGGTTCGATTCTCGGCTTGGGTGACTGTCTGTGTGGAGTTTGCACATTCTCCTCGTGTCTGCGTGGGTTTCCTCCGGGTGCTCCGGTTTCCTCCCACAATCCAAAGATGTGCGGGTTAGGTTGATTGGCCATGCTAAAATTGCCCCTTAGTGTCCTGAGATGTGTAGGTTAGAGGGATTAGTGGGTAAATGTATGGGGGTAGGGCCTGGGTGGGATTGTGGTCGGTGCAGACTCGATGGGCCAGATGGCCTCTTTCTGCACTGTAGGGTTTCTATGATTTCTATGATTCTACTGACTGCCCGTTTGTTCACTGATATGCACCATCCACATTGTAGCCTGCTGCCTCTCTGCAATCCTCCGGGATGGTGGCACAGTGGTTAGCACTGCTACCTCACAGCGCCAGGTTCGATTCTGTCTGTGAGGGGTCTGCATGTTCTTCTCGTGTCTGCATGGATTTCCTCCGGGTGCTCCGGTTTCCTCCCACAGTCCGAAAAAGGTGCTGGTTGGGTGCATTGGCCGTGCTAAATCCTCCCTCAGTGTATCCGAACAGGCGCTGGAATGTGGCGACGAGGGGATTTTCACAGTCACTTCAATGCGGTGTTAATGTAAGCCTACTTGTGACACTAATAAACAAACTTTAAACTTTCCTCTGCCTCTGCGCATGATCCATCTGAGAAGCTGGTGCTTATAGACCTGGACTGCACTGGGTCGTCCCAGCCATATTAGGAGGCCTCAAAGGTCAAATAGGAGACTGTATTAAAACAGAACAACTCTCCCTTTCCTTTCTGATTCGGCCAACTGCATCATTTATTTGGAGATTCACACACCGTGAGATGGATAAGCAAGACAGCAGCATGGAGAATGATAGAAAACAGCCTAAACTGCAGTGCGGTCCTGTTCTGTGACAGTGGCATCTTTGTAAATTGTACCAGGATGTATGTTAGTACATACAGCAACATTAGAACCCCACTCACTGATGCAAAAGTAACACTGAGGTTACAGCTCGAGAGAATGCAGAGTGTAGACAGCTATTTGTGTGAGAGAATTACAATGGGAAACAGATGTTTAGTGATTACGAGCGGGCAGGTGATGACAGAATGGCAGACTGTGCAACAAGCTCGCTGTTAAACAAAAGGGTCGAGAGTGTTTCTTTGCCGAATCTGCACGTAGGTACAGCGTGAGCAGCACTCACATCCCTGGCTCCTCATTAACCAGAGAACAGGGAATATTCCACAGAGTCACGACCCCAACAAAGTATTGAACAAATGGATTAAACAGCCTCGATTGACATCATGCTTAGCAACACGAGATTTCCATTTGAGTCTCTTTATGTGGCCTGGTTTAAATTTAACCTGAATGCACTACTGTGAAGCAGCAGCAATTTAGGTGATTGCCTACATTGCAGGCGCTATATAAATGCAGGTTGTTATTTTTGGTGTTGAATACAGGGCAATTTGAATTAGCAAAACAAATTGTCAATTTGGATCAAGCTTGTAGATTTAAATTTGATGCAGGTTTGCCCTGAAGGCTCTCTCCACTTGATTTTGGTTCACATTCATTATGAATACATTAAACAAAAGCATTTTCACATATTGTTTCATGACTTAGCTAGCTGTTGCATTAGTGGAGCTGAAGGCTTCTGTTCGCTAATAAAACGGTGCTGTTATGCAGCACCGTGCCTCTCAAAAGGAACTGAGGCTGGAGCCCGATGCTCAGCATTGCAGTCTGAGTGGTTGTCACAACATCAGATAGTGAATTAAGGAGATCCAGCACTTCGCCTGTTCCGTGAAGCATGAATAAAGGCAGTAGATTTGGGCAGCAGCTTTTGGAGAGTTTCCAGTGGGCGGCACAGTGGCACAGTGGTTAGCGATGCTGCCTCACAGCACCATGGACCCATGTTCGCTTCCTGGTTTGGGTCACTCTCTGTGCGGAGTCTGCATGTTCTCCCCGTATCTGCGTGGGTTTCCACCGGGTGTTCTGGTTTCCTCCCATAGTCCAAAAGACATTCTGGTTAGGTGCAATGGCCGTGCTAAATTCTCCTCAGTGTACCCGAACAGGTGCCAGAGTGTGGCGACTAGGGGATTTTCACAGTAACTTCATTGCAGTGTTAATGTAAGCCTACTCATGGACTAATAATTAAATTTAAGTTCCAGATTCCACTCTGCCCATTCACTGTTCCGCTGTAACGTGGCTGAAATTGATAAATGTTGGATTAAGTAATTAGGATAAAATATATCAGGAATTGTCAAATAACCCAGCTATTTTCCCATTAAAAACCACCGGAGTGTAAATGCCACCAACAGAAACCTTATCTGAACCAGTCAATATGGATCTAGTAAGGACTTCATTAAAAAAAAAGCCAGATGATAATCCAACATGACACGGAGCCAGGTTTTCAGACAGATTTCTTAGAACATAGAACATAGAAAAGCTACAGCACAAACAGGCCCTTCTGCCCACAAGTTGCGCCGAACATGTCCCTACCTACTAGGCTTACCTATAACCCTCTATCTTACTAACTTCTATGAACTTATCCAAAAGTCTCTTAAAAGACCCTATCAAATCTGCCTCCACCACCACTACCGGCAGCCGATTCCACGCACCCACCTCCCACTGAGTGAAAAACTTACCCCTAACATCTCCTCTGTACCTACTCCCCAGCACCCTAAACCTGTGACCTCTTGTGGCAACCATTTCAGCCCTGAGTAAAAGCCTCTAAGAATCCACTCTATCAATACCTCTCAACATCTTGATCCAAATATCTGAATATTTTTATGAGTTGTTAATAAATGTTTGGAGCGAGGGGGGGGCGGGGGTGGTGGGGGACACAATGTATAGTAGTGGTGTCACTGGGCTAGTAACCCAGAGACCCGAGCTGCTCTGGGACAGGGTGGAATTTAAGTTCTGGAATTGTAAGCCAGTCTCAATAATGGCGACCATGAAACCATTGTCGATTATTGTAAAAACCCATCTGCTTCACTCATGCCTTTTAGAGAACAGTCTGCCGCCCTTACCCAGTCTGGCCTACTTGTGACTCCAGGTCCACAGCAATGTGATTGACTCTTAAGTGCCCTCAAGAATGGGCAATAAATCTGGGCCAGTTACATTCAGTACTGACCCTCTGACACTGCAGCATTGCTTGAGTAATGACCCTCTCACAACGTGGCACTCCCTCAGTACTGACCCTTTGACAGTGCGGCACTCCCTCAATACTGACCCTCTGACAGTGCAGCACTCTCTCAGTACTGACCACACAACATGGCACTCCCTCAGTACTGACCCTCTGACAGTGCGGCACTCCCTCAGTACTGACCCTCTGACTGTGCGGCACTCCCTCAGTACTGACACCCTGACAGTGCAGCACTCACTCAGCACCGACCCTCTGACAATGCGGTATTCCCTCAGTACTGACTCTCTGACAGTCGGCACTCCCTCAGTATTGACCCTCTGACAGTGTGGCACTCCCTCAGCACTGCCCCTCTGACAGTGCAGCACTCCCTCAGCACTGACCCTCTGACAGTGCGGCGTTCCCTCAGTACTGACCCTCTAACAGTGCGGCACTCCCTCAGTACTGGCCCTCTGACAGTGCAGCACTCCCTCAGTACTGACCCTCTGACAGTGCGGCGCTCCCTCAGTACTGACCCTCTGACAGTGCATCACTCCCTCAGTACTGACCCTCTGACAGTGCAGCACTCCCTCAGTACTGACCTTCTGACAGTGCAGCACTCCCTCAGTACTGACCCTCTGACAGTGCAGCACTCCCTCAGTACTTCTGCACATTCACAATGAAGTCTCTTGATATATTTGCCATCCCAAATAGGCTTCCTCCATTTTATTTAGTAACAAGCCTGGGTCTCCCATGAGTCAGCAGGTATGCCTGGCCTCTACAGGGATGATTCGCGGACATGTCTAACACATTTCTGCTGTCCTCCTGGAAAGCTGCTGTTGTGACTGAGCTCTGAGTGAAGCAGTTGCTTCGGGAGTCTGGTGTCAGATACGTGAATGACATGTCCTTTCCAGTTGAGCTGCTTTTGAGTGATTAGTGCCTCGATGCCGGGAAAAATTGGCTTGGGAGAGGATGTTGCCTTTGGAGCAGCTTTCTTATTGCTCAATGTGGAAGATCTTACAAAGACACAGCTGGTGAATCTTCCCCAGTGCTCTGAGGTATCAGCTGTTGGTGGTCCGGGTCTCTGGAGCATGCGTGGCACTGCTGCCCCTTAATGACCTGAACCTTGGGTTTGAGATCCTGCTCCTCAAAAACTCTCTTCCTCAGTCGACCAAATGCTGAGCTGGGACATAGAATCCAAGAATCATAGAATTCTTACAGTGCAGAATGGGGCCATTTGGTCCATTGAACCTGCGCCGACAACAATCCCACCCAGCCCCTATCCCCACAATCCTATGTATTTACTCTGCTAATCCCCCTAAACCAAACATCTTGGGACACTAAGGGGCAATTTATCATGGCTAATCAACCTAACCTGCACATCTTTGGACTGTGGGAGGAAACCGGAGCACCCGGATGAAATCCACGTAGACACGGGGAGAACGTGCAAACTCCACACAGACAGTGATCCAAGCCGGGAATCGAACCCAGGTCCCTGGCGCTGTGAGGCACTGTGCCACTGTGTTGCCCAATAGTGGAGACATCATAACAATGTACATCATGGTAGTCATCCCATGTTCGTGTCAAATTACAGTGCTGGACCACATTTCTGTCGTGTAGTTCACCAATGTATTGACCACCTAGTGACTGCCCTTACTATGGAAGGGACTGGATGGTAAAAGGAACCCTCATTCAGTTTAATCTGATGACTTACCTGACAATAGAAAACTGGTACAGAGTTAAACCTCCCTGACATTCTGGGTGGTTCAATAGTGACTAACCTCATCTTGTTTCCTGGAATTCCTGGGATTCATAGAATCATAGAAATCATAGAAACCCTACAGTGCAGAAAGAGGCCATTTGGCCCATCGAGTCTGCACCGACCAGAATCCCGCCCAGGCCCTATCCCCATATCCCTACATATTTACCCACTAATCACTCATTACTGGGATGAAGGGCTTATCATATTGAACAGGCTTCGTCTACACCCATTAGAGTTTAGAAGAATGTGACATGCCCTTATTGAAGCCTACAAGATCCTAATACCCTTAATAGAGTGGATATCGAGAAGATGTTTCCTCTTTTGGAAGAGTCTAAAACTAGGGGACATAGTTTAAGAATCAGAGGTTTACTTTTTAAGATAGAGATGAGAACAGTTTTCTCTTGGGGGGTCATTAGTCTGTGGGATTCTCTTCCCGAGAAAGCAGTGGAGGCTGGGCCTTTAGATTTATTCAAGGCCAAGTTAGATAGATTTTTGATCGACAAGGGAGTCGAGGATAATGGGAGACAGACTGGAAAGTGGAGCTGTGACCACAACCAGATCAGCCATTATCTTATTGAATGGCAGAGCAGGCTCAAATAACTAAATGGCCTATTCCTGCTCCGAAGTACTATTGTTCCTATTTGTTAATGGAGCAGTAATGTCAATAAATAGGTATTTGTCACTTTCCTGCCCTGACAGCACTGGCAATGTAGCCAGCCCCATTATGACAGAAGGCCCTCTCTCCAGGTATCCACATCACCTGCCTGTTTCAGGCGTCAGACGCTTTTTAATGTGGCAGCTGGGGGCCGGGGTCATAAGTAGGACCCCCAATTGCAATTTTAGGTGTTCTGGGATCTGCCCGTGCTGACCAATTACAGCGTAAATATTGTGGGGCCCAGAGGACCATTTCTCCAGACTTCTGCCTATCTCCTGCCCAGAAGTCTCTTTATATCATAGTCTGTCCCAGACTGATTTTGGAATGTCTAAACTAAACATCCTCTTGGTGTTGTGTGCACCAATAAAAATTGATTTTGTTAAGAAGGGGAGCTTTATTAAACATTCACACTGCCACATCTGATGTGCTACTTTCGTTCTTTCATCCAATTGCTTTTAGCCAGACCCTGATGTGTGTGCAAAACACTGCATTTTCCCACACACCAGCAGCTTCTTCACAGCAAATGTAACTGCCCACACAGACAGGGCTTTGAAACATTTCCACCAGAGGCCTTTCTGAAAGTTTAGTGATCTGACTGTGCTAATGTTGATCTCCTGTTCGGTGGCTAGGGAGGCGAGGGGGAGGGGGAGAAAAGAAGGGAGAGGGGAGGCAGGAGAGGGAGGAGGGAAGGAGAGGAGGGGGAGAAGGTGGAGGAGGTGGAAGGGGAGTAGGAGGGGAGGAGGTGGAGAGGGGAACATGGAAGGGGAGGGGGAGGGGAGAGGAGTGGAGGAGAGACGATGATGGGAAGGGGAGGAGGAAAGGGCGCGGGACGAGGGGGAAGGGGGAGGGCAATCATAGAATCCCTACAGTGCAGAAGGAGGCCATTCAGCCCATCGAATCTGCACTGACCATAATCCCACCCAGATCCCTATTCCTGTAACCCAACATATTTACCCTGCTAATCCCCCTGACACTAAGGTCAATTTAGCATGGGCAACCTGCTCCTGGGCCTGGCGAAACTCGCCATTAACAGGTCCAGGCAGCGGGCGATCAACAGGATCGTCCATCCTGACTGTCTGCCCCTCTACCGCGGCTATGTTCACGGCCAGGTGTCCCTGGAGAGGGAGCATGCGGTGTCCACGGGCGCAGTTGACGCCTTCCGCACCCGTTGGGCACCACAGGGGCTGGGGTGCGTTATCGACCCTAATAATCACATTATGATTTGATGTTTTAAGTTTCCTTTGTACTTCTGTTCTGTTCGGGCTGCTCCCCCTCCTTTTGGGGAGCTGCCCCTTTTACTTTATCCCCGAGTTAATCTGAGTTGGTTTATTTGGTTTGCCCTAAAAGAGGCCTAATGGGGAGGAATGGTGAGGAGAGGGGAGGAAAAGAGAGGGAAGGGAGAGGGAAGGGGGGAGGAGGAGGAGAATTAACTTCCCACTGAAACAATTTGAAGCATCAGGTGTGAGTGAGCAGCAGTGACCAGGCTCTGAATACGTCCCTGAAGAATAATCACAACATTCCGTCATTCTCAGCTTTACAATTTGAACCGTCTGATTTGAGCTGCAGTTTCAGCTGATTTGCGAATGGGCAGTTTTTCTCAAGGCGAGTGATGGGTACAGGATTCAAGGGCAAAAGTAAACAGGAGTTGTGCGTGTGTTTGGGTCTGTCCCACACATGGTTAAAGAGGAGCAGCCGAAAGCTGGGACACACACGGTTTCTTGTCTGGTTTCATTGGGAGGAACGCTGAGATTCTGGGGTAAGTTGGCACCGGACGTTGACATCAGCTGTTTCCTTATCACTCACTGAGCAGATTGCCTCAGAAAGTAGAAACTTATGATCGAGTGTTTACGACATGCTTAGCAAATTAAAACAGGAAACAGATGCTGTCTAATTAAAGCTAAAGAGGTAATGAGCATTTGTTCCACCCTTTAACAAGGGCCATAGGGTCAAAGCTATCAAATATTCTCAGAGAGATTTGTGCTTCAACAAGGCTGCGTACAATTTTGTTTCAAATTGGAGGCAAAACTCAAACTTTTCTTTGTCTCCAGCTCCATTGCAATCGTAAATCGATGTGAAATCTGGCCTCCCTGTTAATTATACAGTAAATTATACAAGCTGTTTCACTACATTCTGAACCCAAAGACAAAGCTCAGCATAAAGAGGACAAGGTAAACACCACACACATCTGAAGGCCCTGGTCTTTAAAATCTGGAAAAGGGCCTCCAGACTTCACGTGGTGCTGTCTGAGGCCTAAGATACTGGAGTGCAGGTTCAGTTTGCAGTGTGGAAGGCAACTCACTTTCATGATTTATGAACAAGTTGTCACAGAGTGGATGGGCTTCCTCGTGCAAGCCAATATGTGAGGTCCAGCGTCAAGCTGTGAGGTAAATTTGGGGAATTGACTGAATGGAGGGAGTGCATGTGACCTAGACTGACCTGTCATTGAGCAGCCTGGAGGGGGAGTGTGTTTCAGAGCAGACAGACTCCTGAATTAAGCAGTAATGCTGAATGATGCTGATAAATCAAGGCGACTGGCATGGTGCAAATATTCCCACATCTACCCTGCACAGGAAGCCATAGGCTGCACGGTGGCACATTGCTGCCTCACAGCACCAGGGCTCCGGGTTCGATTCCTGGATTGGGTCACTGTCTGTGCGGAGTCTGCACATTCTCCCCGGGTCTGCGTGGGTTTCCTCCGGGTGCTCCGGCTTCCTCCCACAGTCCGAAAGACGTGCTGGTTAGGTGCATTGGCCATGCTAAATTCTTCCTCAATGTACCCGAACAGGCGCCGGAGTGTGGCGACTAGGGGATTTTCACAATAACTTCATTGCAGTGTTAATGTAAGCCCACTTGTGACACTAATAAATAAACTGAACTAAATTTCTGCAAAGATGTTGTGACCAACTCAACCCAAATAGCCTGTGAGGCAGCCCTGTCTCAGTGTACTTTTATATTCACTGGGTGGACTATTTTTCATTGCTGTAATTCTGAAATCTAGAAGTTCGGAGTTAGCAATCCAGCAACTTCTATTTCAAAACTTGAGTATTGCTGTAAAAATAGACATGCTATCAAAGCGTTTCATCCTCCACTCAATCATCAGGACAGATTCATAATAATATCAGCAAAGGAACAACAATTTATACTGCATGAGAAGATAATAGTGATTGGTTGGCAAGTGGACTCTGATTGGTGGAGGCATTACCATGGGGAACACAGCATGGAATGGTTAACTGCCCAGCCATGTTCAATCGTAGAATCATAGAAACCCTACAGTACAGAAAGAGGCCATCTGGCCCATTAAGTCTGCACCGACCACGATCCCACCCAGGCTCTACCCCCATATCCCTACATATTTACCCACTAATCCCTCGAACCTACGCATCTCAGGACACCAAGAGGCAATTTTAGCATAGCCAATCAACGTAACTCGCACATCTTTGGACTGTGGGAGGAAACCAAAGCACCCGGAGGAAACCCACGTAGACACGAGGAGAATGTGCAAACTCCACATAAACAGTGACCCAAGCCGGGAATCGAACCCAGGTCCTTGGAGCTGTGAAGCAACAGTGCTAACCACTGTGCTACCGTGCTGCCCCCTGAATTTGAATTTTCAAATTCAAAATCGGGCAGGTTGACTTTGATTTGTCAAGACATTGCCCTGGGGAACAGACCAGCAAATGACTGTTCCCCAAGCTTTGTTTAGTTGAAAAAGACACAATGTGTGGACAATGTTCCATCTGTCTGTCGAGGACAGGGATCTGTGAGTGAATATATATGCCTTCTGGCACAAGCAAGTGAGTCACACCGCGAGCCCAAATGACAACCTTAAATTGGTTTTCAGTGTAATTGTTGGCACAATCAGGCTTGTTTAGCAAGTGCTGTATAATTGCAGAATCATATCTAATATTGGACACTATGGGCGGGATTTTCCAGCCACACTCACCCCAAAATGATCATCTTGCTGGTGCCAGTACAGAGCGAGACTGCGGATAGTTGGGAACCTGTCTCGGGGGCAGGGAATTCATATGGTGTTTATGGAAGTGGAAATGACTAGGGTTGGGAAGCATTTTCCGATCAGGGCCATTGTGATCTCCTGGACTCGTTTCGATCGCCTCAGGGGGTCGGAGAGGAATTTCCCAGATTTTTTTTTTTCCCCATATTGGCCCTGGGGTTTTTCACTCTGGGTTTTCGCTTCTCCCTGGAGATCACATGGTCTGGAATGGGGGGGTGGGGGTGAGTTAATAGGTTGTAATGAACAAAGCATCGTAGCTGTGAGGGACAGCTCGGTGGATAGGATATTGGTATGTAGATAGGCTGGAAAATTGGGCGGGGATCCTGGATTCAGGATTCAATCCTGGACCGGGGAGCGGCGCGGGCTTGGAGGGCCGAAGGGCCTGTTCCTGTGCTGTATTGTTCTTTGTTCTTTGTTCTTTGTAAAACCGGAAAATCCTGCCCGAGGTCAACTGACCTTTGCATGGTCCGTCCTCCCACCCACTATGATCGCCGTGGCAAGTGGGACGGGAAATTTTAAGTTTTGCAAGCATGAGCTGGTTGGGTACAGTCAGTACTTTGCCTGTTGCAAACAGCCAAAGAAGCATGCTGTTTGATATAATCCGTCAATCATTAGGAGATATGGCCTGTAGGCTTGGTAATCAATGCAGCATCTGGTGGAACCATCCAACCTGGGCACAAACACAACTGGGGAACTCCAGCTGCTGTTACTCGATTAGTTTGTGCTCCAACGTATATTTGATCTTCTTCCGGACCTTAGTCAGTTTCCCTGGACTTGGAGAGTAGGGATTCTGTTTAATGGAGGGGTCTCTCCCACACTTCCATCATGTGGAGCCCGAGTGCAGCAGCCTGGCCTGTCTCTACAGCTGCCGTTTAACACAGGGAACAATTTGTTACACATTTAAATGAGTGACTATGATTTCTCTAAACTTTTCGTGTTTGCTAACTGGACCATAGGAGCTTCAATTTGGACCTCACCTCTAATTCAGTCTCGCTGTCCCTGTCCCCTCTGTGATACTGTTTAACATGTCGACATGATGCAGCCTCCGTTTTTCCCTATAGTCTAGGGGTGTTGACTAAATCATTAGCCTCCCCAATGCTCTTTGCTACCTTGTACAGACACTGAACTGGGCTTTCAGGAGTTCACCTTTATTGGTGGGTGCTCTCGTTTATGGTCTCCTGGCTGGAGGGTTTGGGTCTTGGCTTAATGGGTCTGTCTGCTTTTTCTGCCTTTTAGGGGGCTGTTAAGTGCTCCTGAGCCACATCACAGGCTCTTGTGAGCCGTCCACGGAACACAGATATGTCGGCTAATATGGAAACCGTCATTTTTCATTCTTAAAGTTTTCCTTTTATTAGTTTCAGGGGACCCCTCACTTGGAATCCGTAATTCAAAGGGGATAAACTTCAGTGTTCATGTCAACCGATCTAACGAGAGCTGCTTAAGCCATTTAAATTTGATGACCCTGCCATTGTCAGAGGGCCATGATGTGGAGATGCCGGCGTTGGACTGGGGTGAACACAGTAAGAGTTTTAACAACACCAGGTTAAAGTCCAACAGGTTTATTTGGTAGCAAATACCATTAGCTTTCGGAGCGCTGCTCCTTCGTCAGATGGAGTGGAAATGTGCTCTCAAACAGGGCACAGAGAAAACAAAATCAAGTTACAGAGTACTGATCAGAATGCGAATCCCTACAACCAACCAGATCTTAAAGATACAGACAATGTGGGTGGAGGGAGCATTAAGCACAGGTTAAAGAGATGTGTATTGTCTCCAGACAGGATAGCCCGCAAGCCCAGGAGGCAAGCTGTGGGGGTTACTGATAATGCGACATAAATCCAACATCCCGGTTTAGGCCGTCCTCATGTGTGCGGAACTTGGCTATCAGTTTCTGCTCAGCGACTCTGCGCTGTCGTGTGTCGTGAAGGCCGCCTTGGAGAACGCTTACCTGAAGATCAGAGGCTGAATGCCCGTGACTGCCTGTATCAGAGGGTACAGAGTGTCTGACGGGATGTCTCTGGTACCGGTTCGTAAGCATTTAAAATAGCCTTCTTTGCCAACTCATGATTTGCTGAACTCTCATTAAGCAACAGGGAGGGAGCTTTGTGAGCATTGCCTGTGATTTTATTTGAGGCAGCAGGTTCCAGCCTTTCACTGGCCACCGTACCTGCTGAGATCATGGAATCATAGAAACCCTACAGTGCAGAAAGAGGCCATTCGGCCCATCGAGTCTGCACCGACCACAATCCCACCCAGGCCCTACCCCCATATCCCTACATATTTTACCTGCTAATCCCTCTATCCTACGCATCTCAGGACACTAAGGGGCAATGTTAGCACGGCCAATCAACCTAACCCGCACATCTTTGGACTGTGGGAGGAAACCGGAGCACCCGGAGGAAACCCACGCAGACACGAGATATTCACTCAAAGGAGATGAAGAAAACTTCCACCTCTTCCTTTGTCAAATTTGGGGATTAATTGGGTTAATTTGAACAACTGTGTACTCAGACCTGAGTTAGGGGTGCCTCCAGTGGGTGTAGAGGACATGTTGTGATGCAGTTTGAATATTCTCAGTTTGAAAAAGGTTCACTCTCTCTCCCTTTCCTCTCTCTAGATCGGAATTCGCCATCGCTACTCCGGCCGGAGTTTCACTGATGCTGTAACTTCTCCAAGTTCATAAACCAATTCTCTGGCCACTAGTAGTAAAATTTCTGGTTTTGTGGCTTTCGGATAAAACCTTAGCTCCACTTTTTAACTCCTCGAGGAACAGAACCGAGAGTAGTTTCCACCTGTTCTAGAATGCGGGCATTTTGCACTTTACTATTGTCAATGCAAGAAAACATTTTGCAGGTTGCTTATTTACTAATTGCTTCGAGGGAACAGTTTAATTTCCCCACTCCAATTCCCTCGTACATCTGCAGGATCAATCCCAGACTCGAACCCCCAAATTTATGTTGCAATCACGTGAGGAGGGGTAGAACAATGATTCCCCAATTCGACTACTCCAGGTCTGACTGTATCAGAGGGTTTTTTTGTGAGTCAAGAGAGGATATGCTTTGCCAGAACTGCGAGCTCTGCCACGATGTCCAGTTTCAGACTGTAAAGAGTTAGTCAGTAGGTTTTCTCAAATTAAACAATGAACAAGATACGTTTATTGATACTATTTCCTGAATTGATAAAAACTAGGTACACACACACACACACACACACACACACACACACACTAGTGCAGATTGCAGAATAATAGACATAAGTTTTTTTTACAACATGTTAAGAAGATAAAGCAAAGGAATACATGGATAGCTGTCCGGCTGGTTTCAATGTAGTGATTACATCTTACAGCCCTTTTCTTAACAGGTGTCTTCCTCAGTGTACTTGTATAGAGCGGATTTCCACATTTTATTCCCAAAAGATCTCAGTTTGCAGTACATTTCTCTTTTCAGGATAGTTACTTTGCAAATCTGGGCACAATATTTTCAGGGCTGGGTGGAGGTATGTATGGAGGTAGGTTGCCAGTACCTTCAGCAATCTGTTTCAGTGCAGCATTGTCCTGATCTTTCACTTTCTTGGTTTAGAACAAAAGCCATTAAAATAATTTGCTGCCTGCACATTTCAGGGATTTTCTATTAACACATCTCTAATTGTATTTTGATGTCTCACCTCAGAAACATGAGAAATGCTGCAGGAAAGTGTAAAGCCACCAGGAGATGGGGTGTTCACACTCCCCAAAGGATGTTGTATGTCCTTTCTTTCACATCCCACATGGTGGAATTCAAGCTTTCATATTGTAGCTGTTCGGGAATCTCCTTTCTCTTAAGAGGATCTGAGTTTATTTTTTGAAATCCAGCCAGGAAAAGAAAAAATAGATATTGTATCCAAGCACATCCTTAAAACAAGCCCCTGATCCCTGGAACCATTCTAGTTCGATCATTTCTGTACCCTCATGAAAACCTTCACATCTCTCCTAAAATGCATTGCCTAGAATGGGGCACAAGTTGCTGCTGAACCAGATTTTAGAAAGGTTCAGCACAACTTCTTTACTTTTGCACTGTGTGGATGGGATTTCACAGCCTCGCTCATCCCAAAACTGTAAAATCCCGCCCGAGGTCAACAGACCCTTTCCATGTTCCGCTCCTCACCCGCTGCGATTCCCGTGGTGGGTGGGATGGTAAAATTCCGACGTATGTATGTGTGCTTGCTTCCTTTGGGCGGCACAGTGGCACAGTGGTTAGCTCTCACAGCACCAGGGACCCGGGTTCGATTCCCGCTTGGGTCACTGTCTGTGCGGAGTCTGCATGTTCTCCCTGTGTCTGCATGGGTTTCCTCTGGGTGCTCCAGTTTCCTCCCACAGTCTGAAAGACATGCTGGTTAGGTACATTGGCCATGCTAAATTCTCCCTCAGTGTATTCGAACAGGCGCCAGAGTGCAGCAACTAGGGGATTTTCACAGTAACTTCATTGCAGTGTTAATGTAAGCTTACTTATGACACTAATAACTAAACTTAAGCTTAAACTTTTGGCTTTTTTCCATGTTATATGGGGTCACACAATGCTTTTACATAGAACATAGAACAGTACAGCACAGAACAGGCCCTTCGGCCCACGATGTTGTGCCGAGCTTTGTCTGAAACCCAGATCAAGCTATTTCCTCCCTATCATCCCGAAGTACTCCATGTGCCTATCCAATAGCTTCTTAAATGTTCCTAAAGTTTCTGACTCCACTATCCCTGCAGGCAGTCCATTCCACACCCCAACCACTCTCTGAGTAAAAAACCTACCTCGGACATCCTTCCTGTGTCTCCCATCATGAACCCTATAGTTATGCCCCCTAGTTACCGCTCCATTCACCCGAGGAAATAGTCTTTGAACGTTCACTCTATCTATCCCCCTCATCATCTTATAAACCTCTATCAAGTCTCCTCTCAACCTCCTCCGCTCCAAAGAGAAAAGCCCAAGTTCCCTCAACCTTTCCTCATAAGACCTACCCTCCAAACCAGGCAGCATCCTGGTAAATCTCCTTTGCACTCTTTCCAGTGTCTCCACATCCTTCTTGTAGTGAGGTGACCAGAACTGCACACAATATTCCAAATGTGGTCTCACCAAGGTCCTGTACAGTTGCAGCATAACCCTACGGCTCTTAAACTCAAACCCCCTGTTAATGAACGCCAACAAACTATAGGCCTTCTTCACGGCTCTATCCACTTGAGTGGCAACCTTCAGAGATCTATGGATATGAACCCCAAGATCTCTCTGTTCCTCCACATTCTTCAGAACCCTACCTTTGACCCTGTAATCCACATTTAGATTTGTCCTACCAAAATGAATCACCTTGCATTTGTCAGGGTTAAACTCCATTTGCCATTTTTCAGCCCAGCTCTGCATCCTATCTATATCTCTTTGCAGCCTGCAACAGCCCTCCACCTCATCCACTACTCCACCAATCTTGGTGTCATCAGCAAATTTACTGATCCACCTTTTTGATCACCCTTCATATCAACCATCATTTTTGAATTTGGTGGGTGGTTTTATAGCTGGGTGCCAGTCCCGCTGCTAACCTTCGGTATTTCTCCGGGCTGGAGACTGCCATCAATACATTTTGGCTGGTCTGCTCCAATGGCTGTGTTTTTGTTTTCAGTGCCTGTGATCTTGTGCACTTTCTCAACCTGCCCTGTCACCTTCAACCACTAATGCACATGCATCTCCAAGGGCCTCTGCTCCTGCACTTCCTATAGAATTGTATCTTTTACTGTATTTATATTGCTTGTCCTTGTACTTTTGTATCACTTCACACTTTCCTGCATTAAATTTCGTCTGCCAAGTGTCTGCCCATTCCATCCCTTTGTCTCTGTCTTTCTGAAGTCTGTCACTATCCTCCTCACAGTTCTCAAAAACTACCACGTTTTTCTATCATCTTTGAAATGATGCCCTGCCATCCAAGTACTAAAATATATCAAGAAAAACAGTGGCCCTAATACTGACCCCTGGGGAACCCCACTTTAAACCTTTCTCCAATCTAATAAGCAACCATTCACTCTTGCTCTCCTGATTTTCTGTCACCCAGCAAATTGATATCCACACTGCCAGCGTCCTTTATTCCATGGGCTTTAACTTTACTTGCCAGTTTGTTGTGCGACACTTTATCAAGCACCAGTGTAGATGGAGTCAATGGGTGGGAGGCTGGTTTGCGTGATGGATTGTGCTACGTTCACAATCCTTTGTCGTTTCTCACAGTCTTGGGCAGAGCAGGAGCCATACCAAGCTGTGATACCATCCAGAAAGGATGCTTTCTATGGTGCATCTGTAAACACTTGGGAGTCTAAAAGTTTCGACAATGTTTCCCACGAGCGAAGTTAAACTGAGTGGCCTGAAGTTGCTGGGTTCACTCTCACACCATTTTGTGGAACAAGCATGTAACATTTGCAATTGTCCCAGTTCCCTGGCCCTAACCCTGTATCTGAGGAGGATTGGAAGAGTATGACCAGGGCCTCTACAATTTTCACTCTTACTCTCCTCAGTATTATTGGAGGCATCTCTACTGGTCCTGGTGACTTACCAACTTTAACTACAGGCATTCACCCTAATGCCTCTTCTTTATCAATTTTAGCCTATTCAATGTCTCAATGGCTTCCTCTTTCACTAACTTTGGCAGCATTTCTTTCCTTGGTAAAAACAGATGCAAAGTATTCATTTAGTAGCTCAGCTATGCACCTGCCCCATGCGGTAAATCCCCTTTTTAGTCCCCGATCCGCCCTGCTCCTTTGACATTCTTTTCACTATTTTTATGCTTATAGAAAATGTTTGGATGCCAATGAGTTCCTTACATTTATTGTTGGAAGTGAGGGTTGAGGAGATAGGGAAGAGGGATTTAAGAAGACATTACGCAGTCAAGAAAAATAGCCAGCTTACGTGTGTGCTCCTGATGATTCTGGAAGAGCCAGTAGTTTTATCAACGAGAGCAGCTTTCTCCCCCCAAAAATATTTTGGGGCGGCACGGTAGCACAGTGGTTAGCACTGCTGCTTCACAGCTCCAGGATCCCGGGTTCGATTCCCGGCTCGGGTCACTGTCTGTGTGGAGTTTGCACATTCTCCTCGTGTCTGCGTGGGTTTCCTCCGGGTGCTCCGGTTTCCTCCCACAGTCCAAAGATGTGCGGGTTAGGTTGATTGGTCAGGTTAAAAAAATTGCCCCTTAGAGTCCTGGGATGCATAGGTTAGAGGGATTAGCGGGTAAAATATGTGGGGGTAGGGCCTGGGCGGGATTGTGGTCGGTGCAGACTCGATGGGCCGAATGGCCTCCTTCTGCACTGTAGGGTTTCTATGATTTCTATGATTTCTTTCTATCTATGAGAGCAAGTGCTTAGTGTGGCCCTGTCAGATTTGTAGATGAATGGCTAACCTAGTTGTCCGCCCTATCCTGTTCAAATCCATATCCCAAGGACTGAAGAGAGTGGAGCAGAGGTCTATACTAGCCAAACAGCATGGCTGAAACTTAGTAATGGTTTTAATGTTGACTGGGGCATCAAAGGGAGAGGTGAGGGTATGATTGAGCAGATCAGTAATAGTCGAAATGTTATGGTGAAATGAGGACCAAAGACTAAACAGTTGAGAATGTAAAGGAGCTGTTGTAAGTAGCTTGGGGAGAGTTTTTTTGCCAGGAGTGGATGCAGAAGGAAGTTGGTTTGGGAGGGGGAAAGTAATACAAAAAAAGGGAGGAATGGTGGCATGTCACTGGGCTGGTAATGTAGAGGCCCAGCTAATGCTATGGGAGACATGGGTTCAAATCCCACCATGACAGCTGGTGGAATTTAAATTCAATTAATAAATCTGGAATTGAAAGTGAGTCTCAACAAAGGTGGATTTATCATGAAGCTACCATCGATTGTTGTAAAAACCCATCTGGTTCACTAATGTCCATGAGAGAAGGAAACCTGCCATCCTTCTCCAGTCCGGTCTATGTGTGACTCCAGACCCTCAGCAATGTGGTTGACTCTTAGCTGCAATGTTCAGTTCAAGGGCAATTCAGGATGGGCAATGTGTTGGATTTGCCAGCATCATCCAAGAAGAAAGAAAGTGATTAGATATCGCCTTAGTGACAAAGGGATTCACAACAGCATGCTCACGCAATCAGCAAAGTCTGAGTCACTCAGGGATTAAAGAACGTTCTTATTCAAGCTTCCTTGGCCAAACTTAGGCCAGCCACACAAAAGTGCATGCAAATATTCCATATACACAAACATATTTAACCTGTGTGTGCTTTATTTCAGAACTCAGTCTGACTTTGGTTGCATTAAAAACCCAGTTTCACCTCATGCAGTTGATAAGTGGAAGAAGGTTTAAAAAAAGCAACATTAAGATGGAATCCTGCGAGTTGATCCTCGTCACTCTGTTCAGGAGAGGAGTACGATAGTTAATGCTGAGTGAAGCATTTATCAAAAACAGCACAAGCGGTTCTTTTCTTAAAAAAAAATGTTTCTTCTCTGTGAAAAATGAGCCTCCTGTGGTGACAGCAGCGTTCTGTTGCTGGTGATTTAGTGGGAACTTTGCAGCAGCGAGATTCCTCATATCCAGACTGCAAGAAAGGGGGAGAGTGACCCAGCATCTGGCAGCACTGATGGGAACCAGATGTCAGAGTGCAGTGTACGAATGCTGAGAGCCAAATTCTCAATGAGAAATCTTTCTCTCACACTCTGAACATGCAATTCAGTCAGCAGCAGCCTGCCTGCCCAGTCACCGCTCCCCCCCCCCCCACCCCCCCCCCCACCTTGTACTGAACGTCACATCTCTGTATTTTATATTTTATGAATATTGCTTGTTTAATTGAGGCATCTGTTGAATGATTATCCTTCAACTCTTCATTTTTCCCAAACTTCAACCCGATTCCCTAAAGTCAGCAAAAGACATCCGAATTGTGTCGGAGGTGTAGGTTAGTTTCTCTTGGACATGGGCCAGCAGTCCCCTGACAACATAGAGTGCTCACTTTGGGAAAGAAACAAAAATGATAAAAGCTTCAGAAATCATTAACTCTTTTAATTCCATGACCAATGTCACATATTTGCACTCATAGAAACATAGAAGATAGGAGCAGGAGGAGGCCATTCGGCCCTTCGAGCCTGCTCCACCATTCTTCACGATCATGGCTGATCATCCAACTTAATGGCCTAATCCTGCTTTCTCCCCATAACCTTTGATCCCATTCGCCCCAAGTGCTATATCCAGCCGCCTTTTGAATACATTCAATGTTTTGGCATCAACTACTTCCTGCGGTAATGAATTCCACAGACTCACCGCTCTTTGGTTGAAGAAATGTCTCCTCATCTCCGTCCTAAATGGTCTACCCTGAATCTTCAGACTGTGACCCCTGGTTCTGGACTCCCCCACCATCGGGAACATCCTCCCTGCATCTACCCTGTCTAGTCCTGTTAGGATTTTATAAGCCTCTATGAGATCCGCCCCCCCCCCCCCCCATTCAACATTATATAAACAGGTTGATAGAAATCACAATCCATAACTGATTATAATTCTGTATTTACAGTTAATTGTGTCTGAGGTGATTAATCCCCATCCTTTCCCCAGCATTCTGATCATCCTTGCTTGTTGAGAGCAGTAAGGGTTGAAATTGCAGACTTGGGCCTTTGTTTTCCAACCCTTCTTTCTATTTGTTTACGGGGTGTGAGCATTGCTGGCTAGGTCAATATTTATTGTCCATCACTAATTGTCCTTGAGAAGGTGGTGGTGAGCTGCCATGTTGAATTGCTGTAGTCCACGGTGCACCCACAGTGCTGTTTGGGAGGGAGTTCCAGGATTTTAACCCAGCGACAGAGATGGAAATGCAATATATTTCCAATTAGGATGCTGAGTGACTTGGAGGGGAACCTCCAGGTGGTGGTGTTCTCAGGTATCTGCTGTTCTTGTCCTTCTAGATGGTAGTGGTCATTGGTTTAGAAGGTGCTGTCGAAGGAGCCTTGGTGAATTCTTGGGTGAGTGGATAGAACATCCTTATTTAAAGAACGGAAGCCTATCAGTCCAAAACCTTCATAGTTAATCATCCCAGAGCAAACAAGTTGTCAATTGGAATGGTTTGGGTTGATCAATGAATACCAGGATGGTGCTGTTAAAGGTGCAATGCGTTTGACTAGCTTGAACTTTTGGTCCAGAAGCGGTTGCAGTTGATATGAACAGTTTGGTTGATGTTGTTTATAAGGCATTTCAAAGGACTGATGACCTCACATTGGATTTGTTCACAAGATTGAAACTCGTGGAATGAAAAACAAATTGGCTAAGAGAGAGAAAGCAAATAGTTGTGCTGAATGACAGCAGAATTGGGGTGGCATGGTGGCACAGTGATTAGCACTGCTGCTTCACGGCTCCAGGAACCTGGATTCAATTCCGGCCTCAGGTGACTCTCTGTGGGGAATATGCACATTCTGCCCATGTCTGCATATGTTTCCTCCCACAGTCCAAGATGTGCAAGTTAGGTGGATTGGCCATGCTAAATTACACCGTAGTGTTCCAGATTAGCGGGGTAAATACGCGGGGTTATAGGGATAGTGCCTGAGTAAGATGTTCTGTTGGTGCAGGCTCGGTGGGCCAAATGGCCTCCTTCCGCACTGTAGGGATTCTATGTTTCTATGACTGTTCTTCAGACTGGAGAGAGATACGCTGCGGTGCTCACCAAAGGTGAGTAAAGTGGCATCCTTACTTACTGATTCTTCTCCAGAGGAAACTATTGCTCTTTATTTACATCAGGAAAAACTTGTTCATGACTTTGAACAGCCGAAAAATATCTTTTCCTCACCTTCTCCAAGGAGAACAACCCCAATTTCAACATGTGACAGAGGTCCTAAACCCTGGTTTCATTCCAGTAAATCTCTTCTGCACACTTTCCAAGACATCCTTACTGAAGTACTTTTCCCAGAATGGGTTACAATATCCCAGCTGATGCTACAGTGTTTTATAAAGATTTTTAAAGGTTTGATGTAACTTCCTTGCTTTTGCAGCCGAATGATGAGAGGTTGTTTTCCCTTGTGGGAGCACCTAGGACTAGAGGACATAATCTTAGAGAAAGGGGTCACCCACTTGAAACAGAGATGGGGAGAAATTTCTCCTCTCAGAGGGTAATGAATCTGTGGAATGCTTTACCGCAGAGGGCTGTAGAAACTGAGTCATTAAGTATGTTCAAATCTGAAATAGACCGATTTTTATCAGTAAGAGAATCAAGGATTATGGAGATAAGGCAGGAGTCTGGAGTTGAGAATTATTGCATCAGATCAGTTATGATCCCATTGAATGACAGAGCAGACCGGATGGGCTGAATGGCCTAACTTCTGCTCCTACGTCTTATAGCCAGGAGGTTGCCTACAAATGGTTCAACTTCATTCACCTCGCTTGCAAAACAAGGTCTGATTTCAGAGGCTCAGGAATGGAGTAAGTATAACTCTACGTACACCTCACTGAGCTCACAGAGAGCCTCAAAGACTCACCAATGACTCCTTTGTAATTATTAACCCATTAACTGCTGGGAGGTGCAACTGGCCAACAGTCGAGGAAAAGAACAT
Organism: Mustelus asterias; assembly: GCF_964213995.1. Classification (NCBI taxonomy): domain Eukaryota; kingdom Metazoa; phylum Chordata; class Chondrichthyes; order Carcharhiniformes; family Triakidae; genus Mustelus; species Mustelus asterias. The sequence continues at coordinate 3,499,760 of NC_135827.1, forward strand.
TCACATGATTCCTTACAAGCAAGAAGCCCATCATATCTGCAATGTACTGTGTTCTGATCTTGCAGACACTCAGGCATATCATTTATTTTCACAAACTACTGCTGTTTAATTGGGAAGAAATAATGTAAACAGCTCCACCCCTTCATCGCCAGCTGTGTGTGAATGAATGTTACTCCTGATTCATTGGCTCACATCTTGCAATGGTAATGACAGTGAAACTCTCAGTGCTCATCATCATTAACCCCGGAAATTCACAATGTCCGGAGTCCACACATGTGCAGATGAACACTGAAATCCAGAAGTTACTGTCAGCGATTCTTTTTTTTTAAAAAGTTTATTTATTAGTGTCACAAGTAGGTTTATATTAACACTGCCATGAAGTTACTGTGAAAATCCCCTGGTCGCCACACTTCGGCACTTGTAGGGTACACCGAGGGAGAATTTAGCATGGCCAATGCACCTAACCAGCACGTCCTTTGGACTGTGGGAGGAAACCGGAGCACCCGGAGGAAACCCACGCAGACACAGGGAGAACGTGCAGACTCCGCACAGACAGTAACCCAAGGCGGGAATCAAACCCAGGTCCCTGGCGCTGTGAGGCAGCAGTGCTAACCACTGTGCCACCATGCCGTCCACGATCCCCAATCTATACATCCCCAGAGAGCGCACTGTTGCAGTCTTCCAGAGTGTAATCAATGGAAATCACTAAGCTGATGAGAATGTGCCCTTTCACACTGTTAGTTTCACTGTTACTTGGAGAAGATCTTGACTTGGTGTCAGATTCAAACTGACATCAAGAAATGGGAAGTCCACACTGCAGAGATCACCTGGTGTCGGCAGTGAGCACTGTCACTTTGCCAATGAGGACAAAATCCAGGCTGTTTTTTTTTACAGTCAGCGAGTTAATGTGATGAAGGTCTAGCCGTGTTACAGAGTGTCTGGGCACATCTTGATTGGAGATTGTCATCGATTTCAGGAAACATAAAGGGGAACAAACCCCTGTCTACATCAATGTGGACAAAGTAGAAAAGGTCAAGAGCTTCAAGTTTTTAAGTGTCTAGATCACCAACAACCTGTCCTGGTCCCCCCACCGCTGACACTATAGTTAAAAAAGCCCACCAATGCCTCTACTTTCTCAGAAGACTAAGGAAATTTGGCATGTCAGCTACGTCTCTCACCAACTTTTACAGATGCACCATAGAAAGCATTCTTTCTGGTTGTGTCACAGCTTGGTGTGGCTCCTGCTCTGCTCAAGAACACAAGAAACTACAAAAGGTTGTGAATGTAGCCCAATCCACCACGCAAACCAGCCTCCCATCCATTGACTCTGTCTACACTTCCCGCTGCCTCAGAAAAGCAACCAGCATAATTAAGGACCCCACGAACCCAGGATATTCTCTCTTCCACCTTCTTCCTTCAGGAAAAAGATACAAAAGTCTGAGGTCACGTACCAACCGACTCAAGAACAGCTTCTTCCCTGCTGCTGTCAGACTTTTGAATGGACTTACCTTGCATTAAGTTGATCTTTCTCTAGCTATGACTGTGACACTACATTCTGCACCCTCTCGTTTCCTTCTCTATGAACGGTATGCTTTGTCTGTATAGCGCGCAACAAACAATACTTTTCACTGTATGTTAATACATGTGACAATAATAAATCAAATCAAAATCAAATCAAAAAATCAAATCTACCTGATGACTGAAGGGAACAGTGACGGGACCAGTTGAGGTTGGAGGAGCCAGAATTGATTTCCAGCATTGCACTGAGTTCGTTAACCTCAGACAGAACAGCAGCCCGGGTCCCTGGCGCCCACCGTGGGGAGGGAGGAGCAATCAATCATTACCGTCTTTGCTGTCCAGTCTCCCCACCACACCTCCCCGCAAGCTGACAAATACAGGCTTGTGGGATGCTGATTGAATTTGAGACAGGGTTTGATATCTCCATGGTCAACTTGATTGCTGACAATCTAGATTTAGCTCAGAATTGGACAGACAGCACGATGGAAAAGGAGGGAAAATCAGGCACTGAGGGACACTCCTGCTGGTGCAGTGGAAAAGTAGGGCCTGGTGTCATCTCCACCTCCTGCCATATCGGAGGTCATAGAAATCATAGAAATCATAGAAACCCTACAGTGCAGAAGGGGGCCATTCGGCCCATCGAGTCTGCACCGACCACAATAACACCCAGGCCCTACCCACACATATTTACCCGCTAATCCCTCTAACCTACGCATCTCAGGACTCTATAAGGGGCAATTTTTAACCTGGCCAATCAACCTAACCCGCACATCTTTGGACTGTGGGAGGAAACCGGAGCACCCGGAGGAAACCCACGCAGACACGAGGAGAATGTGCAAACTCCACACAGACAGTGACCCGAGCCAGGAATCGAACCCGGGACCCTGGAGCTGTGAAGCAGCAGTGCTAACCACTGTGCTACCGTGCCGCCCATTCAGGAGAGGAATCTGAACCATCAGGCAGAAGCAGAAGATTCTAATACCCCTTTCACATAGAGCTGGCTCAGCGATTGGCACCTTTCCATCCAATTCAGATTTAGATCTTTAGACCATCGACCACCCGGACGTGCACTCAGATCCTGAGTGGATCAGCTGGCGGGAGTATTCACAGACACATTCGAACTCTCTTTACACCAATCTGACGTCCCTATCTGCTTCAAGAAGACAACCATCATCCCGGTACCAAAGAAAAGCCAGGCAGCGTGCGTTAATGACTATAGCCCGGTGGCTCTGACATCCATCATTATGACGTGCCTCGAAAGACTAGTCATGGCACAAATCAATTCCAGCTTCCCGGATTGCCTGGATCCACTGCAGTTTGCCTACTGCCGCAATAGGCCCACAGCAGATGCCATCTCCCTGGCCCTGCACTCAACTTTGGAATGCCGAGGTAACAAAGACACCTACGTCAGACTCCTATTTATTGACTACCGCTCAGCTTTCAACACCATTATTCCTACAAAGCTTATCTCCAAACTCCATAGCCTGGGGCTTGGTTCCTCCCTCTGTGACTGGATCCTGAACTTCCTAACCCATAGATCACAATCAGTAAGGATAGGCAACAACACCTCCTCCACGATTATCCTCAACACCAGTGCCGCATAAGGCTGTGTTCTCAATCCCCTACTATACTCTTTATACAGCTATGACTGTGTGGCCAAATTCCCCTCCAATTTGATTTTCAAATTTGCTGACAACACCACCATAGTGGGTCCGATCTCAAACAATGACGAGATGGAGTACAGGAATGAAATAGAGTTAAATCCCCTTGGTTCTGTTGTAATCTCCACTTCAGTGTCAACAAAACAAAGGAGTTAGTCATCAGCTTCAGGAAGCATAGTGTAAGACATGCCCCTGTCTACATTAATGGGGATGAAGTAGAAATGGTCAGGAGCTTCAGGTTTTCAGGTGTCCAGATCACCAATAGCCTGTCCATGCTGACACTATAGTTAAGGAAGCCCACCAACACCTCTACTTTTCAAGGAGGCTAAGAAAATTTGGCATGTCCACTACAACTGTCACCAACTTTTACAGATGCACCATAGAAAGCATTCTTTCTGATTGTATCACAGCTTGGTTTGGCTCCTGCTCTGCCCAAGACTGCAATAAACTACAACGGGCCATGAATAAAACCCAATCCATCATGTAAACCAGCCTCCCATCCATTGACTCTGTCTACATTTCCTGCTGCCTCGGAAAAGCAGCCAGCATAACCAAGGACCCCATGCACCCTGGACATTCTCTCTTCCATCTTCTTCCATCGGGGGAAAGGTACAAAAGTCTGAGGACATGTATCAACCGATTCAAGAAGAGCTTCTTCCCTGCTGCCATCAGACGTTTGAAGTTGATCTTTCTCTACACCCTAGCTATGACTGTAAGACTCCATTCTGCACTCTCTCCTTTCCCTCTCTATGAACGGTATGCTTTGTCTGTATAGCACGCAAAAAACAATACTTTTCACTGTATACTAACACATGTGACAATAATAAACCAAATCAAATCAAATCAAATCGCGGCAAGGTCTTAAAGCTACAAATCTCTCCTGGGTCTTTTGCCTTTCTCCAGGCTACTGGCAGCCCTACTCCTGCACTGTCAGCATTTACTCCCAGGGCGGGGCTGTACATGTTCTGGTGTGGAGATGCCAGTGTTGGACTGGGGTAAGCACAGTAAGGAGTTCTGCCCTGGTAACAGGAGCCTATCCTACACAACTGAAATTCTGACCATGGAGACTGGGTCAGAGAGTCACACCAACTTGGGAATCTTGTACGGAAAGAAAGAAAGAATCGTGTTGGTATAAAATCTTTCATAACATTTTACAGCCAATGAAGCACTTCTAGAATGTAGTCGCTGTTGTGATGTAGGAGACCCAGCAGCCAATTTGCATCCAACAAACTCTTACAAGCAGCAGTGTAATAATGAGCAGATAGTCTGGTTTTGTGATGCTGCTTGAGTGATAACCATGGACCAGGACGCGCGGGATTCCTGCTCGCTTCTTCCCTAATTATGCCCCAGATCTTCTGTATCGACCGAAGGGAGCAGAATTTGGTTTAAGATTGCATCCTGATGGTGCAGCACACCCTCAGCACTGCACTGGAGTGTCAGCCCTGGTTTTTGTGCTCAGGTCCTGGAGTGGGGCTTGAACACACAACCTTCTGACTTCGAGGTGAGACTGCCACCCATTAAATCATGCCCAACACTTAAAGCTGCAACCTAATCTTTGCAGGAGATCCAACCATCTGCCTAGCCTCCCAGAAGAATAGCCACTTGGATGAAGGCAATTATTGCCCCTGCAATAGTATTCCCAATATTGATGTTTCCAGAGAATGGACAATTCAGTTGATCAAATCCACACCTTCATATTCCTCTCCATATGAATCACCTGGTCTAACCCTCTCTCCTGCTCACTCTTCATTCAGGAGTGAAGGAATGAAGACACAAGTGAGAGGAAAGAAGATCTTCATGTTCGGTGCTCAAGGAAGCCACAGCATCAAATGTTTTGTGGCAGTTATTTCCTTTCGAGAGACCCAGGGCACTCTAATGGTCACCCAGGCAGCTGGTTACTGATGAATCCTCGCCGCAGTCATTGCCTAAAATGTTGAAATGACAAAAGCAAACATCCTCAGAGTTAACTTAAATCATCTAGATTTTCAGAGCAAAATGTAGAGGCGCAGCAAACAGGATCTACCCTCAGAATAGGATTTGAATCATTATCTTGCAATGCACAGACATCTGGTGAAGAAGGTTAGAGTTTAGACGAGAAGGAATTTTCCATGATGTAATAAAAGGCTTAGAACACTTGGGCAGAAATGCAAGAATGTCATTTGTCAAAGACCAGGCTGGAGTCACAGAGGGAATCTCAGCTTTGATGTTGTTGTACATACAATGTGCAGCACAGAAACAGAGCTATTCAGCCCAATAGATGTCTGTTAGTGTTTGGGTTGCACACTACTGAACTTCCTCACCTTTCTCCATCGAACCTTCTATTCCTTTCTCCTTCATTCCTTAACTAGCTTCCCCTTCAATCCACCTCTGCTCCTTACTTCAACTACTCCTTCTAATGATAAATTCAGCAACCAAATCACTCTCTGAATAAAAAGGTTGAATTCATTGCTGGATTTCTTGGTGATTATATTAGATTTATGGTTCTTAATTCTGCTCTCCTCCACAAGTGCAAATATCTTCTTGATATCTGTCCTCTCAAAGCCCATAATTTTAAAGGCCTTCCTCAGGTCACCTTACAGCCTTTTTTTTGGAGAGAAGGGTCCCAGCCCACTCAGGCTTTCCTGAAAGTTAAATCCCCTTGGTTCTGTTGTAATCTTTGTAAATCTTCTTTGCATCTTCCCTAGGGTTTAATATCTGTTTCACAAAGTGAAATGAAGTCCAGAACTGTACAAGATGGTTCAAGTGTGGGAAACTAAGTCTCTATATGAGCTAAATATGTCTTCTTTAGAATTTTGATTTGATTTGATTTATTATTGTCACATGTATTGGGATGCAGTGAAAAGTATTGTTCTTGCACGCTATACAGACAAAGCATACCGTTCATAGAGAAGATAGGGGAGAAGGGAAGGAAAGGGTGGAGGATGTAGTGTTACAGTCATAGCTAGGGTGCAGAGAAAGATCAACTTAATATAAGGTAAGTCCATTCAAAAGTCTGATGGCAGCAGGGAAGAAGCTGTTCTTGAGTCGGTTGGTACGTGATCTCAGACTCTTTATTTTTTTCCCAACGGAAGAAGGATGGAAGAGAGGTGCGTGGGTCCTTAATTATGCTGGCTGCTTTTCCCAAGGCATTGGGAAGTGTAGACAGAGTCTGTGGATGGGAGGTTGGTTTACGTGATAGACTGGGCTACATTCACAGTAATGTGTATATTGGAGGGTACTTGGATTTAGTTGTACCCAACTGGGAGTCAGATGGCATTAAGCCTTCATTGGGTCACTGGATTTGAACTATCAGTGAGAGTTAAGTAACTGAAGTCTCACTGGACATTTGACCAGCTTCACTCGGGGCACCTTACAGTTGCTGCCAGACCTGCTGAGATTTTCCAGCATTTTCTCTTTTGGTTTCAGATTCCAGCATCACTGACCCACTACTGAAGAAAGCAGGTGGACCTCCTGAGAATGAAGATAGATCTCCAGGAACATTCTGAGGCTGGAAGATGGACATCCCCCCTGGACACCGAATCTGGAAGATCCACCTGCAGATGTTCCCTCCACCCACTGCTGTGGTGTTCCATGGTCAAGGAATGGGGGCGGCCTCCACCCTGAACTCTGGAGGCTCCCCCTAGGCATTGTTCAGATGAGTCCTGACATCTGCACACCACGTTGTTCCGAATGTGTTTCCCGCTGGCATCACGGATAATCTGACATGGAGGGGCATCGAGCCTTCATCTGCCTCCCATTAACAGGACTCAAACTGGGTTCATGCCAGCGTCTGCAGGGGTTTCTGATCCGCCATGGTGGGCACCAGCAGAGGAGCCCGCTGTCAATCCACGTCAGTGTCAAACCGATTTCTGGGCCTCCCACCATATTATCCCCCCAATGTCCGCCGTTGAACACACTGATGGGGGCTGAGGAGAATTTCATCCCCAGTCTATCTTATCTATGGATGGACAATAAATGCTGGCCTTGCCAGTGATGCTGTCATCCCATGAAAAACTAAAAAAAAGTTGTGAACATTTTTTGCACTTTCTTTCGGGGAAGTGTATTCTTCCTTAGTTAAGGAGGTCAAATCTGTAACTACTGCTCCTGGTGTGGTCTCATCAAGGACTTCCACAATCAAAATTTATTGGGGGCGATTCTCCCAAAAGAATTCTAAGTGTTGAATTTGTATAAAAACTGAAATAAACCACGCTTTTTTTTCAGCGGGAGTTTAAAAAAGAATGTCCGACATTCTGTGCACTGCAGAGCGCCTCAGCGTGAATCATGCTGAAAATCAGGGAATGGGGCCTATTCCCGCTGGAGAGGTTGGCCGCATAGCGCTGAACGGGCCACTGCACATGCGCCGATCTGTCAGAGCGGAGATCAGCACATGCGCGTAGCCCTGCTCTGCCAGCCTCCCGATCGTTGGCCAGCTCGATCACTGGCCAACCTGCAACCCCCACATCGCTGGCCCCCACATGCCCTGATCACTGGCCCCCGAACATGTCCGGGCCAGTCTCAACCCCCCATCCCCAACCCAGACCCCTCAATCTTCCCCCCAACCCCCTCCCCCACCTCACCCTGATGGCCACCCCCCCCCCCCCCCCGATGGCTGGCCTCCCTCCGTCTGTCACCAAACCCAAGTGGCAGCGGGATCCCCCCACCCCCACCAATCTCCCCCCCACAGAGTATCCTCCCATATAGATCCCACCCATGTAAGCCCCGCCCCCAGCAATCGAGCCAGAGGGGGAATGTGTGCCAGCGATGCTGGGGTCACGGGGCTGGCCAGCGATCAGGCAGTGCGGGGCGCATACACCGATCTCAGCATTGACAGTGGCCCGCTCAGTGCCATGCTGCCGGCCTCTCCAGCAGGAATTGGGCCCTCCCCTGTATTTTACACAAGATTCACGCTGGGGCACTCTGCAGTGCACAGAATGTGGGAGATGCATTTTGAAAATCCTGCTGAAAACCAGCGGGATTTACTCCAGCTTTTACATGAATTCGACACTTGGATTGTTTTGGGAGAATGGTCCCCCACATTTCCCCACCTTATGCATCATTTGCCATATTCTTACCCATTCACTTAACCACAGCATCTCTTTGTAGCCTCCTTGTTCCCTCATTTTTCTTACTTTCCAATCTAAATTTGCATCATCAGTAAACCCGGGTATGTTACAGTCAATCCCCTCATTGACATGCATTGTAAATATGTGAGATCTAAGCACTGATCCTTGTCTTAGTTACAGCCTGGAAATGCCACGATATAATAGCAGTGTGAGAATGACTTGGTTAACCTGTTCAAAGTTTTGAGATACTTTGCCTTTCTCGGGTAATTTGAGGTAAACTGGGCACTTTGCAAGTCCGAAGGTGGCTGTTTTTGACCCATTTGCAAATTTGTGTGATACACAGTGGACAATAATCTGATGAGGATGGCCATTGCCCCAAGGGATAGCTTTAATGTGCTCTAACATTGTGTCAAACTCACAAGGTGGGCCAATGGCCAGTGTCCTATTTCCATGATTGCTGACAAAGCAATCAGTGCCACTGTGATGTCAGGTGTGTAAGTCCCTGTGATTGGCTGATCAAACCAAACAGCATGCTCCTTCATTTTACTTCCTTCATAGGTAGGGTACAGACATACTCAACCAATCCGTGCTTGCAAAGTCCAAAACAAAATGGTGACTGTTGGATATGATTCCGTGATTGGGCAGTGCTTGCTGAATAATCCTGAGTGTGCTAATAGTTACACTAACAACCAATGTAAGATAGTCAGTCGAGCTCATAACATGGCCGATTTACACTTGATAGAAGTGACACACATTCATACACAGCCATTCTCTACAAATGAAAGGACATGTCCAAGAGTGTGGGCGTGCACAGTTCGCTGTTTCTTTCTCCATGGCAACAGCTTGACCATTCAGAGTTGACTTGTCAACCAATTTATAGAGGTGGATAGATTTTTAATCAGTAATGGGTTTGAAGGGTGATGGTGAATGGGCAGGTAAATGGTTGAGGCCAAGATGAGATTGGCCAGGATCATACTGAATAGCGGAGCAGGCTCGAGGGGTTAAATTGCCAACTCCTGCCCCTAGTCCTTATGATTCTAATGATTCTTATAATTCAACCAGCATCCTTTTCTCTTTTCTCCTGGTATAGATCTGAAATTTGGCATTCTTCCATTTGTCCTGATAAGTGTAAGAGATCAAGCTTTGGTAGCACGTTTATCATTTTAGCAATAATAGCAGGATGATAGATGTCTGTTTAAGATGCTTCGCATTCTGGACAAGGGAGCCAGTTTTAAGTGCAAAGGATCAGCACATGGGGATTGCTCTCCCATGGCAGAGGCTGTGGAGGAAAAGAAACTAACATAACAATGTCTTCAATGTACAGCCAGAGCAGCTGTATGTCACAGGCGCTGGGAGAATGTGTGGGCTTTTGGAGCAGCAAGGCACAGA